>NC_062546.1:110220504-110869254 GCF_016906955.1 Phacochoerus africanus
GGAAGTACAGAGAATTTTTGTTCAAAGGAAATGCATTTTTTTTTTGTCTTTTTGTTGTTGTTGTTGTTGTTGTTGCTATTTCTTGGGCCGCTCCTGCGGCATATGGAGGTTCCCAGGCTAGGGGTTGAATCGGAGCTGTAGCCACCGGCCTACGCCAGAGCCACAGCAACGCGGGATCCGAGCCGCGTCTGCAACCTACACCACAGCTCACGGCAATGCCGGATCGTTAACCCACTGAGCAAGGGCAGGGACCGAACCCGCAACTTCATGGTTCCTAGTCGGATTCGTTAACCACTGCGCCACGATGGGAACTCCAGGAAATGCATTTTTTTTTATTTTTTAATGATTTTTATTTTTTCCATTATAGCTTTACAGTGTTCTGTCAATTTTATACTGTACACAAGGTGACCCAGTCACCCATACATATATACCTTCTTTTTCTCACATTATCATGCTCCAGCATAAGTGACTAGATATAGTTCCCAGTGCTATACAGCAGGATCTCATTGCTTATCCATTCCAAAGGCAATAGTTTGCATCTATTAACCCCAAACTCCCAGTCTATCCCCCTCCCTGCTCCTCCCCCGTGGCAACCACTAGTCTGTTCTCCAAGTCCATCATTTTCTTTTCTGTGGGGAGTTTTATTTATGCTATATATTAGTTTCCGGATATTAGTGCTATCATGTATTTCTCGTTCTCTTTCTGACTTACTTCATTTAGTCTGAGAGTCTCTAGTTGCATCCATGGTGCTGCAAATGGCATTATTTTGTTCTTTTTTATGGCTGAGTAGTAAGGAAATGCACTTTTAAAACTGCTCTTGCTACATCTTAGCTAACCCAGAAAACTTGCGTAAATCCATCTCCCCCGCAGGTCTGCAACCACCTGTGTCCTTACTTCCCTGCGCAACCCTGCAAACCCACTTTCTTTTTCCTGGTTGCCAATCCTAAAGGTCAATATCGCTTCTCATGACAGTGTTCACAGCAAGTCATTACGTAAATCGGTTTCTGGTTACTATTCTATTGTCCTTTCCATTTGTTAAAAGACATTTAGCAACCCTACTTTCATATGTGCACCGTTTCAGAAGCTAACTGCCTCATTTCCTAAAGATATGCTTACATTTCCTACCTTGAGCAAACTGTTCGGAAGTTGAAGCTGGTCCCCAGCCTCCCTGACTTCCCTGTGCTCCGTAGCCTGCAATCCTCATGATTCTTTCCATCCACACCGGGGCTGCTCTCAGCCCTACTTTCTCTGAATATTACCCACCACTGCCTCGGAGAGCCTGGGGGAGGACGTCTCATTTACATGTACCTGTCTTGGGTTCTTTCTGTATGAAGTGCACCCCTGCAGAAGGCTTCAGGTGGATGGAAGGAAAGAATGAAAGAGACAAAACTTTCAAATAATGATCCAGTCTAGAAGAACCTAGGGAAGTTGCTGAGTCCCACAATATACTTATTTAAGCATCCGCTGGGCTAAAGGCCCGCCCATCATTTCTGGGCTGTGAATCAATCTGAGAAATAAAGTGCCATTCATTCATTCATCAACCACTGAGTTCCTGTCTGGGCAAGGATTCCATGTCTGAGGATGGAACGCATGTAGGTAATTATATGAACATCGGGGATTATCCTGTATTTCAGCTCTTGTTACATTAGTGGACCTGCAGACTTGGAAAGTCATCTTCCAGTAGGTGAGGTTGGCAGGTCCCCCCCAAAGGCGGACAGTACATAGTATGGATCTTCAGGGTTTGTATGGTGACTATCTCACGTGGAAAACAAAGCATGGGGGGTGGGGGGTTTTCCTCAGCATCTGGGATGATACGGCTCCCGGGTGACCTGATGGCACTCACAGCCCCGCGCCTGTAGAGTTGCCGTGTTCCAGGAAGTGACTATCATCATGGTAGGATCAGAAATCTGTCTTCAGGAAGTCTGGCTTTTGCAGGCCACTGATATTTTCCGGAGTGATTTCTTTTTTGCTTTCCTTTGTCAATTCCCTTTGGAAAAGGCCAGCTTGACTCCTTTGTACTAAGAGACACTAAGAAAACAAACTTAGGGAGTTCCATTCATAGCTCAGTGGTTAAAGAACCCGACTAGGATCCATGAGGATGCGGGTTCGACCCCTGGCCTCCCTCAGTGGGTTAAGGATCCACCGTTGCCATGAGCTGTGGTATAGTGTAGGTCGCAGACTCAGCTCAGATTCCCCATTGCTGTGGCTGTGGTGTAGGCCAGCGGCTACCACTCCAATTCGACCCTTAGCCTGGGAACTTCCATATGCTGTGAGTGCAGCCCTAAAAAAGCAAAAAGAAAAAAGGAATTATGTGTGTGCTGGGGCCAGACTTTCCTTTTGGAGGGAGGGAGGGACACCCCCTGGACACGTGAGGGTTGGCAGAAGAATCAAAGCTACGTGACTCCAAGGAGACGTTACCTTTCTCTGCACAACGGCATTCTTCTGCTGCTTTCTCTTCTCCTTTTCTGCCTCCTCCTTCTTTTTAGACCTCCCCCAACCCGGTACAAACTCATAGCTCAGTGACAAAATGAGAAATGGCCGGACCTCTTGAGACCCCAGCAAGAAGCTATGCAGCGCAGAAAGCTGGACCCTGTGCCCAGGGACTGCCCGAAGGGAATCACCCTCTGACAGTGCAGAAAGGGACTGTGACTATTGTTTTTAACTACAGCTCTTCCGGAATTTTTACACTTCAATGGGAGAATAATATCATCCTTTGATTTAATTATAATGGAGCTTTGTTCTTTCAGTGCAAGAAATCCTTAGCAATAGGGCCCAGTGAGAAAATACAGAGGCTGTTCTAAGCAGCCCTGATAACTAGAACCCGGAGCCACATCCAAAGGGCAGCATCTCCGGTTTTTAATTAATTTCAATACAGTTCCTGTATTATTGTATTTTCCTTGTGTTTTCGTAAATTAATTTTTCACAGATGATTGGGTTATTTGTGCTCTCGCTCTGCCAGGAAAGATTTAGGTCTTTGCACAGGAACCACCCAGCCCACCCCTGCTGAAGAAATTCACGATGAAGATAAACTTAGCCCTGGGCAAGTGGTCTGTAATAGTTCTGCTGACAGACCGGCAGCTCACACACTGCCATTCCACTGGCGCTGGGGCCCAGGAGCAGGGACATATCAAACCACAGCTCCAGGGTTTGGTGTCAGTGTTGGACACAAATTGTTGGGAATTCAGAAAAAGGTTCAACCGTGTGTGAGCGACGGTAGCTTGACAGTCCTCATGGCTGGTTGGTTGACTTTTATTTTTAGCCTTTAAAACTGTTGCCGTTGTTAACCCCCATCCCCACCCCTGGGCACATGATAGAAGAAATAAAGCTACACAACCAGCAAGCTGACAGCAGCCAGCAAGAGAGCCAGCTCCTGAAATGGTTCAAAACCATCTCACTGTCACTTCCTCACAGATCAAATCCACAGCATATTCTTTGTTCTCTTTCACCAAAGGTCAGAATACACCTCAAATATAGGAAGCCAGAAAGATCCGTGGAGTTTGGGATGGAAACTGAGAAAGAAACCCTCCTTAAAAGTTTGCTCATTGGGGGAGTTCCTGTTGTGGCTCAGCAGCAACAAACCCAACTCGTGTCTGTGAGGATGCCAGTTGGATCCCTGGCCCCATTCAGTGGGTTAAGGATCTGGAGTTGCCAGTGAGCTATGGTGTAGGTCGCAGACATGGCTTGGGTCCCAAGCTGCTGTGACAGTGGTGTAGGCTGGCAGCTGCAGATCCAACTTGATCCCTAGTCTGGGAACTTCCATATGCCTAGGATTTAGACCTAAAAAGAAAAGGAAAAAAAAAAGAAAGAAAGAACAAAAAAAAGTTTGCTCATTGGGAGTCCCCTGATGGCCTGGCCGTTAGGGATTCTGGGTTGTCACTGCTGTGGCTTGGGTTTGATCCCAAGTCCAGGAACTTCCTCATGCCGTGGGATTGCCAAAAAAAAAAAAGTATGCTCACCAATTGTTGAGGTGGAGCTGAAATCCTTACCCAGGGAGCCAGAGAATAATGAAGATGAGAAATGGCATCGGGAGGCCCAATCCTGGAACAAGACTGGAACTTAGCAGCTATGCCATCTGAAAGAAGAGGAATGGGAAGCGGGGTGGGCCAACTCACCATTCATCCGCAGCATTTTTATTGGGTCCATTTGTGCACTAGAAATTGTTTTAAGCACCGTGAATACAACTGTGAGCCACAGTGACAGAGGCCCTGCTTTCTTGGTCACATTGGTAATTCTGAGAGATAAGCAGACAATGTAACAGTGTGATGTGTATGGAAAGGAGGAGAAATTCAGGATGCCTTGCCCCACCAAAGCCCATCGAGGGGTCAGACAGGCCTCCAGGAGCAAATCCTCCAGGCTGACATCTAGGGCTGAGCAGGGAAAGTGCTCCAGGGCCAGGGTCAGGGACTGTCGGTGCCCAGCCAATCCACAATCCCAGTGGGCGGAGTGGGGACCAGTGAGCAACCCCAGTCTCACCCCCCTCTCTCTCTCTCTCACACACACACACACACACATACACACACATACACACACCTGCTTCTCCTGTGCTCCAGGCCCCTGGGGCCTGGGCCTTAGACAGAACCCCAGTGTCCTTGTCCTCCAATGTCAGGCTGCCTTTACTGTAGCCCCAGGCACCAGCAAGTAGTGTCCTTTCCTCCCACAGAGGCCCCAGGCCTGGACCAAAGGCCACCAGTTTCTCTAAGGCTGGGTGGTGCCAGTGATCCTGGGCAGCTTGTGGTGACCCAACAGGAAACCCTAACCATTCAGTGATTCTGTTAGTTGGTTTGGGATCTGTTATACCCCGTAAGTTATTTGTTTCCCCATTAGGTATGGAGTGTATTTTTAGACAATTTAGGAGAGCTTGAGCATCTGAAAAAAAATGTCACCACTGACCCCAGTGGGGAAACACTTCAATGGCTCTGAAGCCTTATGTAACACTCCACCCCTTCCCTCTGTCACCGCTGCCTGCTTTGGATCCCTGCCTTTGCTCCTTAACTAGCGGAGACCCCGAAGCCATGTCCCAGCTATCCTTTGCTATCCCCAGCCCCCTCTCCCTTCTCTCCCTTTCTTTGCACTGACCTGGAGACCTCCTGCCTGCTCACACCTGGTTCTCCACCATGACCCTGGCCTCCGCGCAGCTGAGGAAGATGGAGAACAATGCTGCGATGGTCCTGCTTTCAAGCCCCAGGCAGGAGCCTGGGTCCCAGGTACAACTTGGGCATCCTGCTTCCTGTCCTATGAGTTCAATCCTCCCTCATTTTGATGCTGTTTGGCAAATAGTCCCCCTTCCTAGACCCCCAGATCCTCTTCCGTGGATCTGATGGAGCATCATAAGAGAACTTCCGGATGTGCCACCTCATACCCATCCAGTTACCCAGAGATCTGGTCCGTCCTGCTGTTCCTCTGGGGGAGCTGCGGGTGCATCCAACCTGAAGCCAACCCCTCATTCACACCCTGAACCCACCCTTCTCATTGCTCAAGGGGGTCGCAGAAGCAATTAGCCCCTCTCCTGCGTTACCAACTTTTCCCTTTCTATTGGACCAGCCATTCCCACCAGTGCACAAAATTTCTTAATGTCTTAAAAAAAAAAAAAAGTGGTGTGCCAAAATAAAGCATGCTAAAATTTACAGTATAAATAAATGAGAAAATTATTCAATGACCAAAACTGAACTCACACACAGACTTTTAGGAACAAACACAGATATTAGATTGCACTAAGTATACTTGTTTGTCAAAAGTTAAATCTGACAGCCAGAATAATTCAAGTCACTTCAATCCTTAATCTATTTTAGCTTCTATTAACCAGTCTGGGATACGACAAAGGAAAAACAGAATGGAAAACTGGATTTTTCCAGGATGGTGTTGCCAAGCCCCTCTTTCATCTAACACCTCTGAAGAGGAGTTTCTACTGTTTACACAAGGTTTAATAATTCAGTTGTTCAATAAGGAGATCTGTTAACCCACAAGACCGTCAAAACGTGTTGAGAGTAGAATCAAGTTACATGCTTTCAGATATTATGGAAGATTACTGAAGAGTTAGACAATACTTACCCTTTTGTTTATAAACCAAGGTTGGTAAACAAAGCCTTTGCCAACTTTAGATCCTCTCAAGAGAATCGGAATGCCGCAAGAGAAACACATGGTGTTCTCTTGTGGCACAGAGAGTTAAAAATGCAGCATTGTCACTGCAATGGCTTTGGTGCAGGTTTGATCCCTGACCCAGGAACTTCCACATGCTGCAGGTGTGTGTGGGGGTGGGGGGACAGGAGAACCGTAATGAGCGATCTGTGGAAAAACAAACAGCATTCAGTTCAAGACTAGAAAAAAGGACTCCTTACCCCACAGGGAAGCTCTGTTGTTTGTAGGCAAGAGACATTGAGAGGTCCCCTGGCTGAGCACAGTTCAGATGAGTGTGCCGTGAAGAGAAATCCAGCATTGCTGGTCTTTCTCATAAGGAAGTAGGCTGCGGGGCTGGCCTGTGCTGTGGCTGGGGAAGAATAAGATCAAGGCTTCCTCGATGTTTTTATTTAAGGCTTTTGCTCAATAATTCAATAAGAAGATCCATTCACCCATGAAACCATCCAGATATGCCATGAGTAGAAAAAAAATCCACCCTTTTTAGACATTATTGAAGAGTTAGGGAGTATTTATCCTTTCTGATAATTGGCATTTCCCCATAATCAAAGGGGTTGAAACAGCCCTCCACAGAGGCTGGGCAGGAAGGAGAAGAAAAGAGAAGTGAGTGAAATCTATGAGATGTGGGATTTTTTTTCTTCCTTACCAGACAGTTGTTTACATTTCCTTTAAAAAATTGATAACCTCTGGCTTTTTCTTGGAGAAAAAGCAAAGGCTATTTCTAACAAAGAATTCTTCTACTTTAAAAGAGCTGGCTGTGCTTAGATGTTTCGAATGGAACTGTGAAATTGTTTACGTAAATGGATTGGTTCCATAGAAAGAAAACTAATCACGCGTCTGGAGCACTTGGGTCTATTGTCAGCTCCAAGCAAGGTCGGCTGGGAAGATGCTCCGGGCTCCTAGTGAAGATGGAGCGGGAAGGGAGGGGAAGGATCACGGGTTATGAATACTTTGGGGATTTTAAGAACCGTGAGACACTTGAGTAGTGAACATTTCAGAAATAAGATAGACCCAATAAAAAGAACTGTTCGAGGACAAATGATGGAATGGAGGCCATTGAGGAGATGGGGTTAAAAAGTCCGTGGAGAAGAAATGGAAAGAAAAATAGAACCAGAGAAAATGAGGGAAAGAATGTGATGGGAATATGCTGGTTTTCAGCTGCTCTTCTGTTAGCAATGACTCCACTACGAATAAGAAAATAAAACAGAAACCATTCAGGATAAAAATCAACTAGCAGACCCCCAAAGAAAGATATCTTATAGTCCATTTCAATTTTTTGTTCTGATTTTGTTTTTAGTGAATAGTTTTAGTACAAGACTCAGAAGAATGTCTCTATTAATAAAATAGTTCTAATAGTTTCCTCCTCACCACCAATGGTGGAAAAGAAACCACCACTAATGTCAGAAAACATTTTGGGGAAATTCTGAAAATCGCAGAATTGTGGCCAACTGGTGGCTCTCTGACACATGTAGGTGCTGGTGGGCTGTGCTGATGACGGGGTATGTGTGGTGGGGTATGCAATGGTGTGTAGAGGGTTCTGACACAAGATTCTGATCAAGGAGTTCCCGTCGTGGCTCAGTGGTTAACGAACCCAACTAATATCCATGAGGACACAGGTTCAATCCCTAGCCTTGATCAATGGGTTAAGGATCCAGCGTTGCCAGTGAGATGTGGTATAGGTCGCAAACGTGGCTTGGATCCCCGAATTGCTGCAGCTGTGGTGCAGGGTAGGCAGCTACAGCTCAGATTCAACCCCTAGCCTGGGAACCACCATATACCAAGGGTTTGGCCCAAAAAAGATCAAAAAAAGAAAAGATTCTGATCACCAACTATTCCAATCCAGAGGTGGGGAGGGGGTGGTTTCAGCATCACCAACTCAATTCTCATTTCTCAGATACCAGCTGGGCGTCCTAGAATTCAACTCAGTTATGACCCTACATACAAGGTGATGGTATCAGATCCCACAGGTTAAGGGCTCAGCCCTACAAGACTGCCCTCACCCCAAGGCTAGTCACAAGTCCAGGTTGTCACCTGTGCTGCTGACCCACTGTTTATAGATTAGAGGCTCCAACAACCCCCTCCTTGGATTTGATAAATTTTTTAGAGCAGTTCAAAAAAAGAGAAACAATTGAGAGAGAAACTTGCTCAATTATAAAAGGCTATAATATATATAAGGCTATAATACATGATAACTCAGAAACAGCCAGATAGAAGAGCTGCAGAGATCAAAGTGTAGGGAACGGGTATGGAATTTCCACGACCTCTCAAGTGTAACGCTTCCCAAATGGTCACATGTTCACCAATCCAGAAGCTCTCTGCAGCCCAACCTTTTGGGGTTTTATGAAGGCTACATCACATAGACATGAGGGATTAAATCATTGGCCACTGGCAATTGATTCAACCTCTAGGAGGTCAGGGGGATGGGACTAAAAGTTTGTACACCTGGGATAAAATCTACTTGGTCATGATATTAATCCCTTTTATATATTGCTGGATTTGATTGGCTAATATTTTATTGAGGATTCTTAGGACTATATTCATAAGGGATATTAGCCTCTAATGGTCTTTTCTTTTCAGTAATATTTTATCAAGTTTTGGTGTTAGGATTATGCTGGTCTCATAAAGTGAATTAGAAGTATTTCCCCCACTCATTTTCAAAAAGAATCATTTTTTTCTTAAATATCTGATAGAATTCACCAGTGAAACAATATGAGCCTGGAATTTTCTTCCTAAGGTTTTTGAAAACAAATTTGATTTCTTCCAATAGATAAAGGGCTATTCAAATTTTGTTTTATTCCGTGTCAGTTTTTATGAGTTACCCAAGGAGTTTGTCTACTTTCATCTAAATTGTTGAATTTGTTGGCATAAGATTGTTCATAATATTCCATATTATTCTGTTAATGGTTGTAGGATCTATAGTGATAATCCCTTTTATTGCTGATGTTGGTGACTTACATTTATTGATGTTGTAGTGTATATATAACAGCCCCTCATTTATTTTTATTGCTGAATAATATTTCATTGTATGGCTATTCCACATTTTATTTATTCATTCATCATTTTTTGGACACTTGAATTGTAAACATTTTTGGTTCTTATGAATAATGATTCCATAAGGATTCATGTACAAATTCTTGATCAGGACTCCTTTAGCTTCTAAACTTGTTTGCTACTTGGATCTCAACAGGACTTCCCAATTGCCACCTGCGTTCAGGTCCTGGTTGCTGTGTGATTAAGTGAGGAGACCTCTTTATTCCTGTCCCTGAAAGATAAGCGGATCACATACCCAGAGCTGGATTTAAGCCTGGGGTGAAATCTTGAGATGCTTGGACACCTGGACACTTGGGCAGCTTGAACTTGGAATGAGCAGGCTGCTGCAGGAGGTGCATAAAAAGACACAGCAGGTGCAAAGTTTTACAACTTGGCTGAGAACTTTGCCTTAAGAATTCTTGCGCAATATGTGACTTGTCAATTCATGTTAATGAATGCACATATTATTAAGCAATGTAATTTGCCTTTTCGACGAATTTGTTCCTATGCATACTCTTTTATCCCTGGAAATCCTTAGGAATAGCTTGTTACATTCCAAAGGAAGATCTCACACCATGGAGTCCATTTCCTCCTCTTAAATTTGTATTTAATTCCGAAGGATGAAATGGTACTAATTTCTTTTTCTTTTTTTTTTTTAAATCGTTTACTTTACCCAGATCCACTCCTTCTAAAGTCTGTAAAGACACCTCTTGTTAAATGAGAATTTGGCAACTTCTTCATTTTTTATTAAAAAGCTTAAGGGTGCAATTATTGAAAGAACTTTATATCTGATAATAGACAGGGTCTTGAATTGACTTAATAAGTAAAGGAAGGAGCAGAAGGAGGTTAACTATGTGTGAATTTATAGATGTTTTGGTGTCTGGAGTGCATGTAAATAATATATAACCTCACTGTAAATATTAACTCTGCTAGACTCTAGGTCTTTAAACACAATTAGCAGGAGCTCCAGGGAAGACAGGGATGCTCTGTTCTTAATGATCTTTCTAACACTAGCTCCAGGTATAAGGACCCTGCAGGGAATTGCTGGGATGTGTAGTCCTTAAGATGTGGGTTTCCAGTGTTGACTAGTTTGCAAATAACAAAGAAATGGAGTCTTCTCCAAATCAAATACAAATGAAAACACTGGCAATTAATCCTTTTAAAATAATTAGCCTAAAGACTCCAGGCTTTTAAACAGTCAGTAGGTAATTTTTTGAAGGTAATAAAAGTGGAAACTTTGACCAAGATTATTAGTAGAGGCAACACTCGCCTGGGACGCAGGGTTCGCACATGTCCTTCCCTGAGAATTCGGACTCAGCCTGACTGTCCTGTCTCTGCTGACCTCCTTGAAAAAAACCACAGCAGAAGTTCCCTCGCTCCCGCTCCCGCAGCCTCATCCGTGCGTCTCCGCCCCACTTCCCTGCTTCCTGCTCTTCACAGCTGCCCAGAAAAGGTGTTCTCTACTCTCTCGCTGCCGCCCTCTCGAAGCACCTTGGCTGCAAGGGAATCCTCGCCCCACCTCTCTCTCTCTCTCTCCGTTTCTCTCTCTGTCTCTGTCTGTCTCTGTCTCTGTCTGTCTCTGTCTCTTTCTCTGTCTCTGTCTCTCTCTCTGTCTCTGTCTCTCTCTGTCTCTGTCTCTGTCTCTCTCTCTCTGTCTCTCTGTCTCTCTGTCTGTCTGTCTGTCTGTCTGTCTGTCTGTCTGTCTCTCTCTCTCTCTCTCTCTCTCTCTCTCTCTCTCTCTCTCTCTCTCGGCACTGCCCTGACACCCTGCCTTGCAGTCACTGCCTTTTCCCAAGTCCACGGAGATCTGTGACTTCTCCCCAGGGGACCACCTGAGTCAAAAGCCACTCCCCCTTTCTCTTCCTCTGGATTTCACCTAATCCTCCAGGCTAGTAACCAGCTCATTGCAACTGAACACACTCCACTCTGAGACTCACTCTGTGTGACTTTTGCAACTTGCTCAACTTCTCTGAGCCTCAGTTTTCCTTTCTCTAGATGAGAATTTTTTGAGGATCCAACAAGATATGTCGTAAAGTGTCCGGTATATGATAGGCATATAATCTGCACTTGATAAATGAGTTTACTCTTAAATTGACACAAAAGATGCCCAATAGGTAATAAATAAAGAGGGCAGGAGGGAACTTTCAGAGGTGGTGGACAAGTTTAGGGCATAGGTTGTGGTGATGGTTTCACCTATCTCAGAACTCAAGTGGATACATTAAATGTCCATAACTTTTTGTATGTCAATTATACCTCAGTAAAGTGGTTAAAAAATAAATGTCAATGCTTTCTTCTTCTCAAAAAATAAAAAAATAAAGCTCCTATGAACATTTGGTTCAGCAGGTTAAGGATCCAGCTTTGTCGCTGCTGTGGCTCAGGTCACTGCTCTGATGCAAGTTTGATTCCTGGCCCAGGAAATCCATAAGCCACAGGGGGGAACAAAAACAGGCAGGCAGAAAGATTGTTGTGTCAAAACTTCTGCTTGGATCCTCCGCTCTTATTCCATGGCTACAAAGGAGTACTTTGGGTGAATTCTAAAGGATTTCAGACAACTCAGAAAAATAGACTTTGGGACCTTGGTGCCCTACAAAATGCTCACTTTTTCTCAGAGGCAGGAAAAATGCAAATTTGGGTCCTCAAGAGGCTAGGCGTAACCTTCATTCAGTTAATCAGTCATCAGTCATCATTAAGCACCTATAAGTAAGTGCCAGGCAGTGGGCGAGCACTGGCAAATCAGCTGGGGGCTAAACTCCGGCTCCAAATTTAACCCCTTACATGCGGAAAGGGGCGGATCATGAGTCATGCTACTGCGGCTCCCTGTGTTCTCTGAGTTATGGAAGGACATTTCCTCAAACTTCTTTCTTTGCTCTTTGACCCACTTTCTGACCAGGCTGTTACTCGGGACACTGCTTCACCCAACTGCGCTGCCGTTGGCATGTGCGGATTCTGGTCATCAGTGAAGCAGCAGGAAACCCATTCTCTCTGGAATGTCCCCATCTGCTGTTAGTTTCTGAAAAGGACTTCCCAAAGTCAGCACATGGTGCTAGTTGCCTCTATTCCCACACGTCTCCAGGTGGCCTCAGTGACAGCAGCACCACCTGTTGAAGAGGTTGGTCAGGAGAGAAAGAATAATCTCCCTGCCAACCACGAGTCTTCACTAGGTACCAAGACCCGGGGCTGGGTGCTTTTATGCACATTTTCCTTTAGGTTCACCTAATCCCATGGGGGGGGGGTGTTAATACCTTCATTTTATAAATGACAATTGGAGAGTTTACAAAATTTCCCAAGATCTCATAATTAAGAAGTTGCAGGGAGTTCCTGTTATGGATCAGCAGTCACAAACCCTACTAGTATCCATGAGACTGAAGGTTCAAACCCCGGCCTTGATCAGTGGGTTAAGGGTCCAGTGTTGCCATGAGCTGTGGTGTAGGTCGAAGACACCAGATATGGCTCAGATATGGTGTTGCTGTCGCTGTGGTATAGGATGGCAGCTGCAGCTCCAATTCAAGCCCTAGCCCGGGAACTTCTGTATGCTGCAGGTTTGGCCCTAAAAAGACAAAAAAAGAAGAAGTTGCAGAGCCAAGACTCAAAACAAAGTCTATTTAATTCAAAACTTAATTCATTAGAAAAACCTTACTCTAGGATGGCCCATGATTCCTGCAGAAATATAAATAGAAGTAAAGACTATGCATTTTCCTTTTGCTACAAATATGGGAGCAATCTTCCTATTATTTCACCACCTGGATGACACTCCCAGGAGGAGACCTAGGGAAGCTACTGATTTAAGGGGTCAGGGAAAAAGGGGACAGTCATGTAGGGTGGGTGCCATCATTCTACACTGTGGTGACAAGTTTGCCTCGACATATCATTTCCCAAGAATTCGCGCGTCACACACGCATTTTGAGTAATAGTTATGTGCCCAGGGCATTAGAACATTAGTGCTGTCTTTCACTGCTGAGTGGATGTCTTTGAAAGTTTTCCCTCAAAGTGACCTCTAGCAAAGTCATTAAAATCAAGGTAGATATCCTGCCTTGGGTCCTTGTCACTCCAGCTGCGGAAAAAAAGCACTGGCCAAAATTTACTGATCCAAATCCTAATCACCCAGGAAAGGAAAAGAAGAAATTCAGCTTTCTTTTTTTTATTTAACACTCCTGGCTAATTAAAAAGGAATTGCCATTTGACTTCAGGGAATATAAATTAATGGGGAGGGGGACTGTGTTTTAAGTAAACCTGGCAGTTAAAACACAATCCTCTACTCCCTCTACTTTTTCTCTAAGAACACACTGAATTTCATTTTGCCAGATAATTGAGGAGAGCTGGACCACCAGATACATCTAAGTCATTGGCAAAAGTTATTATCTCATGAATAAAAGTTGAACAAAATGAAAGTATGATCTACAATTGATCCCAAGTCATCTAGATATAAGCAGAAATGCAGCTTTGCATTTCTCTGCACTGTGACTGCTTTCGACAATTACCGCCTACTTTTTGTTTTAAAACGCACCATGGCATTAGTTCTCTATAAAGCTTCAGTCCTGCCATGGATGTTTTTCTCAAGCTTCTGTATAGAAATCATTGAGCATGGTATGACATCCGCCTACCTCAGTGATCATCCTGGGAAATAAACTGATCACGACTTACCCATGGGCAAGGAGTGAGAACCCTGGTTCACTTCCTAAGAATGATGCCAGGAGCTCCCGTCGTGGCTCAGCGGAAACAAATCTGACTAGTATCCATGAGGATGCAGGTTCAATCCCCAGCCCTGCTCAGTGGGTTAAGGATCCAGCATTGCCCTGAGCTGTGGTGTAGGTCGAAGATGCAGCTCGGATCCCGCATGGCTGTAGCTGTGGTGTAGGCTTGGTAGCTGCAGCTCCAGTTCAACTCCTAGCCTGGAAACCTCCATATGCCGTGGTTGTGGCCCTAAAAAAAAGACAAAAAAAAAAAAAAGAATGATGCCAATTTGGATCCTGGCGACCCCTCCTGGACTTTTGCCTACACTCAGCAAGATAGTGATCACATTTTCAGCATGAAATGGAGCTTCAAGTCCCTGGTGGCTCAGCAGGCTAAGGATCAAATGTTGTTAATGCTGTGGCTGAGGTTTGATCCCTGGCCTGGGAACTTCCACATGCTGCCTCTGTGGCCGAATAAATAGAACGGAGGCCTGGGGAAGGGACAGAGCACACTGGCCCCAGTGCCACCCCAAAGCCCCTCTGCTCGCTCAAAGGACCTCCCAGCCTCCAGTGTCTGCTGCACATACCCGGCTTCAGGGCCTTCCCATCTCTCTGGATGCCCCATTTTTTGGCCTGACCTGACCTGGCCTGGTTCCTTGTCTCTCCCTTAGCATATTTACCAGATTTTCCATATCTTCAAAGTCTGGTTCTGCTGCAAATAGCATGGCTCTCTGGCTTAAGCCCAAGAAAGCCTCTCACACGCCCACACAACTGCTCAGTCACTTAAATGCACCCGAGTTTTAGATGCCAGAGAGGGAAGGCCAAGGAGTTAATTGGAAGCCTGCCGTTAATCAGTGTCTCCCAATGCAACAGAGGCAAAGAGCGAAGGGTTTTTAGCCCTTTTGGGTTGTTTGCATCTCAATTAAAATAGTTGCCACTTTCATCAATAGCAATTAATATTTCGTGAATGCTTCTCAGAAGCGTGGCATTATATTAAATCTACCAGGGCTTTTCACAGCATTGAAGATGTGAAATTTCTGGTCTCAAGGAGCATATAGTAAAAAGCAAGTCATGACAATTAAGAGCAACAATTTATGAAGTGAATATTCAGCCTCAGCATTTTGCTAGAAGCCTGTATACCACACTCAATTATCAGAGTGCCCTCAACTAGTTGAAGACCATATGCAAAAGCCCTGGGTCTTGTTTTTGGAGGACTCAGAGGAGATTGGAGGGTTTGCGCCCTCACCTTCACCCCCATATAACCCATGCACACTTTAAATCATCTCCAGGTTACTTATAACACCTAAAATAATATAAATGCTATATAAATAGTTGCCTGCCAGTGGGCAAATTTAGCTTTGCTGTTGGAATTTTCTTAAAATTTTGAACATTTCCAGATTGTTTGAATCTGGGGATGTGGAACCCGCCCATATGAAGGGCCAACTGTACCACCAAGCATGTTTGCAGGACGTGCCACTTTCCACAGGGAAACAGCAAACAATGTGGACCTGAGGCCTGCTTTAAATCCACATCTAGAGAAATGTGGGCCCAACTGGATTTGACATCTTTAAACAAAGATGGGGTCTGACCGAGCCATCAAAACACCGCCCACGTCAGTGCATGTGCTAGATTCCAGCTATTCTGCTTTCAACATTCAACAGTGTTTTCACGTCCTTTTTATAACATCCCTTTCTGCAAGTCTGCAGCCACATTTCATACCGAAAATTACTGCCAGACAAAGGCGTGGAAAGCAACTTTATTATCACTTCTGTTTTCTGAGGGATCCTTTTAAACATACAGCCCAAGGCAGCATCAGCTTTTTTTTTTGTTTTTTTTGTTTTGTTTTGTTTTTTTGGTAGTGACAACAGTATGGGCTCAGATCTATGGTAAGTAATTAGAATTACTCCCTGTTTTTTTCAAACAGTACTATTTCCTAAACAGCAGTGTATATTTACTGATTGTTATTTCTTCCCAGGTGTATTACCTTACATGTGTTAGATTCAATCTCTTCTCATTTCCCTCACTTCCTCACAAAGCTTGCCAGATCCAACCACAATTTCATCTTTTTTTCTTCTCTCTTCCTCCCTCACTTCCTGCCCTTTCTTCCTTCCCGCCTTTCTCTCTCTTTTTTTTTTTTTTTGTCTTTTTGCTATTTCTTGGGCCGCTCCCGCGGCATATAGAGGTTCCCAGGCTAGGGGTCGAATCGGAGCTGTAGCCACCGGCCTACGCCAGAGCCACAGCAACGCAGGATCCAAGCCGCGTCTGTGACCTACACCTCAGCTCACGGCAACGCCGGATTGTTAACCCACTGAGCAAGGGCAGGGATCGAACCCGCAACCTCATGGTTCCTAGTCGGATTCGTTAACCACTGCACCACTTCGGGAACTCCCTTTCTCTGTCTTTTCTAGTTTAGTGGCATTAAATCGTTTTCCTTCTTTTTGTGAGTAAAGTGCAGAGTAAAGGTCTTGCCAAAGTGGGTCCGCACAGCCTTCTACTTTACAGCTCTTCGTGTGAGAGAAATGCATTAATAAGGACTCACCATTGTCAATCTGACGGTCAAGAACACTTTGCTCTGATCTTGGGGAGAGCAGCCAGGTTGTGGATTTGGCTTCATCATAGTGGGGTTAGTTTCATTTCTTGGACCCTTAACTGTTGTGGTGATCTTTTCCCCTCCCTGATTGCTTTAGTTTTCCTTTTTACAATCATGTATTGAACAGTTGGCAACTTGACACATCCTTTTTTCTCTCTCTCTCTCTGTTTTTGTCTTTTTAGGGCTGCACCCGTGGCATATGGAGGTTCCCAGGCTAGGGGTTGAATTGGAGCTGTAGCTGCTGGTCTACACCATAGTCACAGCTACTCGGGATCCAAGCTGTGTCTGTGACCTACACCACAGCTTAGGGCAACGCAGGATCCTTAACCCACTGAGCAAGGCCAGGGATCAAACTCACATGGATACTAGTCCTCATGGATACTAGTCAGACTAGTCCACATGGATACTAATCGGTTCTTAACCTGCTGAGCCACAATAGGAACTCCTCTTCTCTTTGAAACAGGCATTGCTGTGAAGGTGCTTGTACTCACATGATTATTTGCACATATCCACACTGGAGTTTTGTCATCTCATTACTTCCCCAGCAAGATGGCAACTGGGCAGAGCAATGCTCAGGGGATGGCAGCTAGACTCCTGGTCAGGATTCCTGCAGAGACAGGCTGGGCCCTTTGCTGCAGTGCTTGCACCTGGACAAACCTCTGCCCTGGAAACAAAACACAAAGAAACTATAAGGGACTAAAAATAACTGCATGCCTGCTCAGTTGGGGCAAATTATGAACAACAAGATACAAAAAGACCAAAAACCCAACTGTCGCTTCTGAGAAGTGGGGAGCAAACAGCAGGGTATTGTGCATGCACTCTGCACACAGCAACAAGGGGGGGGGCGCGGGGGGCAGATCACCTAGGCCATGCCTCATGCCTGACTCCTAGACACACCCCTACCCTCATCCCATATGTGGGATGCCCCCCCCTCCCCAGGTAGTGAGCAAGTGAAACTGTTACCTGTTTTTGATCTCTCCTGGTACAGCAGGAGCCCCAGTAAAGCCTTGCCTGAATTTCTTGTCCGACCTCTTAGTGGTTTCTAACATTTAAGAAGACCAAGAACTCTAGTCAGTAACACTGCCTCCTATTCCCAACTTATTCACAGATTTGGTTGATGCAGGACATCTGGTCTCTGATTTTCGGTGTTCTTTGTCTGTAAAATAGCACCTTACGGCATGATGGGAATACAGAAATGCACAAAACTCTGGGAAAAATCTTTAAGAGACTGTGTTTTTTTTTAAGGCATTCTCATGTAATGCAACAGGTTAAAGATCTAGTGTTGCCACCGCAGTGGCTTGGGTCACTGCTATGGCCCGTGTTCACACCCTGGCCCAGGAACTTCCACATACCATGGGCATGGCCAAAAAAAAATTTTTTTTAAATTGAAGTTTAAAAAATTATAGTACTAAAAGCTATAACAAGAAGAGGTCTTATACAACTGAGATCACAGGGCTTGAAGCGGGAGTACATCATTTGGGTGGTTCCCTTTCAATGGCAGTTTTCCTGGAGGGATGACTGGGTTCTTGGGCAGCTCAAAAGTTGGTGACTGAATGTGGCGCGTGTGTGTGTGTGTGTGTGTGTGTGTGTGTGTGAGTTGGCAGCAACATCTCTCAGTTTTGCTTCATCCCATATTGTGTTGATGCACAACACCTTCGAAAAGCTGCAGAGCTCTTGAGATAACCTACAGCCCCATCTAAAGGGGGCAGCAGCCACTCAGTGCCCACAGATCATTACCATTCAGGATGAGGGTCCAGTGATGCAAGATTTTTCAATTTTTCTTTCTTTTTTTCCTTTTTACAGTTGCACCCATGGCCTATAGAAGTCCTCTAGCTCGGGGTCAAATCAGAACTGCAGCTGCCAGCCTACACCACAGCCACAGCAACGCCAGATCCATGCTGTGTCTGCGACCTACGCCACAGCTGGCGCTAACGCCAGATCCGTAACCCACTGAGTGAGGCCAGGAATCGAACCTGCATCCTCGTGGATATTACGCTGGGTCGTTAACCTGCTGAGCCACAATGGGAACTTCAGATCTTCCAATTTTTCAATACAAGTCAGAAATTCTGATTTTTATGAGAAATCCTCAAATTTAAAAATTTTGAAAACCATGCAAAATTTAAACCTAACACCGTGTAGACCAACAAACAAAACATCTGCAGTCTGCAAAAGTTTTGTAGGTTACTAAGTAGGAAGCTCTGTAATTAGTCAGGTACTTGACTTTGTTTTTCTTTGGTTTTAGTTGTTTTAAATGTTGGAGTTCTCTGGTGGCCTAGTGGTTAAGGATCCAGTGTTGTCACTGCTGTGTCTCAGGTCACTGCTTTGACATGGGTTTGAGCCCTGGCCGGTGAACTTCTGCAAGCTGTGGGTGGGGCCAAAAAAAGTAAATGCTATGTGCATGTTATAGCAAATAGGGAATTCTCATGAAGCACTGAATTTGCACTGAATTTGAAGACACAGACGTTATTAAGGCAGTAACACCAATAGCTCAAAGGAGATTTTTATCCAGATGAGAATCACCATTCAAACCTATAATAACATACAGAGAATGTAAAAGTTAATTTTTGTTTCTCCAGCATACAACATTCTGGCATTTTATGAATCAGACTAGCTGCGTCGGGGAAGCCCACATACTTCTTGAATGAGGGTTTTCCATGATGCCCATAACACAGACCCATGAGCAGGAGGAGATTCAAAGGATAAGTAGTAGGGAGTCTGTAAATAAATATTTGACCATTTTAGCATCCAGAGTAACCTGAAGCACAGAGTAGATTTGTCCGGGATCATTCATGTCAGATTAAAGAACCAGACACTTCCTACTTCTTTCTTGTTTCTATTTCCACTTTCTAGGTCCTAACTTTCCTCTTCCCGATCAATAAGTTTTCTCCTTCTTCTGGTCCAGGTTCATCCTACCTATGATGCAGGCAGTTATTCTTAACTACCCAAGCTAATCGTTTATGTTTCATTCTGAAAGCATTATTCTGTTTTCTTAGGCTATTAATAAGATGATCCTTGATTTAATACATTAAATAAATCAAATTTAAAAATTAAATTCATTTAAAAAATAAATCCTTAGGGGTTCCCGTTGTGGCTCAGCATGAAAGAACCCAACTAGTACTCATGAGGATGCGGGTTCAATCCCTGGCTTTGCTCAGTGGGTTAAGGATCTGGCATTGCTGTGAGCTGTGGTGTAGGCTGGCAGCTACAGCTCCGATTCAACCCCTAGCCTGGGAAATTCCATATGCCCCCAGGTGCGGCCCCAAAAAGACAAAAAATAAATTAATCAATTAAATTAACTAAGTCCTTAAAATTAGTCTTGGTAAAACCATGCCACTCCATTCTCATACCCAGCTGTGCCTTCCTGCTTTCATACCCAGAAACTCCCTGCTTCTTCTTTCATCTAAGGCAACGACAGTCATTACCTTCACACCCCTGGGGCCATTTTGGACTGATCACAAGCACTACACCAGTTCTGGGGGCTGACCACGGAACGCACTTCCGACCCTCATGCCCATTTACTCTTCCGTAATTTATTTCTCTTGGCATGTCCAAGAGTAAGACAAGATCTCTTTTATAAATAGGAGCCATGCCCTTGAAACAAACAAATAAAAATAACAGGAGAATCCCTGTGAGTGCAGCACTTCTAATGTAAATCCTTAAGAAATGTGGTTTCCTTGTAAGCAGATATCTAGGAATAGGATAAGTTAGGTAAGGGAAGTATACAATAGAAGAAATAAAAGGACTATTCTGGGGGTAAAGAGACATAGTAAAAGAATTAGTGATTCATTATAAATTCATTAAGAAAAAAAAGGAGAATGCCAAGGTACTGTGTTTGATTCCAGAAACAAAGTTATGTAAGATATTATTAAGATATATTACTTAAATAATAAAATAAGATGTAAGCTCTGCCTTCAAGGATCTCAGAGTCTAGAAAATGGAGCAAATGAGTACCTCACTGATTACCAATTTTCTACAGTAACAGAGTAGTTAGTAATAAGCATTTCAAAGGACGCACAGAGAAGCAAGAGCGAAACTCGGAGGGTTTAAGGGCAGGTGGTAAAGAAAGTTTAGCTATTGTAACAGGCTTTTTAAAGGAGAGTTAACCAGAAAGTCTTGTTGGGGAAGGGTGCTCCAGGCATCACGGAGAGAAGCAGGTACAGCCTCTTGGGCTTAATAAAGCCACCAGGGGTACTGTTTCCAGCGCTGGCCTGTGGACTTGTCTGCTGAGGGGACCCTGGGATGGCGAGGATGCTGGGGGCCAAGCGCAGCAACCTGGCTGACAAGTGAAAATAGGGAATATGAGCAGGGAAGGATGCAGGTTGGCAAAGAGGAGAGAAGGGGCCCATGGCAGATGTGGGGGCTCCCGAGGAAGCAGAACTTGGGTTCTGCAAGTGGGGCCGGAGCCGCTCTGGCCAGTTGGCAGCCTAGTCAGCCAGGGAAGGATGACGAATGAGAGTGATTAGGGAGGGACCCTCAGGGTAGAGCCTTCTAGCTCCCGGAGGGTGGTCTTCATCCAGACCAGGTGCGGAAGGAGGAAAGGGGTGGGGCCCTGTGCCTGCTGGGATGGTGAAGATGCCCGCTGGCTTCAATACAAGCAGAAACCCTCGCTAACCATAGGACCAAAAGTGGCCCAAGTGGGCAGAAGCTGAGGGTGTCAGGAAGGAGATGAGGCTTAAAAACCATACCTGAGGCTTCCAATCCTTTCAACCCACCCAGTGCGCCCTCAGACTAGATGGGCAGACTGGGACGCCCTGCTCCAGACCTCCCCTCTCACCCCGGTTTCCGGAGCAAGGATAAGGACCTCCTCGTGCCCCAAGCCGGCTCTGGCTGCGCCCCTGCCTCTCTATGCCCTCCAGGGGCCTCTCATCAGCTGCCCTTGGTTAAGTGGCTGGCTACAGCCCAGCTAAAGCCAGGAAATCGCTATCCTCAATCCACAATTTGTTAATTATTTAAACTGGGAGGGGGAGGGGCACGCACGCGCGTAAGAGTGTGTGTTTAATTTCCTTTATTAAAAAATGTGCACAGAGCCCACTGGGACAGCAAAGCTGGAAGAGGCTGGAAGAGCAGCCAGGGGAGATTTCTTTCAAGAATTAGCCGGTGAGGATGCCGCCGATTACAAGATTCTAGTGACGACAGAGAGTCCTATCAATGAGAGTGTGCAGCGGTCCCTGAGGTTCAAGCCTTGGCCCCGTGCTCTGTCCACCCACCTCTCCTAGCTCTGCCCAGCCGGCCCTCCTTCAGGCCTGACCCTTCCCGAGTGGCCCTTGGGGCAGACAGAGCTGGCCGCTGCTTCCTAGCCCTTAGCACCGCAGGGGCTCTCGGTCCACTGCCCAAGCGCTGGGACAGGGACAGTAGTGGCCCAGATTTCTGCCCATCAGCCTGAAGGTCCTTAAGACACAGGCACTTGGTGGATGATAACATGATTTCAAGGTTTTCTAAGTATTTACTCTGTGGCAGACACAGTTCTAAGCGCTATGTATCACTTCAATTAATCCTTACCTCATACCTCTGAGGTGGGTTCTCTTGTTACCCCCATTTTACGACGAGGGATGGAGACACAGAGGTGGAGAAACTCACACAGCGACTGACTCCAGGACCACGCCCCTAACCACGCCCCTCCCCACCCGGGCAGGAGAAAGGCTGCTTGGGGTTGCCCCAAGACACCTCCCACCAGAGCACCCACGTGGATCAGCCTTGACATGGGATCAGGTGAAATCAGAAAAGTGTGTGACAACTCTACCCAATATTCTGTGATAAGCTATATGGGAAAACAACCTGAAAAAGAATGGATGTGTGTGTATGTATAACTGAATCACTTTGTGGTACAGCAGAAATTATCACCCCATGGTAAATCAACTTCCACAAAAGTGTTAAAAATGAAAATAAAATGAAATGAAAAATTAAAAAATAAACTATGTGACAAAGACATGGATGCCCAGTTTTAGAGGAATCTGAGAAGAGAAAGCTGTTTCTAAGCATGACATAAAATCCCAAAGACATACAAGATATTGAGGCTGAGATTTAAAGAGGGTCTTCCCCAAAGGTGCTAAAAATGGAAGCGAAAGTTGAACCAGGTAGGTGGGACCCTGGAGTTCGTGCTCTTTTATGGTCCCAGCAGCCTCAGTCACACTGTCTCTTTTCTTACTGGTCTCCTGCCTGGCTTCCCTTGAGGACTCCCCCTTCCCTTCCTCTATGATGACCTGAATCTTATCCATTCATCAAGGTCCAGCTCAAAATCCAACAAAATCTCCCAGTCCCTGTGGGCCAAGCTGTCTCCGAGGGAGCTGGGCTTCGCCCTGACAGACTTTCCACAAGCTCTTATAATGAATGTTGGATAGAGATGCAAGGGGTTCCCAGAGAAATAATCCTGGATCCCAAGCTGACTTCTAGACTCTCCTGGACTCTCTGTCTCCTTGGGTAGAAACCCCTTTAAGATAAATGTTCACTTTATTAACTGCCCTTTATAAATTCTTTCTGGTGAAGACCATCCTGAGCTCCTAATCTGACAGAGGCGGAAGGTGTGTGCGTGCGTGCATGTGTGCATGTGTGTGTGTGAGAGAGAGAGAGATTAATTCAATACTTGCAAAAGGAGAAAGATTACATGGGGAAAATGTGCCTAATTGGTGTAAAAAAAGGCCACTGCAGTTCTTGGCACTGAGCCACCCTCACCCTAAGGGCCTTGGGACTTTAAGTATTTATGTCTCTCGTTACCTTCATAATTGGAAGGAGCCAGTCTGCTGACTGCCATCACTCTCCTCTGTATAGAGTAGCCATGGGAGGTACAGTCTGACTCAAGGTCGGTTTGGGTCTGGAGCACAATAGCCATTACTCCCATAGTTACTTGGCAGCATCTGTGAGGTAAATTAGGGGCTTGAGTTGACGATGTGTGGCACAAATGTCCACCTTCATTGGAACGACACCTCACTTCCTTGTCACCAACTCAGAGGAAAATGCTGAGGCTGGCTGGGCCTCATGACTATTAATTTCTATTACCTTTGTAGCACAATGAAAGAACATGAAAAAGCAGCTTAAACCCATTCCAGAAACAATAATCCACCTCTAACCACCACAGCAAAAGCAGGAACTCTGCATTGTACTTGGAGAGCACATCTGTGCCCAAGGCCCCTCAGAAACATTGAGAAACAGCACCTGCTATTCTGACCATCACTGTTCCCTGCATTCGGATGATTCTTCTTGGCTCCGGATGGAAGTGCCTGGTTGCCTGACCTCCCTGAAACTTCTTCCTCCTCCCCATCCCCCCTAGAAGGGACACATTAAATTACGGCCGTCCTTTTTCATCTGCACGCTTGGCTACCACTGATGGAAGCAGCCCTAAGGTTGAGGTATGAGCCATAGTCATGACTTCTGGTGACTGTTCCCACCAGCTCCAGCCTAGAAGGATGGAGGCAAAGAGTAAAAAGGAGCAGAAAGAGGAGAAGAGAGGGGTAAAGGCAGGATCCTGGGTGTGGCAGTTTGAAAACATGACCCCAGGGAGTTCCCATTGTGGCTCAGCAGGTTATGAACCCGACTAGTATCCATGAAGATGTGGATTTGCTCCCTGGCCCTGCTCAGTGGGTTATAATAATGTTATAATAATGGCTCACAGGCGTGAGCTGTGGTGTAGGTGGCAGACACATCTCAGATCTGGCGTTGCTGTGGCTGTGGTGTAGGCTGGCAGCTGCAGCTCCAATTTGACCCCGGCCTGGGAAAATTCCATATGCCTCGGATGTGGCCCCAAAAAGAAAAAAAAGAAAATGTGGCCCCAAATTCTCTGATACTCCTTCAATCAAGTGGCATCTCTACCCTCTACTCCTGAACTTGACCCCAGCAACTATGTAACCAGTAGAATACAGTGGGTGCAAGACAGCTGAAGTGCCAGTTTCAGGCCCAAGCCTTAAGAAACCGAAAACTCCCACTTCCCGTCTCTTGGGACTCACTCTTGGGAACCCAGGAGGCAGACTGAGAAAGGCCAAGCCCATGGTGGAGAGGCCCTCAGGGACAGGAACCATGGCCCCAGGCTCTCAGCGCCAGCTGAGCTCTCAGCCAACAGCCAACTCCAATTCTCCAGATGTGTGCCAATGCCATCTTGTAAATGGATCCTCCAGCGCCCCACCTGTCCCAGCTGATGCCACATGGAGTCGAGATGAGTCCTCTCTCACACCCTTGATGCTGCATTTACACACTTTGTGCAGTGTTCTTTTACAAACCAATAAAAACAGCATTTCCCAAGTAAAAACATCCTTTCTAAATATGCTTTTATTCCTTCCTTATATAAGTGGGAGAAAACCACGACTGTCCACACTGAAAGTGGCTTGAGGGGGTTGGCCCCACTCTCTTTGCCTCAGAGCCATCTCTGCGCGGTGGCTCTAGAACAGTCGTGCCCACTTGGACCCGCCTGCGCTCGAAGCCCGAGCCTCACCCGCCATCCCGGCTCTTTGAGCGCCACCCAGTGGCCTCAGGGCGGAACATCCCGCAAGCTCAGCGCGGCTTTGGCGTAAAACAGCCCTTTGTGTTCAGAAGGCGCTTTTTCTGCCAAAGCAAACCGCAGTGTGTTACAACTCCTGGAAGAGCAATCCTGAGAAACAAAGCCCTGATTTTTTTTTTATAGCAACAGTGGAAACCAGACCCCACTTCCTTCCTCCAGGATGAAGGCTTTATTGATACTGGTGGAATCGGTCATCTTGTTTCAGGGTTGACCTGCAGCCATCCTGTACTCAAGAGAGTGAGAGAGGAGAAATATTTAAGCTCTCCCAGGGGTCTTATCAAAGGTTTTTCTGTTTGGATTACCAAATTGTTACAAAGGACTCTCTTATGGGTGTTTATTTCTTTTACTTTTTTTTCTTTAATTTTTTTTTTTTTTTTTTTATAACACTGAGCCTGAATTCCCTTCCCTGCCTGGTTGAGAGCAAGTGAGCCTGGGGACCTAGTGAGTGACACTTGTGTGTTTCTGTGCCCTCCTGTAGGGGGAACAGCAGCCCTGCTCAGCAAGGAAGCTTGCACTCTGGCTGCGGTGACCAAGTGGATCTGTGCAGTGGGTACTCCATGATGGATTCAATTTCTCATAAAGGAATTTAGGAGAAACCACTTCAAAACAAAGGCTTAGCCAAACTCAAAAATGAAAAGTCCATAATCAATTATTATGCAAAGGAGGAGGGAGGGCACTCCCCTCCAGATGGTTCCCAGCACCACCTTACTAGCTGTAATTGAGCTATTTACCCCTGGAAGGCACCGCATCCCCTGCAAAATGGCGATGACAGTAATACATACTTCGTAGAAGTATTGTGAGTTTTAATGAGATAAGAGATATTTAATGGTTCTGAATTTTACTCTAAAACAAGCAGTATTTTTTAAATGCCACATTCTAAATTTTTCTAAGTTAACTCTCCTGCAGAGGGAGAAATTCAACCTCAGTCATGTTGGGGGTCTCCTCCCATCTCCAGGATCACACAAGAATCACTGGCATATCTGTGGTGGCCAAAAAACCAGAGTTGGGCTCTAGCCTGTGTCCATCAGAGGTCAATGCCAAGATGTATTTTGTACCTCCAGCTTGGTCCCTAAAGACTGTCAACCAGGCCCCTGAGTATAAGGTGGGGTGGTGCATCTCTATTACATATAGAATCCACTCGAATGGGTGTTCCACTGCCAGCCCAGAGGGAACTTCTCCAAGCCTCATGTCGCTCTGCCACCTCCCACCTCTTCCCTTCCAAGACTTCAAAGTCTGTCCTCTGCTTCTAAAGAAATATCTCCCACCATCTCCACCACGAGACAAGAGAGCCCAAACTTGGGATGGTAAACAGGGAAGAAAACAACAGGAAGAACAGCAACTCAAGAAAACTCAAATATCTCAATAAACCATCCTGTAGACAGTAGCACAGGTACACAGTAAACCTTCAAGGGCTGGTAATGACTGTCACTGAGCCAGAGGCTGGATTTGGGACCACATAATTATTGTCACTAATACTGTACTGCTGCTTTCAGTGTGGCCCATTCACATATCTGTTTTATCCACAGAGGTGCCCTGGTGGTCTGGATCCAGGGGCAAAGTGTTTTTGGGGGTTTTTTTTGTCTTTTTTTTTTTTTTTTTTTTTGCCATTTCTTGGGCCGCTCCCGCGGCATATGGAGGTTCCCAGGCTAGGGGTCGAATCAGAGCTGTAGCCACCTGCCTAGGCCAGAGCCACAGCAATACAGGACCCGAGCCGCATCTGCAACATACACGGCAGCTCACGGCAATGCCGGATCCTTAACCCATGGACCAAGGCCAGGGATTGGACCGGAAACCTCATGGTTCCTAGTCGGATTCGTTAACCACTGCCCACAACAGGAACTCCCAAGGGGCAAAGTGTTTTAGTTTTTGTTTCTTTTTTGGCCACCTCTCAGCATATGGTGTTCCCAGACCAGGGATCAGATCCAAGCCACAGCAGCGACAACGCCAGACTCTTAATCCACAGCACTGTGCCCGGGGATCAATCCTGCATCCCAGCTCTCCCAAGACTACGTGGCTGAGCCCATTGCACCACAGCAGGAACTCCCAAAGGTTCTATTTTTTCAGTCCCTGGAGAGATAATTCAAACAGGCAGTGGTGTTTAAGTGACTGCCCTTGGGGAGCTCTCACTGCAGACTTTTTTGCTCAAGCGGATGACAACGACAAGCGAGTCCGGTCAGGAGCCTGGGCAGCTCTAGGGCTCCCAAGAAGTGTGGCTCTCTGCTCAGCCCCTCCCCCTGGGGCAGTTCAGTTACATCCTTATGGTCTGAATGGCATTTCATTCATAAACCCTGAGGTGAAATTTAGAAGGAAAACCTTTATGTAATTTAGTTAAAATGTCCATATGTTGAAATGAATTGTGTTCAGTAAATGAAATGGTACTTCCTCTCTTTCTCATATGTATTTTTCATATTACATATGAGATAAAATACATGTATTTATATATAAAGTATATATCATATATAATTACAGTGGCATGTATATATATATATATATATATATATATATATATATATATATATATAAAATCAGGTTCTAGCGAAACACAGAGTGACAAGTGTCTCTAACAAGTCACCTGGGGATCTCCCTGTTCCCTCCATTCATTTTCATCACTCCCACAACACACACCATCTGGGCCTTCCAACAGGCACAGGTGGAACTAATTATAAAATAGGATGAGGTTTTCACTACTTTCCAGTTCCTTTATAAACGGAGCTACTGACTACAGCGGCCTGTCAACCTGCTGATGAGAAAACCTTTCCAATGAACATTCTCTTCTACGAAGATCAAGAAAACTAGACCCACAGCCTAATCTCCTTGCATCTCTCACCCTCCTCCCCTTTTTCAGACCAGCTACCAACATTGTTATTATTTTTTTTTAATGGCCATACCCGTGACATATGGAAGTTCCCCAGCCAGGGATCGATTCCAAGCTGCAGCTGTGGCTTATGTTACTACAGCTGTGGTAACCGTGGATCCTTTAACCCACTGTACCAGGCCAGGGATCAAACCCATGCTTCTACAGCAACCCCAGCTGCTGCAGTCAGGTTCTTAACTACTGTGCCACAGTGGGAACTCCCTGCCAACATTATTATTTTTTTCTTTCTTTTTAGGGCTCACCTGCAGCATATGGAGTTTCCCAGGACAGGGGTTGAATTGGAGCTGAAGCTGCAGGCCTACACCACAGCCACAGCAATGCCAGATCTGAGCTGCATCTTCGAACTACACCATAGCTCACGGCAACGCCAGATCCTTAACCCACTGAGCGAGGCCAGGGATGGAACCTTCATCCTTATAGATACTACTCAGGTTCATACTTAACCCACTGAGCCACAATGGGAACTCCCCAACATTATTTTTAAAGCCAGTGATAAGACTCTGCCCTTGGCCAATGTAACACTGCCCTCCATATATGCAGGTGCTGAAGCTTCTGAATCAGTCCCACTCACTCCCCTCAGCCTTAGCAAGTGAAGCAATGCAAAGGACTGTGGGGCCAGATGCCCACTGGCCCCTCGGTGCTCCCCTGCTGCAGAGAACAGAGCTGAGAGTGACAGCTCGGGGGAGGTGGTACAGACACAGACTGGAGGATTTGTGAAATTCTGACAAGCAAGCTGTGAGGTCAGTGGTGTTCACCCAAACCAGCTGGCAAGGTGGAGACACAATCTGTTTCTCATGGCAAACATCTGGAAAAAGAATGTTCTGTCTGCTGGTCCAAAAGACCACCCCCAAGCAGTATTTCTAATTACTCCTTTTCTGCACTGTTTTTGCACAAACTCCCTGAAGCCAGCTCAATTGGTTATTACTAATAGTCCCTGCTTTACACGTGCTCCAGTGCACAGGAAAAGAAGCAAAGCTTTCCAGTTCATTTCTTCAAGTCAATATCACCCTGGTACCAACATCTGACAAATATCTTGCCAAGTGCACACACACAAGACCAATTATCATTTACAATGGATGCACAAATTCTAAATAAAATACTAGCAAAATTATATGGAGCAAAAGTGAAAATGGTACAGGTGGGTCCACTCTATAACTTCAGCCAAAGAGGGTGTTCCAGGTGCACTGCAAGGGAGTGATGTATACGGAACTTTCAGCCAGGATCCACCTGTACCATCACTGACCTTGAGGGAGAATGGGCCTGATGAGCAAGGGTGGACAGGAACTGAGTATCAGGGCAGCCTCCCCAGGGAGAAAGATGGTCACAATGGCTCACCTTTAGCTACGGCAAAAGGGGCCGTGGCACTGCCTTGACCAGACAAGCACCACCTTCTTGAGCCCCTCCTTACACCTGTCTGAGGGTGGGAGCAAAAGAGAAGGCTTAAATGTAGGTGAAGATCTAATCCAAATAAAAAGACATATCATTTTTCTGGACAAGAAGACTCAACATAGGGATAGGGCCATCCTTCCTGAATTAATTTCTACCTGTATTGACTTCTACTTAACATCTCAGATAAGGTGGTGAGGTAGTGGATGTTGGTGGTGTTAATGGACCTTGACAAAAATGAGACTGAAATTCAAGTTCACCTGGAAGAACTTTTTGAAAAATAAGAGTACAGACTTCTGCTGTCATGGATTACAGTGTATATTTTAAAAACCACAATAATACTTTTGCAATTTTAGGAGTAATAGGCAGAGATTTGAGATACAAAGAGGAGGAGAAAACCACATGAAGATGGAGGCAGAGATGGGAGTGAGGCCAGGGAACTCCTGGAGCTGCCAGCAGCTGGAAGAGGCAGGTTCAGCCCCTAAACCTACCACTTTAAGAAAATAATGGATTATGGAGTTCCCGTTGTGGTGCAGTGGAAAGGAATCTGACTAGGAACCATGAGGTTGTGGGTTCGATCCCTGGCCACACTCAGTGGGTTAAGGACCTAGTGTTGCCATGAGCTGTGGTGTAGGTCACAGACACGGCTCAGATCCTGAGTTGATGTGGCTGTGGTATAGGCCAGCGGCAACAGCTCTGATTAGACCCCTAGCCTGGGAACCTCCATATGACGTGGGTGCGGCCCTAAAAAGACAAAAAAAAAAAGAGGAAGAAAATGATGGATTAAGAAAATATATGCAAATGATAATATGGCCAATAAAGGGTTAATATCTGAACTATATAACCAGTTCATACAACTTAACATCAAAAAACCAAATAATTCAATTAAAAAATGGGCAGAAGACCTGAATAGACATTTTTCCAAAAGAGGGCATGAAGATGGCCAACAGGTACTTGAAAATATTCTCAACATCACTAATCATCAGGGAAATGCAAATCAAAACCACAGTGAGATATCACCTCACACCTGCCAAAATGGCTATCATCAAAAAGACCACACATAATTGGGAGGGAGTGGGAGGGACTGGGAGCTTGGGGTTAGTAGATACAAACCATTCCATTTGGAGTAGATAAGCAATGAGATCCTGCTGTATAGCGCAGGGAACTATATCTAGTCACTTGCGATGGAACATAATGGAGGGTAATGTGAGAAAAAGAAAGTATATAAATGTATAAGTGGGTCACTTAGCTGTGCAGCAGAAATGGACAGAACATTGTAAATCAATTATAATAAAAAAATTTCAAAGACCACAAATAATAAACTTGGGCAAAGATGTAGAGAAAAGGGAACCATCGTGGTGGTAATATAAATTGATACAGCCACTATGGAGAACAGTACGGAGGTTCCTCAAAAGATTAAAAAGAGATTCACTTGGCTGTAAACCTGAAGCTAATAGAACATTGTAAATCAACTCGAAGCATGTGGAGGTTCCCAGGCTAGAGGTCAAATTGGAGCTGCAGCTGCCAGCCTACGCCACAGCCGCAGCAACGCCAGATCCAAGCTACAAACTACACCATAGCTCATGGCAACACCGGATCCTTAACCCACTGAGAGAGGCCATGGATCAAACCCATGTCCTCATGGATACTAGTCAGGTTCATTACTGATGAACCACGACAGGAACTCCCCCCGAAATTTTTTTAATTTAAAAAAAAAGTTGGTTAAAAAAAAGAAAATGATAAATTGTGTGTAGGAATACTTGAGAAGTGTTTTTTTAATTGGCATTATTGAAATAATGTACACAAGCTCAGTTGCCATCTGACACTTACCAAAGTTCACTTAGACTTGAAGTTCCCGTCGTGGTGCAGGAAATGAATCCGACTAGGAATGATGAGGTTGTGGGTTCGATCCCTGGCCTCGCTCAGTGGGTTAAGGATCTAGTGTTGCCTTGAGCTGTGGTGTAGGTCGAAGACTTGGCTCGGATCCGGTGTTGCTGTGGCTGTGGTGTAGGCCGGCAGCTGTAGCTCCAGTTTGACCCCTAGCCTGGGAACCTTCATGTGTCGGGGGTCCCGCCCTTAAAAAAAAAGAAAAAGTCACTTAGACTAAAAGGGTGAGTTCAATGACCATGCAAAGCCAATTCCTTCACTACCCTCCCAGGCCAAGTAGAGTCCACCTTCCACCAACAAAGCGAGATATAAGATCTAGGACCTCAGAGAAGGGATCTCAGGAGCCTCCAAAGTCCAGCTGAAGAAAAAGACCTTTGGCTTTTCTCCTTTACTCTCTGTCATTAGATGCTAGAAAGGAGTCCCTTTCCATGGAAGCCTTCTGTACAACTGCACAGTAGCCCCAAGATGCGTGTCTGATGGACAGTCTAAGAGATAGCCTTTGTCCTTGTAATTCCTCTAGGAGCACAGAGGCAATTTGGGCTACAGCTTCCTGGCACTGAAGCCTGGGAGTGAAGGCTGCCCCTGGAAGAGAAAGGGGACAGGACTGGGCTGTGGGGGAGGGACCCGCATGGAGAAGGGGCCCTCTGGTCTTAAGACAAAGGGCCCTGGGCTCTGTACTAGGAAAGGCGACTCTCAGCCCCCAGGAGCAGGCTTGAGGCTTCACTAACTCCTCAGAGGGACCCAGACCCCCCTCAGTGGATTGGAGTGCAGTCCCCCGGGAATACATCGATCCCCTCCCCCACCTCCAGGGAGGCCGAATCCAGAATCATGAGAAAGACCAGGAGGGATGGGGTGAGCCTCAACCTGCGCTTTGGAGGGAGGCTTCCCTGGGTGGAGCAGTTTTCTCTGGCCCCTGCCTTGGGGCTGCGTACATGTTGGAGCCCTGGCCCTCGCTGCTGGGCGGGAAGCCACCAAACTTCGAAGTGGGCAGCAAGTGCCATGTGAAGAAGTTGGACTGAACCTCAAAAAGAACTGAAGCCTGAAGCCATCAGCAGCTTCTCTGGACTCCTGAGAGCCCAGCAAGCACAGAGAAGGGATGAAAGTGTCTAGCTACCCCGGAGGGAAGCTGAAACATCCAGGAGGGGATTCTACAGGCAGAAACGTGATGGAGTGTGCTGGAAAACTGCATTAACATTTGAAGTTACTGAAGCTTGTACTCAGCTGCACTTGGAGAGGCACCAACTGCGCCCAGAGAGAGAAAAATGGCCCAAATATGGTCAAAGCCAAGGCAATATCCTAGGTATTATTCTGAAACAAAATAAACAGCATGCTTCATATTTTCTAGAGGGCTTTTGTTTTGGAAGATTTCAGTACGGAACCCTTGGCCAACATTATCTTATCGATTGACAATGTTTCCTTTCCCAAAATTTCCCTTAGTATATTCAAAACCTACCTCTTGCTTACAGAAAGACCCAAGAGTGCCTTGGTAAGAATGCAATTCCATTCCTAAATGTAAAAGCCCCCCAAAGAAAGCACTACAGTAGAGTTCCTGGGCATTGTGCCACTCTCCCCACTGGGCCCATGAAGGTGCCATTCTGGAGTCTCAACCTCTAGCCAGGTTGCTCAGGTGGGAGCTGGGAAGGGACGTGTGGGGCAGGTGTCTACTGTCGCTCCAGACACACACGTGCTGCCCTGCCATTAGCAAGGCCTTTTGTGGGCTTGCTCAGCCACTGGTCAGCATGGCAGTGGGCCCTTCCCCCGAGCAAGTGATAGCGAGTGACCATTGGCCCCTCCCCCTGCCCTTGCTCTGTATAAAAGTAGACTAAGGCAAGATGGTTTTTGTTTTGTTTTGTTTTGTCTTTTTGCCATTTCTAGGGCCGCTCCCTCGGCATATGGAGGTTCCCAGGCTAGGGGTCTAATTGGAGCTATAGCCACCGGCCTACACCACAGCCACAGCCACAGCAACGCGGGATCCAAGCCGTGTCTGCAACCTACACCACAGCTCATGGCAACGCCAGAGATCCTTAACCCACTGAGCGAGGCCAGGGATCGAACCCACAACCTCATAGTTCCTAGTCGGATTTGTTAACCACTGAGCCACGACGGGAACTCCTAGATGGGTTTTTTTGGTTTGTTTTTTTGTTTGTTTTGTTTTGTTTTGTTTTTTGTTTTTTGGGGTTTTTTTTGAGACACTAGTCTGCCCTCTCCTTGGTCTGCTGGCTAGCTTTAAAGTTGATTAAAGTCACTCTTCCTTGACCCAACAACTCATCTCCAAATTTACTGGCCTGTCATGAAGTGAGCTGAGCGAACTTGGATTTGGTATCAAATGTGTGTGCATTTTCTCCTTGCCTTTTCAGGCTCTGTGAATTCTTCAAACAAGGTTAACTAAAGCTCAACGTGTTCCCTGGAAGTGGTGCTTTCTTTGTGCCTGACTCAGGGACTTCAGGAGGTGAGAGGCCCACCTCTTCTTTTCTTTTTTTCTGAGCCAGGAGTCAAACCCCACACCACAGCAGTGACCCAAGCCTCTGCAGTGATAACGCCAGATCCTTAACCCGCTGTGCCACAAGGGAACTCCCCAACCTCTTCTTTTCTTGAAACCAGGGCTTGTAGGAAGAATGCTGGCCTGGAAATCAAGTGTGAGGCACTGCTCAAGGGCTTCTCTGAGCCTGTTTCCTAATCATTCCTGACATTCCTAAAAATGAGGAAATGGTATCCACCATGGAATGTGCCAGTAATAGAATGCCACCACGTCACAAGAGAATTGAAGTAATTCTCCAGTTTTGTTTTGTTTTTTCTTTGTAATGGGTATATTACATCTCCTCTCTCTGAACCAATAACTAGAATATGAGGAGCCCTGTCTTTCAAGACAACCCAAAGTGACAGTCAGTCCAGGGCCCTGTGACCCAGAGCCACTGAGGCAATGCTGTGTCCACTTCCAGCTGCCAGACAGTCCAACCCTTCAAGCTCCTCTTGTCACTCTAAGCCGAAGCTTTCAACTGATGTCTGTGTCTAGTCACTGAAAAGTCCAATGAGATTTTCCACACAAAAGTGAGCAAATGTACTGTCATGGAGGTGACACGACTAAGTTCTCTTCCCTTCCTGTTTACGAGTTCTAGTTTCATCTGGCAGTGATAAAAGGAGCATTCTGATCCTCTTAAACTCTAGCTTGGAAAAATACACCAATGTGAATACAACCCCCCCCCATTCTGTATCAAAGCCCTGTGGAATCAATTTTACTGCACCCGAGCCCCACTGAAATCAGTGGGGTAAGCTCCTGAATTCATTTCCATGGGCCTTGGCACTGTAAAAATAATTGGATTGCACTGCACTTCAACACTCCTTTCAGGAAACAGAGAAAATGTGCCTCTGCTGGTAGGTGGGGGTGAAAACTCGTCTAAGTGCTGGTAGGTTTCACCCTGCGATGATCGGTATTGTCTTGTCAAGAGGAGCTATTATCAAGTCCCAAATGAGCCTGGCAGTAGTACCCTCAATGAGGTGTTTAAAACTGCCTTCCCTAGTGAGAGTGAAAACACTTCTTTTGTTCCCATCTTCAAAATTAACTGCATAGTATTACCACTATCAATGAGGTGTTTAACATCAAAATTGCCTTCCCTGGTGAGAAGAAAAACACTTACTTTGTTTCCTTCCTTAAAATTAATTGAGGTTTTTAAAAACTCATCCTTATTCAACCAACAGTTGCATAGAAGGAGAGAGGAGAAGAAGATGGGATTTTTAAAGTGTTGCCTTTAGTAGCCCATCAAAGGCTTTCAGCACGTTCGTTCTTTCTGTTCAGGCCACTTGCTGAACACTTTCTACCCCTCAGCTTTATTTCCTCCCCCCCATTATATTTTATAACTTCTCATTGGTGTGACCCTGGGTAGGGTGTTAATAGGTACTTGGCGAGATGAAAGAATAAAAGAATGACTCCATCGACCCAGATATTCCTTATGAGCCTGCAAATTTTCCACAAGATGACTCTACTTACTCAACAAGGTTAAAGAAATCACTTCTAAAAACTGTAAATTAGTCTCTAGCATTACTATCTGAGAAGGCCTTGGTAGATGCAGCTAAAGATGCTTCCTCTCCCCATTTTCTTCAGATTTCTAGAGGTGCTGCTAACTTTTATAACTATTTTTCTAGTTTGAGATGCAGGGTGTGCTGTGCTCCCAGCCTTTTGCATGATGCAGCAGAATGCAGAAGGCAAAAGGGGTAAAGTATGGAGTTCCCACTGTGGCTCAGCGGTAATGAACCTGGCTAGTATCCATAAGGACCTGGGTTCGACCCCTGGCCCTGATCAGTGGATTAAGGATCTGGTGTTGCTGTGGCTGTGGCTCCAATTCAATCCCTAGCCTGGGAATCTCCATCTGCCGCAAGTGCAGCTGTTAAAAAGCCGGGGGGGGGGGGTCAAAGTCTTGACCTTTATAGGTCAAAAACCCAGGTAGGGTATAATAACTATAGGTTTCAAGAATAGATAAAGAACCAGGCTACTGTTACCCAGATAAGAAATTTCTTCAAAGGAAAGAAATTGAAGGGGAGGAAGCAAGATAATCAGGCTGCTGGCAGCATCCCTGAGGAGGGTCCCCACGCCGGCCCAGGCTACATTTTCCCTCATGGCAGAACTGCAGAGGGAAAGGGAGGATGGGGAAGGAGAGAGGGGAGGCTGTTGAGAACCCCAGCAGGCCTGGGGATCCCTGAGCAAGATGACACATACGTCATCCCCAGGAGAACCCAGGGAAGCTGCAAGATACCCAGAGCACCCCTTCCTCCCAGCACAGCATGCGGGAGGAACTAGAATTGACTGCAAGACTTGTCAGGGCCACTGAGCCCCCGAGATAGCCTTATAGAGACTCAGTATCCCTCACGTGGTGGTTTGTGCCTGTGGGTCGGAAGAATAACTTCTGGACTCATAGAGAGGAGAAGAGAAAGAGAAATTTATTGAGCTAAGAGATGCTGCTAGTGCAGCAGGACAACTTCCTGACCATCAGGGAGTGTCGACACCCCCCCACACCCCCTCCCCACCGTGCATGTGGTCCTGTCTGTTTTTATAGCCCAGGGAGTTGGGAGGGGTCTTACAATACAGCCGTTGACCTGCTGATTGGTCAGAGAAAGATGGGGTTTTCCAATACACTTGCTGGTTGGTTGGGGGCATATATTGCCCATATCAGGGCTGGGTGAGGAGTGGGCCACACAACTTTCCCAGCAGGGGTCAGGAAGGAGTAGGCTAAGTTGCTCAAAGTGGGGGAGGAGGCATTACAATGAGATGGGTCGGATGAAGATAAGGGTCAGGTAATTCTGGTCTTGGCCAGAGGCTTTGAGTTCTGTCTCCTTGAAGAGGCCTTGAAGTCCCACACCCCAGCCTTGTCCAACATGCAATGGAATGTCCACCTGTCCCCAGGAGGCATGAGTCTGGCAAGGAGAGTCCTCTGACCTAGAGGCCCTGCTGTAGAGATGAGGAGGCTGAAGAAGTGGTAGGAAAGATGGATATTTCAAAGGATGCCCGGGAGCTCCTCATCCTGACCACCCCCCACCCCCCACCCCAGCACTTGTGCCTCAAAGCCATGTGATCTCCCTGGAAAGGATTCCCAATATCCTAAATAGACTGAAATTAAGTTTCCACTACTTGGTGGAATGGGCCCTTAAAATGGAAATAAATTCAATCATAGAAAAAATAGTTACATTTCTTTTTACACCTTGTATTTGTGGACTGATATTAGTCCCTACTGAACTTAGTTCTTTGCAAAGATGTTACTGACATAAACAACAACAACAACAACAAAAACAGCCATTGCAACTGCATCATTACCAATTAAAACTTAAAACCTATTTCTAAAGTTCATTTATTGCATGTAAGCTATGTACCAGGTACTGACCTATTCTCTTTATAAGTGTGATCTCATTTATTCCTTGCAATTCATAGGTGCCGTTATCCCTGTTTCACAATTAAGAAAACAAAGATTTGGAGTTCTGTCGTGGCTCAGTGATTAACAAACCCAACTAGCATCCACAAGGATGCAGGTTCAATCCCTGGCTTTGCTCAGTGGTTCAATCCCTGGCTTTGCTCAGTGGATCTGGCATTGCCATGAGCTGTGGTGTAGGTCGCAGACGCGGTTCTCAGATCCTGAGTTGCTGTGGCTATGGTGTAGGTGGGCAGCTACAGCTTCTATTTGACCCCCTAGCCTGGGAGCCTCCATATGCTGCAGGTGTGGCCGTAAAAGACAAAAAGAAAGAAAAAGAAAACAAAGATTTGCTGAAGTTAAACAATTGGCTCAAGGCCACAATGGTGACATATATAATGGAGCCAGTATTGAAACCCAGGAATATGATTCCCAGATGGTTGTTCTTAACCATTAAGTGAAGTGAAGTAGAACATACCTTTCTACTTCTCCTGCCCACAGTTTCAAGGCAATCACACATTCATGTATTAGAGCCCTGGATACAAGGAGGCACGCATATCAGTGCTTCCTGTTCCAGGTTTGCAAATTGCCCAATAATTCAGTGGATTATTGCTGCTGTTTCTTAGTTCCTGGACTTAACATGCGTTAGCTCAGTTCCTATTTCTTTTGCAGCCACTACACCGTGTGAGTTAATAAAAGTTACACTCCACCAAGGAGCAATATGTAACAGGACAGCATCCTAAACCAGAAAACAATAGACTATTTTCCTTGGTTTCTCATTCTTGTTTGTGCATTAACTATTTCTTTGACATTGAGTAGTCACTTAACCACTCTGACCCTCAGTTTCCTCATCTATAAAATACGCATGATCTTAAGGTCTCCTTCCAGTGCTAACTTTCCATGATTCTGAAGAGCCCAGGATAAAGTTTATTATTTTATGGGAACTTGAACTGTTCTTCTTCAAAGATGAACTTTTGTCTGACCTCTAGCCGCATCTCACTCCTAGGTTTAAACTACAGATAAGGCATGAATGAAGCACATCACAAAAAGGTGAGGAAGTACAGAAATTAATATCCCCATCTTATTGGTATTAGGAGGAACATGAAGACTAAGAAGATGGAATAGTTTTGGGGAGGGATATAATGTATAATATTATGTAAGGGAATGTAATAATTGCTATTGAAAGATTTTATCATTTAGGTTAAGATGTGGAGGAAAGGAAGTTATCTGATAAGAAGACTTCCCACAGAAGAATTTCCTTGTGTCATTTGAAACTCCTTACTGTCATTCTTTCTTTAAAATCTTTTCTGGTATTTGGTGATCCTTCTGGGCATATGGCTGTTATCTTCACATTTTTGAGTGTAAATTCTTTCATTTATTGAGTTTGTTTCCCCTCCATGATATTGACCCTACTCAGATGTTTTCTTATTCTTAGGGTAAATGCTCAACTCAGACCTGTACAATCAGAGTATTTCATATCCCTGGATGGAGTGTTTATTTGAGGGATAAACATATGTCCCAACAGGATCCATGGATTCCCAACAGAACCTCAGGACAATGGCAGAAACTATCAGCAAAGACAAGCTCTCTTCCCAAAGCAGTTGCTGAGCTATGGGGGTTGTACATGCTATGGGTGATGGGAAGCATCTTGCCCCTGTGTAAGAAGAGCTTGTCTGAGATGGAGGCTAATGCAGAGAAAGCCAAGTCTAGAGATGAGAAGAAACAGGCTTCCTGATTATATTGAGTACCCAGATCCCAAAAGTCTACTCCCTGGATTTTCAGTCATACAGCCAATAAAATCCCTTTTATGATTAAGCAGAAGCCATTTTACATCATTATTTGTCATTCCTTGGAATTGAAATTTAATCAAACTAGAATCTGTGAACCTGTAGAGAAAGCCCACTGTTTCCTACTTGTTCACATCAGTGGTTGACCAAGGGGCTTTTCTAAAACTGCAGTAATTGCTATGCTGCAAGAAAAGAAGCTAGAGTGTTATCACGTCAATCTGACTCTCATTTTACATGCTTCTTTTAGGAACTATCCCCAATGAAAGATGTAACTTCACAATCCTATTTAATTCACACAGCAGCAAACACATTTATTGACATTTATTAATGTTAGGGCTTAATGTAAAATCAAAATGGCAAAAACCTTGCTGGTAAGTAGAAATGCTTTAGAATTTGCCACCCACTGCCAGTTCACCACTAGGGATGTGACTTTCTCTTAAAGCTAGATATTTTGGAGTGTCCAAATATTGGCCATATGGTCTCCCCGCCAGAATTGTCTTCCCACATGATGTGGGAATTAAAAGCTGTCTAAAGTTGATAGACTAAGAAATTAAAGATTAAGTATAATATTTATGACAGGTGGCCAACAGAACACTAAAAATAATAAAAATTGGGAGGAGGAAAGGAGTGTAAGTTATATGGATTTACCATCTTTTTTTTTTTTTTTGTCTTTTGACGGCTGCACCCCCGGGGCATATGGAGGTTCCCAGGGCAGGGGTCAAAGCAGAGATGTAGCCACTGGCCTACACCACAGCCACAGTAATGCGGGATCCCAGCCACATCTGCAACCTACACCATAGCTCACAACAACGCCGGATCCTTAACCCACTGAGCAAGACCAGGGATGGAAACTGTGTCCTCATGGATACTAGTCAGATTCATTTCTGATGAGCCATGACGGGAACGCCTACCATCTTTTACATTCAAGAGGCAAATAAAATGTTTAAAGTTGAAAAATCAAGAAATACAAGTGTAAGCATATAATTTGGAGTTTTGAAAATAGTCACCTGAAGAAACGGAGACAGAAATTGACATTAATGAGGACATCTATAGAGTGAGACCAGACTGAGAAGGGAGGGTGATTTTCATGTTCTTTTTCTGTCTTTAAATTCTCTTTAAACATTTCATTTTTGCATGCATGTGTAATTTATAATTTATTTAAAAATGCCAGAACTTAAACTATGTTTATCTAGGCAGCTTGCTCCTCCATTCTCTAAAATGTGCATTTCAAGCATTCTCTTCTCCATCACACAGACTGCGTCTCAACTTCCCATCTCCAAACTTATAAACCTTTTTTTTTTCTTTTAAAATGGAGGACATGTCTCTCTGTCTACCTGAGGTTAATCTCTCCTCCTGAGTGTTGGATCCCAGCCCCTCTGATTTCCTTAGAAATTGTCCACTAGCCCCCCTTTCTTCAGTATCTTCAAACCCTCCATCTTCCAGCTCCTCCCAGTCAGCAGATGCACATGCTCCAGTTACTCCCTTCTTAAATTTAAAAGCTACTTGGACCCCATAACCCTCTCCAGCTTCCTCTCTCTCTCTCCCCCTCTCCCTCATGCCTGCGTGCCTTTCCAGTCAAAGGTCTCTGTTCCCTGCTCCTGAAGTTACTACAAGACTGAGTCTGCCTCCAAGTCACTGCACCAAAACTGTCTTTGCTAAGCTAGCCAATGGTTCCAGTCTCTAAATCTGACTGTTAATACCTGTATTCCCCTTACTTGTATTCTCCACAGGGTTGACCTAAAACAGTAGAACAGTTATTTTCCCCGCAGAATGGGTTTACCGGGCAACAGCAAAGAACTGCAATTCAGAACACACAAATTGACGGCAAAGGACAGAAAATCCAGAGGCTGAAGGAGAGGAGGGAACTTTTATAGCGGTGGGGCTGTTCTAAACAGTGAGTCCATTGGAAGAAACTGTAAGTTTGAAGTGTAGTGGCTTCTCTTTGGCTGACTGTGACTGTTGCTGAGCCAAGAGAAATTCTTCCTCTTGGTGGGCAGTAAACTAGTAGCCTTCTTGTTGGAGATGCAAAGGTACCTCTCTTCTTATTGGGTCTACAATTGACCTTGAGTGATAAGGCTTAAGAGCTCTTCCTTCTGGCTTCCCCGCTCCATTTTTTCTTTTTTCTTTTCTTTTTTTTTTTTTTTTTTGTCTTTTTGCCTTTTCTAGGGCAGCTCCCGCAGCATATGGAGGTTCCCAGGGTAGGGGTCTAATCGGAGCTGTAGCCACCAGCCTACACCAGAGCCACAGCAACTTGGGATCTGAGCCGTGTCTGCAACCTACACCACAGCTCATGGCAATGCCAGATCATTAACCCACTGAGCAAGGCCAGGGATCGAACCTGCAACCTCATGGTTCCTAGTCAGATTCGTTAACCACTGCGCCATGACGGGAACTCCCCCACTCCATTTTAAATGATGTTTTTCTTTATTAATTTTCACAACTTCTGACACAGGGGACTATTAAAACACTCTCATCTTTGACTTTCAGGACACACATCACCACTGTGATTTTGACTGATCTGTGACCTCATACATTGTTTTGTATAAAACTTTTCCCTTTACTGTGGAATGTGCACAAATCAAGCCATTACCATGACATTAACTACAGCATTTGCTCTACACAAGCCTCTATATTCCACATGCAGACCTTCCTCACAAATGCTTCCTTGATCCCTTGCTGGCTTCTATGATCCTTTTCAGGAGCCAGGGGCCATCCCCTTCAGTATATCCCATGGGGAAGCCATCTTGCAGAAATTTTATTGGATTTCTTCAGACACAATGTAGCAGTTTTGTCTTGTTTTGTTTCTTTTTAGGACCACACCTGCCCACCTGCAGCATATGGAACCAGACTAGGGGTTGAATCAAAGCTGCAGCTGCTGGCCTACACCACAGCAACCCAGATCCAGGCACATCTGCAACCTACACTGAGGCTTGTGCCAACGCCGGATCATTAACCCACTGAGAGAGGCCAGGGGTCAAACCCACATCCTGACAGGTATACATATGACTAGGCACACACACACATCTTCTTTACCCATTCATGAACATTTAGTTTGCTTTCATGTCTTGGCTATTGTAAATACTGCTGCAATGAACATTGGGGTCAATGTACCTTTTCAAATTATGGTTTTCTCCTGATATATGCCCAGGAGTGGGATTGTAGGATCATATGGTAGCCCTAGTTGGTTTTTATGGGGGGCAGGGGGCATGCTCTCAGCATGCAGAAGTTCCTGGCCCCGGGTCTGAACCCACACCATAGCCTCAACCCAAGCCATAGCAGTGACAGCACCAGATCCTTAACCTGCTATGCCACAAGGGAACTACTTCATTTTTGTTTTTTAAGGAATCTCCATACTGTTATCCATAGTGACTGCACCAGCTTACATTCCCACCAACAGTGTGGCAGGGTTCCTTTTTCTCCATACCCTCGCCAGCATTACTATTTGTAGATTTTTGGATAATGGCCATTCTGACCAGTGTGAGCTGATAACTGATTGTAGTTTTGATTTGCACTTCTCTCATTTCTCCTCTAAAGGCCAACCCAAGCTGGCTCAGGGCACTAATGGGCTGTCTACTTCTAAAGGTCCAGAGAGAGTCAACACTTCCCTACTCCTAATCGAAGCCACCCCGCCCCACATTGATTTTCGAAAGTTCCCTTCTTTTTCTCTGAATCCTTACTCCCTCCAGTTGATTAAGTCTTTGTATAGTGAGAGGGCTTAAACAATTTTTTTAGTACAATATATAGTACTCTTCTTAACTTTGTGGTCCATGGTCTATGCCTTGAATCTTCATGTGCAAATTCAAACTTTTAAGGAAAAACAAAAACAAACAAAAAAAATGAAACATGTATCTTTCTGTCAAGTACCTGGCTTTTGCAAACGAGAAATACTCCAGCTTTCTGACCATATTGCTTTTATTATAACTTTAACAATGGATTTTGAAATCCAGGCTCTATTTGCTCTCCCTGCAAGGCAATGAAGCCCCTGGGTGGAAGGCTACAAGACGAAAAGAAAAAAGTGAGAAAATTCTTGGTTTAAAATGTGCAAATATCATCCAGGTATGTAAGCACAGATTTTTACTTGCTCTTTCCCCCATGCCAAAGAATTCATGAAAGGAAAACACCATGAAATTTCTCTAGTCTTTTAAATTGCCAGATTCCCACATCTTTTCACCCCTCTAAAGCTTTAGGGAAATAGGAAAGAAGAGCAAAAAACTAGAAGCAAAATCCCAAGCTTCAACATTTCTCTGTGCCTATGCCTTTTATGCCATTTCATTTGGCATGGCAGGAAAAGTGGGCACTATTGATTTCATTTACTAGCTGAATTTTGCTTATTCCAGTATGCATATAAATTACATGGCTTTTTCTTTCTTTTTGCTTGTTTGATTATTGTTTTTTTGTTTGGTTGGTTTTTGTTTTTGTCTTTTTAGGGCCGAACCCAGGGCATATGTAAATTCCCAAGCTAGAGGTCTAATTAGAGCTACGGCTGCCAGCCACAGCCACGCCAGATCTGAGCCAGATCTGAGCCGTGTCTGCGACCTAAACCAGTTCATGACAACTCCGAAAACTTAACCCACTCAGAGAGACCAGGGATGGAACCCGCAACCTCATGGTTACCAGTCGGATTCGTTAACCACTGAGCCATGACGGTAACTCCTATTCTAATTATTTTAAATTCAAAATCAACAAATATTTAGTGAAAGCAAATTTTATTATTTCGTAATTTATCATTATTATCACTTATTTTATCTTTTTATTAAATTTTATTAACCATAAAATACCCAAATGCCTAATATTATTGGAAATAATATTGGAAACAACAAGCAAGCCGGCAGTAATGATTTGTGTGGACACTCAAATATTTAAAAAATGCAAAAAAAAAAAGAAAAAAGAAAGCTCTAAGAGGGGAAGGTTTGAGGCGAAGAGACAAACGCACTTTCCCAAGTCGCCTCCTGACCATCCGACCAGCGGGGCTACTGTTTGTTAATCTAAGGAGACACGACAGAGACTGCAGGTCCTCGGCGCAGCGTTTAAGTTACTGACTAAAATCCACCAGAGGGGAAGCCGTACTGCCCGTGTTGACTGCGTAAACCAAACCCAAGTCTGTAGGGCCAGGACTAGTTTTCAAAGACTGGGCTCCACAAGGCAACCCCGAACAGGATTAAATATTACCTTATCACCTTTATTATTAGTACAATTTAAGTTAATATGCGCCCGCACATTCCTGAATGCCCCGCGACCTGGACTGCCTCGGAAGGCCTCGCTTGTCTACACTTGTCCACAGAGCTGGAAGCCGTTTTCTAAATAATGGAAATTTGGAGGCGAGCTTTGTTTAATCTGGCCCGCTCAAAATTGGCGTCTTACTGCCGAGACGCCCAGACCTCGCGGCCGGGCGGCGGCTAAAGTCCGGGAGGACGCGCGCCGCACGCGAGAACTCGGCCCTCCCGGCGCCGGAGGGAGGCGGCCAGAGGGCGCGGCGTCACAAAGCCGACCGGAAACGAGGAGTCTTGGAGTCCAGACCGAGAGGGTCCCGAGCGACTCCACTGGCCGCGCGCCCTAGCGGGGCGGGAGGCGCACGCCCACCTCCCCCCGCCCCGCCTCCCCCCGCCCCGCCTCCACTCCCCTCCCCTCCCCCGCGGCCGGGGCTGCAGCGCCGCGGCTGCTCGCGCGCCGCAAAGCGTCCTGGGAGAGCCGGCTCACGCCGGAAGGACGCTCGGGCACTCGGCGGCGGCGAGGTTATAAAAGGGAAGGAGCCGGCGGCGGGCGGAAGTGGGCGGTTCAGCTGCTCTCGGCTCTGTTGTTTGGTGTTTGGGCCTTCCGAGGGGCGTTCTCTGGATAGCCGCCGGTGCAGGCCTCAGTGACAGGGCCGCTCGCCCGCGCTCCCCGCCACTTTCTCGGTGCAGCATCCGCTCCTGGCCTCCGCGACCCTCAGGCCCAACATGGCGCAGGAGGTGTCGGAGTACCTGAGCCAGAACCCGCGGGTAGCCGCCTGGGTGGAGGCGCTGCGTTGCGACGGCGAGACCGACAAACACTGGCGCCACCGCCGCGAGTTCCTGCTCCGCAACGCCGGGGACCTGGCCCCCGCCGGCGGCGCTGCCTCCGCTCGTCCAGAGGAGGCCGCCGATGCGGAGAGCGGGACCCGAAATCGGCAGCTGCAGCAGCTTATCTCTTTTTCCATGGCTTGGGCCAACCACGTCTTCCTCGGGTGCCGGTGAGTGAGCAGGCTTCCCTGAGCAGCTCTCTTGGATTTGGCTTCTGCCCCGGCCTGGGGCCCGGAGCCCTAGGCGTGGAGGGGAAGCGGTGAAGCGCGGGAAGCTGCGGTGCCGTCTGCCCTCTAAGGGCGAGAAGGGCATCCCTCCCAGAAGCCGACATGATGAACCGTCTGGAGGTGCCCCCGTTGACTGGGGAGCTGCTGGTGGAGTTGCTGGCCTTGAGCTGACAAAGCTTTGAGGGGAGAGGGACGCTAAATTTAAACTAGGTTGGTAAGGATTGACCCCGCCTCCCAGACCCTGGCGCGTTTGTTTATGGGGTTCCAGGAAACAAAGTTCCTGGTGGTTGGGGCAGTTTCTTGATTACAACCAGGAAATGGCAGTTCCTGTGGCCTGTTTTTGTACCCCAGAGGTGGCAGCTTAGCAGAAACACTTTTTAAAGTGTCTCTCTCTCTCTCTCTTTTTTTTTTTTTTAACAGGTACCCTCAAAAAGTTATGGATAAAATTCTTAGTATGGCTGAAGGCATCAAAGTGACAGATGCTCCAATCCATACCACAAGAGACGAACTGGTTGCCAAGGTGAAGAAAAGAGGGATATCGAGTAGCAATGGTTAGCAGATCATAGATGTGAACATACATAGGAGTTTAGAACTTAAGTTTGATGTAATTAGGAATTACTGTTATTACTAATTTTTTAACGTTAGAATAACATTACATAAATAGAATAACAATTACATAATGCTATTAATCAAGTTGGAATGTTAAATTGTATGTGTGTGTTTTAGGCTCTGAATTTGATAGTTTCCTTTGTGTGAGATTGTAAAGTGTCGAGTGTTGTCTGTGCTGTTGATTTTTTAATATTAGAAATTGTTGATGTTATTCCCCACTGTTAAAAGAAATTAATGAATTTATTGTACACTTTTTAAACAATCTGCTAGTCCTGAAATATTTTCTCCTTGCACCTTTATTTTTTATTTTACTTGTGTGTGTGTGTGTGTGTGTGTGTGTTTTTAGGGCCGCACCCGTGGCACATGGAGGTTCCCAGGCTAGGGGTTGAATGGGAGCTACAACTGCCGACCACAGCCACAGCAACACTGGATCCTTAACCCACTGGGCAAGGCCAGGGATTGAACCTGCGTCTTCATGGATACTAGTCGGGTTGTTAACCACTGAGCCCTGATGGGAACTCCTTGTGCCTTTATTCTAATATGAGTACTTGTCTTGTAAATTTTTACCTGGTATGTGTGAGGTAAGGCTTAGTCACGTATCTTTTTCTTTTCAGAAGGGGTAGAAGAGCCAATGAAAAAACGAGCCATAGAAGGAAAAAGCAATTCTGCAGTTGAGCAAGATCATGCAAAAATTCCTGCCAAAACAGAACGTGCATCAGCTCAGCAGGAGAATAGCTCAACATGTTTGGGGTCAGCTTCCATATCAGAGAGTAGTGGGAACTCGACTCGGAGCTCTGGTACCCCAAGTCAGAATAGCTCTACAAGTGATGGAGATCGATCTGTTTCCAGCCAAAGCAGCAGCAGCATTTCCTCTCAGGTAACAGTGGTAGGGTCTGGAAAAGCTTCTGAATCAGAAGCTCCAGATAAACATGGTTCAGCGTCGTTAGTTTCTTCGTTGTTGAAGTCCAGTGTGAATAGTCATGTGACCCAGTCCACCGATTCCAGACAACAAAGTGGATCACCGAAAAAGAGTGGTTTGGAAGGCTCTTCAGTTTCAGCTTCTCAAAGCATCTCAGAGATAGAGGTGCCCTTGTTGGGCGCCTCAGGAAGCTCAGAAGTCGAGTTGCCACTGTTGTCTTCCAAACCTAGTTCAGAGACAGCTTCCAGTGGGCTTACTTCCAAAACTAGTTCAGAGGCAAGTGTTGCATCAGTGGTTTCTAAAAACAGTTCCTCATCAGGCACATCTTTATTAACCCCCAAGAGCAGCACCTCCGCAAACACATCGATGCTGACTTCCAAAAGCACTTCACAGGTAGCTGCATCATTGTTAGCTTCCAAGAGCAGTTCCCAGACTGGTGGTTCTCTGGTTTCCAAAAGCACTTCCATAGCAGGTGTGTCCCAGCTGGCTTCTAAGAGTAGTTCTCAGTCTAGCATGTCACAGTTGCCTTCTAAAAGTACTTCACAGTCAAGTGAGAGTTCTGTCAAATTCTCTTGTTGCAAGTTAACCAATGAAGATGTGAAGCAGAAGCAACCTTTTTTCAATAGATTGTATAAAACCGTGGCATGGAAGTTGGTAGCTGTTGGTGGCTTTAGTCCCAATGTGAATCATGGAGAGCTCCTCAACGCAGCTATTGAGGCTCTGAAAGCAACACTGGATGTGTTTTTTGTCCCACTGAAAGAACTGGCAGATCTGCCTCAAAATAAGAGCTCTCAAGAAAGCATTGTTTGTGAATTGAGGTGTAAATCTGTGTATTTGGGCACTGGCTGTGGAAAAAGCAAAGAAAATGCAAAAGCAGTTGCATCAAGAGAAGCCTTGAAATTATTTCTTAAGAAAAAGGTGGTGGTAAAAATTTGTAAAAGGAAATACAGAGGCAGTGAAATAGAAGATCTAGTACTCCTGGATGAAGAGTCAAGGCCAGTAAATTTACCTCCAGCATTAAAACACCCTCAAGAATTACTCTGATATGTCCAAAATATCACTGCATAAAACATCTGGTATTTGAAGAGAAAAACTGGCTTACTTTTGTATAATATGAAACACAAGCTTTCGCAAATTTTGTATTGCTTTTTTCCAGTTTTGCAGAAAATTTACATTGTAGTTCTCTTCACACAGTGGAAGTTGTAAATAATTTATGAATGACAGTACACATTAAAAGGTGGATGTATTAACAGCATACCAATATGCTGTTTTATTTGAAGAAAGTACTGTCTTCTATTTTTAATGACACATTAGGTACGATGTGTAGTTCTGTAGAGTCTTAAAACTTTTGTACTACTTCCAATTTGGTGAAAATGTATTAAGTTGTCTACCATGCCTTTTTTTTTTCTAGCTGAATAAACCTTCACATCAAAGGAAAGGGGACCATAGTATTTGAATGTCTGAAAGTTTGTGAAGCTTAAGATTTTAAGAATGTTGCCATAATGCTGAAAGTGTCTGTTAAAGAATAAAAGAAAAAATAGTTGCCTCAGACTATTTTTATGAGAAGTTGTAAGCATTTTTTAGATATAAAGCAGTGTAAAGTACTTAAGGTTATTTTATTCTGACGTTGTTTAAAATTCACCATGATTTTGACCACTGCAGATTCTTTAAGTGGGTTAATTTATGTTTTGAGGTAAAATACAATTTACACTTTTTCTTAAAGACATAAATGTGGGTTTCTATATTAAGCATATTTTGTGACTACTACTCTTAACACATTGATTTGTTTAGATATTAAATGCTTTATGCTATTTTACCTTTCCAAGAAGTTGTGTTTTTTTTTCCACCCCTGCCCTGAAGTCAGAACCAATTCCTGCAAATTGGTTTCCCACTAAAAGTTAGGTTACAACTAGGTAATTTTTCCTAGCTGATACACAACTTTTTATGGGTAGAGAAGTCAACAGTTTGCAAATCTGGAACCATATGATTTTTTTTTCCAAATCTTATGGAAGAATTCTGGGCAGAATAGAGAAGCCATGCTCAGCTCTTTTGGTGACCTGTTCAAATGAATTGTGGTGTTGGTCATGGAATGAAATCCCTCTTCTGTGTCTTAGGTGATTCGGGACTGTTAACTCTCCTGTGGTATAGTTGTTTTCCTTCAACTCCAGCCCAAGATGCTTCTAGCTTTATAGAGTCTGTCTTTGAGCAGTAATGGTGATGATGTACAGGGAAAAATTAGGAAATGACCTTTTACATGTCAGTTGTATAGGAGTAGGAAAGTTGAACATAAGTAGCACAATTTGAATGTGTAGAAGTTATTTCTATTTTTTATTCTAGAATAATGATATTTTATATGCTTAAAATAGATTTTTTTTTCACTAGATGACTTGAAAAAATGATTCATTTTTGAGCATGTTAAACTGGATGCCAAGTTTCAAGTCCCTATTTTGTAAATGGGTTGCCTTTGTATATTGTGAGGAGCAATTACAAGAGGGTTGTGAAAGCAGTTTTAATTACCTCAGTTTCCTTAGTCAGGAATAAATTTCTGTAATGTATTCAATTAGCTGGTTTGTCATTTCCTAAATTGGCTAAATTTTAAGTTAACGTGAAAGTTACTGAAAATGTTTTAAATTATAGTAACCATTTAATATTGATAGAATTGGAGGAAGCTGCTTAGTGTAAAAACAAATGTTTAATTCGTAAATATTTGCTGTAAACTTACTAAAAGCTTATAATCAAAATTTTTAAGAATCTCTGATTTAAGAGAGATGCATATTATAATTCTTCAGGATAGTGTGGTACAGAAGAAAACAAGCTTTGAAATCCAGCTAGAACCTTGGCTCTGCCTCTTTAAGTAGGCATATAACTGGGAGTTTAACCTTCGAACTTCATGTAACAGAGGAGCTGTCTCGGAGCAGTGAAAATCAAACAAAATAATGCATGTCAAGTGTACCATGGTTGACTAATTGCTTATATATTTGTTGTCATTTCCTCACAACCAACCTCTCATTTGGCCTATTTTTTAGATGAAAAAACAGGAAACATAATTTGGTCAAAGATCTGAATTCAGGCCCATGTCTGATTCCAGAGTCCAAGCTGACTATGTTTTATTGCTTATCTTTCTCACTTCTCTAACTGCTAACATTTCCGAAAGTCCCCTTTAGACTGGTTTTCTGCTAGTTTTAAGTAACCACATCATCACAAAGCTTCATTTCCTTGAAAAGAGTCACATCAAGAGCCTAATGCTTACACTGCTTCACCCTCATGCTTACGTGTCTTGAGTGTTCTCAACATGGAATTATCCCATATGGGCACACTTGGAGTTTGTTAATAATAAAATAATTTGCAATTTACTGAATAAAATAGGATATTGAGGTAGGAAGTACTGGTTTTTCTTCTAAGTTAATGAGGTGAGATGATGTCCTGAAACTAATTTTTCTTGATGGTGCTAAAATCCAGAATTTTTTTTTTTTTTTTTGTCTATTTGTTATTTCTTGGGCCGTTTCCGCGGCATATGGAGGTTCCCAGGCTAGGGGTCTAATCGGAGCCGTTGCCACCGGCCTACACCAGAGCCACAGCAACGCGGGATCCGAGCCGAGTCTGCAACCTACACCACAGCTCACGGCAACGCCGGATCGTTAACCCACTGAGCAAGGGCAGGGATCGAACCCGCAACCTCATGGTTCCTAGTCGAATTCGTTAACCACTGCGCCACGACGGGAACTCCCAGAATTTTTTTAATGGTAAAGTTAGGAGTTGATCTCTCTTGCTGATGCCATCTTGGGCTCAGGCCATTCATTTCAGATGTCCAAATAAATCTCTTGCTTTTCTGACTTGGCCTTGTGTGTTCCTCCTTTGGCAAACCTAACAGTAAAGTTAGGAGTTCCCATTGTGGCTCAGCATTGAGGAACCGACGTGGTTCGATCCCTGGCCTCAGTGCATTAAGGATCCAGCATTGCCACAAGCTGCAGGGGAGGTCAAAGATGTGGCTTGGATCCTGAATGACTGGCTGTGGCATAGGCTGGCAGCTGCAGCTCTGATTCAACCCCTAGCCCCGGAACTTCTACATGCTGCAGGGAAGGAAAAAAAAAATGTTGACTTCAAAGAATGGAATTGTCATAAGTTTTTTTGTTGTTTTTTTTTTGTTTTTTGTCTTTTTGCCATTTCTTGGGCCGCTCTCGCGGCATATGGAGATTCCCAGGCTAGGGGTCTAATCGGAGCCGTAGCCACCAGCCTACACCAGAGCCACAGCAACTCAGGATCCGAGCCGCGTCTGCAACCTACACCACAGCTCACGGCAACGCCGGATCTTTAACCCACTAAGCAAGGGCAGGGATCGAACCCGCAGCCTCATGGTTCCTAGTCGGATTCGTTAACCACTGGGCCACCATGGGAACTCCTTTTTTTTTTTTTTGTCATAAATTTTTAATCCAAATATTTGGGGCCTGCCACTGCTGCTGTAGTGCTGGGATTATTTATCATGAGGATTGTTTAGTTCCAAGGCCTTTGATGTGTGTTACCAAAAGCATGCTCGATTTTAAATTGTGTAAAAGGGCCATCATTTTCCTTCCCAACTACAGCTTTTCTTGGTACAGACTTCTTCCCCTTTGGATTCCTGAGCAATGGCAGAAGGTATCCAAAGCAAGAAGCAACTGGCAACCAGGTCAGTCCTACAATTGTGTTGTTACCGGTTTAAGGGGAATTTGTAGGCTTTGTCTTTTTTAAAAGTGGTGCTGAAGCCCTATATTGACTCACTTCCTAGACAGTGGCAAATCTGTGGGTATGTTTTAAGTATGACTTTAAAAAAATTTTTCCGGGAATTCCTGCCATGGCTCATCAGTCATGAACCTGACTGGTATCCATGAGAATGCGGGTTCAATTGCTGTCCTATATTACTCAGTGGGTTAAGGATCTGGCATTGTCATGAGCTGTGGTGTAAATCACAGACGAGTCTCCGATGACAAGTTGCTGTGACTGGCATAGGCTGGCAGCAGTAGGTCCAATTTAACCCTGAGGCCGGGAACTTCCACATGCCTCAGGTGGGGCCCTTAAAAGTAAAAAAAAAAAAGTAATCTGAGGGACTTCCCTTGTGGTGCAGCAGGTTAAGGATCTGGGATTGTCACTGCAGTGGTTTGGGTTGCTGCTGTGGTGAAGGTTTGATTCCTGCCCTGGAAACATCCATGTGCCTTGGGTGCAGCCCCCCCCAAAAAGTAATTTGAAATAAAGGAGTTCCTGTCGTGGCTCAACCGAAACAAATCTGACTAGTATCCATAAGGGCGAAGTTTGATCCCTGGCCTCACTCAGTGGGTTAAGGATCTGGCATTGCCGTGAGCTGTAAGTCACAGATGTGGCTTGGATCTGCTGTTGCTATGGCTGTGGTGTAGGCCACCAGCTGTAGCTCCTATTGGACCCCTAGCCTGGCACCTTCCATATGCCATGGCTGTGGCCCTAAAAAAGACTCGTGTGTGTGTGTGGTTTTATGAAGCATGGACAGCTTAAAAATTCTAACAAAATGTTCTTGGCCATAGCAAATGCCAAGTTATGATGTAGGAGGCACTGTTTATACTCAGCACTTGGTCGTGCATTACTTCACACAACACATCTTCTATGGAAGGAATTATTTCAAGGCAGTAGCCCCAAATCAAATCATAGCAGGTGAAGTAAGGCTATTTGGGTTTTGGTAAAGAATTCTTTTTTCTCTTAACGACCTTGGGGGAAGTTCAGGCACTAAGCAGGTGATTGCTTCTGTCGAGCTCAGGTAACACGTCTCTATTCTCTCTTGCAGGTAGAGGATGTCCCTTAATTACACCAAGTTTTCTTCTGAGCATTCCGTAAAAACCCACCAACTCAAGTTGTTCACTTTCCCTTTCATCTTTCCCTTTCTTTGCTCCATTAATTTTTTCTTGGTTGTTACCTTTTGCTAATGTGAGCTAATGTAAATGAGTAAAGAGTTGAGAAGTTTACCTTCTGAAACCACGGAGGACAGTCAGCTTCCTCGCCTTTTCCATCCTATAAGTTTCAGCGTGAAACTGGTTCTGGAAGAATCTTGAAAAAGAAAATTGCTCACCTGTCCTTGATCTCTGTCAGTATACAGTAAGAGGGGAAAGAAGTGGAAAATAGAAATAACACAAGCTCAGCTCAACTCTTCCCACCAAACAGATCTGTGAGTGTTTTGTAGACTTTGGTGGTTTTTTAGAGTTTGAAATTCTATTCTTTATTATTGTAAGGGAATTTCTGTTGCCATATATCAAAGCAAAGCTTCTCTACTGAGTCTTGGCCTGCAGCAGACAAACTAAAATAATAACATTGATTTTCTATTGTTGCTGCAACAAGTTATCACAAATTTGGTGGCTTTAACAGTACAAATCTATAGGTCAGAGGTCCAACAAGGAACTCCTGGGCTCAAATCAAGGTCTTGGCTGCTCTGGGTTCCCTTTTGGAGGTACTGAAGGACAGTCAGCTTCCTCACGTTTTGCAGCTTCTAGAAGCACTCAGCATTCCTCGGTTCACAATCCTCTTCCTCTATCTGCAAAGCCAGTGATGATGGGTTGAGTCCTCAAATTGTATCACACCAACCCTGCTTCTGCTGTCACATCTCTTTTTCTGAGCCTGACTTCTCTGCCCCCCTCTCCCACTTTTTCTGTCCCCCTTTTCCACTTATAATGACCCTTGTGATTATACTGGGTTCACATGGATTATCTCCCTGTTTTAAGATCATCTGATGAATTGGTTAGCAAAATTGTCACCCCATGAACTGTTTGAACAGGTACCTCTGAGGCCCTGGAGAAAATGTTTTTGTTTTTGTTTTGTTTTTTGTCTTTTTGCCTTTTCTAGGGCTGCTCCCATGGCACATGGAAGTTCCCAGGCTAGGGGTCTAATTGGAGCTGTAGCCGCTGGCCACAGCCACAGCCACAGCAATGAGGGATCCAAGCCACATCTGTGACTAACACCACAGCTCACGGCAATGTTGGATCCTTAACCCACTGAGCAAGGCCAGGGATCGAACCCGCAACCTCATGGTTTCTAGTCGGATTCATTAGCCACTGCGCCACGATGGGAACTCCCTGGAGAAAATGTTTTGAGCCTGAGTAACAAGATTCTTGAGTCTAAAAAGAAACTGAATTTTTGGGAAAAAGTCATGTTGATAAAATCTTGAAATGCTTCCACTGCTGTTTGGCCCTAAGAGTGAGGAAAGATACCTGCGTCGCAAGTCTTACTGAAAACCACCTGGAAGAAGCACAGAACATAATGGAATGTGGTGACTCTCCCTGCCAACACCACTGAAAGATTGGGTGAAGGATCCTTTCTCTGAATCCTCTGCTCAGCTGGAGAGCTTGACTTTGAGCGAAGAGAAGGAACTCTGTAAAAGGCAGTCTGAAGGTATGCTCTAGATGAAATTCCTGATCTCTCTCTAGACAAGTTCTGAAATTCTGCAAAAGAAGAGTATCCTGCTAGTCATAGGCAAGCAATGGAAATTTTGCAGCAATGTTCAATTTAAAGGAGAGGGCCCTTTTTTTTTTTTTTTTGCTTTTTTGGAGGGCGCACCTGCAGCATATGGAAGTTTCCCAGGCTAAGGGTTGAATCAGAGCTGCAGCTGCCCACCTATGCCACAGCCATAGCCAGGTCAGATCCAAGTCACGTCTGTAACCTACACTCAGCTCAAAGGAACACTGGATCCTTAACCCACAGAGAGAGACCAGAAATCAAACCCATGTCCTCATGGATACTAGTCAGGTTCATTACCACTGAGCCATGACAGGAACTCCTGACTTACAGTTTTAATAGCTTTACTATTCAACATTGTCAATACATTTTCAGCTGTAAGTAACATTAATTAAAATAAATTTATAACCTTAATTTAAAGCCAATCTACTGAGACTACATTTAAAAAATTAAATGTCAATCTTGGCTTGAACCAGTTATTTTTTGTGTTTGCCTTCTGACTTTTTTGTTTTTTGTTTTTTTTTTCCAGGGTCATGCCCATGGCATATGGAGGTTCCCAGGCTAGGCTAGGGGTTGAATCCAAGCTATAGCTGCTGGCGTACACCACAGCCACAGCAAAAGGGGATCCAAACCATGTCTGCGACCTACACCACACCTCCAGCAACGCCAGATCCTTAACCCACTGAGCGAGGCCAGGGATCAAACCTGTATCCTCATGGATACTACTCAGATTCATTTCCACTGAGCCACGAAAGGAACTCCCTGTCTTAGGACTTTAAAAAAATTTATGAAAAAAAATGATGTATCTCAAGAAAGAAAAGTTTAATTATTTTTTACAAAAACATTTGGCCTAAAAAAGTCATTTTTAGTTTTAAGTGTGGGGGGAAACTACTCTCGCAATATCCAAAATATATAAAATATACCATACTTACTACCCTCTCACATAGTCGAAGTCTTTAATAAGAACTGTAGGCCAACTTGGATAAGGTTAAAAAATAAATCAAGTACCAAATTTAAAAGAAGGAAAGCCTAACTAATTTCTGCCTACACTACTGATATCTTTTAACATCCTTAACATCCTTTGTGGGGAAAGGAAACCAAAAAAAAAAACAACCTTGGTTTCCAGCTGGCATCATTGCCTGGGAAGGTTTAGGTAAAATGTCCAATGAAGTGGACACCCCACCAGGGGGCAGCATTAGGGCATTGATTTCTCAGGGAATAAACAAAAACACGGAAAACACAGATAAACGTCTTATTCAACCAATATGTATTGGGCATCTTGTGTGCCAGACACCTAAAGAGTTGCCTTTACTGGAGAAAGGAATAGTGCTAACAGGTATCAAAAGCAAAGTCGCCTACTTCCAATTTTGCCGAAAGTTTAGCTCAATGACATGATCTCTTCCAAATATCTTAAAAAACATTGTATTTTTTTCTCTTATTTCGCACTTCCAGCCCCTCTTCCTGTTATTAGTCCCATCTTTGGGTGGATGATAGTTCAGGTAAGGCTCTGATCACTTCTAATCCGAGCAAAGAAAAGGTCACTACTGGCAACTCCTTTCTTAAAATTACAGACAGCTTGTCAGACTTTTCCCAATGTCATTGTAGAAATTTATTTGTTTTTCTCTAGATAGCAAAGCCTAAATTATTTATTGTCTGGTCATTTACAGAAAAAGTTTGATGGCGCTCCTATTGTGGCACAGCAGAAACGAATCTGACTAGGAACCAAGAGGTTGCAGTTTCGATCCCTGGCCTCTCTCAGTGGGTTAAGGATCCAGGGTTTCTGTGGCTGTGGTGTAGGCCAGCAGCTGTGGCTCCGATTGGACCCCTAGCCTGGGAACTTCCATATGCCCTGGGTGCAGCCCTAAAAAGCAAAAAAAAAAAAAAAAAAAAAAGAAAAAGAAAAGAAAAGAAAAAGTTTGCTGACCCTTTACCTAACCCATCATCCTCCTCCCCTGAACAAACTCAAAAGATTCCACAACGGACATGAAAATCACCCAACGTTGCTTCTTCAATCACCGCAGCCTCATTCTCTTCCTCAACATCAAGTCCTTTTCCTCTTTAGGACTTTAACACTTCTGCCTCCTTTACCTAGAATGATCTCAAAGATCACTAACTAGCATGCGTATCCCTTACTCTCGGTCATCACAAATCCCTCTTTATTTCCTTCATAATTCTCTCATTTTTTGCTGAGCCATCTGTTTCCTCCTAGAGAAGAGAATGGAGGATCCATGAAGCCAGGCACCTTTTTGTCTTGTTCATTGGTGTCTGGTCCTTAGTAGCTGCTCAGTAACTTTTATAATTATAGTAAAATACACATAACACAAGATGTATCATTTTAGTGTACAGTTCTGAGGCACTGAGTACATTCACTGTATTGTGCATCCATCACCACCATCCATCTCCAGGACTTTGTTGTCCCTCATCCCCAGCCCTCGGCACCACCATTCTACTTTTTTGTCTTCATGAACCTGACTACTCTAGGAACCTCCTACAAGTGGACTCATACTTGTCCTTTGCACCTGGCTTATTTCACTTAGCATAGTATCTTCAAAGTGTATCCATACTGTAGCATGTGTCAGACTTTTGTTCCCTTATAAGACTTTCTTCAGTGCCTGGCCCCCCGGGGAGGGAATCAGAGACTAAGTCCACATTCTCCACTCCAGAGAGTGAAAGAATCAGAGGAGCTTGGGTAAAAAGCAGATTCCAGGACCCTGCTTCTGTAGATTTCTGGTTGCGTAAATCTGGGCTAGGGTCCAGAACTGTGCATTCTAGCAAACGCTGAAGATGATTCTGATTGAGAAGGTCCAAAATTGGCTAAAAATCCTATTTCTAACTTTGGCACTGGTTTGCTTCATGGCTTTGCTGTTTAACACTTGTGCCTTTTATTTAGTGTTCCCTTTGGTGAAAATTTTCATGTACTGACCAAATAAACATACCACCATAATCCAACATTGCCTTTCTTTCTTTTTTTTTTCTTTCTTTCTTTTTTTTTTTTCTTTCTTGGCTGCCCCACAGCATATGGAGTTCCCAGGCCAGGGATCAGATCCCACCCACAGTCGTGACCTAAGCCACACCTGCTGCAACACCAGATCCTTAAGCCACTGTGCTGGGATTGATCCTGCATCACAGCTCTCCCAAGATGCTGGCCGATCCTGATGTGCCATATCAGGAACTCTAGTGTTGCCTTTCTTTTAATTCTCTACTTTGAATGGTATATATTTCTCCACAAGTTTACATGACCATGCAGTGTTCTGTTGTCTCACTGGTGATCATGATTAGTTTTCATGGTCTTAGGAAATTCTGATTACTTTATTGATTTCCAAGAGCAACAATCTCAGTAAATCAGGGTGACATTAGCCTGAGCAATTTATAATACATGTGCATTCAATGCTACTGAGGAAGAGAAAAAAGGTAAGAATATATTATCAGTTTTGGAAATATTCATAAGTTCTTTTGATTCAGACTACATTTATTGTTAAAGCAGAATACAAATGCGATTTTGTTCGATTTTCTTAATTTAAAAACAGCACCAAAATCAGCAATGCTTTTATTAATTAACAGCAATCTTTTTAGAACATCATTTTGTGCTACCTAATGAAAATTTCAATTGTACAGTGTGGAGCCAAGGCTAAAGGAAAAACTGAAAGAATAAGTGGCCTGAACATGAGTAAAATATAATAGAGGGAAACAATGAATTAAGGAAAGCAAGATTTTAGTTATTTAGCCAATCACATCAAGTGGCAGAGGTAAAGTGAAGAGGATCAGAATATGCCACCCAAAAATATGCCACTTTGGTGTAACGATTGTTTTGAGCTAAAAGCAACTGAGAAACAGCAGGTGCAAGAAAAACTCTCTGCTCTCCCCACTCCTGCCTGAAAGCAGAACACAACCTTCCCTTTGTGCAGGTGTCACCCTCTCTTGTACCAGGAAGGGAAAAACAATGTTTATCACAGGAGATGGAGATGGTACCAAGATGAGTCTTCATAAATGAAACCTCACTAAATAACCCTGTCTTCCATTACTGTCCCCCATATATTTACTTTCCCATAGTTAACCACCCACACGAGCCCCTTTTACTTTGTCTAATTATTTCTCCATAACTTATCACCCTTTGTTAAGATGGTATATAACCCCCTACATTTAACTGCTTCTTTGGATATTCATTATATATGAAGGCCTCCATGCACGTGAAAAAGTTAAATGTTAACATCAAGGAATTCCTGCTGAGGCCCGGGGGTTAAGAGTCTGACTGAAGCAGTTTGGGTTGCTATGAAGGTGTGGGTGTGATCCCCAGCCAGGAGCAGTGGGTTAAACGATCTGGCATTGCTGCATCTGCCACGTGAATTGCAGCTGTGGCTTGGATTCAGTCCCTCGCCCAAGAACTTCAATATGCCATAGGTATGGTAATAAAATTTAAAAAAAATTAACATCAAACAAAATTTGTATGTCTTCCCGCCTATGTGTTTAATTCACAGGCCCTAGACACAGAATCTAAAAGTTTTCCTGCCCTATATAATTATTTGAGAATTTAATCCACTGGACATTTGCTCAGTTTTCTTTTAACTATGAAGGAACGGTGGTATCATAGAATTTTGAAGTTAGATAAACCTGGATTGAAATCTTCAATCTACTATTTAATATATGACCTTTGACAAGTTATTTAAACTCTGTGCTTCAATTTCTGCATCTATAAAACAAAGATAAGACAGATTTAATGTAATTGTTATGAGGGTTAAATAAGATGAAATATGTAAAATATTTTGATTTGTATCTCTGTTGTTAAAGGTAGTTGAAAAGAGAGAAGTGTTTAGGAAGCAAGATAGATAAAATGTGAACCTTGAGCTTTTCTTTCTTTCTCTAGTTGGGACTAATGTTGAAATACACAGGGGACCCATTGTGTTGGCTGTCAGTTTTGTGCAAAGCACCTTGCAACTGAAAGACAAACTAGAGAAAAATCCAAGATCCTGAAGGGTATAAAATAAAGCACAGAAGAAAAGCAACTACTATTGTGGATATTGCTGAGTGATAAACAGGAAGAAGGGAAGAGGGAAGGAAAAGAGCATATCTGCCTAAATATCAATATGCAACAAGGACTTTTTCCTCCATAATTCTGCTTTAAGGGAACTTGACTAAGGGCATAATCCAAAATACATAAAAACAATTGAGCACATAGATGGTCATCTCAACTTTGTGAGATAATAAAAACTAAAAACAACCTGAATGACCAAAAATTATAACTAATGTGTAGTATTTTTATGTAATAGAATATTACCTAGCCATTATAAATAATACAAATGAGTACATACATTATCACTTCAATTATGGGGGAAAAAAGGTACACAGATGAAAAGAGGTTGGAAGGACATACAAAACAACATTAAAAGTACTTAACTTTGGGAGTTCCCTTGTGGCTCAATGGGTTAAGGATATGGTGTTATTACTGCTGTGGCTCTGGTTAAAGCTGTGGCGTGGGTTCCATCCCTGGCTTGGGAACTTCTGCATGCCACAGATACAACAACAACAACAAAAAAGTATTTAATTTTGGGCTGTAGATAGTAAATGTTGAAATTCAATGTACTTCTTTTTAGTGCTGCCTATTTTGAAATTTTCTACCCTTAATCGGTGTCATTTTTATAATTTTCCCTCTTAAAAAAATACCATCACCACCACAACAATAAAAATTTTTCAAAAATGATATTCATGAAAAACAGCTGTAGTGCAGGCATCTTTTGTTGTTGATTAAAAGGAGATCCAATTACTTTAGATTTCAGATTTGTAGGTGGCAAGATGGAAAATAACTTAAAAAGCCTGAGATCTTTTCCTCTGGTGTAGGAGGGTCTCCTCTGACTCCACATGGAGAAGGCCTGCAAAAGACAGTTGACACTCGGTCAGTAGTAAATTGAGATTCTCAGCTGAAGCCTCAGAATTTTTTTACTTAAAACATGGAAGAAAGAACCCTGGTTAGACCTGGTGGGCTTTAGTTCCCAAATTCCACACCACCATAAAATGACCTCAATATGACTACTGTAGAACATTTAATTTCGAACAGAACCATGTTCATATGTTTGATTAAAATAAATTTAAATCTGGAGTTCCCGCTGTGGCACAGTAGGTTAAAAATCTTACTGCAGTGGCTTGGGACACTGAGGAGGTGGAGTTTGATTCTCCAGTCTGGCAGAGTGGGTTAAAGAATCTGGTGTGACCGAAGCTACAGCATAGGTGGAAGCTGTAGCTCAGATTCAATCCCAGGAACTTCCATATGCCATGGGTGTGGCCAGTGAAAAAAAAAGAAAGAAAGAAATTTAAATCTGATAACTAAATCAGATGACTTCTCACTCCCTGGGCCTGGCAAGAGTTTACAACTGTTCGGTTCTATATTGTAAGCACTTTTGTCCTTCAGAGACCCCTACTAGGAATGAATGACTGTATTATGATTCAGACAATGCATCTCCCTCTGGCTGACATTTTCACTGCAAATAGGATTTTCCATGGTCCATTCCATGGGGACTTCTTTCTTTCTGCAGTTCCATTGCTCCTCTAGGTCAGAATTTTAAATAACTATAGGCTCTGTGGCCCTCATCTGATTTGCAGGAAATATTCAAGCAACTTTTAGGCCAAATTCAAGAACTGCAGGCTGACCACAAAGTGTCACCAACGCTCTCTCCGTTTCTGCCTTCTCAAGAGGCAGCCATCTCTTCATTTTTCAGATTTTCTAGGTGAGTCAGTTAATATACTGTGTCTCCTTGATTATAGGCCAACATACTAGGCTTTCTTGACAGTTTCCGCTGAAATCACTCTCTCTTGACCTTAAGAATTGTCCACCCTCTATGGATGACTACACAGCACAGCTAACTCTAAAACAATCTTCGCAAATCTCTCTCAAACTTTTTTATCCTTAGTGTGGATAAGAGGTCAAGATTTGTCTCCATGCTGATTTTTGCCTGGTGGTCTGTTTAGAATAAAACATAGAATTCCCTCAGCTAAGATTTTGACAGGAAGAGTCCCACTTAAACATTCCATTACAGATATGCCTGAATATGCATAGAAAATCCCTGGAAAGACTAATAAGAAATTGGCTTTGGGAGTTCCCTGGTGGTCAAGGGGTTAGGTGCTTTCACCACTGTAGCCCAGGTTCAATTCCTGATCTGGGAACTGAGATAACACATCAAGCTGCTTCATACCATAGCACACACACACACACAAAAAAGTCTTTTTTCTGGAAAGAGGAGATGGGAGGCAGGGGTCAGGGGTCATACTATACTTATGTTCACTCTATATGCCTTTTTACTGCTTGGATTTACTATGTGCATATATTGTTTAAAATATTCAAATAAAGTAAAAAGAATTAGAAATGAAAGAGAAGAAATCTTCGATAAATGGATATTTATATCATGTTATTGGTTGGGACAATTTATCATTGTAAAATTGTTCAGTTCCCCGCAATTATCTATAAATTTAGTGAAATTCCAATAAAAATCCTAGCAAGATTTGTTAGAGGAATCTGACAAATGAATGTTAAAACATATATAAATAAACCTCCAAAAACTAGCTAAGATAATTTGAGAAAGAGGAGAGATTCACCTATCAAATATTAATGTGGTATCACACCAACAAAACTTTAAAATAGTGCATTCTGGGTAGGGGACAGACAAAAGACCAAGGGAACAGAATAGTCAATATACATGCACATGTGGGAATGTGCATGAGGATCGAGTTGCATGGAGGTGGTATAACAAATTATAGGGGGAAAGGATTATTTAATAGATAATGGAAAAATGGTTTGTTTCATGGAAGAAAAGATAAAAACGTGCCTCTACCATATACCACATATAAAAATAAATCCCCATTGGAGTAAAGGTGTGAAAGGTTTTTGAAAAACTATTAAAAAGAAAACTTCTTTAAAATGCATTGAGCAGGGAGTTCCCTTCATGGCTCAGTAGTTAACGAACGCAACTAGGATCCATGAGGATGTGGGTTCAGTCCCTGGCCTCTACCAGTAGATTAAGGATCCAGCATTAAGGATCCAGACACAGCTTGGATCCCAAGTTGCTGTGGCTGTGGTGTAGGCCAGCAGCTGTAGCTCCAATTCAACCCCTAGCCTGGGAAATTCTTTATGCCGCGGGTACAGCCCTAAAAAAACAAAACAAAACAAAACAAAACAACAAAAAAAAAACATTAAATAAAATAAAATGCATTAAGCCTCTTAATTCATAACTGGAAATATGAGTACACCAAAATTAAGTAGTTTTTTTTCAAAGAAAACATAAGGTCAACATTAACACATAGGTAACAGACTGGAAAGAGATACTTAGACTATTTAAAACCAATAAAGGGGAAAATAGCTATGAAGAACTTCCTCAAGGGAGTTCCCTCCGTGGTGCAGCATAAATGAATCCAACTAGTACCCATGGGGATGCAGGTTTGATCCCCGGCCTCACTCAGTGGGTCAGGGATCCAGCATTGCTATGAGTTGTGGCTTGGATCTGGCATTGCTGTGGCTCTGGCGTAGGCTGGCAGCTACAGCTCCAATTGGACCCCTAGGCTGGGAACCTCCATATGCCATGGGAGCAGCCCTAGAAAAGACAAAAAGACAAAAAAAAAAAAAATTCTAGAGAATTAAAAGATAGGAATGAGCTGGCTATGGGAAGCCCATATTTCCCCTTTAGAATGAACATTACTGGAGTTCCCATTGTGGTGCAGTGGAAATGAATACTACTTGGAACCATGAGGTTGAGGGTTCAATCCCTGGCCTTGCTCAGTGGGTTAAGGATCCGGTGTTGCCTTGAGCTGTGGTATAGGTCACAGAGGTGGCTTGGATCTGGTGTTGCTGTGGATGTGGTGTAGGCCAGCAGCAACAGCTCCACTAGACCCCTAGCCTGGGAAGTTCCATATGCTGCAGGTGCGGCCCTATAAAGACAAATGACCAAAAAAAAAAAAAAAGAATAAACATTATTTCTTTTAGGAAGGAAATAAATGCTCATGGTTTCAGCATAAGTGATATTATTACAGTACAAAGTAACTTAAATTGGGGGAAAAACTACATATATTTTATTATTTTAAACAGTCAAAGGGCAGAATGGAAATATGACTTTGTCAATGAGATATGATTCAGCAAAGGGAAGGACATCTACCTCTAAATTCTTTATAAAAATTTGTATGGTTCATTCTTCCATTAGCTGGTTGATGGTACTGTTCATAGCTTACATCTTTACTGATTTTTTTTTTTACATTTTCTATTATCTCCTGAGGAAGGGATGTTAAAATTAGAAACTCTGATTATGGAATTGTCTATATCTCCCCTCAATTCTATCCATTTTTGCTTCATATATTTTGAAGCTCTGTGACTGGGTACATACACATTTATAATTATTCTGATATACTGACCATTTTATCATTATCAAAAGTTTCTCTTTATCTCTGATAATTCTTTGTCTAGAAATCTACTTTGTATAATATATAGACACTCCAGCCTTCTTATGCTTATATTTTCTGTACAACTTTTTCTTTCCATTTAATTTCAACCTATCAGTCCTTTTATATTTAAACTGCATCACTGGTAGACAACATATAATTGAGTCTTACTTTTAAATACATCCTGACAATCCTTGCCTTTAATTGGATCATGTAGTCCCTTTACAGTTAGTGTAATTATTGATATGGTTTGGTCTTTTATTATTTGTTTTGTCTGTCCCAACTTTTTTTTTTTGTCTTTTGTCTTTTTTTTAGGGCCGCACCCACAGCATATGGAAGTTCCCAGGCTAGGGGTCCAATCGGAGCTGTAGCTGCCAGCCTATGCCACAGCCACAGCAACTCCAGATCCGAGCTGCATCTGCAACTTACACCACAGCTCATGGCAACACCAGATCCTTAACCCACTGAGCGAGACCAAGGATCGAACCCAAAACTTCATGGTTCCTAGTTGAATTCATTTCTACTGAGCCAAGACGAGAACTCCCCAACTGCTTTTTGCTCCTTCAATATTATTCTTTTCTTGATTTCTTTGGGATTTGTTGAATAATTTTTAGAATTCTGTTTTAGTTGATTATTTTTTGCAAAACCTCTTAGGTTTTTTTTTTTTGGTTAGTTTCTTTTTTGTTTTATTTTGTTTTGTTTTTGTGGTTGCCCTAGGGATTCCTTGACTTTTCAGTGTTTTTAAAGCTACTACTGCAGAAAGAAAAAAAGAAAATAAATAAAGCTACTATTGCAGCACTTCACATAAAATACAAGAACCCTGCACCCACCCACCCCTTATATCTTTAACCTAAGCTGTCATAGTTATTACATCTGCTATTTGTTTTAATTGCTTCCTCTTCATCTAATTGGTTAGGGAAGGATTCCTATCCTAGGGTTATGGGAATGTCCTAATTCATGACACTCAGCACTAGACAGAAGAGACTGACGGCAATTTACTAATCACATACACTCACAGCCTGGCAGAGGACACCAAATACCATTCAGGGCCATATGGGGGTTTACACTTGGGAACACAGTAAACAACCAGTCCCCGGGGACGGCAGATTTTATAGTATCAAGATAAAGTAGTCCCTGGATCCTGTGGGAGGATGTGATTGGCTTGTTTGAATAGTTCCACGGGCTTGCAGGGAACTGAAACCAGCCACTCAGGGGTAAGCAGGAAATATACCTGGTCCCTGAGACAAGAAGGGTTGTTTGGTTAGGAGACCTTAGCTTAGGACCATGGCAACAGAGAGGGTTAGGAAATTTGGAGTTAGACCATTCATAACCTTCCTGATTTTACCAGATGTCAGGGAAGTACATGATATTAATTCTAGACCCTTTATCAATCACACTGTGGGGTCCTGGACTCCATCCTCTGGCTCTTCAAGCCAGTATGTCCACAAGTTTCTAAGTTTAAGTCATCCTACACAACTAAGCATTGCAAGCTATACTGACTTCCCTCCAGAATTTGCCTCCTTTTGCTTGTTATCCAGTGTCTTTTGGTATTTTAAAAATACTTTATTCATAACTTATAGTTGTTATTCATGGGAGGGTGATATGAAAGGAGCTACCTGGCTAGTACCAGAAGCAGAACTTTCAAAATTCTTTTTTTTTTTTTTTGGCTGCATCTGGGGCATACAGAAGTATCCAGGCCAGGGATCAAATCAGAGCCACAGCAGTGACAACATGGGATCCCCAACTCACTGAGCCACCAGGGAACTCCCAAAGTTCATTCCTACTCTTTGGTTGTAAGCCACTATTTAACTAAATAGCTGAAGAAATTACCAGATATGATTTGATTATAAGAGGAATTGGGTGGAGTATTTGAAATGATAATATAAGAGAATATTAACTTACTGCTGCAATTAATAACTATAGGGCTCATAAAATATTGTTACATAAAATACTTAACATTTTGATTTGGTGCAAATTTTGATTCCACACAAATAATTTAGTCAAACTTCAGATGGACTCAGCACTCATCAGATAAAATCCAGAAAAAAATATTTTTTTATTTCATATTTTTTACATACTGCTAAAGTACATAGGGAGGAAAAAAACAAAAGTCATTATTTGACGACATGGTCGCATATTTCTTCTTAAATATGTACCATCTTCCATAAACCATGATTGACTCCTACCAATTTTAATCTTGTATTCTGCTTTGCTCCTACATTTATTGCTAATTTGATCTTATTTATACTTATGCCTGTAAGCATTTTCCCAACACTCTGTATGTGTTCTTTATCCCTACGGACTATAAGTGTCTCCTGGACATAGGCCAAAGTTTTGATTTAGTTTAAATCCATGCACATACTTGCTGATTATTCTTTTTTCAGGGAATCCTATTAAGACTCGGATGGACAAACTGAGTTTTAAATTTCTTCAGAAATGTGTATATGGTTGTTTCCTTCGGTGATCTCAGAATCACTCACAAGACTCAACAGCTAGTTATAAACATGGTTAAAATTTATAACAGCAAAGATTAGAGAGCAAAAGCAACTGGAAATGGAGTTCCCTGGTGGTCTAATGGTTAGGACTTGGCATTTTCACTGTCACAGCCATTTTCAGTCCCTGGTCTGGGAACTGAGATCCCATATCAAGCCATGACCCCCATTGGTCCCCCTGCCCCACAAAAAGCAACTGGAAAAAGATGCATTGGGGAAGTCCAGAGAAGTTCTGCACAGGTTTCCAAAGTCCTTTGTCTGCATAGGAATTCCCTCTCTCTCTCTAGCAGCAAACTATAGGCATGTGTGGAATAGCTCTACCTGTAGAAGATCATTTGAGTCTAAGGGTCCAGAGCTTTTATTGACAGCTATTCAAGTACACCTATTCCGCTACACAATCAGCTATGGCAACTGAAATTCAGGACCCCAACAATAAAATCAGGTGTACATGTTGCGCAAAGCAACTTGATGAGCCACTATGGCTGTTTCATTTCTCCAGGTGTATATATAAAAAAAATCACCGTCACCAACAAAACACTCCATGGGCCAAATTCCAAGGGTTGGCCAAATCAGTCATGGTTTCCTTGGAGACATGCAAGGAATAAGTAACTAGACCTGCTGCATTAATGTTTTCCTTCCTAAGGTTTGTATATCTTTTCTGTCCCCTATTACCAATTTCTTGCTAATAAAAATAATACAAAGCTAGATTAAGTCCTGGTATGCGTGAAAATATTTTTAAGACCATGGCATCACTAAATCATTTCCTCTAGTCTATCTATCCTTCCCAACACGTTCCCAGCCTCTGATGTCTATAAGCTGGCTGTTCTTTACAAACAAGCAGGCTACATCTAGGAAGCAGTAGTTTATGCTGTTTGAAAGACAAGACCTAAAAAAACTAAGGGTTATAAGCCTTGTATGATTTACACTTGTATCTTTCCCAACAAACCTGCTATGCCTCCTGGATTTTCTATTCTACATGACCTTGCCATGACCTCTTTACGGCCCAAGTCAAAACTCTACGTGACTTCTCTTCTCCCCCATCCCCTACATACAGTCACTAAACCCAGTTGATATTACCTTGTGGAAATTTCCTGAACCTACCTGCTTCTTCCATGTAACCTCATTTCCCTGTCAATTGCTCCTTTCTTGCTTCTCTTTCCATCTCCCCACAGGTCTTTATTCATTACAGTAGAGTTGTCACCTATCAATCTTTCCCAGGAAGCAACACACCACACACCAAACAATAATCTCTGAAAAAGATCCCTTATATGAAGTATTGTAACCACTTAGGTCACTATGTTCAATTGTTTTCCTGTGTGTTATATATCTACTAATATCTACTTTATTTTTAAAAAAAGTTAATTCCCATCCCAAATTGAAAACTATGCTCAATGGAATGGGAATCAATTTCCTGGAGTTCTTTGAGCCATGTAATCAAAATAATAGTAGTTTCCTGTACCTCATTCTCTATTTGCCTTATGACATCTGGGGTCTTCTCCCAATCCCTTTCCTTTCTCAGCTGATATGTTCAGATTCCTCTTCATTAGATACCTCTGCTAAACTTCACTCCTGTAGAGAAGATCACAGCTCAAGAAGACACATCAGTGAAGGGCTTCTTCCTGGGTAGACAGATTTCATAAGTCCCTTGTGAGGTTGTAGGCACAGGTTATAGATGGCATTAACACAGAACATACCCCTGAATACGAGTTTTCAAACATATGACCCATAAAAATGATAAAAGTATTCCACTGTAACCCAATGTATTCAAGCAGGATTGCACAAAAATTAAGAAAGCTCTTAATAAGTTAAGGGCTATATTGAGTGAGAAAAAAGCTACAGGGAACTTCTCCCAAAATGCTAAAAAACTTCATTAAAAATGTATTTCTGAGCCAAAGCTGCCTAGATTTGTTTCTAAACATGATGATTTCAAAAGCTTCAAACTGGCCAATTGTGGTATTTCTTGATTTTAATTTTGTGTAATAATATATGTGCAGTTAGAATGCTGGTATGCAAATTATAGACATAACTAGCAGTAGTAGCAGAAAAATTCTTGGAAAAGTGAAATAAATCTAAATATTGAGTGTATGTGCTCCTTTCCCAGTAGGTTGCACACATGTGCTTTTTTTTCTAATCAGAGCTGTAGCCACCAGCCTACACCAGAGCCGCAGCAACACAGGATCCAAGCCACATCTGTGGTCTACACCACAGCTCACAGCAACGCCAGATCCTTAACCCACTGAGCAAGGCCAGGGATTGAACCCGCAACCTCATGGTTCCTAGTCAGATTCGTTAACCACTGAGCCACAACGGGAACTCCACATGTGCATTTTATTATTGCAGACTGTATGGATATCTTTTTGCATCTTTTATATTAAAAATAAAGTTTAACTTTTGTTAAAGTAATACATATATCAAAAAAATCAAATGATATTTGTGAAAACTAAGCCTCCCTCCAAATCCAGCCCCAGGCCCTAAATCAGAGGCAACTACTATCAGTAGATATCTGCTGGACTGTTCTTCCAAAGATATTTTAGCTGAAAAGTAAAAGTTAATGATATTCTAGAGGTAACAGGAAGTCACTAGGCTCTTTGGAAATTATTTTTGAATCAACATGCTACTTTTCAAAGATTAGATTAGATAGGCTATTAGTCCAACCCTGTATTACAACTGTATTTTTTGTTATGCATGAAAGTGTTATAAATAGTTTCTATAAATATAATATAAATATCATATTGTTGCTAACTTTTAATTCTCATGTTGTACCACCACCATTAATGGCTCAAATAATCATTCTTTTCTCTGATTCTTCTATTTTCCCATAAGAGAAAGCTTTTTTTTTTTGTCTTTTTGCCTTTTCTATGACCGCTCCCGAGGCACATGGAGGTTCCCAGGCTAGGGGTTGAATTGGAGCTATAGCCACCGGCCTATGCCAGAGCCTCTGCAACGCAGGATCCAAGCTGCACCTGCAACCTACACCACAGCTCAGGGCAACGTCAGATCCTTAACCCGCTGAGCAAGGCCAGGGATCGAACCTGCAACCTCATGGTTCCTAGTCAGATTCGTTAACCACTGTGCCACGATGGGAACTCCAACAGAAAGCTTTTTAACCTCTAATACTTTCCATACAAAAATTTCCCCTATCTTTTATATCCTTGGGTTTTGTTTGTTTGTTTGTTTTTTGTCTTTTTGCCATTTCTGTGGCCGCTCCCAAGGCACATTGAGGTTCCCAGGCTAGGGGTCGAATCAGAGTTGTAGCCACCGGCCTAGGCCATAGCCACAGCAACGCGGGATCCGAACCGCGTCTGTAACCTACACCACAGCTCACTGCAACGCGGCAATGCCGATCATTGACCCACTGAGCAAGGGCAGGGACGGAACCCGCAACCTCATGGTTCCTAGTCGGATTCCTTAACCACTGCGCCACGACGGGAACTCCTATCCTTAGGTTTTTTTTAAAAAAACCTAATTCTGGTAGTTACTTTAAGCAGATGACAGAAGAAAATATTTCTACTGTCACTTCAGACATTTCTTCAAAGTCTTTTCCCTGAAGATGTCATTTCTGTGACCAAAGGACATTATGCTAAAGTACCTGGAATGTACACCACAGTTAGAAAAAGTCAAAGAAGCCACATGTAGGCTGCAGTTAGACAATGAAGAACACAACCAATGTTTTCTCAAGCAGAAAAAAACAATTGAGGGAAATCCAGAAAACAAAAGAAAATGAGATAAATTATTCGTTAAATAAATATTTCCAAAATGTAGGCCTTATTTTATCGAAATAGCACATTTAAAATTACTTAGAGGAGTTCCCTGGTGGCTCAGTGGGTTAAGGATCTGGCATTGTCACTGCTGTGACCTGGGTTTGATCAGGGAAGTGGCTAAAGAAAAAATAAAATAAAATGACTTGTAGCAAAATAAGGTTTTAACAAAATTTTCCAGAAACATGTATATTGTATAAAGTGAGATACACTGGTTTCCATAGATAAGAGGAGTCAGAGAACCTCAATTTATGGAAATAAATTAAATAGGCAATTTTTAAAAATTTGTCACCCTTAGAAGCTAAATCAATATTCACCAAAGTGCTGGATTAAATGAACCATGCCAAGAGCAATTAATGTAACAATAACTCCAATAAAATCTCATTAAGTAATCAATTAAAATCATTACAAGAAACAAAAGATCTAGCCCAAAGCTCCTGGCTAGTAGCATCAGTTTTATTTTTAAAAGGCCATTCTTACTTCAACTAGAGCAGAAGGCAGGAAGCATTTGCCCTTGAAAATAAATAATAGTCTAAAGGATACATGATTTTCCAGAACTTTTGATTTTATGATTATTTTGAGTATTATTGTTCAGGAAATTCAAGTTTTCCTTTAGAGGTAATATTGTTAAATTTGCTGCAAGGCTTCTCAGAAAAAGTAATTTTATGATATCCCAAGTTCTTAATTTTCCCCCTATGCATACTTTTCCCCTTTCCTATGATCATCAGACAGAAAATAAGATAACTAATATTTGTTGTACTCTTAAAATTTTAGGTGTACACTTATTTCATGAACTGCTGTGTGATCCTGGGTAAGTTGCTTAACTTCTCTGGGACCCATATTATCACCTATTTAAAAAAAACAACAAAACAATTGGACCGCTAGCCCAGGAACCTCCATCGGCCATAGGTGTGGCCCTATAAAGCCAAACAAACAAACCACTTGGCTTTTTAGAGGAGATCTATAATAGTGATTCTCAGCCTCTTCTCCATCCTTTCCTAGAGACAAGATGGTTATGATCATGGCTCACCTACCTACTGGGTAAGGCTGCCAGTTGCCTGCTTTCTCTTCCTTTGGGGAAAATCATTGATCTAAGATTGGTTTTAGCTATACTAAGTCTATGAGTCTGTAGTGATTATGAGATTATAAATAACCACCTGAAATGGTGCAACCTTCAGATGTTTTTTCCCCTTTATGTTTCCTTCATCTAACCTCCATTTCTTCAGCACGGTGCAGTGCTCTGATACAACAGACACAATACTTGGATAAAATCATCCTTTTTGAGGTTCTTTGTTTAAAAAAAGAATCCAAGAAGAAAGGGTGGGGGAAAAATGTAATTGTAATGTATACATGTAAGGATAACCTGACCCCCTTGCTGTACAGTGGGAAAATTAAAAAAAAATTATTGAAAAAAATAAAAATAAAAATAAATAAAAATAAAAAAAGAATCCATATAATTTAAAGAGGGTGAGGAGTTCCCTTGTAGCACAATGGGTTAAGGATCTGCCATTTTCATTGCAGCAGCTTAGGTTGCTTGCTGTGGCACAGGTTTGATCCCTGGCCTGGGAACTTTCATATGCCTCTGGCCTGGACAAATAAATAAATAAATAAAGGTGAAGTCTATGCTTTCAATATATTTCCTCTTTGCCATTTGATGAAATTAATAGGAAAATCTCTACAACCAATTAAGAGTAGCATATGACAGGCACTGAACAGAGCTTTAATCAAACTTGTAAAGATAAGAGGCCAAAGTTTTGGTTTAAACATTTTGGCTACTCTAAGATTCTAGGCTAGTTGGGTTTATTGATTATCTGCAAAAACATTTTAAGGTGAGATAACTTAGTAAGATAGAGGGGTCACTACAAAGACAATGTGCTGGCATCTCTTTTTATCACACTTATGGACAGAGCTACTACATTATTTGTATAGGTTAGTTTATTATCTGCAAACTTTTTTTTTTTTGTCTTTTTGCCTTTTCTAGAGCCAGGCTAGGGGTCATATCAGAGCTGTAGACTGTGGCCTGCGCCAGAGCCACAGCAACACAGGATCCAAGCCACATCTGCAGTCTACACCACAGCTCACAGCAACGCCAGATCCTTAACCCACTGAGCAAGGCCAGGGATCGAACCTGCAACTTCATGGTTCCTAGTCAGATTCGTTAACCACTGTGCCACAACAGGAACTCCCTACAACAACCATTTAACTGCGGACAGATTTATTAAGTTTCACCAGCAAAATTAGACCAGAATTTCAATTTTGAACATTAGTATAAATCTCTCTTCCCTAAATTTTAAACACTTTCCCCTGCTTTTAGGAAACATAATTGCATAATTCAAACGCCTTCAATACTGTGACCTAGTTCCCCCTCTTGATGTTATAAACGGCTGATGTAACTATGGTAACCATCCAGGGAAAATTGAATGTTTTTCTGGTCAGCAATATGCAAAGTATACCATATGTGTTATTTTTTTCTGTCAGAAAAAACCAAAGTGGATAATATATGTTTGCTTTTCTTCTTGGTTATGGGAATGACATTTTATCATACTGAATTTTCTATGACTATAGACCCAGTCATTCATAGTCCCTTCATTAAAAGGTCTTAGTATTATTTTTGTTTTTTCGATGTTTTTTTTTTTTTTTCCCGGGTGTTAGTAGTCATTCTTATTGCTGAATACTACTATAACTCATGGTAGGATTGATGATACACATCAATCTGTGCTGTCTATCTCATGAATTACCTATACAGGCTAATAATACTCATATTTCCAATATTCCATCTTGACAACCTGACATTTTCTTAACTTTGGCTTTTAGTCGTAGCCAAAGTGTTTCCTTACAGCAAAAAACTAAAATGGAATCATCTTAGAGTATACTTAGATACCAATAAGATTTATTTCCAATTTTTAGTGATTTTATGTCTTTTTTGCTGTTTTTTCACCTACAATTAATGTGTACTACTTATGCATTAAAGCAATTAAAAATGCTTTAAAACTGAGCTCAATGGAGATGCAAACTGTTATTATTTTTCCTTGATGTTGTTGCCTACTGTACTAATAAATTGATTTAAAGTGTCTGGGTTTTTTTTTTTTTTTAGCACAATTTAAAATGCTTGACTTGGACCTTCCAGAACAAATTATACTCTAAAAAAATGCCTAGATTTTTACAGGACTGATTTATTTGCGTTAGGAATAATTTCATTTCTACAGTGGGCTGTCAACTGGTGACAATTTCAATATGAGGACTCTGTTAAAGTGATTTTCTTAAATTTCCCTACATTTTAACAGTGCTTTTCAACAATCCAAATATGTTCCTTAGAAAAACACTGCTATCTGCTTCATTGATTTAAATAGAGAATTAACTGCCTATTACTGATTTAGAAAAGACATTACTAAACAAAAGCAGTGTGGAATTCGTTTGGATCCTATTGAACAAACCAATTGTAAAAAGGTATTAATGAGACAATAGGGAAATTTCAACTGCCTGAGCATTAAATGATACTAAGATAATTTTTGGATGGGATAATGGTATTGTAGATGTTTTTAAAAAATTATCTCTTATCTGTTCATATTTAAAGTATTTACTGGAGTTCCCTGGTGGCTGGGCAGGTTAAGGATCCAGTGTTGTCACTGCTGTTGCTTGAGTTAGATCCCTGGCCTGGGGAACTACTGCATGCTGGGACTAGGCCAAAAAAAAAAAAAAAATCCCCCCAAAAAAACAAACAAAAAAGCATTTACTGATACAATGATAATAATTCAAGAAAGATAAGGGGGTGCAGAACATTTATAGATGAAATATCATGAGCCACATATTGATAAATGTTCAAGTTGGGCAAGTGGTATCTTAGTATTTTAGTACTATTATCTCTACTTTTGTGTGTGCTTAAAATTTCCCATAATAAAGTTTTTAAAAATATTAAAAAGTAGGAAAAAAGAAAAGATTTCAAGTTTAATTGGCCTGACTCAAGCAGTAGCTGAAACTTCTCAGGCAGGATCTTTAGGAAAATTTCACTATTACTAGCTAGAGTTTGAAGTGGTTGCTCCCCTTTCTCACAGCACAAATAAGGGTCTACCAGGTAACTCTTAAAGCAATGGATTTAGAAATTAAAGGCAATCTCAGACACTTCTATTAATTTGGTGGTGGCCTTTACCTACCTTTTTAAAGGTTACTTTTGGAAGAAAAATATACTGAAGAACAAATAAGATGTCTTTTGCTTTATTCATTCAATTAAATATCATTGATTAATTTCTACATTGCAGAGAATTAGGGACTTTTTTTTTTTTTTTGGTCTTTTTGTCTTTTTGCCATTTCTTGGGTCGCTCCCGCAGCATATGGAGGTTCCCAGGCTAGGGGTCGAATCGGAGCTGTAGCCGCCGGCCTACACCAGAGCCACAGCAACGCGGGGGATCCGAGCCGCGTCTGCAACTTATACCACAGCTCACGGCAGATCCCTAACCCACTGAGCAAGGGCAGGGATGGAACCCACAACCTCATGTTCCTAGTTGGATTCGTTAACCACTGAACCACAACGGGAACTCCGAGAATTAGGGACTTTTAAATACTGTATTTAGCAGGGTACAGGAACCCAATTTGAAAAGGCCCCAAGTTTCCAGCTAAGTAATTACTGAGAAGAAAAGGACATGATAAATAACCAAGGTCAAGGGTTGAGTTTGGGGAGGTTGGTGATTTTTTTTTTTTTTTAATTCTCTCCACCCAGTCTGCTTTCACAAGTATGGCAGGAATAAGCCTTTGATTTGTTTTTGTAAATTAATATAGCAAGAAAAGCACTTGTCTGAAATAATTCACACCCACATATATATGACCATATGAGAGTGTCCTTAGGTTTAGAAAAACACAAGCTCAAAAATCATTATTTGGATTTTTTTTTTTGCTTCTTTTCAGCCTGTTCAATAGGATTATGAAAGGTGAAAATAATGCTCTAAAAGTTTTACATTTGAATATTCATCCTCCCTTCATCTCATGCTCTTCTGTTCTTGGAGGGAGTGCTCTAGGTATTCAGAATCACTGCCTTTTCTCACTTCTACTTTCTAACCATGTGTCATATCTGCCTGCAGATCACTATTTAGGCTGAATAAAATCATAGGTGCATTCTATGTCTAATCAGAATCAATAAATAATGACATTGTGCATTATTTGGAGCCTTCAAAAAAACCCTAGCCGACTTAAATCTATGTGTAAACAAAACTAGTAAGGTTCAGGCAAAAAGTGATGAAATTCAATTTTTCACAGTGACTGTTTTTTGACAAGATCTAGCTGCTTAACCTAAGAGATTTAAAGGAGGACAACAATAAGAAACCTAGATGATTCTCTGAAATACAATACTACACTGCCTGGGTTGAAGTGGTCAAAACCTCAAAGTGTCACAGGAAAACAGCACATGACAACCTTCGAGTCCTGTGTAATATTACTTTGTTCCCAAGACTCAAATTTCCAAGAATGCTTTGTTTCGGCTTTAAAATTTAAAATATCCTGTACCTCAAGGTCTAGATTTCTCTTTGCATGTCAATGGTAACCGTACTATTAACAGCTACTTCAAAAGGACTCTAAATAGGTCACCATGCAAGTGCACCACCGCGGCGAACCAAATGGATATAAGGAGAAATCCAAATTTATCACCCACTCACGTTTTCTTTTTAACTCAAATGTGCTACTCACAATAGTGTTTGTTTACATTGGCACTCCATTAAAATTCTCTTTGTATTCGTTCTCTTTACACCCGTTTCTTCCAAAAACACACGTCATTATACAAACTGAGTCCATCTGGAATTAAAATTAACTCCTCTGCCTGGCATTTCAGTTTACAAAAGACAGAAATTAAACCCTGTCGGCCGATCACCTAGATGAGGACGTGAACCTGATTCCTAATTAGGTTTTTCCTCGCGTCTTCACCACCCCTTGTCCTCGGGCCCCCCAGTGTTTTTCTGTCTTAGAGGAGAAAGATGTTAAGGTGGCGGTGAACCTCACGCCGCCAGGAAGCCCTAGCCGACGTTTAATGCTTAAACGTTCTGATCCCCCGGGGGGAAACTTTTTTCTTTTTCTTTTTTTAAGGTTACCCGTTGGACAGTTTTCAGGGCAGTCAGCCCACACTAAACTCGATCTCCCAAGAGCGGGAGGGTGGACAAAACCTGCACGGTCGTGGGACGGCGCGGGGGGGGCCCCGCGTCTGAGGAAGGGTGGGACCTCGTTGAAGCCAGGAGATTCAAAACACGGATCGACTAAGGGAGAAAGAAACCTCAGGGGGCCGTGGGGGCACCGCCTACCTCCGCGATCAGCCCCGGATGCTCCGGGAGCCTACAGGCCGCGGCGGGAGGAGGACCGAGCCCGAGGGCGGTGCCGAGCGGGCGGGCACACAGCCGCCGCGCATGCTCGGAGCTGCGCCCGCTGCAAGCCGCTGCGTCGACCCGCAAGGCCTCCCTCCAGGGTCGCGGCGGAGAGCCACCGCCCGCTGCACCTTTTAAGGCTTGCGAGGGGCCGCGCTTGATCCACCTGATGGGGGAAAAGTCGGTAACACCGGGCTGGCGGAGCTGGGCCAAGCTTCCCCCTCCCTGTGGGAAGAACGAAAGGGAGGACTCAGCCATCAGCCCCCGCAAGTCCCATTCAGACCTTGAGCAAAGAGGTGGACTTGACAGTGCTTCCCCTTTAAGAGGGGGCGGTGCGCAGCCTGCCGTTTGGCTGCCCTTCGCACCCTCCCCCCGCCCCGGGCCGAGAGTTGACAGACCAATCACCCGGGTGGCGGAGGGAAGGCGGGAGAATGCGAACCTTTCGGTAGGGCGGTAGGGGCGGGCCCCCGGCCTTATTAGGAGGGAGGCCTGCGCAGGCGCAGACGCGTCCGCAGCCGGAGGGGCGGGGGCAATCCAGTGAGAGACTCTCCGACAGGCACCGAGGGTGATTGGGAGGAAAGGGGCAGCGAAAGGCTTGTCATGGGGTTCCGAGCTGCGAAGCGGCATCGGTAGCATCTGGGGATTTCGAGGGGGACAGGAAGTGTCAACGCCCGGGACCCCGGCGCCAGCTCCGCTGGGGGGATCCCCGCTGCTCTAGTCCTGGGGAGGGAGGGGAAAAAGGAGGGAGCCCAGATCTCGCCCCGCCCCTGGGCTTGTTACCGCGGGGGCGGGGAGTGAGGGCTTCTTTTTGGGGGGAGTGGAGATCGGGGGACTCGGCTGTGCCCTCCTGAGCGGCTGCGGGTGTCCCCGCGGCGCCGGGCTGCGGAGCAGAGAAGCCGCGGCGGCCGTGGCTGTTGCATGAGTGGCTGCTGGATGCGGAGGCGGCGGCGGCGGCGAGGAGCAGCAGCGGCGGCAGGATGTTAGGGCAGCAGCAGCAGCAACTCTACTCGTCGGCCGCACTCCTGACCGGGGAGCGGAGCCGGCTTCTCACCTGCTACGTGCAGGACTACCTCGAGTGTGTGGAGTCGCTGCCCCACGACATGCAGAGGAACGTGTCCGTGCTGCGAGAGTTGGACAACAAATATCAAGGTAGGGGCCGCGGGACTGCCTGTGCGGGTCCTCCCCCAACTCATCCGCTGGCCGCCGGGCACGGTCCCTCGGAGCCTGCCTGGGGAAGTGCCGCTTTCCATTTCTCCTGTGACAGTCTCCCCGAGTGTACAGAGGGGTCTGGTGTGTGGGACGGGAGAACGGGACTGGAGACGGGGTTCGCGGCCCTCCCTTCCCCCTGCGGTCCGCGAGGACTTCTCTGGTCTCAAGGGTGGAGGTGGGGGCGGCTCGACAGCCCCCGCTGCAGACCCGGAGGCTGCAGCTGGTGTGGAGGGGAATCAGCCATTTTAAGCAGCAAGCATTTGTTCCGGCGCTCCCCTGCCCGGTGCCGCAGACCCTCCTGCCCCGGCCGGGGAGTGTACAGCCAGGCGGGGCTGTGGGGAGTGAGCGGCCGGCCGCGGCCGGACTCCCGCTGGTCTCCCCGGCCTGGCTTTCCCCACCCCCCAGGTGGGCCCCCACTCCTTGAGAGCAGATGCATTGGAACGTGCGAGGGGGAGGGGGTTAGAGGGCTGCGAAGGCGGCCTCCGGGGAGGTCCCTCCGTCGGCTCTCAGGCTCCCGACTCGGGAATAGTAGTCTCTTCTCCCGCCCCAGGGAAAGTTCCGGGCCGTAGCCTTTCCCAACTTGTTCAGCCAAATGGTTAAAGGGCTAGGGGGTCCCTGCGGGGAAGGAAGAGGGTATGTGTGTGTGTGTGTGTGTGTGTGTGTGTGTGTGTGTGTGCGCGCGCGCGCGCGCGGGTGTGTGTGTGTGTGCGCGCGTGTGTGTGTGTGTGTGGCGGGGAGGGCCCCCACTTGGGGGCGGGGCCTGAGGCCGTGACGTAGGACATGGGAGGGGCGAGGGCGCGCGCGCTCCCGCCGGTCTCGGGAATGGCCTGTGTCGGGGATCGCTGGTCTCGCACAGAGTTGGGCGAAGCTAGCTGGTTGGAAATGGGTGGGAGCTGTGCGGGAAGTTAGCTCGTTCTTAGGAGATTCAGTGTTGGAATCTGGGACTGTTTGTTGTGATTTTTTTTTTACTTTTTCCCAACCACTCAATCACGACAAAGACACTGTCAGATGCTGGGATCGTCCCTGACCCTGGCACCGCGTAGGTTCGGGGCCTTGCGTCACTTCCGGGCCCTTGGAGGATGTGGGTTGGTTGACTGGGCAACCGCTTGGCGTCCCTTAAACCCTGAGTCCCTCCTCTTGCCAAGTTTAAGTGATTGAGGCACTAGTCACCCTTTGTGGTCCGATCCAGGAGGCTAGGACTGGGGCTCAGCTTTTCTTACAGAAAGTATTATTATTTTCCATTGGTGGCCCTTTCGCCTGCTACCAGAAGGGGAGTCTAAATGGGGAGCCGTTTGCGTTTAATAACCCTGAATCAAGGAACAGATCTGGGACTTAATGTGTAACCAGCCATATGGACTTTAAAGGGATAACTTCTTGGACCCATTCTCTGTTTCAGCACGTCACTAATCCTGTGATTTAGTCTCTAAGGAACCCGTTTCTTAAAGGGTGATATTTTTGGGCCTGTAGGATTTTAGAACATCTCGGTGTGTTTTAATCTGTAATTTATTTTGAACCCGTATGATTAAGAGGACTGATCTTTATGGGGGGGGGTAGTGAAATAATACAGATTATTTACCGTCAGTTGCTGCACCACGTCCAGAACATTATCTCATTTAATCTTCACAATTCTATGAAATTAAAATTCATTTTGCAGATAAATTAAAATTTACAAGGAGTTTTAAGTTACTTGTCTGATTAAATGGGGAATGTTTGACTCCACAGCCTGGCTACTTCAGGGGCACATCCTTGTTTTTAAATTATTTAAGCTTTTTTTTTTTTTAATACTCTCTAAAGATATTTTCTATAGACATGGAACACATACTTGAAATTGTAACCTAAAAATGTTATATGTGTGCTTAAGAATTGTATGTTGAACAACTTTAGTTTTTCAAATAATCATAACTCTGAACTTTGTAAAACTTGCAGGCTTTTACATTTCTTTAAAGATGTATTTGCCTTTACAAAAGTCAAGCTATTTTCATTTGAGTTGGGAGGGACAGTTTATTACAGGGAAATCTGCCATCTTGACCTTCTAGAGTTGACAGAAGTAGCTCTAACGACACAAGAGACAGGATTAGGCCTTCAAAAATGGAGAGATTTAAAAAAATTAGCTCCGTTTAGATTGTAGTTACTTTCAAAAGAAACGTAAAAACAATGATCTTGTTTTTACTCTGTACAATGCTTACTAAGCTCAACTTTCACAGTTTTCCATTAGCTTTATATGCTTGTTTGTTTTTGGTTTTTTTCGCAGGTTTTTTTGTTTGTTTGTTTTGTGGGGTTTTTTTTGGCTTTTTAGGGCTGCACCTGCGGCATGTGGAGGTTCCCAGGCTAGGGGTCTAATCGGAGCTGTAGCTGCGGGCCTACACCACAACCACAGCAACACAGGATCCGAGTCCCCTCTGCGACCTACACCACAGTTCACACCAATGCCAGATTCTTAACCCAATGAACAACCCGCGGATCGAACCCGAGTCCTCATGGATATTAGTCAGTTTCATTAACCTTTGAGCCAGAATGGGAACTCAGGCTTTAGGTTTTTTTTTTTTTTTTTTTTTTTTTTAATTTATTTGCTAGTTCTAAAATACATTGTTTTTAGATCTAATACTTATAGTAATAATTAGTGATATACATTACATAGAAAAATTTCTCTCCAACCTATTTGAGACACTTTAAGAAATGACAGAAGAACCTTAAAAGTAGCTTTAAAGACTTTTAAAGATAGAGAAATGAAGAAAACCATCTCACATTTGAGTGAAATTATTATGGGCTATGGTTATTAGAGAACCTCAGTTTGTATAAGTATTCTTGTTTGTAATTTTTGAGTAAATAACCTTTGAACTAAAATTTAGTACTTAATTTCAAGTGCCTTCCATGCAGCTGAGTAGAAAGTGCTTAAATGGCAGAGTCAGACTGGCAGATCTGGCAAAGTTCAAAGTCTGGAGTTGTTACCAGTTGAGTTTCATTTTCTTCACATCCAGAAGTGGTGGCTTCCTCATGGGAATGCTGTGGGAATTAATGAAAAAGTCACATAAAAGGGCCTTAGTAAGTATTAGTGTCCTTTCTTCTTTCACCACATAATTAAGGTGTCTTTTAAAAATGTGAATTTTTACCTCGTGTATAGTATCAATGTGATGGTATGAAATAATATAATTAGTTTCTAATTCTTGATTATTAGATATAGAATATTTGGAATAAGGTTTACCTGTATTTTTAAAACCTCAAATTTTATGTGTCTGAGGGGAAAATATATAATTTACTTATTTTTCTGGAGGAAAATTGGATTCTTTTTTTTGTTTGTTTGTTTGTCTGTCTTTTTGCCTTTTCTAGGGCTGCTCCCGCAGCACATGGAGGTTCCCAGGCTAAGGGTCAATTGGAGCTGTAGCCACCGGCCTACGCCAGATCCAAGCCACGTCTACACCCCTCACCACAGCTCACGGCAACGCCAGATCCTTAACCCACTGAGCAAGGCCAGGGATCAAACCCGCAACCTAATGGTTCCTAGTCAGATTCGTTAACCACTGAGCCACGACGGGAACTCTGAAAATTGGATTCTTAAGAAATCCACTTACATACTTAGCTGGGCCAGTGGACTAGATGTGAACTTGATTAAAAATATGCTGTGCAAGTGTGAGTCTCTTCAGATATATGGAGGTTACATTGTCATGTATCTCAGGTTAAACAGTTGTCCAAGTGTGAGAACCTGCCGTTTCCAGGGAGGAGCTAGTTCATAAGTGGTGGTGAATACTTGCTCTGTGTTACCTTACTTGTAGACACTCCCAGTGTGTGTATTTTACTGCTCTAACATTTCCGTTCTCGTTGGATATTGGAAGATAAAACAGTGGTATGCCACGTTGTGTGGGTGTGATAAATTCGAGTTAATTTTTGTTTCTCCACCTTTCCTAACTCTCTCAGATAGCATTCTATTTCATGAGGATAAGAAAGGGTACAGATTTGAATAAGCAACTTACGTAAATTTTTGATGACATCTAGAACCATATTTTCAGATTTTTGTCTGCCTTCTGATGACTCAGCCATTTTTAATTGATTTAAGTGTATCTCACATGCTATACAATACCTAAATCAGCAGTTCAGAAAGCTGAGACCCAACTGCTGAGTTATCTGCAAAAGTCGCAGTGATCCAGTGCTGACTTTACTCTAATTTTGTTAGCAGCTTAGTCAGTTGATACCAGAACCTGAACCTAAACCTGCTCTGGAAATAGTTTGATTTTCAGACTCTCCCATGTGATGAATAAAAGAGCTGTTCAAACAAATCTGATGGTAAGCCAAGAGTTATTTGTATGTGCTTTGCTTTAAAATGTCCAGGGGATGATGTGAGAGTAAAGTGTTGTATCTTGCTGAAGTCTGGTAGTAAGTCATTGACTAAACTGTAAATTCCGCAGACACAGTTGGGCAGTGGTCTGTAGCCTAATCCTGGAACCTTTTTAAGTTGTACGGTTGGAGTCCAGCATGGAAATTTTATGGACAGGGTTGTTTTAAGATTCAGCTGAAAGGTGAAGTGACGTAGTGTTCCTGCTCATGTAAAAGACTTGATTATAAATGAGCCACACATCTCTTATCCTTCTATTTATTTATTTTTCCTTTTGGCGGCACCCATGGGGCAGGGATCAAACCCGTGCCACAGCAGTGACCTGAGCCACAGCAGTGACAATGCTGGATCCTCAATCCATTGCACCACCATGGAACTCCTCTTATCCTTTTTTATATAGATTAATAAGTACTAGAGAGTTTTGTGTTCATTTTTTTTATTAATTTATTTCTAAATATACTTTGATATTGGATAATATATGATCTTTGTATGGAAAGAAAATGTTTTCAATGTATTCATACTATGGAGGATTGGGTTTTGTGGTTTGAGTTCATTCTAACTGTACCAATTCTGTGAAAATTAACTAACTTGGAAAATGTTATGTGTAATAACACACAATAGCCTTCTGATTTTAATTTTTCCTTTTTTAGAAACATTAAAGGAAATTGATGATGTCTATGAAAAATATAAGAAAGAAGATGATTCAAACCAGAAAAAACGCCTACAGCAGCATCTCCAGAGAGCATTAATCAATAGTCAAGAATTGGGAGATGAAAAAATTCAGATCGTCACACAGATGCTTGAATTGGTGGAAAATCGGGCAAGGCAAATGGAGCTACATTCACAGTGTTTTCAAGATCCTGCTGAAAGTGAGCGAGCCTCAGATAAAGCAAAGATGGATTCCAGCCAACCAGAACGATCTTCAAGAAGACCCCGCCGACAGCGAACCAGTGAAAGCCGAGATTTGTGTCACATGACAAATGGGATTGAAGACTGTGATGATCAGCCACCTAAAGAAAAGAAATCCAAGTCAGCCAAGAAAAAGAAACGCTCCAAGGCCAAGCAGGAAAGAGAAGCATCACCTGTTGAGTTTGCAATAGATCCCAATGAACCTACATATTGTTTATGTAACCAAGTGTCTTATGGGGAAATGATTGGATGTGACAATGAACAGTGTCCAATTGAATGGTTTCACTTTTCATGTGTTTCACTTACCTATAAACCAAAGGGGAAGTGGTATTGCCCAAAATGCAGGGGAGATAATGAGAAGACAATGGACAAAAGTACTGAAAAGACAAAAAAGGATAGAAGATCGAGGTAGTAAAGGCCATCCACATTTTAAAGGGTTATTTGTCTTTTATATAATTCTTTCAGAAATTTACTTTCAGAAAATGTTTTAGGGTAAATGCATAAGACTATGCAATAATTTTTAATCATTAGTATTAATGGTGTATTAAAAGTTGTTGTACTTTGTCTGTGACCTTAATTTTCTGCACTGAATTACCAAATATTTTCAACCAGATCACCTGATGAAAGGAGCAGGGAACAGGGAAGGGTGGCCGTGAACATGATAAAAACTTCCCAAACCATGCCTATTTCAATTCACTAAAACTGCAGTGCTAATTTGGGGGGAAACACCGAAGTTTTGCTAGTTCTGTGTGCTTAAACAAATTTAGATATAGTTGGAGTTCTCTGTAAGCATTCAAATTATCACAGGTAATTTGAAATATGAACACTATCCCATTCAGTGCTTCTTTCTCCCTGGCCCCATTGATGTATACACTTGTTCATCTCTGGTCTTCCAAGAATTTAAGGAACTAGAGATAAGAATTATTTGGAATTCCATGTGGAATAACGTGCTCTTATTAGAGTATTTGCTGCTGTATTTTCCTTAGTAGCATTTTGATATACTGTCAGTAGCCCACTTATAAGTACCTTCCTGCTGCTTCATAGCTCCATTTGATCTAGTGCTTTTTTTTTTTGGCCACACCCGGAGCATATGGAAGTTCCTTGGCCAGGGATTGAATCAGATCCAGAACCGCAGCCTGTGCTACAACTGCGGCAACTCTGGATCCTTAACCCCCTGGGCTGGGGTTTGAGACAACACCAGTTTTTAACCTGCTGTGCCACAGTGGGAATTCCTAATCTAGTGCTTAATAAGAGAGTTGTTTTCATTGGGACAGGTAGGAACAGTTAGGATACCAAAAATGCTGTCATTGGCTCATATTGGCAAAATTTGGATTATGCAGTATCATGGTTCAAGGTTGAGTAATTTTAAAAATGCATCTTATTTAATATTTTTCATGTTGACTTGCTGCTAGGATACCTGGCCACAGGCCTACCAGCAGGAAAAGGGCATATACTAGTCATTAAATACTGCCTTTATGTCAAACAGTAGTTTAAGTAGTTTTGCTAGTGGCTGTAGTTTATTTCTGTCCCAATCAGTGGTTATATATTATTTTAAGAGTGTATTTACTTTCTGGGATTGGTGCTGTTTGGTGTCTTCACGTTTGATGAACTAATTTCATTATAACAATGCAATTAATAATGTATTTGTAAATTGAATTTTCCAAGATTCTGCTATTTTAAGGGTAAGCATCTTGAAGGATATATGTCCATATATTTGGAGAATATTTTGGTTTTTCAGGGGTTTGGGGGGCAGTGTGGATTGACTAGTCCTTAAAATCTATGTGTAATATACTTTTTATTCTTCATTTCTTCCTAATCTAATGATCTTGATTCTTTTTGATTAACGTGAAAAAATCCTGTCTGCTTGTTTGGAAAAAAGAAAAAAAAAATTTTTTTTCCTCCTCTCCAGTGTGACTCTTAGGCTTTTCATTTCACCAAATCTGGTGTCAGGCTATTCATCTGAACTATATGGTTAGCTTATTCTCCAAAGTTCTGTTGAAATCTAAAGTATTTGCACTGTAGTGAGGATATTATTTTTTTGTTGTTGTTGTTATCTTGTCTTTTTAGGTTCACACCCATGACAAATGGAAGTTCCCAGGCTAGGGGTTGAATTGGAGCCATAGCCACTGGCCTATGCCACAGCCACAGCAGCACAGGATCCGAGTTGCATCTGAGACCTGCACCATAGCTCACAGCTACACTGGATCCTTGACCCACTGAGTGAGGCCAGAGATCGAACCCGCATCCTTGAATACCAATCAGATTTGTTTCTGTGGAGCCACAACAAGAACTCTGAAGATTTTATTTTTATTTCTTACTATTATTTTTTCATTTTCCTAGCCGCAGCTGTGGCATATGGAAGTTCCTGGGCCAGGGGTTGAATTAGAGCTACAGCTATGGGCCTGCACCACAGCCACAACACCACCAGATCTGAGCCATATCTGCAACCTACACTGCCTCTTAAGGCAATGCCAGATCCTTAGGCCAGGGATGGAACGCCCATCCTCGAGGAGACAACATCAGGTCCTTAACCCCATGAGCCACAATAGGAACTCCTGTAGTGTGGATTTTAATAAGTAGGTGACTGTTTTTCATTAATTTGGTCCTTCGTTCTGAGGTATGAACACAGTTTAACAGTGAGCTTAGAGGCAGATAAATCCATATTTGATTAGCTTCTGTCCTAAGGGAATTTTGATTAATGACTGGAGTTGATTATATTGCTCCTTGAGCAAGAAATATTGAGTTGTGAAGAAATCCTTTTCTCTTGAGAATATAGCATTTTGTCTTAGTGATCATATCCTTGTTACCAGGATAGAGCTGTTGACCTGACACGATTAAAAATGTCAATATGGGAGTTCCCGTCGTGGCGCAGTGGTTAACGAATCCGACTAGGAACCATGAGGTTGCGGGTTTGGTCCCTGCCCTTGCTCAGTGGGTTAACGATCCGGCGTTGCCGTGAGCTGTGGTGTAGGTTGCAGACGCGGCTCGGATCCCACATTGCTGTGGCTCTGGCGTAGGCCGGTGGCTACAGCTCCGATTCAACCCCTAGCCTGGGAACCTCCATATGCCGCGGGAGCGGCCCAAGAAATAGCAACAACAACAACAAAAAAAGACAAAAAGACAAAAAAAAGTCAATATGTGCAAAGCCCCCTGCACCCAAGCTTCCAGATGTGACTTACATAGAGGTCAACACTTTCATACATAAATTTGCCTCAGTATATAGGGAAGAATAGAACCTGAAAATACAAGTTTCCAAGTTTGGAATAGGCCTGACAGGAAAACAGTGGGAAGTCCTGGAAGATGTGTTCTCTTTAAGACCTAATATTTGAAACAGTTTTATTTTTATGAATACCTTTTTTTCTGTACCAAACAGGAAATAGAAGTCTTAAGTTTGTATAACATTGTGACCAGGATTTCTTTAAGCATCATAGATTTCATATACTATTGCAATAGATGCTCCAACTCATACTATTTACCACTGTTTTCCCATCTAGCCTCACATTGGAGTTACCTCAAGAGCTTCAGAAAATACAGGTACCTGTGTCCCAGCCACAGCAATTGTGAAGTAATTCTTTTGGAATGTAGTTTAAATCTAAGAATTTTTAAAAGATCTGCAGGTTTTTCAAATGAACAGAAAAGTTGTAGAACTACTGCCATATCATGAAAATTTGAAGCTACCAAAAACTGCTAGTGGATTTTCTGCATCCAGGTTTGTGTGACCCTGAAGCATAAATAAGTGTGGATATGTTACATGAGAGTTTGTCCCCTGTCCCCTTCAGTTCCACCAGTGACACCTGAAGACTCAGTACTTGGGTGCATCTTGTGTGCTAGGCACTGTTCTAAGTAGTGATAGTTTAAAAAGAAAAAACTCCCCGCTCATGGACCAGACATTCTAGGGGGAAGAGTCATCATATATATAATGCCTGGTAATTGTGTTAAAAGCTGAAAGGAAAGGAGGGCAGAGTAAGGAGATGGAAAATGAGTAGAAAGATGGGTGAGCCTTTTACTTCTGAGGTTAAAGAAGGTCTCTCTAAGGAAGTGAGGCAGGCAAAATCTGGAGGCAAGGAGAATAGAACAGACTTCAATTTGACTAGAGAGCATTTGATGCAGTGTGGGAGGGGCTAGGGAATGTTGGCTTTTGGAAGCCATAGTGGAAAATTTGGGAAGGGTTTATATTTAAAGATCTCTTGATGCTATGTGCAAATTTATTCCAGGGGGCCTTGCTGTGAAGATCGGGAGGTAGAGGTACACTAAATTGCTGGCTTAGACAAGGGGGGGTAGCGGTGGAAGTGGTGGCAGATGATAGGACTTTGCCTATGTTTAAAGGTATAGCCATCAGGGGGACTTTGGCCCAGAGATTAGAAAGCAAAGGAATGACAAAGATGACTTGGGGTTTTGGCTTGAGAAAAAAAAGGTTTCTGTTTTGCACTTAGGTTTGAGGTTCCTGATAAATTTCTACTGGGATCCAGCATGAAGTTAAACAAGTTAGGAGAAGGGACAGGAGATAAACATTTGGGAGTTAGCCTATGAAGGGAGTTTAAAGTGATGCAAGGAGTTCCTGCTGTGGTGCAGTGGCATAGAATCTGACTGGTATCCATGAGGATGCAGGTTCAACACCTAGCCTTGCTAAGTGAGTTGGGGATCTGGTGTTTCCATGAGCTGTGGTGTAGGACTCAGACGTGGCTTGGATCCTGCATTGCTGTGGGCTATGTTGTAGGGTGGCTGCTGTAGCTCCCATTCAACCCCTAGCCTGGGAACTTCCATGTGCCACAGGTGTAGCCCTAAAAGGCAAAAAAAAAAAAAAAAAAGTCATGTGATTGAAATCATTCATGTAACTAGATCTGCTCAAATTTTAGTATGCATGTGAGTCACCTAATTTTCTGAAAATGCAGATTCTGATTCAATAGGTCTTTCGTGGGTCCCGAGATCCATCATTTCTAACAGGCTCCTCGGTGATGCTGACGCTTCTGGCTCAGGGACCCACATAGTGAGCAGCAACCAAGCAAGCAGAAGAGGGAGGCGAGGGCCTTGTGGTACCCCAACATTTGAAAGGGGGAGAAGCCAGCAAAAGAGACCAAGATCTCAGTAAGATAAAGCTGCATGGAAACAAAAAGTGAAGAGAGTGTTTCAAGGATGGAGTGATCTCTCAAGTGTGGGTCACAGAAGATGAAGACTGAATGAACTGTTTGATGGGGAGATTGTTGTTAAGTTTAACAACAATGAAGTGTTGGTTGGAGTGGATTGAGGGCAGAAGGGGATCAAAGCAGAGCCAGGGACTAATGACAACTCAAATTTTCATGAGAGGGGGAGAGGAAATGGGGTGTCGAGGTGCAGGTTAGCCAGGGAGGATTCTGACTTCGAAGGAAAAAAGAGACTGATTTTGTGCTGATTGGAAAATTCCATCGGAAGAGGACAGAGGGGGGTGCGGGGAGGGTTATTGCAGGAGTAGAATCCCTGTGGGCAGCAAGGCAGGACAGTGTTCTTACTCATTGATTCAAAAATTACTTCTTTATCCAAGTATTTAATACCTGTTATTTACAAGGCGCTATTTTAGGTCCTGAGGTGAAAGCAGTGACCAAAACAAAGCAAAAGTCTGTAATCTAGTGGTGCATAGGTTCTGGAGTGAATGGGTATACATGCAGATAGCTTGCTAAATTTGGCCCTAGGAAAATGGGACCATTCTCTTCTAATAGTTTCCATGTTCCTTGTGAAGGGCTGAGACGGGGAAGGTACTGGAAGTCTGGGAGTTCTAAGAATGCCCACTGAGGAGAAGGCAAGTGAATGGATGACATGTACCAGTAGGAACTGAGGGTCAGCTGGAGTCTGGTCATCCTTTCAGGCGAACTCACTGTGTAGCCTGGATGCAGGTGTGAAAAAAGAGAGCAATGTACAAAATAACTGAAGATTTCAGAATCTCTCCACAGTAAGCCATCCTTTTCATATACCCAGTGGGTGGCTTCCTCTGAGGGACTCTGTCCTCATCTCCCCCACCTGAAATAAGAGGAGCCCGTCTTCAAGGAGAAATTGAATCAAGCCCTTGAATCAAGTCCTTGTGTTTTGATGTCATTCAAATCTATTTTAACTAAAAGACAAGTTATCTTGATGTTACCTTTACCATGGTATCTCACCTCTGTACATCAATTAGAGAAACCAGAGCTCCTTTATCACATCCTAAACGAGAAGGCAGGGCTCTGGACCGGAGTTCCAGATGTGGGCTCCTTTGGTATCCCAGTCAGATCACTTGTCTTTGACCTGCCCTTTGTTCAGCTGTCAAATGAGTTATTTAAGACACAGTTATTCTAAAAGTGTGGTTATTATTCCTCCCCCTTAACCTTACCCATAGGAAGGAGTGCTGGTCCCAAAATTCACTAAGTAGTTTATAAAGTAAAATTAAGCTTTTCATTCGCATGTGTGGTAACTAGACATTTAAGCAGGGTTTTCTAAATGTCAAACACTAGAATGGGCATGGTGGATTTTTGCCACTTTTACAAGTCATTCTTTAATTTTATATTTAAAAATTTGACTTATTCAATATGTTTCTTAAAAAGTGACAGACTTTTTGATGTCAATTTATTTTTAAAAGGGAACATATCACTCTGGTAAACAGAATATCCGTATCCCTTTCTGTGAGTAAAAGATTGTAAAATATCATGAAAACAGCTGTGTTCTCAACTTCCAACTGTGTAATATTGCCTGTGAAAATGGAGCCCAGAGTCTACCTCCCTTTTTGAAAAAGTGTACTTAGTAAAATGTGTGTATGTGTGTGTGTCTTCGGTAAAGGTAAAAAAGACATAAACACCAAACCGAGTCTTTCTACATGATGTAATCAAAAGGTGTTTTTTTTGTTTTTTTTGTTTTTTTTTTTGTCTTTTAGGGCTGTACCTGAAGCATATGGATGTTCCCAGGCTAGGGGTCGAATCGGAGCTGTAGCTGCCAGACTATACCACAGCCACAGCAATGCAGGATCCAAGCCGCATCTGTGGCCTACACCACAGCTCACAGCAACGCCAGATCTCTGACACACTGAGCAAGGCCAGGGATCGAAACTGCGTCCTCATGGATACGAGTCAGATTCGTTTCCGCTGAGCCACAACAGAAACACCTCGAGAGCGTTTTGAGCACTACTAAACCATCCTATTCTGGGATACATTTTATGCAACAGAAGATTAACCACTGCAGTTTCAGTCCTGTCCATCAGTAGAAAATAGAAATGTTAACATGTCTTAATTTAAAGGCCTGTATCTAGCTACTTGCAGATGGAATATGCCATTTAATCAAGGTTTCTGCAAACTCTGTGAGGTGTTGGCCATCATGATCTGTACCATTATGAGAGTAACTGACATTATCCTGACTCCACAGGAGTTTTATTTTTGTCTGTTTTCTAATCTGAGGTTAAAAAAAAACTGCAGCCCCTCCAGGGTCACTCTGTGGGAGTTGAGAGAGATTTCCTGGGCAGACTTGTCATTGTTGGGCCCATACACCCAAAGAGATCCTGAAAATTTTCCAAATAACTTCCTCAGTTATTCCTAACCCATCTGTTGGTGAGTTCTTGCTTTAGCAGTCTCCATTATTTTTAGAAAACTCCAATTTTTTTCCTAACTGGATAACGCCACCATGTCCATGCCTGCTGTAAACAGTGAAGGAATGAGACGTTTGGTGTAATGGTGTGTTTTGCTATGTTGGGTAGCTGTGCACCTTTAAGTTTTTCACATCTGAATTATATTGGATAAAAATTGCTCCGATTTCTTGGAGTTCCTGTCATGGCTCAGCGGAAACGAATCTGACTAGCATCCATGAGGACACAGGTTCCATCCCCAGCCCTCTCTCAGTGGGTTAAGGATCCAGCATTGCTGTGAGCTGTGGTGTAGGTTGCAGACATGGCTCAGATCTGGTGTTGCCGTGGCTGTGGTGGAGGCCAGCGGCAGCTACAGCTCCGATTCGACCCCTAGCTCGGGAACCTCCATATGCCATGGGTGGGGACCTAAAAAGAAAAAAAAAATGACAAAAAAAAATTGCTCCGATATCTTAAATAGGTCCTTCGGCCCTTTTTGGCATTTGGTAGGAATAAACAAAGCTTTGACATCCTTATCTTTTGAGTCTGCCCATCGTTATCGATGCAGCGATATCCTTCGATCTTGCCCCAGGAGGGAGGACTCTTCTTCCCTCTACTTGCCTCAGACTGGTTTTTAAAATAAATGTGGCCGCTTTGAATGACTTTTATTCTTCCTTGCTTCTAAAACTCTTACCTAGTAGCTTGTAATCCCTCTTTTAGTTTATGTTATGTGTTGGAAAACCATCTGGTCAAATTTGGGTCTAGCTTAAAAGTGAGTGGATTCTAAGAGAGGCTCTAGCACCTGAGCATCAATATGTGGTTTTGGAATTTTTTTTTTTTTTTGGTCTTTTTAGGGCCCCACCTGCAGTATATGGAAGTTCCCAGGCAAGGGGTTGAAAGAGAGCTGCATCTGTGACCACAGCTCACGACACCGTTGGATCCTTAACCCACTGAGCAAGGCCAAGGATTGAACCATCATCCTCCTTGAACCCTCCTAGTCAGATGCTTATCCATCTGTGCCACAATATGAACTCCAGGATTTTTAAAAAATATGTGGATTTTTTTTTCCTTCCCTGTTCCTGGCTGTCTTCAGATTTAGCACTGTTTTGCTGTATCCTTGCTTTGAATAGCAATATCTAATTGCTTTATTTGACTGGGGTCCTTAGCTTATTTATATAGTACACTAATCTTAGAAACTTCCCACATATAAACAACGGTGTTGGGCCAACTGGCTAGTTTTCTCCCCAGTTTTAGGTGAGTGATGTGGGATCATGGCCTCAGTGGGAAGGAATGATTTTGGTTCCAAGAGATGAACTTGTTGTTTTACTTACCAAGGATGTAACATGGTAGCAGATAACAATTCCAGGCCTTCAAAACAGACTTTTATTGTCCTTTTGTGCCTTCCTGAGACACAACATTCTCCAAATGGCAGAAAGTTTCTTCTGTGATCTTTAGGCCACGTTTGCCTTTTGGCCATTATAAACTTACATTTCCCATCAATTTGAAAAAGGTAAATCATACAAATAATTATATGCATGAAAAAAGCTGTATTCCTAATTCATAATATATATTAAAACCTAATTCAGTTTCTTTAAAAGGTATGTCAAAAGTTTAACTCTAAAGTCGTTGGTTAAAATATAAATGAACGTTCATTTTAAGAGAAAATGAAATCTCTCTTAATTCATATTTCTTATTTCTTAATTTTCTACAACTGGAAACATTGCATTTAATCATGTTAAAATAAGAATATTAATACTTAAAAAGCTGCCTTAGGGGAAGCAAAGAGATATGTTAGATAAATTCCCACAGATGAAGAAAAGTGACTATAAACCACAGCAAAAGAGCGATTGGAAAGTCACTCAGTTTTTACTACAAAGTTTGTTGTAGTTTTCACCCTGAATTTATGGTGCTTGAGTACTGCTTTGAATATTTTCTACCTCTACCTCAGTTTAGCATTCCTTCAGGATAATTCTGACTAAATTTAAGATGTCTTTGAGTGGGGCTTTTGTAATTGCACCATGCGAAATAAAGAAGCTGTCCAAGGCTGGTTAAGAGAAGGGAAAAATATAGAAGGATCTAAATTATTGTCTTTCTATTTGTCTTTATTAAAATTCATGTTAAATTAATTAGATTTCTCTTTCTGGTAGTAGATTAAATTATTAATCATCCAGAACTAAGATATTAAACGTTTTTTTAAAAAACATCACTCTCACGTCATTTGAAGATCTGAAACAAGACTTCCGTCCTTTTGTGCTAACAAGAGTGCATTTAGGGTTGTGGATAGGCACTTTCATGAAGAAGTACTTTGTGAGAGAGTTTGCAGTACCTGCTCAAATACTTTAACAGGTGGTTAAATACTTTAAATAACTTAGCAGGTGGTTTGTAAATCCAGGGAGTTGCAAAATAGTAGTGAAAGGTATGTTTCTTTTTTCTTTTATTTCTTTCTTTTTTTTTTTTCTGGTTTTTGCCTTTTCTAGGGCCGCTTCTGAGGCATATGGAGATTCCCAGGCTAGGGGTCGAATTGGAGCTGTAGCCACTGGCCTATGCCAGAGCCACAGCAACGAGGGATCCGAGCCGCGTCTGCGACCTACACCACAACTCTCAGCAACACCGGATCCTTAACCCACTGAGCAAGGCCCAGGATCAAACCTGCAACCTCATGGTTCCTAGTCAGATTTGTTAACCACTGTGCCACAACGGGAACTCCTCTTTTTTCTTTTTTAAACTACTTTACATATAGGATCATAAAAGATGATTTGCTGGAGGATTACTTTGTTTGTTTCTTATATCAGATACTTGACTCTTTCTTTTACCTGTAAGATTTCACTGAGGTCTGTCCTTCTGAGGGGCAAGGAGGCAAAAGTTATACTATAAAAGAGAATATTATTGTACATGATCATTTGCTAAGTAATCCCCAGGCATAAACAGTGTCATATGTTTCCTTGATGTGTTTTCCCATTTCAGCTCTACCTCATCCTGACTCTTAACATTAATAAGACAATTCAAAGATGATTTAAATAGCCTGAAAAGGTAATTTGTAAAAGCATAGTGCACAGAACGAGAAGGGCATTCCTGTGGTAACTGGGCAATACCCTCTGTCTTGGGGTGGAGTTATGCCCCAGACCAGAGTTTCCCAAAGTGTTCTGTGGATCCTGGAGTGCTAATTGGCCCAAGAAAACTGGGATCCTTCACATGTTACACCCCACCTCTTGGAAATTCAGAAGGTACATGTTAGAGGTTTGGGGAAGATTTCTGGGAGATTCCATCGTGGCTCAGCAGAAATGAATCTGACTAGTGTCCATGAGGATGCAGGTTCAATCCCTGGCCTCACTCAGTCATTACCGGAAGCTGTGATGTAGGTCACAGACGTGGCTCAGATCTGGTGTTGCTGTGGCTCTGGTGTAGGCCAGTGGCTGCAGCTCCAATTTGACCCCTAGCCTGGGAACCTCCATATGCCTCAGGGGTGGCCCTAAAAAGACAAAAAAAAAAAAAAGATTTCTCAGATATTATATCTACTCATACTTATAACACCCACTTCCCGTATAATACCTACTTATATCCCTAGGAAGTAGGGCGCCTTTCAAACTTTTTGAGAATATTGCCCTAAACCATAACATGAAAAGATGGATCATATTCAAATATACTGGGACGAGTTCCCATTGACTCAGTGGATTAAGAACCTGACTAGGAGTTCCTGTCTTGGCTCAGTGGTTAACGAATCTGACTGGGAACCATGAGGTTGCGGGTTCGATCCCTGCCCTTGCTCAGTGGGTTAAGGATCCGGTATTGCCATGAGCTGTGGTATAGGTTGCAGACATGGCTCAGATCCCACGTTGCTGTGGCTCTGGTGTAGGCCAGCAGCTACAGCTCCAATTCGACCCCTAGCCTGGGAACCTCCATATGCCGTGGGAGCGGCCCAAGAAATGGCAAAAAGACAAAAAAAAAAAAACAACAAAAAACAAAAAAACAAAACCTGACTAGTGTCCATGAGGATATGGGGTTTGAACCCTAGCTCAGTGGGTTAAGCATATGGCATGGCCACAAGCTGTGACCTACATTGAAGCTCACAGCAACACCAGATATTTAGCCCACTGAGTGGAGCCAGAGATCGAACCCGAATCCCCATGGATACTTAGGTTCGTTACCACTGAGCCACGATGGGAACTCCTTAAATTATATTCTAAATAAGGATGAAATTTGAAAAAAATTAGTGTGAGATTGGTAACAATTAATTATTAAGTGGAAAATGATGAGGATTGTGAAAGATTAAAATAGGCTGAAAGTTGTACACAGAGCAGATTTTTTTTTAAAGGATGACACCAGGGTTACCACATGGCGCATCAGGTTAAGAATCTGATATTGTCACTGCAATATTGATTCCTGGCCCCAGAACATCTACATGCTGCAGGTGTGGCAAAAAAAAAGTTTAAAAAGGAAGCCAGGACTTGAGTGTAATAACAGAACTTGAGTGCAAGACCTATTTTACATATCTTCAATTTAAAGCTAAAAGAAAAGTAAATACTAAATGAAAAATGAATAAAAAGCAGGTTCATATGAGAAAAATGTGTTTTCCAAGGAGCTCATCAGGCAATGCTATTGCAATACAGAGTAACACAGTTCAATCAGCCTTTTTATATCTCAAAGTGCTCTTCAGGAGATAGGCTAGGAAATGTGAGGGGGTAGTTTTAATGTGAAAAAGCAAAAACAAAAAGCCTTTCTCTCCCAGCAGTACAGCCTGGGTGACCAAAAGCTCTTCACTATCACAGTGAATGGCCAAACATGAGTAACCATGACAACAGTCTCCATAATGGTTAGCAGTGTGTCTCTTAGAAAAGGATGTACTTCAAGGTCAAACTCTACCTTTGTAGTCTAAATCCTTCCACTAGACTGTAAGCTCCTGAAGAGTGGGATCTTCGTTTTCTTTGCTTACTTATTCCAAGTGTCCAAAGTGGTGCCTGGTACTTGGCAGGCCCTCAAGAGATTTTTTATTTTTTGCCACACCCTCAACATGCAGAGGTTCCCAGGCCAGGGATCAAACCTGTGCCCCAGTGTGACCTGAGCAACAGCAGTGACAATGCTGGATCCTTAATGCTCCAAGCCATGAGGGAACTCCCTCAAGATTTATTTTTTGAACAAGTGAACAAATGAATTGAAGTAAATACTTATGCTTTATCCTTACTATGTATAATATGTGTGTATAGTTTTTCACCTCATCTACAGAAAGAATTGACCAAGATCCACTAAAGAGTGAAAGCCTGAATTTTCAGGTAATAGTAATGACAAAATTTGAAATATTGCAAGAATTACCAAAATGTGAGACAGAGAGAAGAAGTGAGCAAATGCTGCTGATATAATGACTCAGACTTGGTTGAGGTAGGGCTGCCATCAACCTTCAGTTTGTAAAAACAAAAACAAAAACAAAACAGTATCTGCCAAGCTCAATAAAGCAAAGTGCAACAAAATGAGGTCTGCCTGTGTTTAATTTGTGATTCTCTGTTACCAATGAATTTGAGTATTTATCTACTTAGGAACTATACAGATTTTTGCTTTTGTGGATTGTATGTTCAAATCCATTACATATTTACCATTGGGTTTATTGTCCTCTTGTTGATTTGCAGGAGTTTCTAAAATAGTTAAGATATTAGTTTAGACCAATATCGATAATATTGTCTAATTTGTGACCTGTCTGTCAGTTTTATTCGTGGTGTTCTTTGTTGAATCAAAACCTTTAACTTTGATGTCACCACATTTATGTTTTTTGCCTTATGATTTATGCTCTTGGGGATTTGTTTAAGAAATTTTATCCTCATCTCTAATTCACAAAGATACTCTCCTAAACTGAACTCAACAGCTTTTATCATTTACACCCACGATTTCAGTTCCTATAGAGTCTATCTTAGTACATGGTCTAAGGTTGGAACCCCATTTCTGTTTTCTTCATAGATCTCTTTTTCTATGCAGTGTGATGCCACACACACCAATTTCTCCACTCTCTGCTAGTTTCTTTCTTTTTGTCTTAAAAGTGAAAATGCTGGAGTTCCTGTTGTGGCTCAGCATGTTACAAACACAAATAGTATCCACAAGGATGTAGGTTCGATCCCTGGCCTCAGTCAGTGGGTTAAGGATCTGAGTTGCTGTGAGCTGTGGTGTAGGTCACAGACGCAGCTCAAATCTGGTGTGGCTATGGCTGTGGTGCAGGCTGGCAGCTTCAGCTCCAGTTCCACCCCTAGCCTGGGAACTTCCATATGCCTCAGGTGTGGCCCTAAAAAACAAACATAAAATAAAATAAAATAAAATAAATAAAAGTGCAAATAGTGACGTCTCCTTCTATCCTGGGAATAGAATAAGCAAAGATAAATTTATCCCTGGTCAGTCTTAAAGGCTATGAACTGGTCCCTCTTCCTGGTGAGCTTCTAATCCTTACCAAAAAAAAAAAAAAAAAAAAAAGCTGTGGTTAAAGACAATGACAACATCCAAACGGAACTTTTTCTCTCTTTTGGGACACTGGAAAGCAGGCCAGCTCTATTTTCTAATAGAGGCAGTAAGTGAAACATGCTTGCCTGTGCTTGCAAAACAGTGTTTGGGAATGCTCTCTTGTGACTAGGTGAAAAAGTTTTGCAGAATTTCTCATACTTTGTACTAGTTCCTTTGTTACAAATTCTATTAATCATCCTTGGGGAATGTAACAGCCCAGGCCTTGCAACATCATGTTCTTAGAACAGTTAGCAACACTTTATCAAGCCAAGATTTTCCCTGATCAAGGAGAGCTCACAGATGGCAGATAGCTTAGAAGCCCCTAAAAGGTCTTTTCCATGGGTCCTTCCTGTCCTATACTGCCTTCACTTTTTCCCATGGGATGAGTCCTGACAGGCACAATACTCTTAATATATGGTAAGTCCTCCTATTTAGCATTTTCCTATTTAGCATTTCCTATAGGAAAGTGAAAGAAGGGAGCTTGTGTCTTTCTGTCTTAGCAGTGTCATAGAACTAGTGAGATAGTGACATTCCATCCACTAGTGACAATAGCCCCCGGCAAGCCATTATTCACAAATGTGAAGCAGATGTTGTATTAAATTTTAAAATAATACTGGATAAGATTGCCTCAATTCAGTTGGGTCTTGATAAAAATGGTCTTCAAATTGAATTCGCTCCCAATTTGCCGTAGTTCATTGAGTCCAAAATGACAATTCTAGTCCTCATGAAATTTACCAAGCATTATATTTTGATATGTGCTAATTTTTTTGGTCTTTTTATTTTTTTAGGGCCGCACCCATGGCATATGGAGGTTTCCAGGCTAGGGGTTGAATTGGAGCTTCAGCTGCCAGCCTATGCCAGAGCCACAGCAACGCCAGAGCCGAGCCGCATCTGTGACCTACACCACAACTCACGGCAACGCCGGATCCTTAACCCACTGAGTAAAGCCAAGAATTGAACCTGCAACCTCATGGTTCCTAGTTGGATTTGTTTGCACTGCACCACAACAGGAAATCCTGGGTAATTTTTATCAGTCAAAAAAAAAAAAAATGTCATTATTTAGGTTCTCATGGCTTAGTAGGCAGTTGCCCTCAGAAGGGCAATGTTGGCCATTTAACTTGCTCGAATTTAGTTGGTTCACGTACTCTCTTTGCCCAACCTTTAAAGTGCCCAGTCTTTTCAGACTGTCAGGCAATGGTCCAACAGGGTACCTGACTATTCCTGCAAGAGAGGTGGATGTCTTTTCCTGAGTCTCAATGAACAAGATTCCAGACATGGGAGTACAGCCAGTAAAATACACTCTTTGGAAACTCGGGGCATACATACAAGGGATGCAGGGGTGCTGGTGGGAGTGTGCAGTAAGAGGAGAGGGTGATTACGGAATGCAGTATAACCAAAAGAACAAGGGTGAACCAACCCCTGCGAGGGTATATCTGCGTGTTGTAATTTTCCAGGTAGATCTTGGTTCTTAGCCAAAATTTGGGCTCTGTAAATATTTTTAAACAGTGAAGTTTGGGAAATAGTTTTTTATCTGATTCTTTTAATAATTCTCTACCAATTCTTTTTTCTTCTGGGACTTACAAATGATGTATTTACCATGACCCACATTTATGAGCACGTATGAACAAGTGTTTTCATTCCTGCAGTTTTTCATGTACAAGGCACAGTCCTCTGACCTAAGAGAAGGCTTAGCTCTTGTCTAATGCTGACTAGAATTTCCCACCTCATCCCACCATCTACAAGACAGACGTGAATGCATATTTAATACTGAATATTTCCCCCGATAATAAAAATATTCAATCTGTACTTGTGCGTTGCTGAAGTCCTTCCCCCCCCCCCCCAACACACGGCATATGGAAGCTCCCAGGCCAGAGACTGAATCCAAGCTGTAGCTGTGAATTATACCTCAGCTGCAGTAGCGCTGGATCCTTAACCCACTGCCTCAGGTCAGGGATTGAACCTCTGCTTCCACAGAGACCCGAGGCACTGTAGTTGGATCCTTAACCCACTGTGCCACAGTGGGAACTTCCAGTTTTGGGTTTTAGCTATGCAATTCCACCATCATTTAAAAATGTGCTGTCCAGTATGGTAGCCTCATATGGCCACTAAGCATGTGCAATGGGGCTCGTCCCAAGTGAGATGTGCTTAGACATGAAGTACAAGCGGATTGTAAAAACCTGTTTTTTTAAAAAGAGTGTAAAATATCTCAGTAATTTTTTTTTTTTAAGAGCTGTTCAGCCTATGGAAGTTTCCGGGCTAGGGGGTCAAATCAAAGTTGCAGCTGCCAGCCTATGCCACAGCCACAGCAGCACAAGTTCCAAGCCTCCTTTTTGACCTACACCACAGCCCACGGCCACCCTAGCTCTTTAACCCACTGAGTGAGGCCAGGGATGGAACCCAGTTCCCCATGGATACTAGTCGGTTTCATTATAGCTGAGGCATGACGGGAATGCCTCAATAATAGTTTTTATATTGAGTACATGTACAGGTAGTAATATCTTGGATTAAATAAACTATATTATTAAAGTTAATCTTATTTCTTTTGACTTTTTCAAGTATGCTACTAGAATATTTAGAATCACCTTTGTGGCTCCCATATTTCTAATCGACAGCACTGATCTAGAAGCTGGCTTTGGGTCTCCTGGCATCAATTCCTTGTTGCCCAGTTACCTCATCAGAGCACTTGATCTCACCTGCATTGGTGTGAGGAACTAACCACCTCCCTCAGATGTCATCCAATTAAGCAACTGGGTGTTAGTAAAGATTCAAGCCACTGACTAGCTTCTGATCACAGCCTCTCTGCCTGGGAAGCCAGCTGCCTAAGAGGTTCCTGGACAGGCTTCAAGTTACGTTAACTTCCTGCCAGGGGAACAGAATTGAATTCCAGAGCTTGTGTACATTACAGTCCAAGGCCATTCATTCTCTTCAACTGAAGGTATAACCTTAGCCTAGAGCAGAAAATGTCATGGTGCAAAGTAACAGGATTAGGGGATCAATGTGGAAAAAAAAATCAATTAAAAACCTTTTCATTTTGTGATTCCAGGGTTAAAATTTGATGTCCCCTGGCTTCATGAAGTTACACAGTCGGTATTTCTTGGGCTTTTAGTCCTGACACCCCCTTTTCATGGCTTGATCACTGGGACTTTTTCCATACTTTGCCTTTCATTTAGTCAGAGAGAATTTTGTCTTATTTTAATCTTTTGGTGACTTACAGAGTTATGAGCACCTATCATATTTGAATCAGTGGTTTAACACCAAATTATCTCTTCAAAACAATGCAAAAAAATAGTGTACAGGAAAATATGTGTTTACCCCTCTCCCATTCATTTTCCTCCCTAATAAACCATATACTTTAAAATCTGAATCTGGGGAGTTCCACTTGTGACTCAGTGGTTAGCAAACCCAACTAGCAACCCTGCCCTCACTCAGTGGGTTAAGGATCCGGCGTTGCCGTGAGCTGTGGTGTAGGTCACAGATGTGGCTCGGATGCTGCGTTGCTGTGGCTGTGGTATAGGCTGGCAGCTGCAGCTCCTATTCGACCCCTAGCCTGGGAACCTCCATATGCTGTGGATGTGGCCCTAAAAAGACAAAAAAATAAATAAATAAAATAAAATAAAATCTGAATCTACATCTCTTTCCTAGGAGGAAAGTTTATTTTATTATGTAACTTTTTATTATGGATTCTTTCAAACATACATGACAGAAAAGAGAACCGTATAATGAGTCCCCATATGTCCATTATGCAGTTTTAGTAACTGTCACGGTGTTCCCAGTCTTCTATTTCCACAACATATTTCTTTTTTTCTTTTTTCTTGAGCATTGTGACACAAACCTCAAACTACATGTCTTTTTATAAACAATTCAATGTGCATGTCTAAGGGATAATTAAGAAAAACTTAAAAAAAAATCACCACTCTGACATTTATCACTTAAGGAGATTAATAACCTTTCCTTCAAAATTCTGTAATCATGTACAGTGACAGATGTTAACTTGACATTTTGTGGTGATCATTTCACAATATATGCAAATGTCAAAAACACTATGCTGTATAACTGAAACTAATATAGTGATATATAACAATTAAAAAAAATAAACCATTCCTTAATATAATCTAAATTCAGAGCATATTTGAAATGCCTCATTTGATCTTAAAAATGCCTTTTGACAGGTTGTTTGTTTGAATCAGAATCCAAAAAAGCATCATACCTTCCATTTGGTTGCTGTGTCTCTCTTTTATACTGTAGGAGTTGCTTTTCTACATGCTACATGTATGTAAAAGAAAATAAGTCATTTGACCATGGAATTTCCCACAATCTGTATTAGCTGACTATTTCTCATGGTGTCATTTCATTTGTCCTGCAAACCCGTGTGTTTCCTGTACATGAACTTAGGTTCAAGTCAATAGTGAAGAATCCTTTACAGGAGGTGCCGTGTACTTCTTTTGGCATCACATCACGTGGGACACAATGGCTTATTGTTCCCCTTTGAGAAAGGCCAAGGTGATCATTATGGGCCAGATTGTCAGACTGATCCCTGCATTATGAAGTTTCCCACCAACATTTGTTGAATGGTCTCAGCCTCTGTCAACAGAGGACTGTTTTGTACTCGGGTTATGAGGACACACAGGGCCAGTATTTGCAGCACAGAGCTGTGAGAGGTCGTGGAGAGGAAGACACGTTCTTCACTCTGGTGTGTGCAATATGGCTTTCTCTATGGCCTCTCTGCTCATTCACCCTCTGCCTGCCTCTGGATATGTGGACTTGTCAGAGAAGCACTGGCCTGTGAGAGTAGCAACAGCATTATTCCAACAGAAATCATCCCCAGAGGAGTCGTAGGGATCCATATGGGAAACTAGGATTTTTGTGCTGGAAATTAAAGACAGAAAGGTGACGTGTGTGTGTGTGTGTGTGTGTGTGTGTGTGTGTGAACATGCAGGTAAAATTGGAAAGATTACCTTTCAGCCTGAAATAGTTCTACTACTGTTTTGAGGGTTGAAGGTCTTTTACTTGATGAAATTATGTTTCCTGTGTTTGATAACTAGCCAAACACAGATTTGGCAACTTTGTTTCCCTGCTCTGTTTATTTATTTGTTTATTTTTATTTCCCCAATACATTATTTTTCCACCTACTGTACAGCATGGTGACCCAGTTACACATACATGTATACATTATTTTTTCTCACATTATCATGCTCCATCATAAGTGACTAGACATACTTTCCAGTGCCACACAGCAAGATCTCATTGGTTTTCCTGATCTTTGAAATCAAAAACTCTCAGTCAATTTGCTGCACAGCAGAAATTAACACAACGTTGCAAATCAACTATACTTCAATAAAACAAAATAAGAGTTCTCTGGTGGCCAAGCAGTTAGGGATTCAGCATTGTCACTGCTGCAGTTTGGATCTGGTGTTGCCATGACTGCAGCATAGGCTGCAGCTACAGTTCCATATGCCGCAGGTGTGGCTATAAAAAAAAAATAAATAAAAGAAGAAAAAAGATGAGGGAACACAAAATCTCCTAGGGCATATATAGAATAGTAAGCTACCTTTTTTTTTTTTTTTTTTGGTCATGTCCATGACATGTGGATGTCTCTAGGTCAGGGATCAAACCCCTGCCACAGCAGTGACCTGAGCCATAGCAGTGACAACACTGGATCCTTAACCCACTAGGCCACAAGGGAACTCCTAGTGAGTTACATTTTAAATTTTATGACCAGTTTTAAAAAAACAGGCAGAAGAAGAGAATGAGAGCTATGAATGCAGGAGACAGGGAGACAGAGGGAAGAGGGTTGTTGGAATCTTAGAGACCTGTGTTCACCAGCCCTGAAAATACCGCTTAAAATACAATCAAGTCAGGGTGGAAGGAACATGAATCTGGGAAAAACAGGCCTCTTAAATTTCTCGTCACAGTGTATAAAGAAAGAAGATGGTCCTACTGAATAACTCAATCTAGCAGTTGAAAGCAGAAGACTATACACTATTTTAAACTACAGAAAATGAGAATTTGAAATGCAGGGTATAGAATCCTGAGGCCTATATCATGAATTCGGAATGTGGAAGGATTTTGTGAACCAAAAGAGATCATAGGTCATTATTCAAAATATCAAAGATTGAGGGAGTTCCTGTTGCGGTGCAACAGAAACGAATCTGACTAGTATCCATGAAGACGTGGGTTCCATTCCTGGCCTCGTTCAGTGGGTTAAGGATCCAGCATTGCCGTGAGCTGTGGTGCAGGTTGCAGATGTGGCTCAGATCCCGAGTTGCTGTGGCTGTGGTGTAGGCTGGCAGCTGTAGCTCTGATTCGACCCCTAGCCTGGGAAATTTCATATGCTGTGGGTGCAGCCCTAAAAAGACAAATAAACAAACAAACAAACAAATAAATAAATAAATAAATCAAAGATTGAGAGGGAGAAGGCAGGAGGTTCCCTGGAGGCCCTTATTTTTTCTATTTTTTTATTTTTTGGTGTTTAGGGTTGCACCCATGGCATATGGAAATTCCCAGGGTAGGGGTCAAATTGCTGCAGCTGCCGATGCAACACTGGATCCTTAACCCACTGAGAGAGGCCAGTGGATTAAGGCCAGGGACCAAACCCATGTCCTCACGGATACCAGTTGGGTTTGTTACCACTGAGCCACGACAGGAACTCCCTTGGAGGCCCTTCATAATGTAAGCAGAGCTGTGCACATAGGACTCTTGACTATCACAACGGATAGTCATCTCGAGGAAACACCCAGACACCCAACAGACAGAACTGAAGTCCCCCCGGAGTGAGCCAGAAGCATAATTTTATTTTTTTATTTTTTTTTATCTTTTTGTCTTTTCTAGGGCTGTACCTGTGGCATATGAAGACCAGAGGAGGTAGGCTATGAACACATCTTGAATGGTTTATCACAGAGAGTGCATGCCCTCTCCACCTCAGATTGGGAGACAAGATTTGCCCAGAAAAGGGCGATTCCTGAAAGATGGCTGAAAGTCCAGCTATGTTGAGAAGCAATTTCAAATGCTGTCATTTCCATTAGAGAAACAGAAGGGGGCAAAAAGGTGACAAAGACATTCACGATTCTTAATTGGTTCAACATTCCTCATTTGTGACCCTTTTGGATAGTGTTCAAAAGACTTTTTAGAGCCAGGTTGTTGCTTTCGTAAGTAAAGGCATAGGGTGCCTTGGTGCTTTTCCTAAAGGGTTAAATGAAGGGCAATTTAAGGCCAGAAATTCCCATCCCTGTTTTAGGGACTGCATGAATTAATTTTTTTCAAATCCCCTCTGCTGTTTTGGCTGAAGGCACATGTTGGAGACTCTGTCCATCTCTTCTGCAAGCTGGTCTGAGATCATTTTGAGCTGCCTCTGGAAGGGCTCCGTCAAGTCGCCCGAGACTCCATTTCCATGGGGTGTGTTGCAATAAATTCTCCCAAAGATTGCCTGACAGTCTAAGCAGTGTTACGTAAGAAGATGGAGCTCCATTTGGTGGGGTATCAGTTTGCAGTTGACTTAGCATATTTTCACATGAGCCATAAATCTTGCGGATTCACCCCCTTTCAGGTTGATTTACAAGCCTCAGTTGCCAGGCTCACGCCACACTACACAAGTCTCCCAGTCCTCCAGTCTTCCAAAGGCTTCCATGGGATGCTCAAGTCAGGATTAGACCAGATGTCGGGGAAGAAGAGCAGTAAATTTACAGAGGGGGAGGAGCCTGAGAGCCAGCCTATTTATAACTTTGCCCTTTTTGTCTGTCACATTCTGTACTACCAACACAGCCTTAACCTAAAGTTATTGGTCTAAATTACCCAGTTCTGAAGTGAGACTCTTCCAATATTTAGAGTTAAATTATACAAGCAGACCTCCAAGATATTGCAGGTTTGTGTCCAGATCACTGCAATAAGGCAAATAAGGCAATAAAGTGAGGCCCCCACATTTTTTCGGCTCCCTAGTCATATAAAGTTATGTTTTCACGACACTGTCACCTATTAGGTATGCAAGTCTTACGTCTAAAAGACAGTATACATAATTTGATTAAAAAACACGTTATTTACTTGGTGTTCCCTGGTGGCTCAGCAGGTTAAGGATATTGAGTTGTCACCGCTGTGGTTCAGGCTGCTGCTGTGGTACAGGTTCCCTTCCTGGCCCCAGAAGTTCTGTGTACTGTGGATGTGGCCAAAAAATTACAAATAGAAAAATAGGAGTTCCCGTCGTGGCGCAGTGGTTAATGAATCCGACTAGGAACCATTAGGTTGCGGGTTCGGTCGCTCCTTGCTCAGTGGGTTAACGATCCGTTGTTGCCATGAGCTGTGGTGTAGGTGGCAGACGCGGCTCGGATCCCGCGTTGCCGTGGCTCTGGTGTAGGCCAGTGGCTGCAGCTCCGATTCGACCCCTAGCCTGGGAACCTCCATATGCCGCGGGAGCGGCCCAAGAAATAGAAAAAGACAAAAAAAAAAGATACCTTGTTATACGCTTACCATCATCTGAGACTTCAGCAATTTTTTTTTTTTTTTTTTTTTTGCTGACAGAGGGTCTTGCCTTGTCATTAATGGCTGCTGACTGATCAGGGTGGTGGTTGCTGAAGAATGGGGTGACTTTCACAATGTCTTTTTTTTTTTTTTTTGTCTTTCTGCCATTTTTTGGGCCGCTCCTGTGGCATATGGAGGTTCCCAGGCTACGGGTCTAATCAGATCCATAGTCGCCAGCCAGAGCCACAGCAACACGGGATCCGAGCCGAGCGTCTGCCACCTACACCACAGCTCACAGCAATGCCGGATACTTGACCCACTGACTGAGCAAGGCCAGGGATCGAACCCAAAACCTCAGGGTTCCTAGTCGGATTTGTTAACCACTACGCCACGATGGGAACTCCTTCACAATTTCTTAACATAAGACAATGAAGTTTGCCCCACTGACACCTCCTTTCACTTGAACACTTAGAGGTCACTGTATGGTTACCAACTGGCCTAATTTCAATGTTGTGTCTCAGGGACTAAGGAGGCCTGAGGACAGGGAGGGAGATGAGGAACAGCCGGTTAGAGGAGTCGGAATACACACACTCTTTATTAAGTTTGCCGTCTTATAGCTGGGGAGCCATGAACCACAAGCACATAAGATCACCATAACACAGATCACCAGAACAAATATATAATAATGAAAGAGTTTGAGATATTGAGAGAATTACCAAAATGTGACACAGAGACCCAAAGTGAGCAAACGCCTTTAGAAAAATGATGCCAATAGACTTGCTTAACACAGGGTTGTCACAGACTTCTTCAATTTGTAAAAAACAAACAAACAATTCCCACAGTATCTGCAAAGTGCAATAAAATGAAATCTGCCTATAATTTGTAATAAGACATTAATATTCTAACACCCAAATACAAAAAACTTTGTATGGCTTTATTGAGATATGATTCACATGTCCTAAAATTCACCCTTTCGAAGTCCATAATGCGGTGCTTTTTTGTACATTCACCATGTTGGGCAACCATCACGATCAGATTTTAGACTATTTTTGCCCCTTCTAAAAGGAAGCCTGTACCCATAAGATGGCATCTCTGATTCTCTCCACTCCCCCTACCTCTCCTCAAGCCCCAAGCAACCATTAATCTACTTTCTGTCTATACAGCTTTGCCTATTCTGGATGTTTCACAGAAATGGAATCATATAATATGTGGTTTTTGGTGACCGACTGCTTTCACTGAGCATAGTGTATTCAAGGTTCATCCGTTGTAGCATCTGTCAGTATTTCATTTATTTTTATTGCCAAATAAATAACACTGCTGTGTGGATATACACATTTCATTTATACATTCATTAGCTAGTGGACGGTCAATAAAGAAATTCCTGTAAGAGGAAATAGTGGCTTGTAGGTAATTGTGAACTTTATCTTGATTGTGTGCTAACACATGTTCTGCAGAAATGTCTAAATCCTAGTTGAAGTGTATTTTACCTGTAAGGCTGGTTGTGAATTATGACACAGAAAATGAGTGGCAGAATGTGCAGTTTTATTCAAGCATTTCTGAATCAGTAGTCTTTCCTCTGACATCTGCACACCTCACTTCCAACAGTCTCTGATCCTTCTTTACCAGATGGGAAGATGGTGTTCTAAAGAGTGACATGAGTTTGACAAGCCTGTCAGTGGTGCTTCAGCTAAGTGTTTGCCATTTTTACCTGGTGATGCTTCAGCAGGGATGTTCTTAAAAGCCAGGAACATCCAGACTCTCCAAAAGGAAACCCATTTCTCTAGATTCAAGCCTTTCAAATGGCATCTCCACTCTGACCCTGATGAGGGAGGATTTGCTTGGAGTCAGAGGCTGCGGAGAGATGCAGGGTCTGAATGAGGCTCTTCCAGAAGAGATGACTCATTATCTGTAAAGGGCCCTTTGGAGCTCATTTGCAAACATAACCTCAAACCACTTTTGCAGAGAAGCATAGCTGATCTGCCAATAATCATTTTCAGAAATGATGCTATTTCATTGCCTAAAGGTTAGTACTTAACGGCCCTGGCTGCAGTGGCCATAGAAACGGCTGAATAGCCACTATTATAATCCCCAGGTGAATGCATTAACTGCTGTTTGAATAAAATGGTGCCATCACAGCAGTTAGAGGCTGCTTGGACTAATTTGAAGAGTTATGAATAAAATATTGTAGCCTAGGATATGGAGGCAAGCGTCAGGGGGTCAGGGGCTGCCTAGCGGCTCTCAGATATAGGCAATGAATGCCCTAGAAACTCAAGTGCTGTGTTTTCATGCTTGTTCTGCTAATGACATGGTGACACCAAGCTGTCACGTCGGTTTACTCCACCTAAAAGCAGCTAGTGTAATGACTGTCAGAATGGTGCACTGAAATTATACTTGTAAAAGTGCCTGAGGTCTGGCAGACATTCTATAAAGCACTAACTAAATCAGAGAAGAACTACATGATTCCAGTTTGGTTTATGCAAATACCAATATAGCAATTTCTGTTTTACAAAGTAATTTCTTTCTTTCCCTTTCTTTCTTTCTTTCTTTCTCTTTCTTTCTTTCTTTCTTTCTTTCTTTCTTTCTTTCTTTCTTTCTTTCTTTCTTCTTTCTTTCTTTCTCTTTCTTTCTTTTTGTCTTTTTAGGGCTGAACCTGCAGCATATGAAAGTTCCAGGTTAGGGGTCTTAATTGGAGCTGTAGTCGCCGGCCTACACCACAGCCACAGCAACACTGCCTCCTTAACCCACTGATCAAGGCCAGGGATCGAACCTGAAACCTCATGGTTCCTAGTTAGATTCTCTGCTGTGCCACAACAGGAATGCCAACAAAGTAATTTCAAAGTCCTGATTATTGCAACAGTTTCCAGCAAAACAATTTATACACAACACATCATATTATTTAGAGACACCCATGAATTTCACTAGAAGTTGATTAGTATAGGACAACCCGTTCAATTCAATATGGCACTAGGGCTACATATTAAGCAAAGCAGACAAAATTATTATTCTCAAAATGTTTGTAGTCTCATAGGAAGTCAGAGTTATCCCAACCCTGTGCATGTTCTGGGCAAAGACTTTTTCAAGTCCTTTGTCAATATAAACAGTTTGATTTTTAACATGTACTAGAAAATTTAGGGACCCACATGGGCTATGCTGATTTATTAATGAAGATTTAGAATAATAGTCGGAGAAGGATATATTGAAGTATTTACTTATTGTTCCATCAGCACCCACGAAAATTCTTCTTCATGTCTAGGCACCATCTCTTTTGTTCAGGACTCATCTCTTTGTGTTCTTTATTGCCAGATATCTCATTCCTCTCTACTTTCACATCTCTCATCATGAGAAAAAGGAGGCAGCACTGTTCATACTCACAAGGCCTGGCTCTTCAGATCCAAGATGTATTGAATCAACATAGATCTTTAGCCTCTTCTGTTCCCCATACTGAATGCTGGTTACATTGTTACTCTTGAAGCTGCATCATCCACTGGGCTTCCAATTGGTGATGATCACAAGTGCAAGTCTTATCTGGAAGATGCAGGAAAATGTGAACAACAACATGTTTTCTGGCCAAGTCAGCTTTTCTATTTGGAATGTTATAGCTCAAACATGGAACAAGATATCACCCAAACATGTCTTCTCTTGCTCTCCTTAGACTGTAATCCCTGCATTGTTAGAAGGTGATCTCTTTGAATGTCGTCTGCACCCCTACTTTCCAGACACTGCCACCAGCAGGGAGGGGCCGTGGGCAGCAAGAGAAGAATGCTCAGTTTGTGCCCCAGATGTCAGTTCTTTATGGCAAAATAGGCAGTGTCTAGATTGTAAGCACAAGAGGACACTGATGAGAAGGGTGGGTGGGACTGGAAGGGCCCATCGGTATTTTGGAGCAGTAGTCTTGAAAGCCCCTGGAGAAGAACAGGCACAAGCACTTCTGGAGGGCTGCTGACATGCAGAGCCCATGGGGGAGGTGGGGAAAGTGCCCCAGGCAACAGTGCAAGGGGGTTGTCACACAAGGTAATGGTGCCCTCACCCCCCGCCACCCCCGCACAATGGCGCTCAGGTGCTATTGATGGGAGGTGGTACCACACTGCTAAATGGGCAAGTGAAAGCCTGGGCTGCCTTCCTGAGTCTGTGACTTGGTATCATATAAATGGGATCATGTGATATGTGGTCACTTAGTGTGTGTGGTTTAATGCTCTACTTATTGCCATTTTGAAATTTCTTTCTTTTTTTTTTGTTTTTTTGTCTTTTTGTTGTTGTTGTTGTTGTTGTTGCTATTTCTTGGGCCGCTCCCGCGGCATATGGAGGTTCCCAGGCTAGGGGTTGAATCGGAGCTGTAGCCACTGGCCTACGCCAGAGCCACAGCAACTCGGGATCCGAGCCGCGTCTGCAACCTACACCACAGCTCACGGCAACGCCGGATCGTTAACCCACTGAGCAAGGGCAGGGACCGAACCCGCAACCTCATGGTTCCTAGTCGGATTCGTTAACCACTGCGCCACGACGGGAATTCCCATTTTGAAATTTCTGATAATTTTATTTTTGACTTTGTTTTGTGTAAGTGTAGTCCTTTGGGACAATGGAATATGCATGTCAGCAGCAGAGATATGCCAGGGGCCAGGCACTGAGCAATTGGCCTGATGGCCAAGCATACATATATATGCCTTCTGGACAGTCTGAGCACCATGGTGTTCTAAGGTGGCCAGGCCAGCACCTGGCTCTAATGGGTGGTGATGACAGTTACAGCAGAAGCCATGATGGCAGTGGCAGTAGCTACAGGCGTGGGGGAAAAAAGTGGTTAATGTGAGGTCAGTGCCAGCACCTGGGATGGGATGTATCTTGACCCTCCATCTCCAGAGCCTGTCATTGCAGTGTCTGCAAATATATGAACTCTCAGGCCTGAGCACCAGGACAGGAACTGTAAAGATTTTTAGTAAATTATTACGAAAGGAAAGCATACACTTGGGAACTGCAGCAAAGCATATCAGGGAGTTATTAGAATTCTCCAGGAGTTTAGGATCTCCAGTTTTTAAAATTGCTAGAACATTGCAGAGTGAAGCAAACATCCACAGGCTTGGAAATTAAATCTAAAGGTCATTGCATTCAATGGAAAAGAAATCTACTTTCATGAGTTGCTTCCAATAAGCCAATTATTAATGAGGAAGAAATTCGCAAAATTAAATTTTCACTGTAATTGAAAATATAATTACAGAATGCATAAATATAAATAAATGTTTTAAGCTATATAAGAATCATGAAGCCAGTTTCAAAAGCCTCCGTGAGTTAGAGGAGAGCTTAACCAGTGCATAATTTAAAATTTAAAACTTAATTCAGACTTAACACAAAATCGATTTTGCATTGAGTTAAATCTTTTTTAGAAAAATTATTCTGTGGAGAATAATCTCTAGATGTGCTAAACGTTATATGTAATGCATCAAAAATTTATCATGTTGTTCTAGGCCACAAATGCTCTTTTTTTTTTCTTTTTGGCCACCCTGTGGCATATGGAGTTCCCAGGCCAAGAATCTGAGCCATATTTGTGACCTAGACTGCAGCTATGGCGACATAGGATCCTTTAACCCACTGTGCTGGGCCAGGATCAGAATCTGCCTCCTGGCGCTGTAGAGACACCACTGAGCCCTGTTGTGCCAAAGTAGAAACTCTTGTGATAGGTTACAAATGTTCTTAACAGCCCCAGAAATAGTTTCTTCTTTCTCAAAATTAAAAACTTTCAAAAATTATTAGTGATTTTGAATCTGGCAAGAGTGACTGGTGTTGCTCTCAATTATATTGATTGAAAATGAAATCACTAAAAATATAGTTTTGATGATCTAATCAATGACTTTACAGAAAAGCCAGCCAGAAATCAAGATATCACATTCTAAAATTATCATTATTTATCATATAATATCATATAATACAAAGTCATGACAGACAATGGAATATTACTCAGTGCTAAAAAGAAATGAGCTATTAAACCATAAAAAGACATGGAGGAGTCTTAAATGCTTATTTACTAAGAGAATGAAGCCAATCTGAGAGGGTTATATACATATGGTGAATCTAAAATTGCTCTAAAAAAATACAGTGTGTTTAAAAGAGGGAAAAGCTCTGAATCACCAAATAAGATGTACAGATGGCAAATAAGCATATGAAGAGATACTCAACATAATATGGCACCAGGGAGTTGCAAATTAAAACAGCAATGAGATACCACCACAGATCTATCAGAATGGTGAAAAATCCAAAGCACTGACACCACCAAATGCTGGTGAGGATGTAAAGAAAAAGGAGTTCTCCTTCATCGCTGGTAGGAATGCAGAATGGTCTAATAACTTTGGAAGACAGTTTGGCAGTTTCTTATAAAGCTAAACATACTCTTAACATACAATCACATTCTTTGGTATTAACTCAAAAGATTGGAAAATTTATGTCCACACACAAATCTGCACATGAACGTTTGTGCAGTTTTATTCATAATTGCCCCAACTTAAAAGAAACCATGACATACCTCCATGGGTGAGTGGACAAATCAACTGGTACATCCAGACAAGGGGATGTTATTTAGCGCAAAAAAAAAAAGAGATGAACTATCAAGTCATGAAAAGACATGAAGGAATCTTACATATATGTTACGAAAGCGAAATAAAACACCGTAAATCAGCTATGATGGAAAAAGTAAAAATCATTATAAAATTTTTTTTTATAAAATAAAGTGAGGTAAGTCAATCTGAAAAGCTACTTAAGGTATGATTCTAACTATGCGACATTCTAGAAAAGGCAAAACTATAACAGGTTAACATAACACAGTAAAGGGACCAGTAGTTGCCAGTGGGGGCGGGGGGGAGAGGGTCGAGTAGGAGGGAGGCCAGAGGATCTTCAGAGCAGGACACTGTAACAGGGGATACATGTTAGTACACACTTGGCAAAACCATAGAATGTCATACAACACCAAGAGCGAAACCTTATGTAAACTATGGGCTTTGGGTGATACTGGTGTGTCAAAGCCACACAAATGTTCTACTCTGGTGGGGGATGCTGATGGTGGGGAAAGCTGTGCATGTGTGTGGGCAGGCAGTATGTGGGGACTCACTTTCTGCTCAATTTTGCTGTAAATCAACAAATTGTCTTTAAAAAAAAATTGGAAAAAACAGATCCACAAGTTGCAACTATTAAACAGGTCTTTAAAATAATGATGATTAATATGTTAAAGTAACTAGAGGAAAAAGTGGACAGCACATACAAATGGGAAATTTTTCCAGGGAGATAGGCACTATAAGAAAAGAATAAAATGGAAATACGAGCAATTAAAAAACCCATGATGTGAGAGATGGAGAATTCCTATAATGGGCTTATCAGCAGATTGGGAAGAGGAAAGGATCAAGAAAGATGAAGATAGGAGTTCCCATCGTGGCTCAGTGGAAATGAATCTGACTAGTATCCATGAGGACGCAGGTTTGATCCCTGGCCTCACTCAGTGCGTTAAGGATCCGGCATTGCCATAAGCTGTGGTGTAGGTCGCAGATGTGGCTGAGATCTGGCGTTGCTGTGGCTCTGGTATAGGCCGGCGGGCTACAGCTCCTATTCAACCTCTAGCCTAGGAACTTCCATAGGCCGCAGGTGCAGCCCTAAAAAGACAAAAAGAAAAAGAAAAAAAGAAAGATGAAGCTAGATTCTTAGAGAATAGCAACAAAGAAATATTTGAAGAGAAAATTGAGAATTTTCCAGAATTAATATAAGACAACAAATCAAGGATTTAAGAAACTCAGAGAATTCTAAGCTGGAGAAGAAAACTCACCCAGGCACTTCATGGTCAAATTGCTAAAAATGAAGAGAAAGATAAAATCTTGAAGATGGCCAGAGTCAAAAGCAAAGCAAACCAAACCAAACCAAAACATGCAGGAGTTCTCCTGTGGTGCAGCAAGTTAAGGAACTGGCAGCTGTCTTGGCTGCAGCTTGGTCGCTGCTGCGGCATGAGTTTGATCTGCGAAACTTCCACATGCTGTGGAGCATCTTTTTTTTTTTTTTGTCCTTTTAGGGCCAAAGCCAAGGCATATGGAGGTTCCCAGGCTAGAGTTGGAATTGGAGCTGTAGCCACTGGCCTCCGCCACAGCTCACGGCAGCGCCAGATCCTTAACCACTGAAGGAGGCCAGGGATCAAACCCACAACCTCATGGTTCCTAGTCAGATTCGTTTCCCCTGCGCCACGAAGGGAACTCCAGGTGGAGCATCTTTTTATATGCTTATTTGCCATCTGTATATCTTCTTTGGTGAAGTGCTGTTTAGGCCTTTGGCCCATTTTAATCAGTGTTTTTGTATTCTTATGGTTGAGTTTTAAGAATATTTTGTACATTTTGGAAACAGTCATTTATCAGATGTGTCTTTTGTAAATATTTTCTCCCAGAATATGGCTTATCTTCTCATTCTCTTGGTATTGCCTTATATACAGCAGAAGTTTTAAATTTAATTGTAATGAAAGCCAGCTTTCCATTTCTTTCATAGATGACACCTTTGATATTGTATTTAAAAAGTCATAGCCATACCGAAGGTCATCTAGAAGTTTTATAGTTTTTTTTTCTATTTTACATTTTTTAAAAATTTGAAGTATAGGAGTTCCCATCGTGGCTCAGTGGTTAACGAATCCAACTAGGAACCACGAGGTTGCTGGTTCAATCCCTGGCCTCTCTCAGTGGGTTAAGGATCCGGCATTGCTGTGAGCTGTGGTATAGGTTGCAGATGCGGCTTGGATCCCGAGTTGCTGTGGCTCTGGCATAGGCCGGCGGCTACAGCTCCATTTAGACTCCTAACCTGGGAACCTTCATATGCCTCGGGAGCAGCCCTAGAAAAGGCAAAAAGACCAAAAAAAGAAAAAAAAATTGAAGTATAGTTGTTTTACAATGTGTTAATTTTTGCTCTCAGCAAGGAAACTTTATAGTTTTTCATTTTACATTTTGATCTATGATCTATTTTCAGTTTTGTGGAGGGTATGAAGTCTGTATCTAGAGTCTCTCTTTTTTTTTTTTTTGCATGTGTATGTCCAGTTGTTCCAGCACCAGTAGTTGAAAAGACTACATTGTGACCATTTTTACCAATTTTCTCATTGCATTTACAGAATACTTCTTACTTTATTTTTTTGATGTCAACTCCCAGTAAGGAAGGACTGGTTTAGACATCAACACATTTTGCCCTTACTTTACGTTCATGTCAATAAATTTAATATTTTGCATCAGGATGGCTCTGTTTTCCTGAAGTTTCTGATGAGACCATGTGACATGTGTGCAATGCAGCCCAACACATTTGCCACATTCATTTATGAGCAAGCTCTTGGGATTTCTTTTTGAATCGTAGTTCTCAGGATTGCAAAGCATCTTGGGTCAGACTGTTCTTCAGGGACAAAGGAAATAAATAAAAAACAAAGGGATCGCTCAGTAGCTTTAATTAATCTTGTTTAATTAGTTCTGCACTTTTCATGCTGCTGTCACATAATTATGTGCAAATTATATTCGTAACAGTTTCTTAATTTGTAGTAATTTTATCACTCAGAGGATAATTGTTAATTATTTTCCCCTATGATTATCCTGGAAGAAAAACAAGAGGTTTTAAAAACTGTGAAATTAAATTAGAAGGGAATTTCAAACAGTCACATTCCCCTTTGCTCTGACATCCCAGATGGTGTCTGTGGTTTGTATTCATAGTTATGCAAAATGACAGATGTCAGAAGCAAATATTTTCAGCATATTAAAAAGAGCGATGCAGTAGCCCTCTCTGCGTTCTCAGGATGGCACTGATAAAGAATGGTGAGAAGGCTCTCAGAGCTGAAAAACGGCTGTCTTCAATTAGTTCAATATCTGGATCAGTAAATGGAAGATCAAAAAATTGAGGCAATACCCCCTACTCCACCAGACACTTATTATATGACTTTGGCTATGTTCCTTCCAGAGTGAGATGGGGCTTTGGACTAATAAGTAGACTAATAAGCTGGTAGAAACAGCTCATGGAGTCAGCATCATGATCAGGGGATGATTTTCCAAATGTTTGAAGCTTATTTCTGTAAGCTCTGAAATGGTAATTTTATCTATTCAAAGGAAATCCCTTTAAACTTATCACATAGGAACTGCTTTTATTTTTTCTTTCCTTCTTTCTTTTCTTTCTTCCTTTCTTTCTTTGCTTCCTTCCTTCTTTCTGATGAAATGTAGTTGATTTACAATGTGTCAGTTTCAGGGGTATAGCAATGCGATTCAGTTAGGCATACACACACATATTTATTTTATTCAGATTCTCTTGCCATATAGGTTACTAAAAGATATTGAATATAGTCCCCTGTGCTATACAGTAGGTCCTGTTGTTTATCTTTATATATAGCAGTGTGTATCTGTTAATCCCAAAGTCCTAATTTATTCCTTCCCCTATAGTTTTTTCTATGTCTGTGATTCTATGTCTGTTTTGTAAATAGGTTCCTTTGCGTCATTTTTTAAAGGCCGCATGTAAGAGATATCATATGATATTTGTCTTTGTCTGACTTACTTCATTTAGTATGATAATATCTAGGTCCATCCATATTGCTGCAAAGAAATTATTTCATTCTTTTTATAGCTGAGTATTATTCCATTGTATGTATACACCACATCTTAAGACCAATTATCTGTTGATGGGCTCTTGTGCTGTTTCTTTGCCTTGCCTATTGTAAATAGCATTGCTATGACCAGTGGGGTGCATGTATCTTTTTGAATTAGAATTTTTGTCTTTTCCAGATATATGTCCAGGAGTGGGATTGCCAGATCATATGGTAACTCTATTTTTAGTTTTTTAAGGAACCTCATACTGTTCTGCATAGTGGCTACACCAATTTACATTCCCACCAATAGTGCAGGAGGGTACCCTTTTCTCCACACCGTCTTCAGAATTTGTTATTTGTAGACTCTTTGATGATGGCTATTCTGACTGGTGTGAAGTGATACCTTACTGCAGTTTTGATTTGCATTTCTCTCATAATTGGTGATGTGTAACTGCTTTTTTAAAGCGAATGACATGGAACATAATTTCTTTTTTTTTTTTTGTCTTTTTGTCTTTATAGGACCGCACCCACGGCATATGAAGTTCTCAGGCTAGGGGTCTAATTGGAGCTGTAGCCGCCGGCCTAGGCCATAGCCACAGCAACGCAGGATCCAAGCCGCGTCTGTGACCTACACCACAGCTCATGGCAACGCCGGATCCTTAACCCACTGAGCAAAGGCCAGGGATCGAACCCGCAACCTCATGGTTCCTAGTCGGATTCGTTAACTACTGCGCCACAGTGGGAACTCCTGGAACATAATTTCAATCTCAGCTTTATATCTCAGGCCCATTAGTAGGAGAGCTGATTAGGTAATTTTACTGTATGACATAGCACAAGAGGCCAGAGGCTGTGGGTTGTGCAGGCTCCTAGGTTTGCAGGTCAGGGTTGAGAACATTGAGAATGGATCAAAACCCTAAGCCATGGCTTTATGAAGCCCCAGTACCTGTCAAGTAAGATGATGTAAAGGAATGAAGACCCAGCCAAGCCACTGAGAAGAATTCAGAGACACAGAGATGACCTTCCAAGGAGTGGCTTAATTACAGTCGATGTCTCAAGAGCAACAAAAACTGAGAAGATGGTGCAATGAGGTCTTTCTTTTGCTGAAATAAAAGTCGCCAATATAGAATTCTTACACCTAGTGAAAATATCTTTAAAGCATGAGAGTAAATAAATACTCAGACAAAAACTGAACTGAGAGTGTTCACCAGCCACAGAGCCACACTAATGAAAATGTGAAAGGATCTATTTTAAGCAGAAGCAAAGTAAAGGCAGACGGAAGGGCTGAAATGTAAGGAGGAATGAAGAGCAAAGAAGGCGGTAAAAATGTGGGTTTATCGGCCACAGCAGGCCGTGATGCAGCAGTGTAGCACAGATGACAGAGAACTGCAAATGCTCAGTGGCTTGAAACAACAAAACCTCACACTCCTCCCATGTGCCTCATGTCCACTGCGTGCTGGTTGGAGACTCTGGTTCACCTGGCCTCTTCTCAAGGATGAAGGCTAACAGAGGTTCCTCTTTCTGGAAAGTTGCCTCTGCCTTTCAAGATGGTGTTGGTTGCCATGGCAGAGAGAAAACGAAAATGGCAAGGTGCAGAGTGGTCCTTGATGGCTTCCACGCCAAAGAGACCCAGGTTACTGATGCTCACCCTCTGTCAGCCAAAGCAACTCACATCATCACGTCTAACCTCGAGAGGGTGGGGAAGAGTGACTTTACCATGTGCTGGGAGGAAGGGACAAGAGAACTTCTGCCATGGTGGGAAAACCCAAATGAACATCAACTACTTGGAACAATAATTTGATGCAGGTAAGTTAGGCTTTCTCAACACATGGAAGCAAAATTTCAGCTCTAGCACCGATTTTTAACTTCTACACCTCTGTTCCCATTTCAAACCTCGTTTCTAATGGAATGGAAAACTGACGTGACTGGTTTCTTCCTTTCTTTCTTTTTTTTTTTTTGTCTTTTTAGGGCTGCACCTGAAGCATAGGGATGTTCCCAGGCTAGAGGTCAAATCAGAGCTGCAAATGCTGGCATACACCATAGCCACAACAACGCCAGATCCAAGCCACATCTGCAACCTACACTACAGCTCAAGGCAACACTGGATCCTTGATCCCCTGAGCATGGCCAGGGATGGAACCCACATCCTCATGGATACTAGTCAGATTCTTAACCTGTTGAGCCACAACGGGAACTCCTCAAATATTTTGTGCCCTAGAAGCATTGGATGATAGCAGCAATTCTAATTTATTAATTTTAGCTCCCTCTGCTGTTTTAGCAACATAGATCATTGTGGGGGCGGGGGGAACAACCAACAAACCAGAAAAAAACAAAACCAAAAAACCTCCAAACTAAGAAAACCATACCCCCCCCCACACACACACACCAAATCACACGTAAGGAGAGGGAAAGAATGGAAACTACTTGGAGATTGCCAAGTAGGGGACTGAACATGCTCCCTCCAAGTTCTTATGTTTAAATCCTAACACAGGTGACAATATTTGGAGGTGGGGCCTTTGGGAGTGGTTAGGTGGCAAGGCCATAGCCTTCATGTAATGGGGGTTAGTGCTTATAAAAGAGGCCTAAGCAAGGCCCTTCATCTTCTCCACCAGGTAAAGACACCATGACAAGGTACCATAGGTGAGGAAGCCAGTACTTACCAGACACTGAACCTGCCAGCATCGTGATCTTGGACTTCCAGCCTCCATAACTGAGAGGACTAAATTCCTCTTGTTTATGAGCCACTCAGTCTGTGGTGTCTTTGTTACGGTAGCCCAAACGGACCAAGATAGGAAGAATAGAATTTTTAAAAATTTCTGGGAGAGGAGGAATAGTGCAGAAGCCAAGACAATATCAACCCCTTCTTCAGACACCCACCGGATTCCAATCTGACACTGATGACCAGGAGCTAGTATCAGATTGCATAGATTTCAGGACTCAGTCTCACAAGACAGCTCCCATTCAGACCCTCATGATAATTCCTCCCCACCAATACTTCTGATGGTCCAGCGATAAATCAGGGGTTCCTACAACCCCCACTTCAGGTTTAATAATTTGTTAGAACAGCTCATAGAACTCAGGGGAATACTTCCCTTAGGTTCACTAGTTTATTATAAAGGATACAACTCAGAAACAACCTGATGGAAGGGACAGAGGGCAAGGTGTCCAGGAGGCGGTCCAGAGCCCCTTGCCCTCTCCAGTGTGTCACCCTTTTAATGCCTCAATGTGTTGACCATCCAGGAAACTCATCAAATCTTCTTATTCAAGGAGTTCCCGTCATGGCTCAGCAGGTTAAGAACCTGACTAGTATCCATGAGGATGTGGGTTCAATCTCTGGCCTCACTCAGATCTAGTGTTGCCACCAGCTGCAGTGTAGGTCACAGACATGGCTGGAATCTGGTGTTGCTGTGGCTGTGGTGTAGGCCAGCGGCTACAGCTCTGATTCAGCCCCTAGCCTGGGAACCTCCATGTGCCATGGGTGCGGCCCTGTAAAGACAAAAAAATAAAAAAGAAAACAAAAAATCTTGTTATTCAAGCGTTTGTATAGAACTAGGTTTCCAGCCACCATCCCCCTTCCCAGAGGTGAGTGGGTGGAATGAAAGCTCCAACCGTCTGGGAACTTGGTCTTTCTTGTGACCAGCCCCATCCAGAGGCTCCACCCTTCATCACCTCATTAACATAAACTTAGATAAGAAGGCAAGGGGTTCACGATGAATGACAAAGGCAGTCCTAGCACTCAGGAAATTCCAAGAACCAGAATGGGGACCTGTCCTGTATGTATTTCTTACTACACCACAGCTCCAGAGTCAGACTGGGTTTGAACCCTGGCACTGTGACTTAGGAACTGTGTGACTTGGGTTCATTAAGTCATTTCTATGTATCCCACTTTCCTCATCTGTGAAGTGGTGGTAATAATAATAGAACCTACCTAATAGGTTTGTTGTGAGGTTTAAATGAGTTAAGGAAACACAACAGTGCCTGGCACACAGTAAACAATCTGAAAGTGATTAATGGCTATTCTTTCCCTGGCTCACTCATTTGTGAAATAAAATTTGAACCCCTTTGTTACCTACAGATTAAATTCCAAAGGGCATTCAAGTATTTTGCAAAAACCTCAGTTCCATATCATTCACAGCAAGAATCTTTTTTTTTGTCTTTTTGTCTTTTTTTTTTTTCTAGGGCCACTCCCACGGCATATAGAGGTTCCCAGGCTAGGAGTCTAATTGGAGCTGTAGCCGCCGGCCTATGCCAGAGCCACAGCAATGCAGGATCCAAGCCGCATCTGCAACCTACACCACAGCTCAAGGCAACGCCAGATCCTTAACCCACTGAGCAAGGCCAGGGATTGAACCTGCAACCTCATGGTTCCTAGTCAGATTCGTTAACCACTGAGCCACGACAGAAACTCCACAGCAAGAATCTTAATAAGTGCTAGATAGAGGTGAGTTTGGTTAGTGTCTTTCTGCTAGATGGAGAATTTGGGGAGGGGAGGCTGTGTGTGTGTGTGGTGTGTGTTTATGCAAGTCCGTGAGTAACATTTAGAGAAATCCACCCTCCGTTTTGCAAATATTTAGAAAAAAAATACATCTAGGATTTCAATTCTTCCTATCAGTACAGTAGTATGTATAGATAAGTTCCGGGTCATGGCTCTTGATAAGCATGAAGAAAAAAATATCTTTCCAAATCAGAAATTGATGAGTGATTTTTGGCTAAGATATTTAAGTAAATTGTGTTCCCAGTTGCTGGCAAAATGTCAGTGTTTCCATTAGAAGATGTTATCAAATGCAGATGACAGAGGGTACAGATCACTGTGTTCCCTTAAAGCCTTTGAATTCAAGGGTGCATGTGCCCGGACTTCTCCCAGGGTGTTACACAATTCTAGTGAAGCAGGGATACAATCGGTTGATTCATTACACTGATCGTGATATGACAGCATGCAATAAATTCAAAGACAAACTCTTGCAGGAAAGCCGGGTGGAAAATCAAATCTGTCTTCCACGCCCATTTGTCTCCCCTGTGCGGCTGTTTTTGGGTCCGTAGAGCAGTTGCATTTATAAGGACTCATAGAATTTTTTTAAGGTTCTGCTTGGAATTCAGTCCTTCAGGTCAAAGATGTCCTATGCTTCCTCCAAGGAAGTTCAAGTCACACAACATCAAGAATCTTCTCTGACAACCTTAGGTACCCCTAACCTCCTGGCTCATTATTGTAATTACCTGAGTTTTTTGGGGAAAAAAAATCCCAGGCCATACTTGTTGAGATTCCCCTGAGGAGATTTTGCGGTAGAGCCCAGTCATCTATAATTTTTAAAGTTTCCTGGGGGATTACAATCATCAGGCAGAATTAGAAGCCACTGGTCTCTCTCAATGACCTGTTACTTTGCAGAAGGGCAGTAGGTGGGGTTTGGGAATATCCAGCCTCCCCAGAACCCCCCATTACTGAGACCTTGCCGTTTATCCTCAAGGGCTGGGTCTTGACTAGCATGGTTTCAGTCCTGGACTTTCTTCTAGGACATGGTGACTTGATCAAGGGAAGATCTCTGGCCAAATTTGATCTCTCATTTCATTTAAATTGAGTCTCTGAGACTGAAAGCTGGGTCAGCCAAACAGAGGAGCATGGCTGGAAGGTCCACATGCCAGCAGCCGGGTCCCGAAGGCTACCCTGGTTCCTGCCTTTCCTGACGCCCACTCTGTTCAACTTTTCTTTGAACTCTGCAAAACGCTCTGCATTCGTTTCCTACCAACTGGCTTAAAGCAATAGAAGTGGATGTTGTCTGACCACTCTGGAGGCCTGCAGCCTGAAATCAAGGTGTCTTTAGCAGGACTGGTCCTTCTAGAGCCTCTGAGAGAAAAATCCTCCCCTGTGTCTCTCTCAGCTTCTGGCGGCTGCTGGCAATCCTTGGCGTTCCTTGGTGCGTAGATACAGACTCCCGTCTCTGCTTCCACTTGGACGCTATCTTCTTCCTCTCTGAGTTTGTAGGATTAGGACCTACCTAAATCCAGTGATGGTTAATATTACATATCAACTTGACAGGACCATGGTATCCAGATAATGTTCAAACAGGAGCGGATGTTGCTATGAAGGCATTTTTTTTTTGGCCAGATGAACATTTAACTCAGTAGATTTTGAATAGAGCACGTTCTTCTCCATACGGTGGGTGCGTCTCACCCAACCAGTTGAAGGCTTTGAGTCAACAGACTGAGGTCCCCTGGAGAGGAAGGAATTCTGCCAGCAGACTGCCTTTGACCTTGAGCTGCAACATTGCATCTTCCCTGAGCCTCCAGGCTACTGGCTTGCCCTGCAGGTTTTGGACTTGTGGGCCTTCACGGCGGTGAAGTTCCTTGAAATAAACCTAACTGTACATCTATACACATCCCACTGGTTCTGTTTCTCTGGAGAAAATGACTGATACAGTGAGGGTCTGGGTGGCCCTGGTTCCTACAGCATGCATGCTCACACACTCTTCTGGCTGCCATGTGACACCTACGTTTCCCCCCAACACCCCCCCCCCCCCCATGGATGCTTTTGTTTCTCTGGCCACCCGGCGTGTGTGGGGTCTGCTGTACATTCTCTACCTTGGTAAGGGCTAGTCCTGCTGGGTACACAGGTCATTTTCACATGAGCTGTCACTCTTTCACGCCTCTCTCTCCCACGTTGCGGTGGCTGTGGCCGGCAGCTCGGATTCGACACCTATCCTGAGAACTTCCATATGCCACAAGGTCAGCCCTAACAAGCCCAAACAAGCAAACAAAAGTATCTCTCAAAAGGCTGGAGCAAACAAAGTGAGAGTTTTTTGCTACAGGTGGGACTACATGAGGAAAGGTGGAGCAGATTTTACTCGTGGTTCTGATCTCAGCCTAAGGAGGGGCACCTGGCCTGGGGCAAGTTGGACTACTGTGGATCTGGACTCCGAGAGAAGGACTCAAGTCCCCCACCCCCACAGAGTTGCTTTCCTTTTTTATAGAGCAAGCATGAGCGTGGCCTTGCCAACTGGGACACGATGTCTGCCTGGGCATCCGGCAGTCTGAGTGAGATGGCAGCTGTTCTGAGAGTTAGTTATCTGCCTCGCCTGCTGCCAGCACCTGTTGGTCTTGTGGGAAGTTGGGTTTGGGCACAGCCCCTCCTACTGGGGGACCCTAGACTCTGGACCCATTCAGATGGTTGCTAGACAACCTAAGTGTTCAGGGTCAGACATTCCTGTTTGTCTTTCCACAGAGTATATAGACCATTTGTAAAGAAAGCCTATCTTAAGCAAAGTTTAGATTTTGCTAAGAACTTTTTTTTTTTTTTTTGTCCTCTCGCCTTTCTATCATTGTCCTCAGAAGTTGCCAATTTGAAATAATTTTTTTTTCCTTTTGGATTTTTTTTTAAATTGTTTGTCTTTTTCTCTTTTTAGGGCTGCAACCATGGTATATGGATGTTCCCAGGCTAGGGGTCCAGTTGGAGCTATAGCTGTCAGCCTATACCACAGCCACAGCAAAGCAGGATCCAAGCCGTATCTGGGATCTACACCACAGCTCACGGCAACCGGATCCTTAACCCACAGAGTGAGGCCAGGTATTGAACCTGCATCCTCATAGATGCCAGTCAAGTTCCTTAACCACTGAGCCACAACAGGAACTCCTTTTTTACTTTTTAAAAATTTGTATTTATTTATTTTTCCACAGCATGCAAGCATCTTGATGTGAGATCTCAGTTTCCAGGCCAGGGATTGAAACCTGGGCTGCAGCAGTGAAAATGCCCGGTCCTAACCACTAGACTACTAGGGCACTCCCCGAAACAACTTTTTTTTTTTGCTTTTTTGGGGAGATGCCACATGTGTGGCATATGGCAGTTCCCAGGCTAGGGGTCAAATCAGAGCTGTAGCTGCTGGCCTATGCCACAGCAGTGCCAGATCTGAGCTGTATCTGCAAACTACACCACAGTTCATGCCAACACTGGATACTTAACCCACTGAGTGAGGCCAGGGGTGGAACCCACAACCTCATGGTTCCTAGTCAGATTTGTTTCCCTGCACCATGACAGAAACTCCTCAGTTTCTTTTACAAAAATTTAAAAATTTAAAAATTTTTTTTGTATTTTTAGAGCCACACCCGCAGCATATGGAGGTTCCCAGGCTAAGGGCCAAATCGGAGCTGCAGCTGCAAGCCTACATCACAGCTCACAGCAACACTGGATCCTTATCCCACTAAACAAGGCCAGGGATCATGGATACTAGTCAGATTCCTTTCTGCCGAGCCACAACAGGAACTCCAAGAATTTAGTTTCTTAGTCACACTAGCCACACTTCAAGTGCTCCACAATCACATGCAGCTAGTGGCTACCACATTGGATAATGCAGGTGTAGAACATTTCCATGACCACACGAAGTTATCTTAGTGCTGCTGATCTTCGCCAGGCAACAAAATCTTGAATTGTTCGATGTCCAAATCTAATCAAAAGCCTTTTTAGGAGAAGCAATATTTACAGAAGATTGGTGGAAGAGGGCCCATTCCTATGGTTTCTTTGAGATTTTGCCTTAAAGCACAAAAGACCATCAGCAGCATCTTTAGATCACAGCATCTTCTCTCTATAGAACTGCTTTCAATGAACCACATTTTGGGATTTTGTCCAAAAACGCATTAAGATATAATCTTATGTATTGTTGTGCCAGAAAGAGAAGAATTGTTCAAGTATGATGTGGACCTGTCAAAAGGATACAAGGGCCAATTTGATGGGCCAAATCTGGTAGAAATTGAACAGCAAAATAAATAATGATAAATGGATGAGAGAATAATAAATCCAGCATTGAAGTGAGTCCATACTGATGGGTGGAGGAGATTGCCATACTGTAGAATGCCAAGGAATAAATGAAGAAGGAATGATGGAATTAGAACATCACAAATTGATTTTCCATGGTTGTAGCTGTTTCAAGCAAGAATCAGCAATAGACGCTAGTAGGGGAAAGATGGAACAAAATATTTGCATAATATCAAAGTATCTCTTTAGAAAACATTTATTAATTATAAAGGTAGGAAATAGTGACTTCACAGTGGAGAGACCTGGCAGACCCTGCCTTAAACATGTGTTCAAAGTTGACATCATCAGAAATGAGAAGAATGGGTTTTCTGTGTCTCCTGCGCTGAGAACACTATAGGACTGAGATCCTCCTGCCAAATTGACCTGAATCGAATTATGAGGAAACATGGGACAAACCAAAGTTGAGGGACATTTTACAAATATCTGGCCCATGCCATTCAAAAATGTCAAGGTCGTGCAAGACAAAAACAGACTACGGAAGTGTTCCAGAGGAAAGAGCAAAGAGACATGACAACGAAGTGCAAATGGGATCGTAGATGGGATCCTGGAACAGAAAATTGTGTTCTTTTGCTATAAAGGACATTTGGGGAAAAAAATGACAAAATCTGAAATGGTCTTTGTATTAGATAATTGTACTGCATCAATATTAATTTCCTGATTTTGTTTTTATTTTATTTTTTGCTTTTTAAGGCCGTACCTGCAGCATTTGGAAATTCCCAGGCTAGGGGTTGAATCAGAGGTACAGCTGCTGGTCTACACCACAGCTCATGGCAATGCTGGATCCCAACCCACTTATTGAGGCCAGGGGTCAAACCCCAATCTTCATGGATACTAATTGGATTCGTTTCTGATGTGCCACAACAGGAACTCCAATTTCCTGATTTTGATCACAGCACTGTGGTTATGTAAGAGACTGTCTTTGTCCCTGAAAACACACACTGAAGTATTTAAGAGTAAAGGGACATAATGTTGCCAATGGGGTCAGAAATGTGTATATATGGGAGTTCCCATCACGGCACAGTGGAAAGGAATCCGACTAGGAACCATGAGGTTGCAGGTTCAATCCCTGGCCTCGCTCAGTGGGTTAAGGACCCGGCGTTGCTGTGAGCTGTGGTGTAGGTTGCAGACGTGGCTGGGATCCTGTGTTGCTGTGGCTGGCATAGGCAGGCAGCTGTAGCTCTGATTAGACCCCTAGCCTGGGAACCTCCACATGCCACGGGAGCGGCCCTAAAAAGCAAAAAAAAAGAAATATATATATATGTATGTTTGTATATAAAGAGAAATAGATCGGGGTGGGGTGAGGAAGGAGGGAGGAAGAAAGAGAATGGTATATGTATGGTAAAATACAACAAATGTTACATATGGAGAAATCTAGGTGAACATATAAAGGACTGTACAGTTTTGGCCATTTTTCTGTAGGTCCAAAATGACTTCAAAATAGAAAATAATAAAAAAAAAACTTATGAAATCCAATATTACATTTGTTGTGGGAGGTTTAAACTTCTCCACATCCCTCCTGTGAAACTAATATCAGAAAATTGTTATTAAGTTAAAAACCAGAAAAGCTTTGATTGCCCCCAAAGACTGTATCGTGTTTCTTTTTAAAAACATACCTGTTTTCCTTCTCACTTGGAACTGCAAAAAGCTCAGAGCTAAATTTCTGGGTAACTATAGCAACCATATAGGATCCTATAGGAAATTCTCTGTGTTCTATGTACCCCCATTGGTTGCGGGCTTTTTATATTTCCCTCACCCTGCCTTTTTATCGGTGTATTTAAACATCATCTGCCACACATCCTCTGTGGACCAAGGTGGCTCAAACATAGTAAGAGTGGATCAGTGGGTTAACGATCTGGTGTTGCTGTGGCTGTGGTGTAGGCTGGCAGCTACAGCTCAGATTCAACCCCTAGCCTGGGAACCTCTGTATGCTGCAGGTATGGCCCTTAAAAAAAAAAAAAAATAGCAGGTAGAACTATATAATAAGAAAGGGGAAATTTTAGCAAAACAAAGAGCATTTTCTCCTAAATTTTTATGAAAACAGTTCAAATCAGTTATATGTATGGATGATACTCATGTATGAGATTAGAGAAGAACTGGGTCAGGCTAGGAGAAATTGGTAGAGAGTCACAAATACAGCAAAGATGTTAAAGTGGTAGGTGAGGGGTGACTCCCTACTCCCCCCAGTTGTTGTTTGGGGGAAAAGACTGATACAGGAGTTCCTGTTATGGCTCAGTGGCTTAAGAATCTGATGTTGTTTCTGTGAGGATGCAGGTTTGATCCTTGGTCTCGCTCAGTGGGTTAAGGATCTGGTGTTGCCGCAAGCCTTGGTGTAAGTCACAGATGTGGCTTGGATCTGGCGTTTCTGTGGCTGAGGTGTAGGCTGGTGGTGGCAGCTCTGATTTGACCCCTAGCCCGGGAAACTCCACATGCCACAGGTGCACTCTTAAAAATAAAAAAGAAAAATATTTTAATTACCAATATTTGAAATTCAGGAGAGCCTATAGAAAAATACGGATTTTTTGGCTTTTCTTTAAAGATCTGGTAGTATTCCACCTTCCTCCTCCCATGGCAACACCAGGTTGGAGTCCAGCCACTCTGCTTTTTGCTCTACATACCTCCGTGTTCCTCCTCACCAGGAGTCACAGTAGAAAGTGTCTTCCTCATGCTCTTTGTTGTTTTTCCTAAACCTGACCAGATTCACTCATATCTGTGATTGCCCAGCCCCATAGGCTTTTTTTTTTTTTTTTTTCTGTGCCCTCGGCATGCAAAAGTTCCTGGGCCATGAATCAAACTTATGCCGCAGCTATAACCCAAGCCACAGCAGTGACAATGCCAGATCCTTAACCCACTGAGCCACGAGGGAATCCTTCCCCAAAGGCTCTTAAGCATTCAGTCCCTGTTACAATCTCATGAGGTGACACACAGCAGCAAGTTCTAACCTTACAGACTCTCAGTTTTAGGCCAAAGAGCAAGAGCATCTCTTTGAGTCCTGCCATCCATCCTCCCTGGATACTATTGGTTCTTCGTAGGGCCACACCAAACCTTACCACAGCATGTGAAGCAGGCCTTGAATGTTGCCTTTCTCTGCTTCCATTTGTTTGCGCTTCCACAGTTTTCACGTCTTTAGGGCTATGGTGGCTTGAAGAAAGGATAATGGGCTTCCGCTGTGTTTATTTTTTATTTATTTTTTTTTGCTTTTTAGGGCTGCACCCGCGGCATAGGGAGTTCCCAGGCTAGGGGTCTAATCAGACCTACAACTGCCAGCCTATGCCACAGCAATGCAGGATCCAAGCCACATCTGCAACCTACACCACAGATCATGGCAATGCCAGATCCTTAACCCACTGAGCAAGTGAGGCCAGGTAGCGAACATGCAGCCTCCTGGCTCCTTGTCGTATTCATCTCCGCTGCACCACGACAAGAACTCCTTACGTTGTGTTTAGATTTTGGGATGAGTAAGGCTTCTAGGAGGACATTGTTCTTAAGCTGTATTTGGGGGAGAGTGAAGGAACCCAGGGCTGGATGAATTTTTCAGATCAAGGGGATGCGACAAGGAGGAACAGACAGTGCACAGGGTCAGGCAGAAAACGCGCTGCCCGCCCTCTTTAAGACTTTTCTGGCTATGTCTTTCTCCCCTCTTGACAGAGACTGATGCTATTTGTGATGCACAGCTTCTATAAGCACTCAGCCAGAAATTTTGCTGAAATAAAGGCCATCTGTCCTGATGGCTGAATGCCAAATTGTAGGGATCTCCCAAGAAATATGAAACAAGAAAATGTATTTAGTCTTGAGAAGGAAACCTGACTTTGACTTTGACACTTTCTGGCCTTCAGTGTACATCAGAGGCCAGTGGGGTCAGGGTTTCCCAGTATTCCAGTGTTCCCAATATCGTATAAGCCTTCCAGTAGCCTCTGTGTATGCTAAGTTGTCTCTTTTTTTAAAATCAAGGAAGATGCTTGCTGGTCAGCACCATGCAGTGAGCACCCAATGAAATGGCAGGTATTCAGTGGCACCAAACTGCCATCTGTTTGTGATGCCCCAAGACACACTGGTCTGGGCAAGTGACAGGCAATCTGAAATAAATGGATCCATGTAGAATGGGAATTGTAAGGGCTTCTGCCGTACGTGGATATGGACAGGTCTGGCACTTAATGACATTCAGTAAAGTTTATTAGGGGAGTTCCCATCATGGCACCTCGGTTAATGAACCCGACTAATATCCATGAGGACTCGGGTTTGATCCCTTGCCTCACTCAGTGGGTTAAGGATCCGGCATTGCCGTGAGCTGTGATGCAGGTCACAGACATGGTTCAGGTCTTGTGTTGCTGCGTCTGTGATGTTGGCTGGAGGCTACAGCTCCAATTGGACCCCTAGGCTGGCAACCTCTATATGCCGCTGGTGCAGCCCTAAAAAGACAAAAAAAAAAAAAAAAGGTCAGTTATTAGGAAGAAGGTTTGGGTGAGGAAAAAGATGGATCACTGAGGGGGAGGTGGGTGGGGGACAAAGAAGGGCTTTCGTTTTCCTCACTTGAGAGGAGACAGTAGAGCAGGCTTCCTGGCAGAAGGGAAGGATTCAGTGGGTAGCAACTGATGATGCAGTGAGAAAGAGGTGACTGCAAAAGATCTGGAGACCAATGGGGCAATGGGATTTGGATCCCAAGCAAGTCAGGAGAGGGCCTTGGTTAGAACAGAGGTCTTTTACTCAGTGCATCCGGGAACGTCCATAAACACAAGTACACTTGCAGCCCGGGGGTAGCGTGATGGTGGGAAGATGAGTTACTTTAGGCAGGTGGGTTTCCTCCAAATCGAGGAGTAGCAGTTAATCAGAGGCATTAATGTGAGTTTTCACAGGTAATGTCGACATGGAACTTAGGATATGGGCAGGTACGAGGGTGGGGGCAGGAAGTAGGAACTTTGGGGTTTCTTAGAAGCATGTGGATTCCAACTGTCTATAAACCGGAGGAGGGAAACAGGAAGGGAGTACACCAGAAAAGAGGTGGGAAATACAGTTTTCTCTCTGTGGTTTTTAGTTAGGCTGCCTGCGCTAGTGCCAAGCTCATGAATATTCACCGGAACTTTTTACAGAAGTGTCCACAGACTGCCTCTTTCTGATTTAAATTGTAAATCCTTGCAGAAACCCAAATTCCACTGAGTTCATCAATGAAGATCAAAAAAGCATAGTCCTCACGGGCAAGAGATGTTAAGAGTGCTGGGGAAAATGGGGCTTGGCCCAATCAATGGTCCAAGGAGGAGAGATAGGAGTCCTTGCCACCAGGTATTGAGACAATGAAGCCAGGCCTGGGACCGCTGTCCAAGTGGAGATGACTGACAGGCCTTTCCTCCTAATCACTGTCCCTCAGCATTTCTTTCACTTGTCAGTATCATCACTGACTACAGGAAAGGGACATCTTTGAAGGGTGAAATTTAGGAAGATGGAGAAAGAAATGCTAAATTGATTATGAGATTGCTTCTGAATGACATTCTTCTTTTGCTTGCAGAATCACAATGTGGGTGGCAAAACGGGGTTTATTTCTGTTTTTTGATCACTGACTCAACTCTGTAGTTAAGTAGGGGTTCTACCCTAAAGCATAATGAGTTAGAATGACTCAGGAGGACAGCTCAGGTAGGAAACAAGCTAATTCTGTAATTTATTTTATTTTTTTATGGCTGCACCCGCAACATGTGGAAATTCCTGGGCCAGGGATCGAATCTGAGGCACAGCTGCAAGCTCAGCCACAGCTGCGGCAACAGCGGATCCTTTAACCCACTGTGCTGGGCTGGGGATCAAATCCACACCTGTGTACTGACCCAAGTGGCTTATAGTTGGATTCTTAACTCATTGCACCACAGCGGGAACTCCTAATTCAGCAGCTTACTGAAGGCACAGGAAGCTTAAATAAAGTGCATGATTCTGTTCTCAATCCCAAGAAAACTAAAAATTTAAAGCAAGAATCCATTTGCTGACAAGGAGACTGGTAGAATGTGTTTATTGTCATCTCTTACTCTGAACTCTCTGGGTCAGAACAAAGCGCCCCGGACGCACCCTGGTCAGCTGGTTTGTGGGAATTCACTCTCACTGACTTTCTGCCACCTTTGGTCCCATGTAAGCATGGTTCGGGTTAAATACAAGATTATTTCATTGGATTCCACTGAATTCCTTACAGGTGTTGGAGCCAAGCAGCAATTTAGGATTTAGAAAAGCAGCTTTCAATTTTTAGAAAATAGAACTTGTAGTACATTTTCCTCACAGCCCAATGTGTAAAAGAAGGTGGAAATATTTCACAGAACATTATCTACTCTTAAAATGTATGTGGTGTTCTCATCTATTCTATTCTACTCTGTTCTGTTCATTTAAAAAAAATGAATTTGTACTCACTTACAGTTCAGGTTATGAATCAGAAAAACATGGGTTTGGAAAATGCATTTTTCGAACTAAACCAAGCCAAATACACACAGATATGGAGACCAGGGTAGTGGTTACCAGAGAGGAAGGTGTGGGGGTGGGGAGAGCAAAGTGGGGGGGTTCCACTGTACAGTGATGGATGGGACTGAGTTGTGGTGGGGCGCACACTGCAGGGTGTACAGAAGTAGAAGTCTAATGCGTGTATCAAGCTTCAAACCAATGTTACCCTAACAGAAAATACATTTTATTTTTTAAATTTTTAAATTTTTTTTGCTGTTTAGGGTCACACCCACAGCATAAGGAAGTTCCCAGGCTAGGGGTTGAATGGGATCTACAGTTGCTGGCCTACGTCACAGCCACAGCAACGCCTGACCCAAGCCAAGTCTCTGACCTACACCACAGCTCACGACAACACCAGATCCTTGATCCAGTGAGGGAGGCCAGGGATTGAACCTGTGTCCTCGTGGATCCTAGTCAGGTTTGTTTCTGTTGTGCCACAATGGGAACTCCAGAAAATAAATTTTAAAAATGTATTTTTTTCTATTTCATTGATCTATATAGTGGAATGACAGATAACCAGGATGATAAACTAGAAAACATCTGACATTGATCTTTAAGGATATTTGATTTGAAGAACTAAGTTTACAAAGGCATTTATTCACTTGGCTGTGCCTGTGACATGTGGAAGTTCCCAGGCCAGGGACTGAACCCATGTCACAGCGGTGATAATACCAGATCCTTAACCTGCTAGGCCACCAGGAAACGCCTGTTTTTAAAATAACAGTTACCGCTTCTTACCTACTCTGTATCCACTATGGTTTTAGGCTCTTTACATTTTCTCTAATCTTTATAACCTTTTTTTTCAGGGCTGCACCCACGGTATATGGAAGTTCCCAGGCGAGGGGTTGAATTGGAGCTACGGCTGCCAGCCTACACCACAGCCACAACAACGCAGGATCTGAGCCACATCTGCGACCCACACCACAGCTCACGGCAACACCGGATCCCTAACCTACTGAGCAAGGCCAGGGAATGAACAGATTGAACTGGCATCCTCATGGATACTAGTCAGATTCATTTCTGCTGTGCCACAATGGGAACTTCCATAACAACCTTTCAGTTCAAGGAACTATTTATTATTCCTGTTAAAGGAAGAACCCCAGCCTCAGAGAGGATGGCAAGAAGTAATGAGGCTTCAAATGTGACAAAGCAAGCATACTGGTCAACCTGCCTAACCTGCCTTACTTGCTGTAAGTAAGCAAGACTCCATGGACCAGAGTGAGAGAGTTTATTACTCTCAGAACAGCAAGTGACAGCAGCTCAGAACAACAGAGCCCACATCCCATGGGATGGGCCCAGGGGCAACGATGCACATCATGGATTGTGCCGTCGCTGAGGAACCCAGGGCCAGACTTCTGATCTGTGGTCCCCGTGTGGTTGCCCATATGCCATGGCTACACAAATGGCTCAGGACATAGCATGGGAAGGACTTGTGGGTCAGCATCTCAGCAAAGACACCCAATGTCCTCGGGCCTCATGGTCACTGCCTGTCCCAGCAAGTCCCTGTTTCACAGTCAAGTACTTGAGGCTAAGATACATCATGTATTTAAATACATCATGTATTTAATGTGGACATACCTTTAATACCTCTGCTTCATTCTGGGGCAAATGCCCTCTAGAGGCTGTCAACTTTGACTCAGAGTGAAAAACAGAAGCTGCAGGGAAAAACGTAATAGACAGCATCTGTCAGCAGGTAGTGGGAGTAAAATTTTACTTTTAGCAGATGGATAGACAACTTGTAACCCAACTCCATGGTTTCTCAGTTATCATCAAGATTTTAAATAAATAACATCCACTAATTTAAAACTTTATCTTTGAGCAGCTCCTGGAAGGTAAGGCGTATTTAGTTTCTTTAGTATTTGTCAAGTGAAATGGCCAACTGGCAAATTCTAGATGTAGTAATCTTCGAGAAATAGGACAGAAAAAGGAGGAAAAGGTTTCAGTGGTTTTTAATTTATTTCACATCAGTATCTTTTTTGTTTTGTTTTGTTTTTTTCTTTTTAGGGCCATACCTGTGGCACATGGAAGTTCCCAGTCTAGTGGTCGAATTGGAACTACAGCTGCCGACCTATACCACAGCCACAGCAATGCCAAATCCTTAACCCACTGAGTGAGGCCAGGGATAGAGCCCACATCCTCATAGATGCTAGGCAGATTCACCACAACAGAAATTCCCTCACATTAGCAGGGTTTTTTTTGTTTGTTTTTCTTTTATTTATTTTTGCTTTTTAGGGCCACACCTGAGGCACATGGAGGTTCTCAGCTAGGGGTTGAATTTGAGGCTGCAGCTGCCTTCCTACACCATAGCCACAGTGATGCCAGATCTGAGCCGTGTCTGTAACCTACACAGCTCATGGCACACCAAATTCTTAACTCACTGATCCAACTCGCAACCTCATGGATCCTAGTTGGGTTCGTTAACCACTAAGCCACCAAGGGAACTCTACACATTAGTGGGTTTTGTAAAATATCATATTATTGGGTAGAATTTGAGGTGTGGTTTTAAGAATTCAAAGCAGACAGTGAAAAGAATGTAGGAATTAATAAAGTGTTTGCTTCTACCGAAACCTCAGAGAGATCCACTTTGGTTTTGTAACCACTAGGGTTTTAGGCTCTTCGCATTTTCTCTAATCTTCATAACCTTCATACAATTTTCCCAGTATTCAAGGGTCCAAGCCTTAGTATGTTCCTTCACAAATGGGGTGGACGGTAACTGATTCAGAATACCTACTGCCCTCTGGAAAAACGAATATGCAGTGTCACCCTGCAATAGCAGCGTGATGAAGCAATGGAGCAAAGGATTCTTCAGCCTACACACTGAATAACAGTAAGGCTAGCAAGGCTGGTCCTCTGAAATTCCACACATGAAATGAAGACCTTTCTCCTCATCTCCTTCTGTACTCTAAACACTGTCACGGATGAAAACTTTCAAGGCTAATTTCTAACCTCTTAATTGTGACGCAAAATGTTTTTATCTGCATCCCCCCACTCCTGGTGGAGGTTCCTCCTTTTATAACTTGCATTCTCTTTGATGAGTAAAAGAAGAAAGAGTGGAACATAGAGATGGTTTGTTGTTTAAAACGTCAAGAAGAGTGTCCCAACAGGCCAATCTTTGTGGGAGCCACAGAAAAAGACCTAGTGTAGCTCCAGAAGGCTCCAGAGGAACATACAAGGTCATTTTAAGCTTCCCAGCTACTAGCAGAAACAGACAGGGAAAAGGGGCAGGGGTGGGAGTGTTTCCGGACTATTTTATCACCACTATCAGCAGATTATAATTTACTTTGGTAACTGGATTTATACAGGAAATCCAGGAAGAAAATGATTATTCCTCTAGAAATGGTGCGGAAATTGAACTAATTTTTTAATTTTTGGTTTCTTAACATTACAAAATTAATGTTTTTTTTTTTTTTTTTGTCTTTTCAGGCCCGCACCCGTGGCATACGGAGGTTCCCTGGCTAGGGGTCCAATCAGAGCTGTAGCTACCGACCTACGCCACAGCCACAGCAACGCCAGATCCGAGCCACATCTGTGACCTATACCACAGCTCATGACTACATTGGATCCTTAACCCTGAGTGAGGTAAGGGATGGAAACTGTGTCCTCATGGATACTAGTCAGATTCGTTTCTGCTGAGCCACAAGACAAACTCCCACTATTACAATTATTTATTTACTCAGATATTAGTTCTTATATGTCCTCTTAAGTTCTTCATATAATGGAATATTGTCCTGCAAGAATTTTCCTTATTGTAAGTTTACAAAGTCATTAAAAATCCTACTCTAGGAGTTCTTGTTGTGACTGAGTGGTAATAAACCCAACTAGTATCCATGGGGTTTCGGGTTTGATCCCTGGTCTCACTCAGTGGGGTTAAGGATCTGGCGTTGCTGCAGTGTAGGTCTCTACAAGGCTTGGATCTGGCATTGCTGCGGCTGTGGAGTAGGCCCGCAACTGCAGCTTCAATTCAACCGCTGGCCTGGGAACTTCCACATGCTGCAGGTGCAGCCCTAAAAAGGAAAAAAAAATATCCTTCTCTAAATCAAACGCTTTGCTCCTCTCTCATTATACTAAGCAATGTGACTTAACTGGTTTTCAGAAATAATGCAAAATCAATGACAAATGTTCCTAGCACTTTGAAAAGCACATTTTGTATTTTTAAAAATGAATAGTCTTCATATAAAATTTTTTCCAGCTTTTGTGTGCTCTTAACTGTGGCTTTCCAACTCTTTTTTTTAACTATTACTTTAAGAAATACATTTTACATAATAATTACATGTACACACCCCAAATCCCTTTACAACATATAGTGTATGCTGGTATTTTCTGTTTAATTCTACTTTAGTCCACTTCATTAGCAAAACTGCTGGTAAAGGCCCTTAATTAATTTCTTTACTAATGGATCACAAATTGCAGTTGGATAAACACTCCAAATGCCTCTTGTTCTGTTTTCACTCTGTGGGCTTCTCTGGAGGTCTGGGTTGAAGGTGGGTCCAACCTTCCAGAGGGGATTTGTTGTCATTTCTACTAGTTGACCAGAGCTTCTACCCACTTGGTACCAACTTGGCTTGAGGGTATTTTATTTTTTTGAGATTGCCCATGTGGGGGAGGAGCTTGGGCTGAAACCCATCATGAGGTAACTTGCTATGAGCCGGCAGGAGAGTGCATGTATGCAAACTTATATCTTTCCACTCCACCCAGAACCAAAGTTCAAGACAAGAACAATTCCTCAGGGCTCCCACGGGGGACAGGTCTCAGCCTCAAGCATCCTGTGCTTGTCCAGACCCTGGATGGATGGTTCCAGAACTTCATCTCCTGTCCTCTGGGTCCCCAGGAGCTGAGAAAAATGAAAGCTGTCTTTAACCTCAAGATTCCAACTTTCATTTACTTTTTTAGGCTCTGGGTATTTCTCACCCTCTCCATCAGCTTATTTATTTATTTACTTTTTAGGGCTGCAAGTGCAGCATATGGAAGTTCCCAGGCTAGGGGTCAAATCAGAGCTACAGCTGCTGGCCTACGCCAAAGCCACAGCAATGCCAGATCCGAGCTGCATCTGCGACCTACACCACAGCTCACGGCAACACTGGACCCTTAACCCACTAAGCAAGGCCAGGGATAGAACCTGCAATTTCATGGATCCTAGTTGGGTTCCTTATCGCTGAGCCACAACGGGAACTCCCTCATCAGCTCATTTAAAAAGTTTTTTTTTTTAGTCCAACATTTTGAACAGTTTCTAGCAGGATGGTACATCGTGCACCCTAAGTCCGTGCAAAGCTATAAAACCAACAATTCTCTCTCAAGTGATGCCAAACAAAACATGTAGAAAAATCACTGTGTGTAATTCAGATTTTATTGCTTATTATGTCATTCCATACAATTTTAAGTAAACAGACTTTGAGAAAATATACTGGGAGTATTATACAGATGATGGCAATATTGATGAGAACGTTCAAGTGTTTTACATCAGGTAGTATAAGAGGCACCACTGCCACCATCACCCCCCAAATTTTGTACATTTCATATAAAAAGAGTAAAAATAGTTCATTGGCATGTAACTAGCGTTATTCTTTGTAATCTATGAACCACGATACACCTGAACAATTGCAGAATCTTCAGAGCAAAGCATTTTCCTCCACTGGCAGATCTAGTGGTTTCAGTTTCGTTAAAAATCAGGCAAACAAATCAACATAACAAACACACACACAACCCCCAAACCAAAGCTGGCATATTCCAGGGGTCCTGAATTTTGACCTACCATATTAATTCAAGAAATAAAATGGGATTCAGCATTTAAAAATGAGACTGAAGTTCTTCACCATAATTATACTTCCTTTATAATTCAAACGATTTAACTGAAGCCAATGTTAACCTAGCAAAAACCCAGGATACAATTCAAACTTCCTTTTGCTAAGGAAACCTCTTAGTTAAATATTCTTTAAAAACTCAGACCCAAGCTGCACAGGTATAATTTGAAGAACCAACAACTGACCCTTCCAGACACCACAACAGTAGTTCTAAGGGTTTTTGAAGCTGGGAGCACATACAGAATCACCATAAATCACACATACACATCAGTAACTTCCTCATAACACTACACTAATAGTTTCCTCTATGAATGACTTAAAAAATAATCAAGCATGTACTATAGCTTTAGCATTTAAAAGACTTCTATGTCCATTTGGGCTGAGACATACATTTGTTTTTGTTTTTTTGCTTTTTTTGGGCCACACACATGGCATATGGAGGTTCCCAGTCTAGGGATCTAACCAGAGCTGTAGCCGCCGGCCTACACCACAGCCACAGCAATGCTAGATCCTAGCCAAGTCTTCGACCTACACCACAGCTCATGGCACCGCCAGATCCTTAACCCACTGAGCAAGGCCAGGGATCAAACCCAAAACCTCATGGTTCCTAGTCAGATTCGTTTCCACCCACCACAGTGGGAACTCCTGAGACATATATTTGGATACTCGAAAACAAACATGGCTTGAAATATGATTTTCTATTAAAACGTTTAGAAGAACTGTTACCAAACAACTAAAAATATACAATGACAGATAAATAGGAATTTATTAAAACCACTGTCTCTAGTAACATAAAAAATTAAATATTAAGGCATCTTTTATCCCCACCTTGGTATATGTAGCAAAGAGAAATGTTTTAAATAGGAAACAGCACTTCTGTTCAAATGCTTTCTAATGTATTTGGCAGATTTGGGGTTTTTTTCTTTCTCCTCTTCCACATACCATGAAAGCTCTGTGATCAAAAGTCATGACCCAAACCAAGAGAAATGGATAAACAAATACTCATTTATTAAAAAGCAGTTCACCCTTGAAAAATAAAAAGGAACTACAAATAGTATGTATAAAGTTCAAATTCTAGTATTTAAATTTCTCTGAAGCAATTTATGCTTCAGTCATTAAGAGAAAGAACGGATGAGGACTTAAAAGACGAGAAGCCTACTGACATGGATCACATGCTGGACTCACTGCTCACTCAGAATTCCCTCCATCGAGATGAGCACTGAAAAGGGCTTCATATTCCTTTAAAAAATCACATCCACTAGAATCAGATTATATAAATTAGCACATTATTTATAATTGCTCATATGTGTCCATTTACAAAGCCCTACTGGCTTCCAGAGCATACTAAACAGTAGTAATGTTCACCTTTTATTAAGGCAAGTTTGTGAAAATAATTTAACACAACCAGATCTCTTCATGAACTTTCAGCTTAAAACATTTCTTTTTACATAAGAAACATACAAAAAAATTGTTTTATAAAAAGTCACCTCAATTCCAGAAAAGAGTAATGAAAGATTCTGAACCCCGTTTACTTTTTAAGGGATGCGCTTCCCTCGTCTCAAATTCCAAGAACTATTCATCATCTTTAGAGCCAGTTTTGCTTAACTATAAAAAAAGAGGAGAGAAATGTTCAATGAGTTTAAGCTGTCATAGTAGTAGAGTTCCTGATTTCCACTTAATAGCAAAAGCAAACATTTACAGTTAATAGAACAAAAGGCAACAAGGTTCAAGTAACCTGCACCACCTACGGCTTTCACCATATGCAACTACCTCCCAACTTCAGGCTCAGCTACTTTAAACAGGATTCTTTGAAAACATAACCTCACTGTGTGATGTCTCACATGGGGAATGAATGCACTGCGTTAAAGATCAGTTGATGAGTAATGCAAGAAAAACACGGAGAGAAATCGGCAAAAAATTCCAAGTAGAAAGTAAGCAATTTTAAACAACAAAAATAGAAAATCTTTCTGGACAATGGTGGGAAACTACATTTTAGGGTTTGCCCTAAAAAATACTAAACTTCTACTAAGAGATCAAGCCACTCCTTTTCATGACTTGTTTCTGAAAATTCCCTATTGTCAATAGTCATATTTAAGTTCATCCACTCTTAAGAGGTATTTCAACAGACATCTTTTACTGTAGTTAAAACTCATTTCTACAGTTTTCCATTGTTCAAAAAAAGAAAACCTAAAACTGAGGGTGTTGGGAAGAGAAAAATGTAAAGGATATTTCAAAAATACTTACATGCTGAATGTGAAAAAGGAAACAGACATCCAGGTAAAATCCAAAGGTTGATGGGGAGAAAATGGAAGATACAAATTTTGTTATTAGAAGGCAATGATTGTAACAATTTTTTGAAGACTGGATTATAAATATTATATACCTTCACCACATCAACCCAGTTCCATCCTCGAGGAAGTTCTCCTTTGTGATCTAGAGGATAAAAACAGTAACTTTATTTCTAAGACCAATCAATGACATTTAAATTTCAGGAAGATTTTATATACTATTCTCTACAACAAATGGGTTAAAGATTTAAATCACTTATTATTCCAACTTATTATTAAGTTGGAAAAGTAGTTTACCATCATTGTGAACCGCAAGCACTGTTCTCCTGGGGATACTTGCAAAGTATTTCAGGTGTACCTCTTTTCACATTTACCCTGTTTTCATTGAAGACAAAACCTGATAGCGAGGATAAAATATGGAGGTGAGCTGGTAACGCCTGGAAAAAGAGCTAATCAGTGTCTTAGTTTTATGCTTTTGCACAATTTCACTGCTTATGGAAATAAGAAGTTGTGTGTTTGCTGTTTCCAGGGTTAGCATTCACACAAAGAAGCAGGCTGGAGACAAGAGGCCTTCTCAACAAATGTCTGCCTTCAAACCTAACAGGAGGCCAGACAACTTATTATTAACTGCTGTGCTCCAATAAAATATCCATTATTTAATCCAACTTTCTTTAATCAGGGCTTTAATCTGTTGTGAGTGCTTCAAAGAAAGCTCAATCTTTTTATTTATTTATTTTGGCTTTTTTAGGGCTGCATTCGTGGCATATGGAGGTTCCCAGCTAGGGGTCAAATTGGAGCTGTAGCTCAATCTTTTTATAACAATTTACAGTTTATGAAGTAATTCCACTCTTTTAATATTGAAATTTGAAGAACAGTTTACTAAATGCAATCTAAAAGTTTTTCAATTTAAAATTGTTTGATTTTGTCTCTTTGCTTGATGTATCTATATGTCTCATTTTATGAAATCCTCAAAATTTACATTCAAATCAGGTACAATTTTTATTTATTTATTTATTTATTTTTTATCTTTTCTAGGGTCATATCCCCGGTATATGGAAGATATGGAAGTTCCCAGGCTAGGGGTTGTATCAGAGCTGCAGCTGCCCGCCTTCACCACAGTCACAACAATGTGGGATCTGAGCCTTGTTTGTGACCTACACCCCAGCTCATGGCAACACAGGATCCTTAACCTACTGAGTGAGGCCAGGGATTGAACCCTTGTCCTCACAGATACTAGTCGTGTTCATTACTGCTGAGTCATGATGGGAACTCCAGGTACACTAATTTTATAGTAAGAGAAACAAAAATTAACCCTGTGATTCTCACAGGAGAAAAGCAGGATCACTGGAACTCAGTTTTAGGTGCTAATGGTTCTTTCCCCTTCATGCCAGTTAGAATCTTTTCTCACTGGTTACTGGTTATAAGGGGCATGGGGACAGATCAGCAATGCTGGTAACTAAAACTTAACCCATAGTGCCATGATTGTCCCATTAAAGCTGTATTTGGAATGCAAGTCTCAAGTCATAAGCTCCTATACCAAAATTACAGGATGATAAGGTGGCTGTCATCGAGGAAAGGGAGGTAGGGAGATACTAATGAAAGGGACTGACCACAGGTCACTATGGATGAAAATAAGAGGTAACGAACTAACATAAATGCTAAACATCCAAAAAGAAAAGAACCAAAATTCTAAAAAACACAGACTGTAATGGCTACAATTTACTGCTTCTGTTGTTTATCCTTGGATGCTGTCAGTAGACTTAATGGATTCTCAGATTTTTAATTTTTTTTATTTTAATTTTTTGCCTTTTTTTTTTCTTCCATGGGCCACACTAGCTGCATATTGAGGTTCCAGGATAGGGGTCTAATAGGAGCTATAGCTGCCAGCCTACACCACAGCCACAGCAACATGGGATCTGAGCCAAGTCTGCGACCTACACCAGAGCTCACAGCAATGCCAGATGGTTGACCCACTGAGTGAGTCCAGGGATCGAACCTACAACCTCATGGTTCCTAGTCAGATCCATTTCCGCTGCGCCATGATGGGAACTCCGGATTCTCAGATTTTTTATTTCATAAACCATCACAATTTAAAAAATGTATTTTGAGGGCCAACACAGGTTGCTCTTTTTATCCCACCACAAATACCATTAAACAAAACAAACAACCAAAAAACTACCATCACTTTATAAAAGAAAGGGCATTATTTTAAATCTTTTCACCAAAGTAAAAGGGTCAGTTCTTCTAATAAAGGGCAGCTTGTACCCTTATACCAATAACACACACACACAGACCTAGGTACACACATGTATATGTACATAAATGCATAAATGCACATATAATATTTTCCTTAAGTGGGAAAAAAGTCAGATTAATGTCAATTTGCAAAGTTTTAGATTAAATTAAAAAAAGGATCAAGGGAGTTCCCGATATGACGCAGTGGTTAACGAATCTGACTAGGAACCATGAGGTTGTGGGTTCGATCCCTGGCCTTGCTCAGTGGGTTAAGGATCTGGCGTTGCCGTGAGCTGTGGTGTAGGTCTCAGATGTGGCTCAGATCCTGAGTTGCTGTGGCTCTGGCGTAGGCCGGTGGCTACAGCTCCGATTAGACCCCTAGCCTGGGAACCTCCATACACCACAGGAGCGGCTCAAGAAAAGGCAAAAAGACAAAAAAAAAAAATCAAATATGTATTCTTAAATCTCACTGATGTAAGAATAAAGTCAACTATAGACAAAAGCATTAAATTATTTATTGTGTGAAGATCTAATGGTATACCAGGCTTCACCTCAAATTAGAGGTGTATTTCAAAAAAACTTCAATAATATACTTATCTGTCATAAAGGTAAACAATTTGGAACATGTCTGAGAAGGTACCAGTGGGACACACATTTGTTCACTACTCTAATGTCCCACAGTCTTAAGACTCATTCATAGTTACTCTGCCACTCGGTTAACTTATTCTCAAATGTTTATCTCTTGTGGTAAAAGGAGTAACAAATATTTTCAGTATACGTCTGTGACCTAAAATAGTCGCTGATCCAAATGTTCCAAGAATAGACTATAGAGAACTAATCTTCTCAATCTAAATAACTGCTATTAAGCATCCATGTCACATCAAAAAGAAACATGGTTACATACGTTATAAAAGAAAAAAAAGTAACACAAACCTGTTTTATCTGCCAGCTTACGTTTCTGGGCTTTTGAAAGTTGTTCTTTTTTGTCTTTTTTCTTACTGGATGGGGCTGTGTTTGGAGCTTCAGTTGAGATGATATTGCTTATGGATGTCTAGGAAAAAAAGAAATAATTCTTGGACTCAAGCCTTAAAACTTACTAAATTATACTACATATGGCTACAACCTGCAATAAGTTAACAATTTTTAAGTGTGTGAAGTAGCAGAATCCTTTATTATTATATTCATTTATTAGATCAGGTGACTTTAACCCATTATTGGTTTCACTCTCCTCAAAGTTCACATTAAGGGATATGATATTAGGTACACTGCTAGAACCAGGTCCCTGAGGAAGAAGGTCTGATGTCAGCATTATGCTTAAGCTCTGAAGTGCCAAGATAATTTTACAATTCAGTTCATTTGTTAGTATTTGAAAGTTTAAATATGTCTTTAGAAAAACCATCTGTGCCTACACCAGAGATCGAGCTGCCACTCGCCACTGCTTCTCCAGCTGCCTCTCAGCATCTGCCTGGACTCTGCTGGAAAGGTGGATGCCAGGACTACTCATGATCTTTGGTTCATAGACAAAACTCAACTGATACTGACCACTGAAAGTCTGTCAGTGCACAATGTAGTGCAAAGGGGTCCAACACACACCTACTTAAGGTCATAAAGGATGATTATTTCCTAAAATAATTCTAGAAATATAACCATTTTCTTTTCCTATTTAACAGAGGCTCCTTAAGCTGCAACATCTTCAAATTGAATTGTGGCAGGCTTACTCACAATTAAATAAGCCTCAAGGAGAAAGTACGTAATTTCATATGTATTTCACCACTACATAAGGAATGCTCTGAGCTTTGTGAAGATATTAAATAAATTTGAAAAAACAGGAATTCTCTGCTGGCCTAGTGGCTAAACATCCAGCATTGTCATTGCTGTAGCTCAGGTCACTGCTGAGGTGCAGCTTTGATCCAAATCCCTAGCCCAGGAATTTCCAGATGTTGCAGGCCTGGCCAAAAAAAAAAAAATTTAGTTCTACATATCTTGGTTTTGGTGGGCACATGAAGCATTCTAATCTTATGTGAAGGGTAAGGTCTAGAGAATATAATTCCATTTTTAAGGATAAACACACACTAAGAAATCTAAAATTCATGGCCTTAACTCGGACGTAACTCTCTTTTTAAACCTAACACAAAGTCTCCTTCCAATTAAAAAAAATAATAACTAGTAAAAATGAATTACTAGCAGAGTTAAACCCGAATAAACAAAATGTGGCAAAAACAAATGCCTGGCTCACAGCAGAATGAATGGGATGGTGATTCTCCATGAACTGCTCCTTATTGTCCTTGGCGTATTCGAACAACGTGTACGTCATGGCAGTCCCGAGATTAACTTCCACTGCTTCCTGTAACTTGGCTAAGATGCTCTGCTTTACAGCTGATGATCTAGAAAAGCACGAGAAATATACTGCTAAGAGAAAAGTAACAAAAGAGAGAGTGACCAGAAAACCCTAATGAAAACAAAACAATACTTACATGGTGTTGTTAAAAAAGGCGTTCATAGATATGATTGGAGGGGTCTGGGGATAGGTTTCTGTCCAGGAAATCTCTATTAAAAAGGCTTTCGGATCACCGTTTTCACCTATCTGAAAAAAAGGGAACTCTTAGACTTGTAAAAAGAAATACAAAGACAATATTAAATTATGATCTTTATTTTTTAAATGATTATTTTTTCCATTATAGCTGGTTTATAGTGTTCTGTCAATTTTCTACTGTACAGCAAAGTGACTCAGTCATCCATGCATATATACATTCCTTTTTTCACTTTATCATGTTCCATCATAAGTGACTAGACATAGTTCCCAGTGCTATACGCAGGATCTCATTGCTTATCCATTCCAAAGGCAAGAGTTTGCATCTATTAACCCCAGATTCTCAGTCCATCCCACTCCCTTCCCCTCCCCCTTGGCAACCACAAGTCTGTTCTCCAATCATCATCTTAAAATGATGAATTCCGGAGTTCCTGTCATGGCGCAGTGGTTAACGAATCCGACTAGGAACCATGAGGTTGCGGGTTCGGTCCCTGCCCTTGCTCAGTGGGTTGACGATCCAGCGTTGCCGTGAGCTGTGGTGTAGGTTGCAGACGTGGCTCGGATCCCGCGTTGCTGTGGCTCTGGCGTAGGCCGGTGGCTGCAGCTCCGATTGGACCCCTAGCCTGGGAAAATCCATATGCCGCGGGAGCGGCCCAAGAAATAGCAAAAAGATGAAAAACAAACAAACAAACCAAAAATGGGCAAAGGATCTAAACAAATACTTCTCCAAAAGAGGACATATTAAATAGCCAAAAATAAATAAATAAATAAATAAATAAATAAATAAAATAAAATTATGAATTCCTTCCAATGCTTGTGGTCAGATTAGAAGTGTACTATTTTGAGAAGTTCAGGGGTATGGGATAAGACCCAGGAGACAGTGAGAGCAGTATAAATGGAGGCTGATCCTCAATTCATTCCTACTCTGTTTTAACAGCTTTAGCTGATGTCCATGGCCTCTCTGGCCAGCCTCCAGCTTTTTCCAGCACCAAGACTATGTCCATTATTTTTTGTTTCATCAAAGCTTTCTGAGGACAAATATAAGACATCAACTAACCCACTGAGCCATGAAGGGAACTCCCTGGACAGCGACTTTTGAGTAAGTTTTTTTCTTTTTTATTCTTTTGTTGAGGTATAACTAACATACATTATATTAGTTTTAGGTAGACATTATAATGATTCAATATTTGTATATATTGCAAAATGATCACCACAGTTAGTCTAGTTAACATTGATCACCACACAGTTACAATTTTTTTCCCCTTGTGATGAGAACTTTTAAGGTCTACTCTCTTGGCAACTGTCAAATACATAACAGGCCATTATTAACTAAGTCACCATGATGTACATTATATCCCCGGGACTTATTTATTTTATAATTCAAATTTCCTATCTTTTGACTCCTTATTTGACCTGAATTATTTAAAGATGCCTTTTCTTTTTTTTTTTTTTGCTTTCTCCAGCTTTTTTATACTTAATATTACAGAAAAACTGGAATAGACCAATGAACACTCACTGATATGTATCTTATTCACCACATACCTTTTACTCCACCTACCTTCTCTTTCTTCCGCTTTACTACCAGATCAACAAACCTTCCCCAATGTATGGGATTTTCTCCCTTTGGTTTTTTGTTGAACCATTTGAAAGTAAACTGCAGACATCATGAAGGGTCTTAAATATTTATGAGTAAACTATCCTACGGGTCACAGCAGTGTCCATCAGATAGGACACACATGTCCTGCAGCATCCTGGAAGCTGTGCTCCATGAGTACCTGCTGGTGTCAACACAGACATTCAGCAAAGTGTAGGGGGCTCTCCCACTTGCTGGGGGAGAGTGGCCATGGCTGGGGAGGTCTGGGGAGGAGGCTGTATTCAAATAGAAGGGCCTAGGGCTTAACTTCACAGTTAACTTTGGCCATTAAAAGTCTCTTTGTCATTACATAAGTGGAATGGTGTAAGAATTCTGGAGCTTGAAAAGGAATTGAGAAGCGCTGAGCAGAGAGGGGAGTTTCTAAAGGAAATAACTATAAAGGATTTGCTTCCTGTGAAGTCAATAACAATCGTGCATAAGGACCATTTCTCAATTTATTTTTTCTTCTTTGGCCACCCTGTGGCATAGGGAGTTCCTGGGGGCCAGGGATCAGATCCAAGCTGCAGTTGAGACCTATACTGCAGCTGCGGTAATGCCGGATCCTTTAACCCACTGTGCTGGGCTGGTGATCAAATCTGCACCCTGGCACTCCAGAGACGCCTCCGATCCCACTGTGTCACAGTGGGAACCCCTCAATTTATCTTAAATGGTGACAATGTTAATAACTGTTAAGTCTCTCATAAATCTACAAAATACTTTCCTCAACCACCCACGATTACTTAAAATCGTTTGGATGAATGGGCTGTTATTTATTTACTAAATAAAATACTGGTACTGCTTCTTGTTGAAAAAGAGTTATAAGCTACCTTTATTTTAAAGAAAAATCAACATTTCACATATGTAAAAAAATATTCACATATATTGATAACATAGAACATCAACTTTTCTTGACTAAATTATAGGGTAATAAAAACAATGCTAGACTCGGAACAGAGACCTGGATTTTAATCCTAATATTTATCAGTATCAGCTGTGGGAGCTTAGAAAGTTAGGACTGAGAGAAGTTACCTTTAAGATTGGAAGGTAAAACCACATAATTTCCAATGTTTCTTCCATTTCTAACATTTTATAATTCTATCGCAATAAAAATATGTTTATCTTAGTTTTTAAAAGTTTTGAATTAAGTTTTCAAAGGTTAAAAATAATGGCTGTCATGGCGATGAGTTTTCATTTAAATGTTTCAGCAAATCCAAAGACATAATAAATGCACACCACCAAATTAAAAAACCAAACTAGGGAGTTCCTGTTGTGGCAAAGTGGAAACAAAACCGACTAGTATCCATGAGGATGCAGGTAAGATCCCTGGCTTCGTTCAATGGGTTAAGGATCCGGCATTGCCATAAGCCGTGGTTTAGGTTGCAGACACGGCTCGGATCCTGAGTTGCTGTGGCTGTGGCTGTGGCTGGCAGCTGCAGCTCTGATTCAGCCCCTAGCCTGGGAACTTCCATATGCCAGGTGCGGCCCTAAAAAGCAAACTATATAAATAAATAAATAGAACTAAACTAGCATTTTAAAAAGCAACTTCAGTCTTTCCCAACAAAGCAGTAAAAGCTCCTGCTCATGCCAGGTCTTACCCTATATTGAAATGAAACTGGACTTAATTCCCGGAAACTTTCATCTCCTTCATAAATGGAACGCAATGCCTCCAGTTCCATCTGAAAGAAAGGAATCAAGTGAGCGTGGTTTAGTCATATAAATGGATTAGAAACAAAGAGTCTGTTGTTTCTGATTCGAGCCCACTCAAACCACATATAACCTGACTAACTTACATGGCCTTCAATGTTTCTAACACTTGTGCATATACTAACACGTCACAATGATAATCTTGACTTGATCACCATGTGCCAAGCACCGTGAAGCATTTTACAGGGGATTACCTTGCTTAATTCTTAAATCACTCCTGTGAAGATCTTATTATTTTCTCCTTCCTACCATGGAGGAAAGTAAGATTCAGTTTAAAGCAACTCCAGAGCCTGTGCCCTTTTGCTGTGTCTGGGGCAGAAAGAGTATTAAGAGAAATATGAAACTCAGTAATTCCCCATTATTTACGTATATTATTTACATTTGTAATGCCTACTACAGAATGATACAAAACTTGAAAAAAGACTTAGAGACAATAAAAAGAACTTTTCAAAATGGTAGTTAGAAAAGAGCTGACAAGTTTCTATCTAAGATGGGAAAAAAGACTACAAGAGAAAATATGTAACCAGCAATCCTTGACTGGAAGTATTTCTCAGAACACTGTGGGCTTACAAATGAGGAGACCCAATCACTGTTGTGATTACTGACAAATACCTAAGAAGAGATAAAGAAGAAAGGCTGTACTTGGGTATGTATTTTAGTTTCCAAAAACATGCATGTCTTTAGTTAGTTGTACGAACTAAAGATGGTGATTGTGATCTACATGGACAACATTTTAGGACAGATCATTCAAGAAGGAGTTTGTAAGGCCCCAGGAGAGTACGGAGTGGCGCCTAAGCCTTGGCAAGTATATGAAAGACAAGGAATGTGTACACAGTCCTTCTCAGGGAGGGTGACCGGGTTGGGACATTAGGGAAATACACAAAACAGTCTACCTGGATTTCAGCCAGGCCTCATAGGTTTCTCTCGCTACCTTCACAGAAAAAAAAAAAAAAAATACACACACACACACACACATATATAAATTCAAACTGGATTCAAGAATAACTGAGACGAGACAGGAACAAACAACCTTGCTCAAAATGCACTGCTGCTCCTTTAGTCCTTAATCCTTTCCCATATTTCAATTAAATGACTTGGACAGGAACATAAACTGAAGACTGGCCTATCAAACTTGTGGATGACTATTTGATGGGATAGTGAATCATGCTGATGGCAGAAGAATGTAAAAAGCCCTTGAGAAACAACCTAACAAGATGAAACTTTACAGGGTAAGTAGAAGAACTTGTCCTTAGATACCAAAACATACAAAGTGGAGGATAATAGACAAACCAGGAGTTCCTGTCGTGGCGCAGTGGTTAACGAATCCGACTAGGAACCATGAGGTTGCGGGTTCAATCCCTGGCCTTGCTCAGTGGGTTAAGGATCTGGTGTTGCCGTGAGCTGTGGTATAGGCCATAGACATGGCTTGGATCCTGCACTGCTGTGGTTGTGGTGTAGGCTGGTGGCTACAGCTCCAATTAGACCCCTAGCCTGGGAACCTCCATATGGAGCAGCCCTAGAAAAGGCAAAAAGACAAAAAAATAAAAAAATAAAAAATAATAAAAAAAAGACAAACCACTCTGCATAAAGCACTTTGAGGGTTCTAGTTGACAGGAAATCCATGTGTAGAAAACTGTGATGCCACAATTTAAAAACAGAACATAAATAAACTTATAATCTGTCCACAGACACACAATTCCAGAAGAGTGAAGGACTAAATAGAATGAATAAATGGAAAAAAGCTAAAGAACCAGTTAGTATAAGGAGGAGGTCTGAAAAACCAGGCATAAAAATGAACTTCAAGTGTCTGAAAATCAGCCCTGTGGAAGAAGAATGGAACTTTATTGTTAAATGGAGGTCCCTGGTTTTCACACAGGAATTTTGACCCAGCAAATCTCAGGTAGAGTGTAGGTGTCTGTTTTTCCAACCATCATCAAGTGGTTCTAGGCAGTGGTCCATGGGCCAAACTTGGAGAAACATTACACTATATGCTCCCAGCTTCACAGTAAGAACTGCCCATGCCTTAGCTTCGAAACTCACCAAGCAAGAATGGTCTAGAAGGATTCAGATACCACAGCTTGTCAGGCTTCTTTAAAGGCAACTTCTGATCCAGAGATTCCAGGACATCTATCATGTCAAAGTGCTTTCAAGTTGTATATTCTAAATGCAGAGTGAACTACTTTGACTCTAGTCCTGATTCTTCCGCAAACTCACTCTGATGCCTTGGGGCAATCACTTTATAGACCCTTCTTATCGACACACCTTATAAATTTAGAAGGTTCCCCTAGAGATGACCCCTCCAACTCGAATATATGATTTAATGTCAAAGGGCATTTCAAAGAAAATACCTAAGTGTAAATAAACCACACAATTCCAGTATCACATGTAAGCTCAAAATAGACTTTGTATCCACTAGACAACCACCAGGTGGTTAAATTAAATGATTCCACCAAACAATATGGCCAGAAGACACTGGTGTCATCATTTTCCTGCACCAGAAACCTAACTCATTCAACTTTATCTACCAGCCAACAGATTTTAAATTTTAAAGGTCATTAGATTCCAAAGATCCTAACTCAGAAAACACGCGCTAAACAACACGCGGGATTTAAGGCCAGCCAAGTGTACGGGATCGCGGACCAAGTACACCCGTCCTTGTTAGCAGGAGACCTGGGGGTACCCCAGGGTTTGCCAAGCAGAAAACTGCCGGGGGAGGAAAGACAGAGGCGACTCCTTAACCATGAGGCGAGCCAGGCCTCTCCTCGCAGGACACCGGTAAACTTGAGGCACCCCAGCCAGACCCTCACTCCAGGGGCGAGGACAAGTGCCAGGCTGGGGCGCGGGGATCAGCCGGGGAACCGCGCTTGCGCGGGAAAGGGGCGTCCAGCCCGGGACTCACCTCCTGGTCTTCGTTGGCACTCATCGCACCGGTCACGGGGTGCCTCCCGGGCTGACTGAGTTCGCGACAACGAAGGGAAAGCGAGTGCAGCGGCCCCGAGGATGCAGCGTCCCCACTTCTACGCCCTCGGCTGCGGAGACACACCCTTCACATTGAGGACGAGAGTCACGCGCGCCCTCGGCCCCTGAGCAACGCAAAGCAGTCTTCTGGGGGCTGTGGGAGGGGACCCGACAGCCTAGGCAGCTGGGGCACCGGAGCGTGGGAGGAGGGGCTCCGAGCGGTAACGACAGAGGCCCCGCCTCCTCCTTATGGCTTTTCCTATTGGCTGGTTCTCTCCCCGCCCTCAACTCCTGCTCCTATAAAATATGAAGCGTCTTCTTACGCTTTGCGGAAAAGCGTAAAGTTCCGGGATGGCGATTGGTGTGGCGCACTATCACTCAGGCTCAGAAAGTGCTTCCTGTGCCTGCGCAGGTGGGCACTGGGAAGTCTGAGGTGCTGGCTCTGGCTCTGGGGCGGTGGCGGTCTCAAGGTTTCTGGCGTCCTCTGACATCTTTGCCTTTTCCCCTTACTCCTCCCCCGGCTGGCGGCGGCCCACCACTGCTGCAGCGGGCCCGGGCGTGCGGCCTGGGTGAGTCCCGATCGGGAGACCAGCAGGGCCGGGCGAGACTGCCGAGGGAGGGAGCTAGAGTTTAACAATGCTGGTTTGGGGGGCCTGCGAGTCTACGAGTGCATTTCTTTTTTAGTTTCTGAAGAAAAGATGCACCTGTTTCTGGGGCCTCCTGGGTTAAGGGGGAGGAAAGGAAAGGAGAAAGCGTCTGTCTTAAGGGCTGCAGCATTTCCTTTCCGCCTTTGCTCATTGGAACTACCAGGGCGGAGTTCTGCGACCCTGGGGACGGCATCGTTTCCTAAGTCAGACTGTTGCTTCACATCCTCAACATCAGCTTTTGTTTTACCATCCCTGCCCCAAACTGTCGTTCCTCTTTTAATCGTTTTATAGTCGGACTTCTTTGGATTCCCATCCTTATTGGCCTTGTGTCCTGCACTCTGAACCTCCGTTAATTAAAAAATAGTTAATGCATTTTTTAACCTGCCACTTTGATTAGATCACTTTTCTTTGCAATCTGTTATTCTTTCTATGAATGTTTCTTATTATTTTATGACCACGCCAGCTTCCGGGCGACTTCCTTCGCATTGCAAGATGTCCCATCCAGAGTGTTCACTTACTACTTGCGCACCTTCTTCCATGTCTTGGTTGCTTCACTGGTTTCTTCTAGGAGATCTGGAAATTTCTCCCATAGGCTGTCATCGAGATCCATACAGTCTTTGCACTCATCCTTTGCTGATAGTCTTCCCATTTTTTTGGCTGAAGAATTGGCGCAGCCACTTCAAATGACAAAGCTTTCTAAGGTAGAATGTGGCAAAAATCTCCGGTAAAATTTTCGTACGGCAAATTTGTACAGGTACTGTATTTTAAAGCTTCACTATCCGGTGTAGTAGCCAGAAGCAGTATGTAGCTATTGAGCATTTGGAATAGGTTAGCCCGAAATGAGATGTGCTCTGAGTGTACACACCAGATTTCGAAGGCTTAGCATAAAAGAGGTAAAACATATTGCTATTAACTTTTATAGTAATGTTGAATTGATAATGTTTTTGGACATGTCGGTTAAGTAGAATATTATTAAAATTAATTTCTCCTGTTTCTCTTTAATATGACTGCTAGAAAGTTTAAAATTATGTGGTTTATATTATATTTCTCTTGGGCAAAATTGTGATTTTTAAATGCTTAAAAGTCATATCTGTTTCCCCTTATTTCCACTCCACGTTCAAAGACCACAGCTAATTCTCTTGAGCCCCTGGGATTATTAAAGGAAAGGGGCTTTTGGGACCCTGTCTAGACTCTCTGGTACCCAAATTGTGTTTTAACTATGTTTTTTATTTTCACTTCCCAAATTACCTCAAACTAGAATATTTCTTTTTCTGAACGTGCAGTCCTTAGCCCTCAAAGCTTAATTCTGTCCTCAAAATATCTGTTTAAATAATTCTTAAACTTCTAACTACTGTGGACATTTGTTGTCCTGGTAAGCTTTCCAAACCTTTTATCTAATACCCATTGTCCCTTCAGTACTTAAATATGGAAAAGCCTATTAGCCTTTCCTAAATTAACTTTTCAGTTAAAAATACTGTTTTGGTGATCAGCTGGTGGCAGAAGTGCTTCTCACTTTTCACAGAAACTGTATTTGAGTCCTGTATGCTATACTGGTGGACATCACCCCTCACCCCTTTTTTTTAATGATTTTTATTTTTTCCAATATAGCTGGTTTACGGTGTTCTGTCAATTTTCTACTGTACAACAAAGCAACTCAGTCACACATACATACATACATTCTTTTTCTCACATTGTCCTCCACCATAAGTGACCAGACATAGTTCCCAGTGCTATACAGCAGGATCTCATTGCTAATCCATTCCAGAGGCATTAGTTTGCATCTGTTAACCCCAGATTCCCAGTCCATCCAACTAACATCACCTTTTAAGTGAACCTTATGATAGCGGGACTTCCCTGTGGAATTATGTTGTTGGCCTGTGGTTTTTGTTACTCTCATGGGCCTGGATGTGGTTTATAATGACAGAGTAGAAACATGTCCTTCTAGAGGTTTCCATTGATTATTAGTTTTTTCCCTTGTAGATTTCCCTTTAAATTGTACATTTGTGTTAACTGTGGAGAAATGAGAAAACGTAGTTATTTAATTAGCCTGTTATTTTATAATATCTGAGGAAATCAGAAATTAGACAGAGAAATTAGAGTTGTATTTATTATATATGTAAGTCAATAGTTATTTTTCTTTGTAACTGTAATAGGTAATTTGAGCACATTCCTGCTTTCTTGGTCTGCTCATCCCAAAGTTCTGTACAGTGCGTTTTGAGATGTTACTGAAAATACTGATTTGTCTTAAAGTTGACTAAAGGCTTTGTAATATGAAAGATTTTTTTTAAAAAATACCAATAGTAAGTCAATTTTAATAGGTCCAACTCAGGAATGAAAAATTTCACCTCTTTTATTTGTTCAGTAGTTTGCACATACTCAAAACCTTTTTGTAATGTTGTTAAAGTGGTGGAGGTTCATATGTTAGATGTGGATGTGAGCTTATAAGAAATTAGTTATTGGAGTTTCTATTGTGGCACAGTGGAAACGAACCTGTCTAGTATCTGTGAGGATGTGGGTTTGATTCCTGGCCTCGCTCAGTGGATTAAGGATCTGGCATTGCCCTGAGCTGTGGTGTAGGGTGAAGATGTGGCTTGGATCCCGAGTCGCTCTGTCTGTGGTGTAGGCCTGCAGCAGTAGCTCTGATTCCACCCCTAGCCTGGGAACCTCCATGTGCTGTGAGTGCAGCCCTAAAAAGCAAAAAGGAAAAAAGAAAAGAAATTAGCTATTAATATGTTAACGTTTGCATTTCAGAATTTTTGTGACGCCTTGAACATGAGCCCTACACAGTGGGACTTCCCTGTGGAATTATGTTGTCGGCCTATGGCTTTTGTTACTCTCACGGGCCTGGATGTGGTTTATAATGCTGTCCATCGAGCCGTCTGGGATGCTTTCTGTGCCAATCGGAGGGCCGATCGAGTACCAATTTCTTTCAAGGTGCTCCCAGGTGACCACGAGTATCCCAAATGTAGACCCAAGGTAACAGCATTATGGTTGCACAGTGCCTCTCTTTCTCTCTCTCTTTCTTCCTCTTCCTCTCTCTCCTTTTCCCTTCTTTATATAGGTATATCTTTTTTGTTCCTGTATCTGTGCAGGAAAATCCCTGAGTTTATCAGGGATATGGTTACAGTGGTGCATGAAGAAAGTGCGAGGCATTTTCACATATGTAATACAGGCCAGGTGTATCTAATAATCACTTTTTTTTTAACCCCCCCAGAGGAATAATTGCTTTATAATTATTATGATTTCTATCCTACAAGACTAGGTTTTCCTTTTTTTTTTTTTTTTTTGGTCTTTCTGCCATTTCTTGGGCTGCCCCCGCAGCATATGGAGGTTCCCAGGCTAGGGGTTGAATTGGAGCTATAACTGCCAGCCTATAGTGCCAGAGCTACAGCAACACAGGATCCAAGCTGTGTCTGTGACCTACACCACAGCTCATGGCAATGCCGGATCCTTAACCCACTGAGCAAGGCCAGGGATAGAACCCACAACCTCATGGTTCCTCGTTGGATTCGTTAACCACTAAGCCATGATGGGAACTCCTAGGTTTTCCTTTTTTAAAAAAATTTGTTTGGAAAAACCCAAGTCTCCATGATTTTAACAAAGGCCGCTCTGAAGGGAAGGTCTCATTCACATTGCCGGTATCATTAGAGAATCCATAGTCTTTGCAGTTTGGTTCAGTTTCACACATATATTTTGCACACTTGTTCTGTGTTAGGTACCTGGAAGTGTGCAACAGGCTGGTGGTAGAAATTTAAATAAGGAGTTCCTTTCGTGGCTTAATGGTTAACACACCCCACTAGGATCCATTAGAATGTGGGTTCAATCCCTGGCCTTGCTCACTGGGTTAAGGATCTGGCACTGCCGTGGCTGTGGTATAAGCCCGGCAGCTGTAGCTCCAATTTGACCCATAGCCTGGGAACTTTTATATGCCGGGTGTGGCCCTAAAAGCAAAAAAAAGAAAGAAAGAAAGAAAGAAAGAAATTTAATTAAGACATAGTCTCCATCCTGGGTAAGGTCCGCATAAACTAAATGGAATAGGAAAGGTATTAAGTTCAAAACTGACTTTAGGGTGAACATCATGGTAGAGACTCTGATTTACTTGGAAAAATAATAATTATACTGACGATAGTTTTTATTAATACTAACAGCTTATTATGTACAGTGCTTTTTGTGTCAATTTACTTTTTTAAGAAAGTTATGTATATTGGTTAAGATTTATTGTAATCTTGCAAGGTGGGTCTGAAAGTCAGTTAATAAGACACATGGATCAGAATAAACTGCCCACTTTTTTTTTTTTTTTTTAACTTCTAGAGCAGTATTTCCTACCGACTGTTCTCTGGACCAAGTATATCACCATCACCTGGGGCATTTATTAAATATGTCATTAGTGGCTGTCCTTGGTTAAACAGGGCGGGTAGGTCCTGTTGATTGGTCACCAGCTGATTCTTTTGCATGTGTGTTTGAGATTCACATACTGGAGACACAGTTTCATATACGCAGCCCTAGAAACCCTGAGCTTTCTCTGCAGTTGTGGGAGTCATGGCTCCCCTGACCTTTACACTTTTTTTTTTTTTTAATGTGGTGTTTGTCAATAAAGGCCAGTGATGTAGCGTAGCTCACTCCCTTTCCTACTGGATTCATTCTCCTGAATTCTCATTTCACCATTCTCAGTTCTTCTGAGTCTGCAAGGTTTTTTTGTGCTGGGTTTCCTTCCCATCCTGTCTTTCCTCTTGTGAAGAAAACCTTGGACCAGCATGAGCTGCAGCAGTCTGAGTCAGTGCAGCGGCTTTGGGAGTTACTGAGACTGCACCTGGACTCTGCAGGGCTAACATGTCTCTCAAGTCCCCTTTCCAAGATGTGGGCTTCAGGCTGACCCCCGGGGACTGTTGTTACCCTCCAGTATTTAAGAATTGCCCTTTTTTTCCTTCGCCCACAAGTGAGGTACAGGGCCATCGTGTTTCGTCCTTTGAATCAAATGAAGCCAAATTGGATTTAGAGAATATTTGAGCATCTTTTTACAAGAACAGAAACTGGGACTGTGAGGAATATAGGTAGATAGCAGGAAAGGGACTCCTTACTTCCAGGTATTTGAAAGCCTTGACATCATTAGACATGCTTTGGCTTTGGTCATTGTTTGAATGGAAATGGCAGCTCTAGGGTTGAGATTCTACCTCCAGTGCTTGCTAGCTCTTACCTTGATCTGTAAGCCTGAACATTCACATCTTAAAAATGCAGTGTGTGTATATATTGAATGAGATAAATGCACATAAAATGCCCGAAACTCAGTACCAGGTGGTTTTTGCTGCTCTTGTAATCAAGTATCTCTTCACCTTTGGCTCGTGTTTGCAGAGAACTTCGTATGAATGGTACATTCCCAAAGGGATTTTGAAGACGGGCTGGATGAATAAACATCTGAATTTGGTGCCAGCTCTGGTGGTTGTGTTTTATGAACTGGATTGGGATGAGCCCCAGTGGAAAGAGAAGCAGTCTGAGTGTGCGACCAGAGTGGAAATAGTCAGGTATGGTCCCATTTGTCAGGTTGACTGTGTGGAGTCACCCACATCTGAAGTTTACTGACTTTATTGAAGGCAACTGACTGCTGTTAAAATCACAGTAGTCCTGGAGTTCCCTGGTGGCACAGCAGGTTAAGGGTCTGGTGTTGTCACTGCTGTGGCTTGTGTCACTCTGTGGCTTGGGTTTGACCCCTGGCCCAGGAACTTCAGCATGCTGGGGTGCAGCAAAAAAAAAAAGTCTGCATGACTGGTAGCATTACTGTTAACTTAAATAATGCTAAGCAATATGAAGAAATTGGAAGACAAATTGGTCTGAGTTTCCAAATGCTTTTTCTTGCTCTTATAGTGTTTTTTTTTTCAAAGATATAATGATTTGCTGTTTAGTATCATAAAACACTTTTTGCTTTATCATTTGTTTCATAGTAATTAAGAATTATTACTAAGTAATTATTAATTCATAATAATTCTTTTGGATGACTACTTTGTAATGTATCACTATAAAGAAATAAGTTGTGTAACTTTTACAGTAAAGTATATGTTAAACTTTTAAAAAAATTTTTTACTAGAGTATAGTTGATTTACAAAGTGTGTTACTAAACTTTTAAGGCAGATTTTTGTAAGGAATAGAAGCTTGATGTGAAATTATACATTTAAAATTTAATTTGTTGTGGCATAATATGTTTCTATGTGTGCAGGAAAAGAGTTCCCCTAATCTTGGGTTTTTTAAATGGAAATTTGTCTGTTTTTGGTTGAATTATCAAGCTTATACTTTTCGAAAGTCTTGAATACATTTTTTAAATTAAAACAACTTAATTTTATTGTTATTTTTCCACTGCAGGCAGAGTTTACAAGGCAGAAACACAAAAGTTGCAGTGGTTCTCATTCAGAAGAAAACCCCTTTGCCTCCAGGTAGCAAAAGATTAATTAACAACTAATTGATTGGTTCACCCCTCCAATTCTTATTACCAAGAGACGTAGTTTTTAATGTTAAAATCTTTTGTGCGATCAGTTATGGAAAAGATGATGTGTTAATTTTAAAAAGTACCAGTAATGCATGAATAAATGGCTTATTGTAAAAAAAAAAGAAAAACATTAAAGAATGCAGATCTTAAGCCCTGCTTCCCCAGTTCCACTTACCTCCCCATATCAGCACATAGCATTTGACAAAATAGTTATTGACTTGATTTTTTTAAAAGAGGGTTTTTTTTTGCTTATCTGAGATCTATTTAAAATTCTATCCTTTGTGTAATATTGTTTTCTTAATTTGAAGTAGGGCAGAGAAAAATGCTGTAGGATTTCTAATTTCCTGTGAGAAATGTTTTAGTTTTAAATGCTTGTTTCTTCTATCATCTCAGACTTTTAGAAGTGAAAATATTTTGTTTGTTTCTATGTTGAAACTCGAAGCATCTTAAATAGTTTTGGGAACCACTTTCATGAATTATTGCTTCCATTTTTAGTTATGGCTTTTGAAACAATTATGTGGTGTATCTGTTGGCATTACTTGGCCCATCTTGGCGCAGTGGAGAATTCCAGTGTTCCCCTGACAGCTCTGTATACTGTAACTTCTTCCTTTTTTTTTCTTTTGTCTTTTAGGGCTGCACCTCTGACATACGGAAGTTCCCATAGGGATTGAGTCAGAGCTATAGCCACTGTCCTATACCAGAGCCATAGTAACTCCAGATGCGAGCTGCATCTGTCACCTACACCACAGCTCATGGTAATGCTGGATCATTAACCCACTGAGTGAGGGCAGGGATCGAACCCGCATCCTCATGGATACTAGTCGGATTCCTTACTGCTGAGCCATGATGGGAGCTCCCTGCATGCCTAAGTTCTAAGCACGCCATAGTGCTCTTGAGGACCTAGGGGTCCTATAGACATGGGGGAAAGTGGTTTGGGTTTTTTCCTTATTGTCCCGATTTGGGGAAATATTCTTTTAGAAAAATACATTAATTATTTTCTCTCCTTATGGAACTTGTAACCAGGGGAAGACGTCATTGCTTCTGAAAGAGCTGCAGCCTTATGTAATGCCTGCGAACTCTCAGGAAAGTCTTTGTTTGTACTGCCCCATACGGACCACCTTGTGGGTTATATTATAAGGTAAATGAAGGCCTTTAACACTTTTCTTTAGAGTGTTCATTAGGTATTGAGATATTAGTAGCCTAAACCTATTCATTAAAAAAATGGGAAAAAGTTCCAGTGATACAGAGGAGATCAGAAAATAAAAGTCTTTGTTATTTCCTTAAGCTTCCCCAATTCTTTGAGGTAACCACTATCAACAATTTCTTAAGGTTCCTTCAAGAATATGTTTTTTTATATAAGAACAAATATATGTAACATTTATAATACACACACACACACACACACAAATACAAATGTAATCTCATAATACATACCGAACTACCACTTAGCATCATCTCACTGATACCAGGTGTACATCTAGGTCAATTTCATTTAAAAATATTTATACATGTTTTTCCATTGTCCTTTTCAATAACTCCATGTGCCCTTTATATGACAGTGTCTCTATTTCTGGCCTCTGTTTTGCTTCATTTGTGATGTGTTGATGTATTTACTTAAGACAGGTCTGAGCTCCACCGTGTCTTAAACATCATTATAAAGCCTTTGTGTATAGAGTGTGTGATATACATGGTATCCTATCATCAATTATGTGACTGTTGTCCATTGTTTTCTAGTGTTCAGTTCTTTTTATTTTTTTAAATTATTCAATGAATTTTATTGCATTTATAGTTGTACAACAATCATCACAACCAAATTTTATAGCATTTCCATCCCAAACCCTCAGTGCATCCCCCCACCCCCCAGCCTGTCTCATTGGAAACCAGAAGTTTTTCAAAGTCTGTGAGTCAGTATCTGTTCTGCAAAGAAGTTCATTGTGTCCTTTTTTTAGATTCCACATGTAAGTGATAGCATCTGATGTTGGTGTCTCATTGTCTGACTGACTTCACTTAGCATTTTAATTTCTAGGTCCATCCAAGTTGCTGTAAATGCCATTATTTCTTCCTTTTTATGGCTGAGTAATATTCTATTGTGTATATGTACCACATCTTCTTGATCCACTCCTCTGTCAATGGGCATTTAGGTTATTTCCATGTCTTGGCTATTGTATATAGCGCTGCAGTGAACATTGGAGTACATATGTCTTTTCTTTCTTTTTTTTTTTTCTTTGTCTTTTTAGGGTCACACCCATGGCATATGGAGGTTCCCAGGCTAGGGGTCTAATTGGAGCTATAGCTGCTGGCCTGTGCCACAGCCACTGCAACTCAAGATCTCTGCGACCTATACCACAGCTCCCAGCAACGCTGGATCCTTAACCCACTGAGGGAGGCCAGGGATCGAACCTGAAACCTCATGGTTCCTAGTTGGATTCATTTCCACTGTGCCATGACGGGAATACCACACGTGTCTTTTCGAGTCACGGTTTTCTCTGGATAGATGCCCAGGAGTGGGATCGCTGGATCAAATGGTAGATCTATTTTTAATTTTCTGAGGAATCTCCAAACAGTTTTCCACAGTGGTTGCACCAATATACATTCCCACCAACAGTGTATTAGGGTTCCTTTTTCTCCACACCCTCTTCAGCACTTATTGTTTGTAGACTTTTTGATGATGGACATTCTGGACAGTGTAAGGTGGTACCTCATAGTGGTTTTGATTTGCATTTCTTTAATAATGAGTGGTGTTGAACATCTTTTCACGTGTTTTTTGGCCATCTGTATGTCTTCTTTGGAGAATTGTCTGTTTAGATCTTCTGTCCATTTGTCTATGGGATTGTTTGTTTTTTTGGTATGGAGCTGCAGAAGGTGTTTATAAATTTTGGAGATTAAATCCCTTATCAGTTGATTCATTTGTGAAGATTTTCCCCCATTCTGTGGGTTGTCTTCGTTTTTTTTTAGAGTTTCCTGTAAACTTTTAAGTTTAATTAAGTCCCATTTGTTTATTTTTGTTTTTATTGTCATTCCTCTAGGAGGTGGATCTGAGAAGATGTTGCTGTCTTTTATGTCAAATAGTGTTTGGTCTGTTTTCCTCTAAGAGTTTTATGGTATCTGGTCTTATATCTAGATCTTTCATCCATTTTGAGTTTATTTTTGTGTGTGGTATCAAGGAATATTCTAATTTCATTCTTTTGCATGTGGCTATCCAGTTTTTGCAGCACCATTTATTAAACAGGCTGTCTTTTCTCCATTGTATATTCTTACTTCTTTTGTCACAGATTAGTTGGCTGTAGGTGCGTGGGTTTAATTCTGGGCTTTCTGTTCTGTTCCACTGATCTATATTTGTCTTTGTGCCAGTGCCATATGGTTTTTGATGACTGTAGCTTTGTAGTATAGTCTGAAGCCTGGGAGCCTGATTCCTCCAGCTCCATTTTTCTTTTTCAGGATGTCTTTGGCTATTCTGGGTCTTTTGTGCTTCCAAACAAACTTTAAAATATTTATGTTCGAGTTTTATGAAGAATGTCCTTGGTAATTTGATAGGGATTGCATTGAATCTGTAGATTGCCTTAAGTAGTACAGTCATTTTGATAATATTAACTCTTCCAATCCAAGAGCATGGTATGTCTTTCCATCAGTTTGTGTCATCTTTGATTTCTTTCATCAGTGTCTTACAGTTTTCGGAGTACAGGTCTTTTGTCTCTTTAGGTAGGTTTATTCCTAAGTATTTTATTCTTTTGGATGCCATGGTAAATGGAATTGCTTCCCTATTTTCCCTTTCTGATCTTTCATTGTTAGTATATAGAAAAGCAGTCAATTTCTGTGTATTAATTTTCTATCCTGTGACTTTGCCAAATTCATGGATGAGCTCTAATAGTTTTCTGGTAGAGTCTTTAGGATTCTCTAGGTATAATATCATGCCATCTGCAAATAGTGATAGTTTTACTTCTTCCTTTCTAATTTGGATTCCTTTTATCTCTTTTACTTCTCTGATTGCTGTGGCTAGGACTTCCAAAAGTATGTTGAAGAGTAGTGGTGAGAGAGGACATCCTTGTCTTGTTCCTGATCTCAGTGGGAATTCTTTCAACTTTTCACCATTGAGAATGATGTTCGCTTTGGGTTTGTCATATGCAGCCTTTATTATGTTGAGGTAGGTTACCTCTGTGCCCACTCTAGCATTCAGTTCTGCAGAGAAGTTTTACAGTATTAAATTTCTGACTAGTATGTATTTCAACATGAATATTTTTTACTGATTTTAATTATAAAATGGTTTTCCTTTTTATTCTGCATATGTATCTTTCTTCAAGTCAAGAATAGTGTAGTTCATCTTTGATTATTGTTTCTCTTGCGTTTGCTCCTATGTCTCAGAAGCCAACTGCTGACAGTGATCTGTCCCAGGAAGGTGCCTGGCATTCTCATTGGTGCATAAGTGACCTGGCTTCTGAGGAGAGAGCTTGGAGTAGCAAGACGGTCAGAGGGAAAGACGAACCGCAGACAGCTTCAGTGCAGTTAGCAAAATAGTGGTCATCAGTAGCAGTGACACCACAGAAAGTCACATGGGTCATGCTGAGGGTAAAATTGAGCCGATGGCCCAGAATGCAGAGGAAAGGGACAGGGAGCTTTGTTTTGTTAAGTGTGAGCGTATAGCCCACAGGAGCCCAGAGGGGAGGGGCTGCTTTTAGGTGACTGGTTGCCCCACGAGTGTTCTTCCCTCTCCTCTACCTCGGCTCCCCTCCCCCCCCCCACCTGGCCTCACGGCTGGCTTTGGGCTATGTCTCCAGATTTGATAATTCCTCCTGGTAACTCTGCATTTTGTTCACAATGCTCTCTCTCATCAGTGGGCTTTCATGGTACCTCCTGTCTTCCAGCTCCCCTTTCTGGGCTCTCTCACACTTAACTTTGTTTTAAATATGGTGTGCAGCAATTTGAGGTGGGAATGTTGGATCTCAGTTCCTAGACTGGGGATTGAACCTGCTGTAGTGGTGACAGTGCCAGATCCTGACCACCAGACCATCAGGGAACGCCCATCTCTCATACTCAACCTTTAAGGTTTAGTACACAGGCAGTCTTCTTTAAAAAGTGGTTGTCCTCTATCCCATTCCTTAATCCAAGGGCTTCCTAACTGGGGTGGTTTTGCCCCCCAGGAAACATGTGGTAATGCCCCAAGATATTTACAATCATCATGACCCAGGGCTTCCTCTGCTGGCTGCTACTGGGGAGAGGCCATGGATGCTGCTGTGTATCCTGCAGTGAACGGGTCAGCCCCACACAGCAAGGAATTCCCTGGTCTAGAATACCTGTGGTGCTGAGGTTGAGCAGTCCTTCCTTAACTCTTAGTGGTCCCACCCTCTTCAGCTTTCACATTTAGTTCTATGACAGATACAAGAGAAACAGAAATGCAACCACTCAGATCTTATTGGGGATAATGAAACATTGAAATAAGGCATGTAGAGTCAAAATGACTGACGTGAAAAGCAAGGGCTCTGGATCCCAGACCTCCAAAGTACGGATGTGAGCACCAGGGGCGCGTGAGACAGTCCACTGGGAAGAGGGAAGGCATTATTAGATCCTTTCTTCGTATTTGTAGTTTATCCTAAGAGAGAGAGGAAAGCTGAGTAGCAGTAAATTTTCACATTCAGCATCTGATCTGGGGGAATCAGCAGGGCTGCCGGGGGCACCAGTCACGTGCTTTTGGGACATTTTGATGTATTAAGTGTACGAGCTACAAAGATGTCAGCGATTTGGTTAAATTCTTTTTGGAAGTGTTGAAGTGCTAGAATGGTTTTAAAACTTTTGTAATGTGTTGAGTTATTGTGAGACTCTTGTACTTCAGAGGTTCACTGATAACTGCAAGGCAAAATACTTCAAACAATGTCAAACTTGACATGAGTTAAGCAATTTTCTTTTATAAAAAGGCAAGTGTTGAACATTCTCAGAACTTTCCTCTTGGGATATTAGGCTGTCAATGTCATGCTAACCAGCAGATTTTTTTTTTTTTAATCATTCTTTGCCTTTCAAAATAAAGGTGACATTTTAATTAACAAGTAAGAAAGTGATTGCTTTTCAGGGGAAAGTTGTGCTATAGAGAATGTGCTGAAAATGAAGTATTTCATCATTATGTGGGTTTTTTTTTTTTCCCTGAGATTGATTTAAATATGTGGTCCCTATGAGTATTTGCTGTCATCATTATCATCAGCTACACTCTTGGATACATTGGAAAGAATTTTCTAACTAGCTTAAAACTATTTCAGACAAAGTTTAAATGGGTCTGAACTCGTTAAAAAGATGAAATAGCGTACACACATGTACACAGATCCATACAGTTGGATTTGGGATCTCTGATCTGTTTGCCTTTCCATGAGGTAGGAATTGGGACTGCTGTGGGCAGTGATGGGTGGAATGGTATTGAAGCAGGACGTGACTCTCCCCCGTACTCCCCTTCCCGCTAAAGGGCGAAAGAGGGAGGGATGATACATTTGCTTCTGCTCCACTTATCCTCAGTATGTTCAGCTTTTAGCCCACGACCTAACTTCAGTAGTAACTTCCTTTTAAGTATTCAGGAGTTCCTTCCTCTGTCCCCCAGAGTTGTGGGGATATTTTTGCCTATTACATGGCTGGCAAAATTCAGGAAAGCATCTTTTCTTTTGGACTTAAATCTGCATCTATAGGTTTTTTTTCCCCCCTTGTCTTTTAGGGCTGCACCTGCAGCACGTGGAGGTTCCCAGGCTAGGGGTCGAATCAGAGCTGTTGCTGCCAGCTTACGCCAGAGCCACAGCAACGCTAGATCCAAGCCGCCTCTGACCTACACCACAGCTCACAGCAACACCAGGTCCTTAACCCACTGAGCAAGGCCAGGGATCAAACCCGAAACCTCATGGTTCCTAGTTGGATTCATTTTCGTGAGCCACGAGGGGAACTCCTGCATCTGTAGTTTGGAAGCTTGAATGTCCTTCACATGAAAACTGATAGCTCTGTTTCTTGAGTGTTAGTTAGTGAGAGCTTTTCAGAGTTCAGCTGTAGCGGCTAAGGTGTGTTTGCATCCTCTAAAAACTGTGCCTAATTGATGTGCTAGGGCAGTGGCAGCAGATTATGGTACCTTTGTACTAATTTGGCTGAGATGAATACCACGTATTCTCTGATAAGTCACTAGAGTAGGGAACTGCTTGTAATCAAAAATTTTTTCTACTTTTTTCCCCCAGCTGTGCCCAGGCCAGGGATCAAACATGTGCCACAGCTGCGACCAGAGCCATAGCAGTGACAATGCCAGATCCTTAACCTGCTGAGCCACCAGGGAATTCCCTGTAATCAAATTTTTTTTTTGTCTTTTGTCTTTTTTGTTGTTGTTGTTGTTGCTATTTCTTGGGCCGCTCCCGCGGCATATGGAGGTTCCCAGGCTAGGGGTTGAATCGGAGCTGTAGCCACCGACCTACGCCAGAGCCACAGCAACGCGGGATCAGAGCCGCATCTGCAACATACACCACAGCTCACGGCAACGCCAGATCGTTAACCCACTGAGCAAGGGCGGGGACCGAACCCGCAACCTCATGGTTCCTAGTCGGATTCGTTAACCACTGCGCCACGACGGGAACTCCATTTTTTTTTTGTCTTTTGTCTTTTTTGTTGTTGTTGTTGTTGCTATTTCTGAAAATTTTAATCTAAGATATCTGGTAGAGGAGTTCCTGTTGTGGCTCAGTGGTTAATGAATCTGACTAGCATCCATGAGGACGCAGGTCTGATCCCTGGCCTTGCTCAGTGGGTTAAGGATTTAGCATTGCCGTGAACTGTGGTACAGGTGGCAAATGCGGCTCGGATCTTGTGTTGCTGTGGCTGTGGTCAGCAGCCATAGCTCCAATTCAACCCCTAGCCTGGGAACCTCCATGTGCTGCAGGTGAGGCCCTAAAAAAAAAGCCAAAAAAAAAAAAGATACCTGGTAGAATCAGTTCTCTTTTGAGGCAGGTCAGATAATAAATTAAAAATGCAAGTGTCTGTATGCATTTTATACATGTGTATATGTATATATCCACGTGTGGTGAGTGTGGGAATATCTTGTCCGGTTCTGAACAAGTTGAGTAGGTTCCTCCCTTCATGGAGGAACTAAATTTAGTTGGTGAGAGTGAAAACACCCATGCTAAATACCAGAAAGCATTGCACCGTGAAATCATGATCAAGCTTGTCAGTCCTCTAGGGTTTCAGGGAACACATGGACAGATGTGGTCCAGGAAGGTCCACAGCTATGCTGTGAAGGTGTAGGTTAGTGGGAGGGAAGTTGTGGCTATTTGGAGGCAGAGGAATGTCATGGAGAAGCCTGGATACTTAACACTCAGCTAGTTTAAATCACTGAATGGGAAGACTGAACTAGTTGGATTTCTGGTTGTACAGCTCAAACTCAAGGTCTGCTTCCTCAGAAAAGCATTCTTAATTTTTTGCTGGTACCTTAACAGTATAATCTTGGGATATCCATTAAAAGAATGGCCTTTTTACTAACCTCCTCATTTCTTGATTAGATTGTCATTCCTTTTTGTTTTTTGAGCAAGTCGTGTGTGTGTGTGTGTGTGTGTGTGTGTGTGTGTGTGTAGATGAAAAAAAAAAACAACTAAAAAACTGCTACCCTCAAATAGAACGGAAGTGTTTGATTTAAGTTATAAAGTCTTAGAGCACTTAGCCTATATTCAGAGATATCTCTGTAACAACCCTCTTATGTAAAGGGAGGGAGGGATTTTATTTTGTGTTAAGTTTAAAGAAAATAATAGGATTTATCAGGCCTATTGTGCTCAGTTCTGTGTATTAACTGTTCAACAAGTGTTTTATCACCAAATACACATCCAACTTGAAAACCAAAACCAAATTTGTCTTTCATCTTTAGTGACATAATCTAGATTTCTCCATTAAGAAGAATTTTTTGTTTTTGTATATTAGTCATTCGGAATAACTTATAGACATATTTCTGACTATCAAAAGGTTAGACTTTCTGTTTCCTATTAGTAGAACTCTACAGTTCGGCTTAATCTTTCAAACATTATGTGATTCAAAGTTAGAATTTGATTTTAATTATTTTCATATTTTAACATTTAAAAAAATGTAGTTTTAAAAATTAAAAATCTTAACCTAGGAAGTATATTGAATTTTAAAGTTTTGACTAATCCATTTTTTTTCCCTTACATATTTTCCTTAGATGTGTTTAAACCCTTTGAATACAGCTTCAAAATTCTATTTTATTCTAAGGAGGAAGAGCCTTGAAGTTCAGTCTTTCTTTTTTTTTTAATTGAAGTCCAGTATTTATCTGACTTTGAATTCAGCTTTCTTTCATGCCCTTGGGAAGTTACTTCTATTATGTAGTTCTTTTTACAAATGGGACTTTGAGATGTTTATCCATCTCTGGTCATATTTTCTAGGTTTCTCTGTAATTTCATAGTTTTTGAATGAAGCAGCATTTAATTTATAATTTTTTTTTTTTTGGTCTTTTTAGGGCTTTGCCTGTGGCATATGGAGGTTCCTAGGCCCAGAGTTGAATTGGAGCTGTAGCCGCTGGCCTGTACCACAGCCACAGCAATGCCAGATCCAAGCTGTATCTGTGGCCTACACCACAGCTTACAGCAATGTTGGATCCTTAACCCACTGATCGAGGCCAGGGATTGAACCTGCATCCTCATGGATACTAGTCAGATTCATTACCACTGAGCCATGATGGGAACTCCAGTTTATATAAATATTATTTTTCACTTCCTTTGCCAGTTCTTATTTTTCATCCTTTTCCCATTATAATAATGGGAAAAAAGTTTTCTTATTCTTTAGACCCTAAATATTAAAGTCACAAAAAATGGTCAAATTTGATTATTAGATATCTGTCTCTTTCATGCTTTTTATGAAGTTATAAAATTATTAAATAATAAGGGTGGGAGATTACCTTATTTATTTATTTATTTATTTGCCTTTTAGGGCCATACCCAAGGCATATGGAGGTTCCCAGGCTAGGGGTCTAATTGGAGCTACAGCTGCCAGCCTACGCCACAGCCACAGCCATGTCAGATCCGAGCCTTGTCTGTGACCTACGCCACAGCTCACAGCAACGCCAGATCCTTAACCTATGGAGCAAGGCCAGGGATCAAACGTGTAACCTCATGGATACTAGTTGAATTCGTTTCCACTGAGCCATGATGGGAACTCCGAGATTACCTAGTTTATACAGATTACCAGAAAGTTATTTTTATTAGTTATTTCTTGGGTTGTAAATAATTTTAAATGACTTTTGAAAGGTCTTATCTTTAGGATTTTTTACCTAAAAAAATCAGGTTATATTTTGCATCACTTTTTATCTTAATCTAATGAAGTAAACCAGACTTCATGAAGTAATGAAGTAATCTTCTGTCAGGATTTCACTTTCAGGTCTTATAAATACAATTCTTGAAAACACTTTGGTTTAAAATAACTGTAGTGTTTGAATGTTTTTTTTTTAACAGATTAGAAAATGCCTTTTATGAACATGCACAGACTTATTACTACACTGAGATCAGAAGAGTGAAATCTCATAAAGAATTTTTGAATAAAACAACGCACCAGGTACATGTCTTTTCCTAAAGAAGGAAATAATAGCTGCATTCTGGAGCAGATGATTCATCATTGATTGTTGTAGAAGAGATTATTAAATGTCTTAAACACTTGGATGTTTTTAAATGGCTTCTGTACTTGAAAAAGTTTCTTTCTTTTTTTTTTTTTCTTTTAAAAGCTCTCAAAAACTAATTTGTCTTAGAGTTCCTACTCTGGTCAGTTAAGAATCTGACAGTAAGGGCTTGGGTCACTGTGGAGGCATGGGTTTGATCCCCTGCCCAGGTGCAGTGGGTTAAAGGGTCTGGTGTTCTGCAGCTATGGCATAGGTCACAGCTGCAGCTCAGACTCAGGCCTTGACCCAGGAACTTCCATATGCCGCAGGTGTGGCTGTTAAAAAAAAAAAAGCCCCAAAAGCATAAAGAAAGCTAAATTTGTCTTTTGTCCTCTTTGCCTTTAATGTTCTTAAAGGTAGATTTTATACCTTTAATTAGTTTATATGGAATAATTCTTGAACTTTAATTTTAAATATTTTCCTTCATGCTTTTACATCTCCTCTTAAGAAACATTATAATTTTACATTTTAGGAGAACATGTTTAACTTTTTTCTGTTCCTTTTTTTTTCAGCTTTTATTTGTTAGACATCAGTTCAAGATAGCTTTCTTCAGTGAGTTGAAACAAGATACACAGAATGCTCTGAAGTAAGTTTCTAACAGTTATCAAACTAAGTTTTCTTTATGTTAACAATAACATTAGTGGCAATTTCTGAACCACAACCAGACTTTAAAATGTTTATATTTGTTAGATTCATGTTTGTAGTATTCACTTTAATTTGTCCAGAGGTAAATGGAATATAATATTTGGGTTTTTTTTTTTTAACCTAATTTCATGATCAGAAGTAAATTTTATAGCGTCAGAAAGCTTTCTGGTCTAATTAATTAAATTTCATGATTCACAGAAACATAATATTAAAATTGTTCTCATTCTGTAGCCTACCTCTTATTTGTAATCAGTAAAATTGTTGTGCTAAGACTGGTTTTCAGAGTTTAATATATATTAAATATTACTTGAGTCAGACTATGAATTTTGTAAGGTGTATAGTACGTTTATTCAATTCAACTATGATTTTATTTCATATATACATATATATTTTTTTTCTTTTTTTTTGCTTTTTGGGGCCATAGTCATGGCATATGGAAGTTCCCAGGCTAGGAGTCTAATTGGAGCTATAGCTCCAGGCCTACACCACAGCTACAGCAATGCAGGATCCAAGCCTCGTCTGCGACCTACACCACAGCTCACGGCAACACCAAATGTTTAACCCACTGAGTGAGGCCAGGGATCGAGCCTGCATCCCCATAGATCCTATCTGGGATCGTTAACCTCTGAGCTGTGAAGGGGACTCCCAGTTAATTTTTTTTTTTAAATTATAATACCTGCCAGTAGCATCATTTTTCATTCAAAGACTCTGTTTAGAGCTTTGAAGAATAGTTGCAGATGTATTGGCAGTGCTTAAGCATTTTATCCCTTTGTTTTTATTTTTCTAAGCACAATTTAATAAAACATCTCTTTGTAGCTTTAACTCAGTTTTTTAAGATTGACAGTGGCAGTGTAGCAAAGGGATAAAAACTAGCTATATACCCTAAAATTGAGGAGAGGCAACATACACGGGGAGTAGGGGGAAGGAAATAGAGAAATAAATAAATCTGTCATTGAGCGGAATTTTCCAGAAATGTCCTTTTTTGTTGTTGTTAAGGAGGCGATAAGCACCAAATTGTGATCTATAAATCCCACCAACTTCGTATAGTTATAGCTGGTTTTAATGTAGTTTTTTTTAAATCTGTGGTATTAGTAAAATGCCTTCAATTCCAGTTCTGTTCAGAAATAGTTCTGGAGAGAAAAATGTTACTGGAGAAGTTAGGAGCACACAGGGTTTTTTTTGGAAAAGACAGACTTTCTCACGTTCTCATTACCATCCCCTCTCTTTTGTTTTTGCTTTTTGGAGCTAAACCCGCTACATATGGAAGTTTATAGGCTAGGGGTGGAATCAGAGCTGCAGCTGCCAGCCTTTGCCACAGTTATAGCAATGCTAGATCCCAGGTGCATCTGTGACCTATACCACAGCTCACAGCAACGCCAGATTCTTAACCCACTGAGCGAGGCCAGGGATCAAACTCCCGCCCTCATGGATGCTAGTTGAGTTCATTACTGCTGAGCAACTAACGGAACTCCACCTTCCCCCTTCTACCAGACTTCCCACTCTCACATCCTTCTCTCCTCAGCACTCGCCACCTCACTGCAGCCCACACCTAAGAACAGTGACACCCACTTCACTTGTACAGATACTGGTTTAAGGCTATTGAGCCACCTCTGTCCTAATAGCACCTTCTTTGCTAATACAGTTTCTATTTGAGAAGCTTGTAATGGTGCTTTTAAAAAATACTTTTTAAGAAAAAAACAGAATGTTACAAATATAAATGTAATAAAGTTCATTGAGTAATAAAAAAAACAGAATGATACTTTTTTTTCACCTATCTCTGGACAGTTTTCCACTTTGATTTTTCAACTTATTTCCTGTCAGCTACAGACAGATGTTAATGACAGAACAGTGTGCAGTGGTTCTGTTCTTAGTGAAAAGTCATTGGTTCCTCCCACACGTAATGAGTCAATATATCAGTTTTCAGGAAATGAGAGATTGCCATGTGTATATTATTATTGAGCTGCTGAGTGCTAAGAACTGTTGAGTAAATAATCTTTGTTGTTTCTAATAATTTTGCTCTTAGAAATCTTTTCTTAAAATCAGTTTATATCATAATTAACCACTTTTTCATGTTTATATTAGAAATTATAGGACCGCATATAATCTTGTACATGAGCTGAGAGCCCATGAAACTAATATTCTGGAAATTAAGACCATGGCAGGATTTGTAAACTACAAGGTAATAGCTCTACTTCCAAATAAAGAAAATTGGCTTTAAATATTGGATTATCTTTTTGAAATTTGAAATTCGAGATTAGTCAGTTGCTCTGAAAAGTGAGTATTTGATTAATTGTGCTGTGCTCTTTCACATTCTTTATCTCAAAGAGCACCCTGGTTCCCAGCAGCCTTTTTGTAACGCTTGGTTTTGAATGGGTCTCATTTAGAGCCTCTTTATTTTTGTAAAAGTCTTTGAGGCTCTTTTGTTTGTTTTTAGGTGGGCACAGGCAGGAGTGAGAAGAAAGCTGCCTATAGTATTGAATTTTGTAGAATAGATTTTGTTACAAATAGTGAATAACTTTATTTCATTTATCAAAAAGACATAACCTCTGTTTTTAGCATAACCTTTCTAATGGAGAAAGTCAGTTCTGTTGCACTTCAGAGAAGGAAGTTCCATAAATTCCATAGTCTTTTTAAAGTTAGTCTCAATTTTACCTATTTTTAAATGAATATGCCTTTTGGCTTTGATTTTCCTCTTTACTTGATTTTACATTTTGCAGATCTGTAGGCTGTGTTTTCAGCACAACACCCCACTGGATGCAATTGCTCAGTTCCGAAAGCACATTGACTTGTGTAAGAAAAAAATCGGAAGTGCAGAGTTGTCTTTTGAGCATGCTGCATGGATGTCTAAACAGTATGTTTTACATCGTACTTTAGAATCTTTTTTAAATGAAATCTTGGGATTTGGAGGAATGGAATTAGCATGGACTTTTGGATCTAATTGAACTAAGATTTTTGTCATTAGGATCATTAAAATGATCCAGCGTAAGTGTGATTCTAGTAATGGTAGATATTGATTCATACGGTCCCTCAGTGGCAGTCAGCTAATTCATGGTACTTTTTTTTTTTATTCAACATGTATTTATTGAGTTTCTGCCATGTGTCAAGATACTGAGAATATACCAGTGAATGGGCAACATACCTGTTGACATGGAACTTGCTCTCTGAGTCTGATGACTAAAAATTGCTAAAATGGAAAATTTCCTCAGAACCATGGATGTATTTGAGTAGTGGGAACAGTGTTGACATCTAGTTTATATTTATAAAGATTTGCTGGCACAGAAGAGTTGACTTAAACAGAAATTTTCTGTAACTACATTTAGTGTGTATTAGAATTTACAAAGAAATCCTCACAATTCACAATTCGTCAGTAGCATTATTTTGATATAGTCTGTTGAGGTTATGGTTCTATGATGAATAAATATTGGAAGTAAGCTTTTTCTTTTTTCTTTCTCATTCTTTTTGTTATTTCTTGATTTTTTTTTTTCCTTTAAGATTCCAGGCCTTTGGAGATTTATTTGATGAAGCTATTAAGTTGGGGTTGACAGCTATACAGACTCAGAATCCTGGTTTCTATTACCAGCAGGCAGCATACTATGCCCAGGAACGCAAGCAGCTTGCAAAAACCCTCTGTAATCATGAAGTAAGTCACTGACTCCTGTATTATCTGGTATCTAGGAAATTTATGAATCTTCTCTTGAGAGAAGATAAGACTGGTGTTGAAAATTTTTTCTAAGCCTTTGTGTGTAATAAATATTTATCTTTAACATTTTCAGGAATTAGGATCGTATTCAGTTTTAGCCTGAGTACTCTATTTTTCACATGTGAATTAAGCATAAGTTTTTCTTTCTTTTTTTTTTCTTTTCCTTTTTAGGGCCACACTCACAGCATGTGGAGGTTCCCAGGCCAGAGGTCGAATCAGGAGCTGTAGCCGCTGGCCTATGCCACAGCCACAGCAACACCAGATCCGAGCCATGTCTGCGACCTGCACCATAGCTCAGGGTGACACCAGATCCTTACCCAGTGAGTGAGACCAGGGATCGAACCTGTTTCCTCACAGATGCTAGTCACATTCATTTTCGCTGAGCCGTGAAGGAAACTCCCAGAAGTTTTTCTTTGAAGAACTCATTTATGATTGGCAATAAGTTAGTAATATAGATGAGAAAATTAAAAGCCATAGTTCAGTCCATGTCACACACCAGTCCATTGTTTTGTTTCTATGATCACTGTTGGAAAGAAGCTGAAGGGATGTGCTTTATTTTGACCTACGGGAAAGGATAACTTTGGACCTCTTTTTCTTCCTGGGATTTTTCCTCTGTGGAAAACTCTATTTGAGAATTTATTTGAGGCATGTTAATTGTCTAGTTTCTTAAACTGGGCATGTCATTTTGCCTTTCTGTTGGATGATTATATTTAGATACCATAAACATCTTTAAAATAAATGGTGTATATATATGTGTATGCAGATAAGCTAGATTTACATTCATATAGTTATATCAGTTTATTGTCACTTAAAACTTCAGATTTCTATTCTGAAGATAGGTTAATATTAACAATGGTACTGCTTAAAAATTGTTTGAAAAACAGTTTGCATATTAGTAAGTACTTTAAATGTTTGGATATTTCTCCCCTCAAATTATGATGTAACTAGACTATTTTCTACCATGTTATTTGTATATGATATATGACTTTATTGAATGTTTTGTATTTTAAAAGTTTGGCGTGTAATAATTTAAGCATATTATTTTAAAAGATGATTAAAAAACTAGGTCTTGTAAGGATATGCAGAAATGGGCATTAATGAATATTGGCTGGAATGTGCAATAATATTTCTGTCCAATGATAATTTAAGAAGCCTCAAAATTATGACCCAGAATTTCTTATTCAAGAAGCCTAAGGCAGATAAGAGATCCTAAGAAATAAGTATTAAGATTTATTTTAAAGATGTTTGGACAGACTTAGTAATTGTAATGTAAAATAAAAGTAACAGTGTGAACAAGTATAGAGAATCTGTTAGAATGTGGAACAGCAGGCAGCCATGAAAAGTGTTTTAGAAGAATATTTAATGATATGGTGTGATGTGCAGAATGTATTAAGTGTAAAAAGCAGGTTGAAAAATTATTTCAGCTGATGATTCAAGTGTTTGCATACAAAATCTAGAAGGATAATGTATATACTTCTCACAGTAGTAGGTTTGAAGGTAATTTAAACTTTTATCCTTTTCCTTTTGGAAGTTTTCTGCATTTTTCAGCAATTATTTGTACTACATTTTGGTTTCTAAGGGAAGAAATTATTAAAAAAAATTATAAAGCAGCATAAATTTGTAAATTCCAGTGCCAAAAATATCCTTCCCCCACCAATACCAAGGTTTAATATCCATGTGATAAAAAAGGAAAAGAGTATCTTCTTTTTTTTTTTTTTGTCTTTTTGCCATTTCTTGGGCCACTCCCGCGGCATATGGAGGTTCCCAGGCTAGAGGTCCAATCGGAGCTGTGGCCACTGGCCTACACCAGAGCCACAGCAATGCGGGATCCGAGCTGTGTCTGCAACCTACACCACAGCTCACGGCAACGCCGTATCCTTAACCCACTGAGCAAGGCCAGGGATCAAACCCGCAACCTCATGGTTTGTAGTTGGATTCATTAACCACTGAGCCACAACGGAACTCCGTATCTTCTTTTTTAAAACTCCGTATAACATTATTTGCAAAAAAGTACTTATACACATGGAGTAACTATCAAGTTTAATTTGTAGTATATTTTTACTGGTTTATAAATTAAAATGTAGCGAAGTTAATTACTGTGAAGTCACTTCTCAGAATATGTTGACTTATTCAATTTAATTTTTATAGGACTGATATTAAAGGAAACTTTTTTGTTTAATTTTGTGAGAATTTATGTTAAAATATTTCCAACTTTGATATTTGAATGTGTTTGGTATTTGTATTTGTGAAAGCCTTTTTATTTTAACAAAGATTAAGGAAGAATTGCTTTGTGATGGATTATGTAAACCTATTCAGGGTTGTGTTTTAATTTACAGGCTTCTATAACGTATCCTAATCCTGATCCCTTAGAAACACAAACAGGTGCTCTTGACTTTTATGGACAACGATCATGGCGACAAGGAGTACTAAGTAAATAACGTTTTCCTCCTTTTCTTTCTATCTCTGAAAGCAAAAGATTGTTATCATAAGTTTTCCATTGACTACATTAGTATAACCAATTATATTGAGTTAAAGGATATGTACTTTTTATTTTTATTTATTTATTTATTTATTTTTTATTATTAATTTTCTTTTGTCTTTTTGCCATTTCTTGGGCTGCTCCCGCGGCATATGGAAGTTCCCAGGCCAGGGGTCCAATCGGAGCTGTAGCTGCCAGCCTACGCCAGAGGCACAGCAACTCGGGATCCGAGCTGCGTCTGCGACCTACACCACCACAGCTCACGGCAACGCCGGATCCTCAACCCACTGGGCAACGGCAGGGATTGAACCCACAACCTCATGGTTCATAGTTGGATTCATTAACCACTGCGCCATGACAGGAACTCCAGGACATGTACTTTTTAAACATTTTTTTAACATTTACTTTTTAGAATGTTTAGTTTATGTCACTGCATTTTAGAATAACTTAAAATTGTGAATGTGATTAAAACATTTGCATATCTGTTGTCTTAAATAACACAGTTAGTAAGCCATTATGGTCTATTAAATATTTTAATTCCAGTTAACTTTAATGATATTTTTATTTTACATTTTAAAACATCGTTAAAAATAATTTCTTTGCTCTTTTTGTTTTATACACACTTATTTTGAGCAGTTTCTATGGCCTTTAAACCTTAAGTGTTCAGAAATTATGTGCTTTTTGTTTTATATACACTTATTTTGAGCAATTTCTGTGGCCTTTAAACCTTAAGTGTTCAGAAATTATATACTTTAATCTGCAGAAAATGTATTTTATCTAGAGAATGATGCTATTATTCTTGAGGACTCCACTGGGCAAAAGAGTAGTGCGCTCAGTAACTTCCCTGCAGAACAGAGATCACAGAGAAGTTGCCATGCTAATAAAGCTGTTTCTTAGAATCCTTATAATTCTAGAATGTTTAAGAATCTTAAGTACATCGTATTTAAAGGATTCAGGGATTGTTCACATCCAGTGTCCGTGTGAAAGATTTATGTTAAATGAGCTGTCTAAAATGGGTTGTGTTCTGTCTTACACAGGTTTTGATCTTTCCGATCCTGAGAAAGAGAAGGTGGGGATTCTTGCCATTCAGCTGAAGGAGAGAAGTGTTGTTCACTCTGTAAGTTTTTTTCCACTGTAAACTTGTTTACAGTATTCAAGGAAAACACGAGATGATGTTTACTGGAGTGTTTCACACTTTGTCTTTTCTAACAGGAAATAATAATAACTCTTCTGAGCAATGCTGTTGCACAATTTAAGAAATATAAGTGTCCAAGAATGAAAAGTCATCTAAGTATGTATCCAGAACATGCTACAATTTCATGCAACTTTGAGTAGTTTTAAACTGAATCCCTAAAATCTTTTTTTTTTTTTTTCATTTTAGTGGTTCAGATGGGAGAAGAGTATTATTATGCAAAGGATTATACCAAAGCTTTGAAGTGAGTCCTGTTCACCATTTATTTTTACAAGTATTCTGATTGCCTTACAGCAAAATTAGAATGGAAATCTGTATTGAAGGATTTATCATTTCCATATTTCTATTAAACTCCATTTCTGTTATTTTTTAAAGTACTGTTTGCTGGTATAGTCATTTTCAGAGTCTTAGGAAACCCCACATTTATGTAATGTGAAAATACCTGTTAAAACTATTTCAATAAGGAGTTCCCATCGTGGCTCAGTGGTTAACGAATCCAACTGGGAACATTGAGGTTGCAGGTTTGATCCCTGGCCTTGCTCAGTGGGTTAAGGATCTGGCGTTGCCGTCAACTGGTGTAGGTTGAAGACGCAGCTCGATCTGGTGTTGCTGTGGCTGTGGCGTAGGCCGGTGGCTACAGCTCCGATTCAACCCCTAGCCTGGGAACCTCCATATGCCAAGTGTGTGGCCCTAGAAAAGACAAAAAAAAAAAAAAACTATTTCAGTAAGATTTTGTGAAGTTCCATATGAAATGAGTAAAGCACTTCGTTTTAGTTTCTCCAAGAACTCTTCAAACCCTTTCTCAAGAAGCTGTCTCGGTGTATCTGACACTTTATCCTCTGTTAGGTTGTTGGATTATGTGATGTGTGATTATCGGAGTGAAGGATGGTGGACGCTGCTCACGTCTATATTGACCACAGCTCTGAAGTGTTCCTACCTCATGGCCCAACTGAAAGATTATATCACTTATTCCCTAGAACTCCTTGGAAGAGGTAACTGGATGTTTGTTTAGTAAAATTCTGAATCTTTACAATTATGTAGCATCTCTAAGCTTCTTAAAATTGGGAGAGTAATTTGGCCTCCAGTAACCTGGTAGTACTTTTAACACGTGGACATCCCCTTGCTGAGTGAAGGAATTTATACTTACTACACTTGAGAAGAACAAATTTCTTCTGCCTTTTAAAAATACGGCCTAAAATTTTTTTTTCATGTTGCATTCAAATGCACATATATAAAGTGCTGGGGTTAACTTTTAGAAAGCTGTGCTGTCAGTTTTCCGGAGTTGTGCCTAGCCATTTAGGAAAGGTATTTATCTGCGGTATTTTAAACCCTGAATTGGGGGTAGTGCGCTCACTTGCCTATCTTAGAGTTCTCATTTTTGTCCTTCTTCCTTCCTATTAGCTTCAACTCTGAAAGATGACCAGAAATCTCGAATAGAAAAGAACCTCATAAATGTTTTAATGGTAGGTTGAAATTCTTTATATAAAATCTGTATCTGGATATAGGTATTTTTTAATAACTAGCTGAACAAATGTTTCACTCCATGTTGGTGCAGAATGAAAGTCCTGACCCTGAACCTGACTGTGATATCTTAGCTGTGAAAACTGCTCAGAAGCTGTGGGCGGACCGGATCTCCCTTGCAGGCAGCAATGTTTTCACAATAGGCGTACAGGACTTTGTGCCATTTGGTGGGTAACCAATATCTACAGCATTTTTTTCAGAGAAATCATCCGTGTTTCTACAAAGTGAATAGATGCAGAATAGTAAATATAAAAGTCAAAGAATTTTCCAAATATGGTCATTTTTTAGGTAAACTGTGATTTTTTTTTTTTTACTTTTTCCCTGTTGGCTTATAAAGATCAAAATTTTAAGTAGTTTAAATCTTAAAGTTTACTTGATTTCCTTTATTTTAGTTCAGATTTATTTGGAATGCTTTGAGGAAGACAGTTATTTAAAAGGTTCATACTTTAATATCTAGGCAGATATTTTGAAATAAATAACAAAATGACTTTTTTTTTCTTTAAAATCCTATGTCAGTTACATTTCTGGAGCAGCTGTGTTTTTAAAATTAAAGAGGTTTTGGTTTGGTGCTATAGTTTATTTAAATTTGGCTTGTTTTTGAAGAGTGAGCTACATTTATGTCCTTTGCAACGCTTCAAGTGCAGAAAATATCCAGTGTAGATGTTGCCTTTGTGAAGAGCAGACCTGGATCAGAGAATAATGTTTGTCTAGTAGTATGTGACTCAGCCCTTTGTGTTTCATTTCTAGTGCAATGCAAAGCCAAGTTCCACGCCCCAAGTTTTCACGTTGATGTTCCCGTGCAGTTTGATATTTATCTGAAGGCTGACTGTCCACATCCCATGAGGTTTTCTAAGCTCTGTGTCAGCTTTAATAATCAGGTAATGGCACCTTTTAATGTGTTTTTACCATCTGGGTTTCTTATTGTAGGTTGGGTTAAATTAGATAAAATTAGCTTAGTGAATTTTAGTGAATAGTAAACGTGCGTCTCCAAATCCTTTCCTAGGGGGCATCACGGTTAACTTCTTGGATAGTCTAGACATCTTACATGCATGCATATATAAGCAACTTTTTTTTTTTATCTACAAAATTGAGATCATACTCTTATTTCCTACATTTGAACCTATTTGTAGTGTGATATAGTCAAGATCTTGGTTACATTCTGTTTCAGTTATGAGCTCTTAAAATTTCCTGGTCACCCTGAGAGTATATTGAGCCATTAACCAGCAAGCATTTGTTGAGAGTTACAATATTTGTAGCATCATGATGAACCTGCAAAAGTATAGCATATGTCAGCCCCATTAAAATAAAAGCACTTTGGGATCAAGGCCGGGACAGACTCACAGATTTCCCAAATAGGTAGGTAATGAGGACTAGATTATGTATGTAGGCTGGAAATAGAGTTATAGCAGGCCAAAGAAAAGAGAGGAAGTTATAAGAATGCAGGTGAAATTAAGATGGGTGTAAAAAGATGAGAGGGAGAAAATATGTATGGTGATGAGAAAACAGAATGGAGGCAGGAGTGCACCTTCTGTGTTTATGGGCGAGAGAAGACGACAGGCTCACAGAGCACAGGGGTCATGGGGGTTAGTAGAAGGGAAGGCTGGTGGCTTCGGGAACTTGGAGAGGTAAGCAGAGATAGGCTGGGAGGGAGAAGTCTTTTAAGATTTATTTATTCATTTTGTTTATCTATTGGATGGTGGTAAAGAAAGAGTATTATCTGTTATAATAGTTTTTAAAGAACTGAGCAGTGTCTCTGTAATAGCATTAGTTAAATGAACCTGAGTCACTTCAGGTTCTTTTATTCAACTTCAAACCATTACGCAAGGATTCCTTCTAATTAGTTTGAGAATTTTAAAGCAATAGCATGAAGTGTATGTATAAGAAACTTTATTCAGTAGCAACATAGAGGGAAAGAGATAATAGTATAGGAGCCAGCCAGAGGCTCTTTATGTGAGTCCAGGTACGAAAGTCTGAGGGGGCGACAGAAAGAAGGAAAAAGACCTTTGAGGGAAAAATGGGAAACAGTCAAGGGGGGTGAGGAACAAGAGATATTATAGTGTTCTGGAAGCCAAGTAAAGAGAAAACTTTTTAAGAAGGGGATGGTGGACAGCATCTTATGCAATAAAGAATAAATCTTTGTTTCTCCCTCCAGGGAGAGGGGTGGCTAGATGTTTTCAGAAGTCAGCTTGTATGTCATGAGCTGTCTTTATCCTGTGGTAGGAGTGAGTGGATAGGTGCTTCAGTTTGGTATAAAATACTTTTGAAAATTAATAACACTCCATAACGCTTCAGCTTTAGCGCAGTTAAACTAAATAAGCTCCAAATAATTTGGTCTTTAGTGTTAACATGTGACATTTGAGTTCTTAAACTGTGACCTTGCTCTCCTCTTTTTCAGGACTACAACCAGTTTTGTGTGATTGAAGAAGCATCCAAAGCAAGTGAAGTTTTAGAAAATTTGACTCAGGGAAAGATGTGCTTAGTTCCTGGTAGAACAAGGAAGTTTTTATTTAAATTTGTTGCCAAAACTGAAGATGTGGGCAAGAAAATTGAGGTCAGTTATGAAATTTGTTTTTAAAATAGTTAAATGATAAAAGCAATAGTGTGTGTGTGTCAGAAGAAATTTCAATACTGTGGAAGTTTATTAAATAAAAAATGAAAATTGGACTTCTCAAGGAAAACCAGTCATTATGTTTTTTGGTAGAATTCCTTTCATGTAGAATATGCTATACATAATATTCAGTAGTTGGCTTTTTTCACTTAATTCTGTTATGTTTGACATTTCCTGTTAATACAAAAGATCAACCTCATTTTTAATGCCTCCATAATCAATTGAGGAGTTTTAAACTCCCCCCCATATATATATACACACACACATATATATACATACACACACATACATATATATACACATAAATATATACTGTATGTAGCAGTTATGTTTTGCATGGTATGACGTAATTCAGACTAAATTAGCTGTATCATTTTCATTGCCTATTTTTAAAGAGAAAAATTAAGGTGTATATTCTAAAGGAATCATTTACTCGTAATTAAAATCCCTTTGAGAAGTATGTGATGAGGGAGTTCCCATTGTGGCTCAGTGGTAACAAACACTGCTAAGTGTCCATGAGGATGCAGGTTTGATCCCTTGCCTCGCTCAGTGGGTTAAGGATCCAGCATTGCCATGAGCCGTAGCGCAGGTCGCAGATGTGGCTCGGATCCTGTGCTGCTGTGGCTGTGGTCTAGGCTGGCAGCTACTCCGATTCAACCCCTAGCCTGGGAACTTCATGTGCTGTGGGTGCGGCCTTAAAAAAAAAGAAAAAAGAAAGAAAATATGTGATGAAAGTATGGAAGTAATGTTTTTATTGGCATAAACTCTGGAGCCGAACTACCTGGGTTTAAATTCCTAGCTCCCTTGCTTACTAGCTTGTGGCCCCAGGGCAGTTCCTTGACCTTTTTGTGTCTCTTTATTCATCTATAAAATGGGGATAATAAGAGTACCTACCTACCTCTTGGTGTTTGTGCTGAATAAATCAGTCAATGTCAATGACTTGGAGTAGCAATTGGAACAAGGTGAGTCTCTGGCAGTGCTTGTTTCCTGGGGCTTGAATGGGAATGGTTGGCTGTGGTCTGCACTTGGTTCCATTTCTGAGACAGAAGCAGAAGACCATACTCCCGATATTCCCATAACCACTTCTCTGACCCTGTTGATTATTACTAACCAATGTCCAGAGTTTTTGCTTATCCGTTTTTTAAAAAGTCTTTATGATTTTGAGTGAATCCCTAATGAAAGACTGTTAGACATAAATCATAATTAATACTGTTCTGAGTATATTTTGTTAATGGATTGAGTTGAAAGGAACATTCATTCAATTGGTAAAGATTTCTGTTGCTTATCCTGTTGATGTCTTCAGGAAAAATATGTGTGGAATTAGGTTCTGAGTATGTCAGTGGTTATCAGAAACTTGATTATTTTACTCCACAAGCACTAATTGAGTGTTTGCTACTTGGGGCCCTACACCAGGTACTGAAATAACAGTACCGTGCGGCGTGTCTGAGCTAGAAGGTCAGGTGTATCTCTGTGGAAAGGTAAAGTGGTTGAAACCTGGCACATGGCTAGCCAGTGTCGCAGCTGACAGGTGGCCGGGACCAGACTCAAGGAGGTATTCTGATCTGTCACACCCTGGGTCTGAGGAACTCTGTAGCCCCACAGCCTTCCCTGTGATGTGTTGGCAGGGGGTGGTGACAGTGTGGTATGAGGTGGCATTTCTGACCAACCTCCTCCTTTTAGATTACGTCCGTGGATCTGGTTCTGGGCAACGAGGCAGGAAGATGTGTGGTTTTAAATTGGCAGGGAGGAGGGGGCGATGCTGCCTCTGCCCAAGAAGCCTTACAGGCCTCGCGTTCTTTCAGAAGACGACCCAAGCTCCCTGCCAGCGAGGTTCACTGGGACAGCATCTCCACCCAGGCCAGTACCATGTAAGTCGGCCCTGGTCAGATTGTGGAAGGTCGTCTTACTTCTTTCAAAGTTTGAATACTTCTCTTTTTTAAAAAGTCAGTTACTTAGCTAATGTTTTTTTCCTCAAAGGATCATTTCCAGAGTTCCAAACATCTCTGTCCATCTGCAACATGATCCGCCTGCCCTTACTAATGAAATGTACTGTTTGGTTGTGACTGTTAAGTCCAACGAAAAGACCCCAGTCAGAGACGTGAAGCTCACTGCTGGTTTAAAACCCGGTAAACATTCCTCATTAATCCAACAGAAAGTAAATGTCACTGGTATCAACCATAGGAAGTTTGTTTAAAAAATAGTTATTGGAGTTCCCGTCGTGGCGCAGTGGTTAACGAATCCGACTAGGAACCATGAGGTTGCGGGTTCGGTCCCTGCCCTTGCTCAGTGGGTTAACGATCCGGCGTTGCCGTGAGCTGTGGTGTAGGTTGCAGATGCGGCTCGGACCCCGCGTTGCTGTGGCTCTGGCGTAGGCCGGTGGCTACAGCTCCGATTTGACCCCTAGCCTGGGAACCTCCATATGCAGCGGGAGTGGCCCAAGAAATAGCTAAAAAGACCAAAAAAAAAAAAATTGTTATGACGAGTTCCTGTTGTGGCTCAGCAGTAACGACCCCAACTAGTGTCCATGAGAATACAGGTTCAGTCCCTGGTGCCGCCCAGTGGGTTAAGGATCTGGCATTGCCATGAGCTGTGGTGTAGGTCACAGATTCTTTTCGGATCCCGTGTTGCTGTGGCTGTGGTGTAGGCTGGCAGCTCCAGCTCTAATTTGACCCCTAGCCTGGGAACTTCAATATGCCATGTGTGCAGCCCTAAAAAGCAAACCAAAAAAGTTATGCTATAGTGCTCTTTAATTGTTCAGGTAATGTTTGAATTTTCTGTATTTTAAAATGCCAACATTCCCACTCTAGGACAGGATGCCAACCTAACTCAGAAAACGCATGTGACTCTTCGAGGAACAGAGCTGTGTGATGAGTCCTACCCAGCGCTGCTCACTGACATTCCCCTTGGAGACCTGCACCCAGGGCAGCAGGTGAACAGGGTCAACCCTGCTTGGAGAGGAGATGAGTTAGGTTGTGGTTTTAAATATGTAGTGAGTTTTAGACAGTTTTAGAGCATTTTCACAGCATATATATGCTGAGACTAAAAAAGTGATGTAACTAATGCACATTTTATACACACTTCACATATTAAATGTGTAAAGTGTCTTAAGCAGTTTTTATACAAAGGATTTTTAGAACAAGATCCTAAGATGGAGAATTTAGTTGCCTGCCAAAATAACGAAATAATGCAAAATTTGTAATTTAATGAAATAACCTTTCAGTCAACTTTTATTTCCAAACCAAGCACAGAGAATTCTTGGGAAGTTGAGAATGATTAAAAAAAAAGGAGTTCCCGTCGTGGCGCAGTGGTTAACGAATCCGACTAGGAACCATGAGGTTGCGGGTTCGGTCCCTGCCCTTGCTCAGTGGGTTAAGGATCCAGCGTTGCCGTGAGCTGTGGTGTAGGTGGCAGACACGGCTCGGATCCCGCGTTGCTGTGGCTCTGGCATAGGCCGGTGGCTACAGCTCCGATTCAACCCCTAGCCTGGGAACCTCCATATGCCGGCAGGAGCGGCCCAAGAAATAGCAACAACAACAACAACAACAAAAGACGAAAAACAAAAACAAACAAACAAACAAACAAACAAACAAAAAAGATGGAGTATATGATCCCACTCATATGCTGTGGCAGGAACAACTGTAAAAATTGTTCAAGATTTTAGCAGTTGCTATTGTAAGCTCTAAAAGGTGGGAGAGTTATCCTAAAATATAAGGAGGAAATTTTGGAATATTAATGAAATTAATATATTTTTATTTTGTTACAGCTGGAAAAAACGATATATGTTCGCTGTGGAACAGTGGGTTCAAGAATGTTTCTCGTGTATGTTTCTTACCTGATCAATACAACCATTGAAGACAAAGAAATCGTTTGCAAGTGTCACAAGGTATGTTTTTCATAGCTTCTTTGAGAACTATCATATGTGGATTATTTCCTCTTTTGTATTATTTTAGTTGACCACTAAAATAAGCAGCTTAGCTGCTTATAGTCCATTAGCACTTTTAATTAGACATCTAATTTTTTTTTAATCATTTGTATTTATTTTAAATGGTGTAATAACAGCACTCATTGCTCAAACATTAGGAAGTTGGCCTACATGGCTTTTTGTACAGAGAACCAGAGGTTTGTGATCTTTTGAAAAAAAGTTTGGAGACTCTAAACCTATCTGCTTCTTTTCTTTTCTTTTCTTTTTCTTTTTTCTTTTTTTTTTTGGTCTTTTGTCCTTTTAGGGCTACACCGTGGCATATGGAGGTTCCCAGGCTAGGGGTCGAATCGGAGCTGTTGCTGCCATCCTACACCACAGCCACTGCAGCACGGATCCGAGCCGTGTCTGTGACCTATACGACAGCTCATGGCAATGCCAGATCCTTGGCCCACTGTACGAGGCCAGGGATCGAACCCACAACCTGATGGTTCCTAGTTGGAGTTGTTTCTACTGCGCCACGATGGGAACTCCTGCTTCTTTCCTTTTTCTTTTCTTTTCCTTTTTTTTTTTTTTTCTTTTTAGGGCCATACCTGTGGCATATTCCTGGGCTAGTGGTCAGTTTGGACCTGCAGCTGCTGGCCTACACCACAGCTACAGAAGCACTGGATCCAAGTCACATTTGTGACCTACACCGAAGCTCACGGCAACAGTGGATCTGTAACCCACCTAGCAAAGCCAGTGATCAAACCCGCATCCTCATGGATAATAGACAGGTTCTTAACCCACTGAGCCACAATGGGAACTCTACTACCTGCTTCTTAAAATCACATATTAGATAACATATAAGTTGGCTTATATGCAGAAGGGTTTGGAGGAAGGGAGATCTCCCTTTGTGAAATATCTTTTCTATCAGTAAAAAAGGATTCTTATAAAAATAGTTTTTGGTAAGTGCACATTAAAGAGGGGAAAGTAGGAAAGCTATCAAGGTGTAGTTCAGCAGCTCAGAGGCAGTGCCTGTTAACTCTTTGATGTATCTCTTATTGCTCTTTTCTGTTTCTAGAGATGGTAGGGGTCGTGTTTTTATGTAGATTTAACCATATTGTATGTAGTGCTCGTATCCTCTCTTTCTAATGGAAGACTATGGTATATCTATGATATATCTTCTTAGTCCTGGCAGCAGTGCTGTCTCAGCCTTTTCCCAGGAATGGCATCCACAAGCCAGCAGAGAAGAAGACCTAGGAATTTGGGGATTTATAGGAGGGCCACTGCCCAGAGTCTGGGCAGTGGGCTGTATTATAAGTCCCTGGAAGGCAAAACCATCCCAAGAGAGTTTAGGAGTATTTCCCAAGTGGGAGGGAGGAAGGCATGTCCTGTAGCATAATAGATGTCACCAGCCTGATGTGATAAGAACCCTGGATGGTGAATTGGGAGCTGATAGTGCCAGTTCGGAGGAAGGGAGATCTCCTGAGTCCTGAATGTGGGCAGCTAGGGAGCTCCCTGTTCCTCCACGTGCCTCTGCATCCTTATCTATAAAATAGGAATGTGAACTTTCTGTGCAGATTTAGTGTCCTAAGTCTTGGACGTCATTTCTACTTCTGATTAGGAAGCTGATGATAGACTCGGAACTACTTTAAAATAATTGTTTGATATCTAGTAATTGTCTTGGACTCAGGCCCAAACTAGGCTGCTACATCTTTTAGCAGCTCTTCTCCTCAACACAGGACATCATCCAGGTGTCTGCCGCTTTTTTAGAGAAGAATGTATTGACTCTTCTATCAACCACTTCATTCCTAAGATGTGATTCTGACAAGTAGAAATAATACTCCATACACAAAAATTAATTTGTCAGATGCATTTGGAAAATACTGGGTTCAGAGGTGTTAAAAAGATATTTTTCTTCAGCATCTAATTTGCGTGTGTATAGAGAAGCTTCACAAAAGCCTGTGGTGATTCTGTTTCAGAATTATTTTACGAAGAAGTGTTTTTTTCAGGGAATATCTTACAGGTCATAGTGTTATTTGGAAGACTTTTGGAAGTTCAGATGTAAATTCTTTCCCCTTCAGTGGATTAAATTTCATTTTTTACTTACATGGGAATCTGCTCTGTAGGCCGTATGGAAATTAAAAGTAGGCCATATCTGAGCTAATCATTGAGTCGCTTCTTGATCTCTGTGAGGAAACCTGGAGGTCCTAGGTTTCAGGCTCACAGAATCATGGCACACTTTTTTCCGGTCACTATAATGAGTAAGGATGTATATCCTGTCTCCTACTTTTAAAGAAAAGTTAGCTTGATAATTGATAAAGGAAATAATTTGAAGCATTTAATAATAGTGAAAATGATGTAGGAATTTCACTGAGTGCTTTGTGTATATTATCTCATTTAATTGTAACATCCCTGTGAGGTTTATGAAACTGAGACTGAAAGCAACCATATAACCTTCTCAAGGTTTGTATCCAGCCAGGATTAAAACCCAGACCTATCTGGTCTCACAGCATGAATTTTTAACTAACATGATCTTTTTAAAAGGTTTCTCACCAACAGGATGTGTTGCTTTTTGTTTAAAGATAGAAGAAGCACACTATTTTTTCAACAGACTCTTGCAGAGGAGATGGAGTAGGTTGATTAAGAGACCAGACTCCAGGGTCAGATTCGGTTCAGTTTCTGCCTTGGTTCCCTACTAGCTCTGTGACCACTTCATCTCCAGTGATTATGATGCTGTGTCAATTATAATATTACTGTTATTATCATTATCATTGTTTTAGTCGTCTTGAGTTGAAGCGAGGTAAAAGACTTAGACAGAAAGAAGGCCCAGATTCTAGGCTTCACTCCACTAGCTTCATGGCTTAAAACTGGTCACTTATCTTCCTTAACCTCTGGCTCCTCATTTGTAAAATGGTGACAGTGCCTGCCCTGCCCGCTCTTACTAGATCCTGACAAAAATAATGGATGAGAAAGCACTTTGCAATATAAATGGTTTTACAACCATAGATAACTTGTTAGAAATATTAATCTGGTCTCTACCTAGATTTTTTCTAAATACTATCTAAAGGAAAGAAAGATTCTAGCTTCTTGATGTATAAATTGGAATTATTTATTGATCAGTAATCAGTTGTGTATTGTATGCCTTCTCTTTTTAAAACTGTATTATTCTTAAGATAGGAAAAGCTATTGAATGTGCCATTTACATTGCCTTGCAGGATGAAACTGTAACAATAGAAACTGTCTTTCCATTTGATGTTGCAGTGAAATTTGTTTCTACGAAGGTATGTTCCGTGAAGCCTATTAGAAGTCATCTAGGCTATAGAAAGTAACAGAAAAAAGAAAATGGATTAGTGTACTTCCTGATAGACCTTTGTCTCCATCTGCCACAGTTTGAACACCTGGAACGGGTTTATGCTGACATCCCATTCCTGTTGATGACAGACCTGTTGAGTGCCTCCCCATGGGCCCTCACCATCATCTCTAGTGAGCTGCAGCTTGCTCCTTCCATGACTCCTGTGGACCAGCTGGAATCCCAAGTGGACAAAGGTGTGGATCATCCCACTTGTGTTTTTTGCAGTTGGGGGGGGGCGGTGCTGGCCAGCCTTGCTTGTTGCTAAGGGAGGGAACTTGAAACTTATACCCACAAAAGCAAATACATGTAGAATTAAGGTAGAATTAGCATCACTTACAATTTGCTTGAGTATACCCTGATAATTTTAAAAGAACAGATTCTTTCAAAAAAAAAGTTAACTCTGAAAGATGTACTTGAAAACAAAAGTTTTCATATTTGGTGTGTTTTTTTTGTAGATAAGTCCATTCTCATTAAAATTCTAATTAATTTTTAATTGACATGTACTATTGTTTATAATATGAAATGGGAAAAGATGTTTATCAAAGAAACTATGGAAAATATAGAAAAGTAGATTATTGATCTTTAAGTTATCCAACTAAAACAGTTTATAGAAGAGATATTACCTTTCCAGTCCGGGATACTTTGGGCTTTTGTATATTTCTTAAGCTGTTAGAGGGAATGAAAATTAGTTTGAAGGTTAACCCAAGCAGAATTATTCTCAAATAGATTATAAGGGCAAATATTGGGAAGGGGAAAAAAAGTTGTGTATTGTTATTTTTATTATATTATTTTATTGGAGTATAGTTGCTTTGTGTTAGTTTTAGGTATACCCAGCAAAGTGATTCAGTTATACATATACACGTATCCATTCTTTTTCAGATTCTTTTCCCATATAAGTTATTACAGAATAGTGAGTAGAGTTCCCTATGCTATACAGTAGGTCCTTATTGATTATCTATTTTATATATAGTAGTGTGTAAATGTTAGTTCCAAACTCCTAATTTATCCCTCCCCACCACGTTTCCCCTCTGGTAACCATAAGTTTGTTTCCAAAATCTGTGAGTCTGTTTCTCATGATGTATTCTTAAAGACCAAATATAAATGAGTTGTTTTGTTTGCTCTGTTTATCTATCTCCTTGAAAAAGTCATTAACCATCTCTTAGCCTTAGATTCCAAGTCTCTATAAATAATGTATAATTGATAAGGTACTCTCTTTTTGTTGTTACATTGCTTGGATGTAAAGCTCTCTTTTCATGAATGAAGTCATTGCATGAGGATTATGAAGACTCTTTCTTTTAGTTGTCTTGCAGACTGGAGAGAGCGCAAGTGAGTGCTTTTGTCTTCGGTGCCCCTCTGTTGGAAATGTTGAAGGTGGAGTAGCAACTGGGCATTATGTTATCTCCTGGAAGAGGTAAAATTATATCAGCCCTGTCTTTTTTTCATTTTCTGTTATTCTAATGCCTTCATCATGCGTCATTGTCATTTAATAGTTGAGAGCTTCTGACAGCCTGGAGGGCAGACTAGAAGTCACAGGCTGTCACTGACCATTTGTCAAATGCACAGAGATTTAAAAGGATAATTAAACTTTCATTTGTGTTTGTTAATTTGTGATTTAGCCAACTTAATTCTGATGATAGGACCACTAAAAGTATTAGGAGAAACTTCCCTTATTTGCGGTCCAATAGGATTATTTACATAGAAAATTCAAGGGAGTCAACAAATTATTAGAATTATAGAGAGTTTCAGCAAGGTTGCTGGATATAACATCAGTACACAAAAATCAGCTGGGTTTCTATATATCATAATAAACCTCTAGGCATTTATTTAAATACCTATTTAAAATAGGTATTTATGTAAAAATATGTGGGAATGTATCTAATATGTATCTAATAGAAAATGTGCATTACCTTTATGGAAAAAAGTTATAAAAATTTAAAACATTAGGGAGTTCCCATCATGGCACAACAGAAAGGAATCCGACTAGGAACCATGAGGTTGTGGGATCGATCCCTGGCCTCGCTCAATGGGTTAAGGATCTGGTGTTGCCTTGAGCTGTGGTGTAGATCGTGGCTTGGATCTGGCGTTGCTGTGGCTCTGGTGTAGGCTGGCAGCAACAGCTCCAATTAGACCCCTAGCCTGGGAACCTCCATGTGCCACGGGTTCAGCTCTAAAAGGACAAAAGACAAAAAAAAAATGTTAAACATTAACGAAAGACCTAAGTAAATGTCAGAGATACAAAAGAGTCTCTGATAGGATTTGGATAAGATTTAATACTGTAAATTATTCTTTAGATTCAGTGCAATTTCCTTCAAGATCTCAACAGCTTGTTTTGTTTTGTTTTTGTGGAACTTGACATACTCAATTTTGAAGTTTATATGGAAAGGCAAAATGTCAGAATACTCCAGAAGTATAACTAGGCAAGGGTACTTGCCCCTCTGAATTCCAAGACTTGTTGTAAAGCTACACTAGTCATCACCATGGTATTGGCTCAGGGAGATATAAATAAACCAGTGGAACAGAAGAGGAAGTCTAGAAATAGTTTCACAGATTCCCACAGGGAAATTACATTCCACAGAGGTAGTGTTGTAGATCTGTGGGGGAAGGATGAACTAACTGTTTTATAGCTGGTGGTAAACAATTGGGTATCAACTTGGGGAAAAACAGGATATCTTCTGTACACTGTATGTCAAAATTGATTCCATGTTTATTAGAGTTCTAATTGTAGAGAGCAAAATTTCATTACTTTTAGTAGAAAAATAAGAGAATCATTTTATGACTTTGGGGTAGGAAGAATTTCTTTAAATAAGACCCTAAAAGTACAAGCCACTAAAATTGATGAATTTGATTTCTTAAAATTGTTTCTCAGGTCATTGAAAAACACCATGAAGCAATTGAAAAGGCAGGAGTTCCCATCTTGGCTCAGTGGTTAACGAATCTGACTAGGAACCATGAGGGTGTGGGTTCAATCCCTGGCCTTGCTCAGTGGGTTAAGGATCTGGTGTTGCCGTGAGCTGTGGTGTAGGTTGCAGACATGGCTCGGATCCTGCGTTGCTTTGGCTGTAGCTCTGATTAGATCCCTAGCCTGGGAACCTCCATATGCCGCGGGAGCGGCCCTAGAAAAGGCAAAAAGACAAAAAAAAAAGAAAGAAAATAGAAATTGAAAAGGCAGAATACAAACTGGGGAAAGCAATTTGCAGTGTATAAAACTGATGAAGGATTAGAATTCACACCAAGAAATTTCTTCCAATCATAAGAAAACACAAGTCTAGTAACCAAAAGTTGAGAAAAAGGCTTGAGTACATAGCATAGTGAACAGAAGGATCCAGATGGCCCATAAACCTAGGGAGAGAAGGTCACCCTTACAAGTAATCTGAGATGGAAATATACTCCCCCTACTTTGGAAAAACGAAAAGGTTTAACAATGCAAGCCCCCCCCCCAAAAAAAAATTGGAGTTCCCATCATGGCTCAGTGGTTAATGAATCCAACTAGGAACCACAAGGTTGCAGGTTCGATCCCTGGCCTTGCTCAGTGGCTTAAGGCTCTGGTGTTGCTGTGAGCTGTGGTGTAGGTCGCAGACGTGGCTCGGACCCTGCGTTGCTGTGGCTCTGGTGTAGGCCGATGGCTACAGCTCTGATTAGACTCCTAACCTGGGAACCCCTATATGCTGCAGGTGCAACCCTAGAAAAGACAAAACAAATAAACAAAAACAAAGTTTCTCTGGAGGGGGGAGTATAAATTAGAACTATTGCTCTGGAAATCTTTTTGCAGTATCAGATAAAGCTGATGATTGGCTATACCCTGCAGTCCCAGAAAAAGTCTCAAACATACAGGAGGGCACATGTGTGGAAATGTTGATAGTAGGTCTGGTATATAATAGTAAAAAGTTATAAACAAACTAAATGTCCATCAACAGGATGTTGGGTAAATTGTGGCACATCCATATAGTGAAATATTATATATCAGTGAAAATGAAGGAACCAGAGCTACACCTATTAACCTATTAATATTAAGTGAAACAAAGCAACTGCAGATGTTCAGAATAGGACGATTGCATGTATATAGTCTTGGAAAACATAGGTTTCTTACAGCTGTACATGTAATGTGGAAAAATGTAAAGAAATACATAGGAATGATAGATGCCAAATTCAGACTAGTATGTACTTCTGGAGCAGAGGGTGGGGGGTACAAGCATGCAAGGGCTCACAGGAAGATTCAGCTATGTTGCTATGTCCTCTTAGGCATGGAGATCGATAAATGGTATTTCATGTGTTTTCTTGATATGGCTTAATTATTTTATAAATCTCAAAACACTGAATAAGATATTAAAAATGAGAAATGAAAAGTGTAATTTTAGGGAGTTCCCGCTGTGGCACAGAAGTCTAATGATCCAGCTTGTCTCTGTGGTGGTGCCAGTTTGATCGCTGGCCTGGTGCAGTGGATTGAAGGATCTGGCATTGCTGCAACTGCGGCATAGACCAGCATCTGCAGCTCAGACTCAGTCCCTGCCCTGGAAACTTCCATATGCTGCGGGTGCAGCCATTAAACAAAAGAAAGAAAGAAAAGAAAAGAAAAATGTCTCATTTTTTAAAAAAAGTTTTTCCTTTCTCCAGTCTTGATTTTACCATATTGATGTTTAGTTTAATCCCTAAATATAGAAATTAAAACAGCATTTTGAAGGCACCGCTTATTCTGTCATGTTACTGTAATACTTGAAAAGACGTATTTCTCATTGGGTGTGCTTGCCTTGAGCATTTGCTCTGCATGGTGTGTGCTATTGTAGTAGTGTAAGCCGTTCCACATCTGCATGCAGGCTATTCCTTCGGGTTGGCCTTGGCAGGCCAATAGCTGCCAGCTGCCCCTGTGGTTCCCACCCTAACTGTTAATGTAGGAAAAAATATTTGACAGTTTCACAATGTTGCTCACTTTAAGTCAGTAATGTTGGAGTATGGAGTGCCACTGTGTGTATTGATGGTAAAATATGGTTAGCCCTTCGGTTTCTGCTGTTTGCCCACGGTGCGGTTACAGCAGTCCATGGAGAGTGGTCTGGCGCTCATCTGGGTTCGGTTGTGAGTGGGAGAGGGGTTTGTGTCATAGTGTCAGGCACTGCACTGCCGCCGACATTGAGAACACCGTGTCCAATGATGCACTTCATGGTGCAGTTGATGTCCACTCTGGCGCAATCCTTTACTTCATCACTGGGACCAAAGAGCCACCTTGAATTGCGTTTGTTCATTGGAAACACTCAAAACTGAAAATGGGATTGGAAAAGCTCTCCCTCCATTAATAAACTTTTAGAAAATGGATAATTTATATTTCTTCCATAATTAGTTGGTGACTATACATGTTACCTGTTTTTGATTTGTTAACTTTTCACATGAAATGTGAATTTAAAGTACGCTTTTCTGCCCTAGGACGTCAGCCATGGAAGACATCCCTGTCATCAGCACGGTCATCACGCTGCCACACGTGATTGTAGAAAACATCCTCTCCACGTGAATGCAGGTATGGCATTCAGCTTTATTTGATGAGGATCCAATTAAGAATATTTATTTTCGCTTCTAAAATTTTTTTGGAATTTTCTATTTTGAAAGATGCCCACTATTTACAAGTAGATTGTGACCAGTCTTGTTTTATCTGTATCTCTACCCACTCCTCCACTCCTGTCGTTTTGGAGCAAATCCCAGATATTATTTCATCTATAAAGATTTCAGTATGCATCTTTAATACTACTGGCTATTTTCCTAAACATAATCACAGTCTCATTATCATAACTTCAAAAATTAGCAGTAATTTTTAATATTATCCAGTTCTAGTGTTGGCCTTTCTTTAGCTGACTCTTAGTGTTCTTTACTTTAAGGTCTGTGTGTTGCCGCTGAAGGATCTCTATCCTTTAGAAATCTGTAGGCAGATGTTCCTGTCGTGGCGCAGTGGAAACGAATCCGACTAGGAACCATGAGGTTGTGGGTTCGATTCCTGGCCTCACTCAGTGGGTTAACAATCCAGTGTTGCTGTGAGGTCGCAGATGCAGCTCGGATCCCATGTTGTTGTGGCTGTGCTGAAAGCTGGCAGCTGTAGCTCCGATTAGACGCCTATCCTGGGAATCTCCTTAAGCTGCGGGAGCGGCCTTAAAAAAAAAAAAAAAAAAATCTGTAGGCAGACAGACCTCCCCTCCCCCACTCCACTGCCACCTCTTCCATCCCCTCCTCTTCCACCCCCATCCCCTCCCTCTCCTCATTGGTATTAGTTCGTTGAAGAAACTTGAGTCCTTTGTCCTGTAGATCTACCTATAATCTAGATTTTGCTGATTGCATTATATCATTATTAAATGTTTCTCTGTCCCTATAAATTAGTGGTTAGATCTGTAGGCTGGATCAGATTTAGGTTAAAAGTTTTTGGCAAGAATACACCATAGTTAATGGTATGTGCTCCCATCAAGTGGCAAATAATGTCTGTCATTCCATCTTGGGCCATTACTGATATTTACGGAAGTGTTTTGTAGATTTAAAAAATCACTCCTGGGGAGTTCCCGTCGTGGCCAGTGGGTTAACTGAATCTGACTGGAAACCATGAGGTTGCAGGTTCCATCCCTGGCCTTGCTCAGTGGGTTAAGGATCCGGCGTTGCCGAGAGCTGTGGTACAGATCACAGATGCGGCTCAGATCCCGCGTTGCTGTGGCTGTGGTGTAGGCCGGCAGCTACAGCTCTGATTCGACCCCTAGCCTGGGAACCTCCATATGCCGGGGGAGTGGCCCTAGAAAAGACAAAAAAAAAAATCACTCCTAAAATATAATTGACTTGGTGATAGCCAAGACCCTTTCTAAGTCACATCAGTTGCAGAAAGCGCTTTGATTCTTCTTAGCCTATTTTATCATAGTCCTGTGGCTGTTGTCCAAAGAATGTTCTTATTTAGCAAGAGTGCAGTGCTGTCATTAATTTAAAGAGTCCCATGTCTTATAGAAAACGATTTATTTACAGAAAGGACCCATAAATGGTGAGCTGCCTTTTTTTTTTTTTGACCAAGAGAAATGTGTCATCTTTCTCTGCAGATCTGCCATCTTTTGGGCGTGTCAGAGAGTCGTTACCTGTCAGGTACCACCTCCAGAATAAGACTAACCTGGTCCAAGATGTGGAGATTTCTGTGGAGCCCAGTGATGCGTTCATGTTCTCGGGTCTTAAACAGGTACAGGTCATAGCTCGTTGGGTTGCCTATGAAGACACAGAAGTGTGGCCAGGAAGTGGAGCACTGTACCTTTAGATTTTATAAATGAATTGATAAAGCTGTGTCCTATTGTTTTGATAGTGGTGAGTCTTCAGTCACTTTCAAATATTAATTACAACTTGCTATAGAAATGGGTTAAATGGGCAACCCTTTTCTCATTGAGATCACTCATATAGGTTCTTTCTCGTCATAAAACAAGAGTTTACAGATTCTCTTTTGTTCTATTATAATAGAATTCCTAAAAGTTTTAGATTTCCCTTTTATTCCTAATGAGTGTGTCTGTGTGTGCATGCACATGGGTGACTTTTAAGGCTTTGAGGCATCACTTCACAGATTCAAAGTCTAATTTTTTTGAACTGTCTGTGCGGTTTTTAAAGAGATTTTGATCTTGCATAGAATTTACTTACCTTTGGTACATTTAGGCACAATTTTATCTGTACAAATGATTCAGGTGTTTTGATTCATCTGTTCAAATCAGAGGTAGGAAAGTTCATCACATTTTTGGCTGGGACATACACTCTCAGGCAAAACCATGTTTCAGTGAGAATACTTCCTCCTCTAAGTGGCAACAGTGACAGCCCTCAGTGGAGTAAATGCTTTTCATTAACAAGGATGTAATTAGAGGAGCACATGTGTCATATCTCCTGGCAGTATCCATGCTGATTTAGGATCTGGCTGTGCGTGTTCTGAGTGCTGGGGTTGCTGCTAAGTGAAAGTAGAGTGACATATGAAGTATACTGTAAGTCCTTACACTGATTTATAATAGATATTAAATATAGTCAATTAGCTATAATATGTGGTACACATGCATATATTATCTCTGACACATCACCTCCCTGTACATACTCTTGGAAATGAATGAGCTTTTCTACTGTTCTGATCTCTTTCACATATTGACTTAAAAATAATTAGATAATGTAGATACCAAAAATCTTACCAGTTTGTTGTTTCCTAAAGAACAAACATCTTTTTTTATCCCTGAAGTTACAGTAAAAATTGCTAAGACAAAACACAGGAGACAGCTGGTTTGTGTTATATTGACATAGAGTTTACAAACATGCATTCCTACTAGTTACCCATAGCACACTGTCCCTGGAAAACCTGCCTGATCTAAGACACAGAAAATCGTTCCAGGAGTTCCTGTTGTGTGTCAGCGGGTTAAGGACCTGGTGTTTTCTCCTTGAGGATGCGGGTTTGATCCCTGGCCTCGCTCAGTGGGTTAAGGATCTGGCGTTGCCACAACCTGTGGCATAGGTTGCCAGATGCGGCTGGGATCTAGTATTGCCATGTCCATGGTGTAGGTCACAGCTACAGCTCCGATTCAACCCCTGACCCAGGAACTTCCATAGGCCACAGGTACGGTCCTGAAAAGAAAAAGAAAATATTGATCCATCTAGTGGTCTCATTGTTAAGCAGGTCCAAGTTGCCTTTCAGTTGTTGGTAGAAACTGAGAAATCACGCACATATTTTTAAAACATTTGTTATCTGCATGGTCCTGGCTTCATCCTAATTCAGCCCTACATTTTGGTATCTGTGTGGTAGAATAGGAGAGGGTATGAATATTTCACCAGAAAGATTGAGGTGTCCGATTGTTTGCCAGTAACGTAGGGATAAATGACATACACATGTTGCAAGTATATTTGCTTATCTTTCTCTGTAACTTCTGTGATTTAGATTCGATTACGTATCCTTCCTGGCACCGAACAGGAAATGCTATATAATTTCTACCCTCTAATGGCCGGATACCAGCAGCTGCCGTCTCTCAACATCAACTTGCTCAGGTTTCCTCACTTCACAAATCAACTGCTCAGGCGTTTTATACCCACCAGCATTTTTGTAAAGGTGAGGCTTAGAAATTTGCTACTTTTTAAATTTCCTGTCTTGAACACAAATAAAAGATGCTCTTTCCTATAAATTTCACTAAATAATATTTTGAGACTAACAGTGATAGTTTTGACTGTTACTCTATAATTTTGGCAATATTGCTGTTCATTTCTTTTGTTATTTATGGATTTTTCTTTAGATTTCTATTTTACAGGGTTTTTTTTTTTGGATGTAATTTTTTTTGTCTTTTTTTTTTTAGGCCTGCACCTGTGGCATATGGAGGTTCCAAAGGTAAGGGTTGAGTTAGAGCTCTAGCCACTGGCCTGTGCCACAGCCACATGGGATCCAGGCCACATCTGTGACCCACCCACAGCTCACAGCAATGCCTCATCCTTTTACCCACTGAGCAAGGCCAAGGATCGACCTGGCGACCTCATGGATGCTAATCAGATTCTTTTCCTCTAAGCCAAGGCGGGAACTCCTAGATGTAATTTTAAAGATTTTTATTCCCTTAAAGATAAAAATTTATCTTTTTTTTTTTTGTCTTTTTGCCTTTTACTTGAGCCACTCCTGTGGCATATGGAGGTTCCCAGGCTAGGGGTCTAATCGGAGCTGTAGCCGCCAGCCTACGTCAGAGCCACAGCATCACAGGATCCGAGCCGCATCTGTAACCCACACCACACCTCACAGCAATGTCAGATCCTTAACCCACTGAGCAAGGCCAGGGATCAAACCTGCAACCTCATGGTTCCTAGTTGGATTCGTTAACCACTGTGCCACAACGGGAACTCCTAAAAATTTATCTTTATAGCATCCTTAAACTTGTTTTTTCTTTGGGTTAATAAAGTATATTTTCATTTTTCTTTTTTAAAAATTTACCTCTTAAAAGTATGTTTTAAAATCGTAGTTAATGTGTAACTAGTTTTTTCATCAAAATGGATTAACTTTGTAATTACAATCCTTGAACTTTTCTAACTATGTAATACTACTGGATTTGGGTCTTTTCTGAAAATGATCACCAGTTGGAAACTATACTCTGGTTTAATGTTTCAGTTTTCTACCATGATGGATGGCAATTCCAGGTTCCCGCAGTAGAGGACTCTAGAATGGTCGTAGTCTGTGGGTGGGAGAGTGAATTGGGCCTCACTCATGGCTGGTGCAGCTCAGCGCCTCACCCCAGGTTAAGCCACTCTGGATGCCTGAATTAAGGCTGTTTATCCAGATAGTTCTGATTACCTTGGTAACCAGAGATACATGACTGTATATAATCCTATGTGTCTTCTTTTCATTTTAAGTTTATACTCCGTTTATGGAATGACAGGTTACTATTTCTGTTTTTTGTATCTGTTAAGCTTTGGGGAATTGCCACCTGTTTATATAATCTGGGATTTGGTAAATTATCAGTTAGCCTATGTTCATGTATCCGTCATAATCTTCCTACCTGTTATCTTTCCAGACTTAAATTTTTTTGCATCTGCAAAAAAATAATTTTATTAACCCTTCATAAGCTCCTATTTTATACCATACTTTAAGATTATTTTTTTTAAATCTCATAATTTTAGATCTCCTGTGTTTAAACAATGACTTTTAAGAGTTCTTTTTTTTTTTTTAAGAGCAATTTTAGGTTCATAGCAAAATTGAAAGGGAAATTCGAGATTTCCCATACTCGCCTCCCCTGTCTCCACCAACAGTGACTTTTTAAAACACTTCCACCTGGTCACACACTAAACACATTTCCATTGCCGTTTCTCACTGTCATGTCTGAGGTCGTCGCCCTGCAAGGGGAAAGTCATGACGGGTGGGGATAAGTGGTCTCTGAAGTCCTGTTAGCTGTTTGACCTTCCGAAAGTTTGCTCTTCCTAAGCTCCGAAGTATGGCTTTAATAAGTGTGAAAGTGTTTATCAATATACAGTCCTGATCCTATTCCAGCCACACAAACATAGCTTGTTTGAGATGTAAGCATTGATCTTGTTAAGAAACCAGCATTTCCTTCCCATCAGTTAATCTCTTTCATACCTTTCCCTGAAGCTGCTCAGTACACCAGACCTAATCCTAGCTAAGCTGGCTGGTTCCACCTTCTGATATTCTTTCACAGTAAACCTCTTCTGAGTAGTGTTTAAATTCATAAAGAAAGGTTCCAGAAAAGTAAACATTCATAAGTTTTAACCTAATTAACACACCCTTTTCTAGCTGCCATGATCTTTTTTCTAAATATAAGAATCATCAACTAGTAACTTGACTACCTAAATGTGTTGACTGGATTTCTCAGAGCCAGCTGCTCTATCATTGGGGAAACTCAATAATTAAAGTGTTTTTCCCTGTCGCACTAAGGATTACCCTTTCCCCACTTGTGAACAATCACTGACTAAAGTTTTACATCCCTTCATACCTTTATTAGACTTTAGAGCTGTGCTATTCCAATATGGTGGCCATGAGCCACATACATGCATTTTGAGATTAAAATTAATTACACCGTAATTTAAAATTTAATTATCAGTTGCACTAGCCACACTTCAGTGCTCAGTGGCATGTGACTAGTGGCCGCTATATTGGCAGCACTGATGTGCAGGATTCCCGTCCTTGTGGAGAGTTGTGTTGGACGGTGCTGTCCTAGAGCAGGTTTGGATCCATATTTTTCTTCCTTTGAAAAATAGTTTGTTTTCTGGAGTTCCTGTTGTGGTGCAGCAGAAACATCTGACTAGGAACCATGAGGTTGGGGGTTCAATCCCTGGCCTCACTTAGTGGGTTAAGGATCCAGCATTGCCGTGAGCTGTGGTGAAGGTCACAGACGAGGCTCTGATCCTGCATTGCTGTGACTGGTGTGGGCTGGCAGTTGTAGCTCTGATTAGACCCCTAGCCTGGGAACCTCCATATGCCTCGGGTGCGGCCCTAAAAAGCAAAAAATAAAAAAATAAAATAAAAAAAGAAAGAAAGAAAGAAAAATAATTTATTTTCTGATCTGTGATTCCCTTGTCCTCTGCCCCTGTCGTAAAGCTGTGTTTGGTAAGGATTTGACCTGGTCGAGCCATTTATTCTGTTTCTAAAACTGAACGTCTTCTGTCAGTCCTAAAAATTACATGAAGTGTGGAAGATCAGGAACGTGTTCTTTCATTCATTCCATTCCTGCTCTGGTCATCAGATGCCTGACTCACACATTCATGCATGAATCTATACTTACATACATATATACATGCAGGAATATATACATACCCAGCCACAGAATAAAGCAGGAGGCCCCCTTCACTGCCTCAGGGAACCCATTGGAATAATTCTGCCTGAAGCACAGCAATCAGCTTCTGGTGCTAAAGTTGTAACACTGATCTATTTAATGTCCTAAACATCTCTCATCTTTTCCCACAAAGGTCTGCTAAAGTACATCAGTGTAATAAAATTATTCACAAGAATTTCACTCTTTTAGTTAACTCCATGACTCTCTTGAGAGTTGGTGACCTGTCATAAATTTTACACCTAAGAAAAAGAAAAACCTAAAAATTTTACCCCTTGATACTTGTTATTCACACTTAGCTTTTCTTCTTCTGATGTTTTCCATTTTTTTAAATCAGCAGCCTTCAAGAAAGGGACATTTTGTTTTTCTCTGCTAGTTCACTCCTTGTAGTATTTGTTGTTAATGCACTGGAGTTCATTGTGAGTCACTTTTTCTCAAACAGGAGTTTGGGAGACACTGAATCCCAAGGAACTTGTCTGTCTGCCCAGGTTTGTGGCCTGCTTAAAGCTTGGGACACTTGCTAAGCAAAAGGGAGAGTAAACTTTACCACTAGTACAGGAATGGTGGTAGGTTCCCTTTACACGCCCCAGTTTAGATTGGCGGTAGCTGCCAGAACACAAGGTTCATTCAGAGGAAGGTTGTGACAAGGGAGATCCCAGTGGTGGAGGATGTGATCAGCTGGTGACGTCTGCCACTGGTGACGGGGAGCAGGTGGCACAGAGGGAGGCCACGCGGTCACCATCGCCAGGCTCGAGTGAGGAAGGAAGGTGGGGAGAGAAGGAGGATAAATTTTGTTTGGATACTTGCACACGTTTATTCTGTTTTTGTGAAACAGTTCCAGGAAAAATCTGGACCAGGAATTTTGAAAAATCTCTTGACTTAAGAGCCCTTCTGTTGTCATTGTCATTTCATAAACCCATTTTGTTTCCCACTTGAAAGCCACAGGGTCGACTCATGGATGACACCTCCATTGCCGCTGCGTGACGTTCAGGACGGGCCTCGGCTGTTCTTACAGAGACATCGGATGGAACTCTAAGCTTTTCATAGTGAACTGCAGCTTGATCATGGTGAAAGTTAAATCTTTTCTATTTTTTAATGGATGTTATACCAACTCTTCAGAGGAACTCATGCTTAAAATATTAGGAAAATCTATCCTCTCTTCCAGTTTCTCTAATAAATATTTGAAATCTGTCAGTGTGACTTTCATGAAAGGATGTCAGCCCATTGTTATTGTTGAAAGTCAATATATGAATAGTCCAGTCTTTTCACAGTAAGTGATTTGCAAGTGCAATAGCAGAGGAGAATTCAGCATCTGAAATAGGACTGGACAAGGGGAAATGCACCAGCATCTGCCCCTGTGAAGTTCAGAATCCCCATGAGTCTCTTTCAGAGTTGGCTAAACTGGAGATAAATCCATCCTCCTGAATTTAATGTGAGCTCAGAGTACAAACTCAGGAAGTGGAAAGCAGTTGCGTGACTGATTCAGAAAACTTCCAGAAAGTTCTAATCAGAGCAATTTAAGATGTCTCAAAAATACCTTTGTTTACCATCATGTTGTGTCAAATGGGTTCAGCCTGCAGCCAACATGGGTTCATTTATGAAGCAGGTTTGTATGTACAAGTGCATTAACAAGCTCTACATCTGTCAGGATCTACCACAAGGCTCTGCTTATAAGCATTATTTCCTAAACAAAAATTTGTGAGGAAGATGGAAGATCTAAATAAGAGCTTTCATTTATGTCGTGCAGTTTGAAAAGACCTATCTAAAACTTTTGAAAATTCATGTAAATAAGTATCATTGTGAAAATCCTCTTTGTTAAAATATCTTAATTTAAAATGACCCCATTTCCTGGAAATTTTTATTATTTAAAAGTGTAGGAGTTGTAAAAAGGAAATGAGTGCTGTAAATAAAAATGTTCTCTTTCAAATATGCTTGTATGTATCTTTTAGTTATTTTGAGCTTCTCTGATTTCAGCTTCATGGAACAGCTGTTACAGGGTCTGGTAAGGAGTGTAGGACTGGAGCTGGCTCTGCTCACCCTTGGGGAGGCTGGTGCAGTGATGGGCTGGATTGGGAGGTCATGAGTTCTTTGTCATCATGGCTCTTCAGGTGGAGGCCATGGGAGCTTGGCAGGTTGTCTAGGGTCGGTCATGTTAGTGACTTTGTTCATGTTACTCACCCTCTGTGTGTCTCCGGGTTCTTACCCATAAGATGTAGATGCTAATAATACTATCTCACAGGCTTCTTAGGAGGCTGATAAAAATGAAACATATGAGAGGAACTGTAAACAAAAGTTTGCTGAAATAAAACTCAGTCATTTCTTTCATGGCCCGTTAATACCTCCAGCCAGAATACTAAAAGTCTCTCTCTTGCTACTGTCCCTAACTGTAGTTAAGAATTCTGAGCTGTAATTTCCGCACTGGCATTGCAGTGAGAGAGGGAGTGCTTCTAAGGAAAAAACAAGTGGAAAAGTCAAGCCCACTCTTCTAATGGGGAGGATGCACCTGGTCCCAACACACACCTTTCTGAAGCTCCCCCTCTTGACCTAAAACCCAGGAAAGACACCCAAAGTGTCCCAACTCCTAGTGTAAAAAATATGTAGAGATGGGTTGTATTATTTAATGGTTGGAGAAATAGTAATGACTAATTTCCAAGAAGCAGCTCAGTGTGACATTAATGATTAGATTGTTGAACAAACATGATACCAAATAGAAATGTGCACTTTCTCTAGATTGTGGATTTGTCTTGAAACATTTCTAACAAGGGATGCTCAGGCTATTTTTTGGAGAGCTCCATAACCATCTTCCTTTAATTTTAGCAGAGAGTGCAGCTGCTAAAGAACTGTGTACAATTGACTAAATCAGTAGAGAACCCCATGTTTTTATGCAAGAGAAGAGAAATTCCTAGTTTAAGTATATTCAGGTTCTCTTCAAAGGTCAAATTTGTGGGAAACTTTCCCTTCCACTCAATTTACTTGTGCCTGAGAACAAAAGAGAAAGCGATCAGTGGGTCTTTTGTGCCTGTTTTACCAGACAGGGCTCAGAACCAAAGTCAAACCTGCCAGGCACACCTGCATCTCAGGTGATATACACCGTGCAAGTTATGGGTCAAGCCATGTTTTAAATTCTTTTTTCTCCCCCATCACTGAAAGGTGGTAAAACTCAAAGCCACCTTGAAGGTGGTTTTTCATTTATAGGAAAACACCTGAATGTATCAGCCTGCTTAGCATATAACTTACAAGGAGTATCTTTATTAGGTTGGTCAGGATCTCTACACCATGCATGTTTCCCAAATGATTGCTGTTGGCATTTACCAAGGGCTACAGTATGCCATGTCTGAATTCATTTAACACTTGTAAGTGCCCAGTGCGGTGTAGGTAGTGTTATTGTCCCATTTTAAAGATGTGCAAACTCCTTAACAGAGAGTTAAGTAACTTGCCCCAATGTTTTGGTTATTGCTGCACAACAAATCATCCCTATACTTGATGGCCTAAAACAACAACTTTTTTTTTTTTTTTTTTTAAATGGTTTCAGTGGGTCAGAAATTCAGGAAGGGCTTGGTTGGGCAGTCCTGGTTTGGGGTCACACATGCAGTTGCTAGTCTGACAGTAGCTAGAGTTAGGGTAGTGGGGATTGTAAGAACGAGGGAGCTGGAGCAACATGGGGCTAGCCAGGCATCTCTCCTTTTAGTCTCAGGACCTTTGCATGTGGTCTTTGGGCTTCCTGACCACACAGCGGTCTCAGAGTAGTTGGGTGCTGACACAGCAGCTCAGAGCTCCAGTCTGGGTGATCTAGACTTTAAGCCCTGTTCTCAAGTCAATGGCAGTAAAAACTGACGCCCTTAATCTCATGTTGAATTCCAAGTATTTACTGAGTTCCTGCCACGGACCAGTTTCTATGCTGGTTGCTAAAGCATAAAGGAATCCTATTCCTGAAGACCATCGGCCCAGCAATAGTGTAGCAATGCCCACTACAGTGTGATTAAGGCAATAGAAATGGGTACAAGACTGCTCAACTGTTGGCATGTGTGGAAATTGCTTTAAAATGCTCCAGAAAATAAAAACCAAACCAGGTCAGGGAGAAGTGCATGAAACAAGATTGGAAAACCATTTAAGGTGGGCAGAGGGTGCCCAGATAGGGGATGTGTCTGAAAATTTCCGTGATAAAGAAGTCACAAAAGATAAAAGTAGAATGGAACCCAGTGGAGGTGACTGTAGGATGTGAGCGAGGAAGCAACAGAGAGGTTCCATTTCCTCCAGGAGTGACATTGGGGTTGCTTTCAGATTCCTGATGCAATTGTTCTCTGTTTTTCTTGTATGGAAATGCATTTCCATCATCCTTGAACAGAAAATATTAGGCGAGCTGGCTTTTGAGGACACATAAAAGTTTGTAAAATAAACAGATCAAGGAAGAGCTTGGCAGGTGATAAAGGGATGCTGGCTGGCGTCCATCCCTGCTGGCCCCTGGCTCGCCAGACGTTCTTAGTGCAGACAGACTTGTCCACGGCTGAGTAAAGCTAGCTTTGAATTTTCCTACCTGACAGGTTCACATTCAGTGATAAGAGAATCAGGGAAGGAATGGAACTCACTTAAAACCAAAAGAATGCCAGCTGCTGTCACCACCTTGCTGCTTCTGGAGAGCTGGGCCTTTTCTGTTTGAATTCAAGGATTTTGAACAAAGCTTGTCTTCTTTTTAGTTGTATAATGCTCATCAGATTATTGAAAAACCGTAGCTTGAAGAATGTTTAACCCTAAGGGATAATCAGAAACCATTGTCTCGACAAAGGACTGAATCCCAAATGTCAAGTTTAAGAGGAAACAATAAGAAGCCTTTACAGTCAAGATGTGTATAAATATTGAATGATTTAAACACAGGGCAGGAGGAACTCTGATACCTCATGCTTTTCTCAGAGGAGCTAAGTGCCCACCAGTTGTTCAGACTACATTTACAATATTTTCTTCACTTATGATTGCCATCCTTTATTATCATGAAAATTTCCAAGCATACATAAAAGTAGAAACTATAACACACTTCCATGCTTATACTCAGCTCTATAGCCATTAATACTCTGCCACCTACCACCTACATAGTCTTATACCCACATCTGTTCCCCTCTTATACAGTTTCACCCATAAATAAAAGGATGTTTTAAAAAACATAACCACAATGAATTACTACATCTGATAAATTACCAATAATCCCTTAAATGTTGCCTGATACACAATATATATTCAATTTTCCCTGACTAAGCAGTCTTTTTATAGTTGGCTGGTTTGATTCCGCATCCAAACAAGGCACGTCATTATATTTAATTATGTCTCAAGTCTTTTTTGAGTTTAATGTAGAACAGTCTCTTTCCTCTTTTTATCTCTTATCATTGACCTGGTGAAGAAATAGAGTCAGTTGCCTTGTAAAATATTCCACATCCTGGTGTTGGCTGATTGCTTCCCCAGGGTGACATTTAGCTTGTTTCTCTGTCTCCTGGATTTCCTGTGGACTGGGAGTGAGAGTTCAAACCTTGCCTAAGTCCCCTTCCACCTGCCTTTTCTAACCACCCCCACAACCTGCCCCAGCTTTTTTTTTTTTTTTTTTTTCCTATAAGAATATCTCACAGATGATATGCTACACATCCTGTTGTCACAAGGTCTAACTGCCTCACTGGTAGTGATGCTAAGATTGATCAGTGTGTTTAGGGGATGACAGCCTAATCCCTTTATTATAAGGTTCAGCTAAACATCCATCAGTGGCAATTGTCTGAATCAGTTACTTAATTAGAAGTTGCAAAAGGTAATTTTAAAATACTGTCCTGCATTTATTGCCTGGAATTATGCTGTTTAGAAGCTTCCCCAACCATTCCACAAGGTCTTCTTAATTACCCTAAAATAGAGTTCCTATAGGAATGAAAGAATTTTTAATAACTTGATGCTTTCTCTTTATAATTTGCAGGATAATGACTGGTGCCTTCACTAATTCCCTGGTTGTTCAAGAGCTCTGGTTTTTGTTTTGGTTTGCTGGTCCACTCTTTTGTCCCCTTTCATGAAATGTAAATGAAAGGCTGGAGAACAGGAATGTCAGGTTGGTGTAAAGGTTTTCTGACATCCCTTGGGGGAATCAGTGCAAGAGCCTGAGATGAAGGAAAGATTTTTTTTTTTTTTTAGGGCCTTGCCCCCAGCACATGGAGGTTCCCAGGCTAGTGGTCTACTTGGAGCTGTGGCCACCGGCACACCACAGCCACAGCAATGCTGGAACTTAACCCACTGAGCAAGGTCAGGGATCGAACCCACATCCTCATGGATCCTAGTCAGGTTAGTTAAGCCGCTGAGCCAGGAAGGCAACTCCCTGATCTAGCAGGATTCTTGCTTAACATGATTCTCCAAAAATGGGAAGAGAAGCTCAAGCCTGGTTGAGCAGAATTGCTCAGAGGAACCTTGATTTGGTCAAAGGAGAGTCTGTCAATACACACTTTACAACCATTAACCACAATAATTTCTTTTTCGGATTAATCATTCCTTCTCCTCTATTAGGCAGTAGGGTGTTTACTATTCCCAAAGTCAAGTCTGTCTGAGCGCGCTGGGCAAGTTGAACCTTTCAAGTGTTGCTTCCCTCTCCCTCAGAGAAAATTAAACCAGGGCTGCACCTTCTGAGAGGCTGGTGCAGGAATAATCCCTGCTCACTCACTACCCAGGACAATGTCGGGTGACTGCCTCTGGGTGCTGCGAAGCGGAAAGAAATTTCTAAAGTGGTTAGACAGGCTGGGTGGCTTCATGACAAGAAGCCTTTATGTTTTAAAATCCGGAACCCAGCTGTGACGACGAGCGAGCGAAAAGGTTTTCTTGTACCTGTTGGATTGACCTGCAGAAACCCAGGCGGGGTGGCTGAGCCCGGGACTCGCACGCACGCTCCCTGGTGCGAATCCCCGCATCCGGGGGACGCTCGCTGCGGCGACGCGGGCGATGATGCGGTGTCTCCGCGGCGGGGCTGAGCCCGGGCGAGGTCACAGCCCTCTGGCATCTCTGAGGTGGCCGATCACCCTGCTGCGATGGCCTCTGGCTAAAACACGGTGCAGCCACTTCCAGAAAGCGGGCACAGCTGTCACAGGCACCCTGGGCGTAGGCAAAGCAGAATGCAAAACTTCTGCTAAGGGCTCTGCGAAGCCCACCCAGGAGGTGAAGCAGTATCAAATTTATCTTTCCTTCCCAGAAGGAGGCACGGCCCAAAAAGAGAGAGGCTGTGTCTAGCCTTGAACTTCTGGGCCACCCGCAGGTGTGCGGGGACTGCATGGACCTCACTTCATGTCCTAACACCCTGGTCTTCCCCCATCCCCACCCCCTGCGACCACCCACCACAGAGACCGAGCTGAAGAGTGGAGAAGCTCTCCACCTCCCAAAGACTCAGCTAGTATCTGAAAGGGAGGCCAGGGGGTGGTGAGAGCAGCAGCGGGCTGGTGGCCTCCTGGCAAACTCGGGTACCTTTGGAATGTCCCCTCCCCGAAGGGAGAGGGGCCTGCCTTGCTTAGGCCAGCGCTGCTTTATTCTTTTCTTTCTGTTTGGTTTGGCAGGACATAGAGCTCTCAGTGGGGCCTGAACCCCCACAGACAGACCTTTCTTTGTAAGAAGGGCCCTCCTCCCCGGAGAAATCACCTTTATCCGGTTATGTAGGTCTGGTCAAAGAGAAATACTTAATGACATGGAAAACGGTCGCTATATATCATGGGGGAAAAAAGCAAGTTACAAAACTGTGTGGTATGATCTTGTTATGTAAGACAAAGCAGAACAAACACTGCAAAAGCTCATATATTATGTAAAGGAAAAAGGCCAGAAGTATATGCACCAAATTCTTTTTTTTAATCATTAGATTATAGGTAATTTTCATTTTCTTCATATTGTCTGTTCTAAAGTGTTTTCGACAATAAGTGGATTTTTTTCTAAAAAAAAAAATGACAAATGTTATTTTAAAAAAAAAAAAAAAGCAGTATCGTGGAGTTCCCATTGTGTCTCAGTGGTTTAAGGAGCCGTCATTGTCTCCCTGAGGACACGGGTTCAATCCTGACCTCCATCAGTGGGTTAAGGATCCTGAGTTGCCACAAACTTTGGTGTAGATTGCAGATGCTGCAGGTGTGGTTGGAAAAAAACAAACAAAAGAAACAAAAATAATGACAAAAAACCAGTACCATAGCACCAGTGAGAAGAAAATTCATGGGTGGATGCATCAATGTACCTACCCGTGTGGATTCCCAGAGAGATTCTGCCCTGCTAAAGATAGAGATCTGCTCCTGCCCCAAGGCCACTCAAGAAAGGAGCCACCACTGCAGTGATAATCATGGTGCTTTTCTCTCACCCAGAAGTTTCCTGAGGATGTTGGTGACTCTGATCTGTTGCTTGGCAACATGTCCACTGAGTTGGTTCTCTTCCAGTCTCCCGTCCTTTATGGGGCAGGGGATTCTCATAGCAGATGCTCTGTCATGTCTCAACTTTTAGACTGTAGGAGGCAGGTCTAGATTTAGATCTCTGACCTCAAGGATGATGTCAAAGGGACCCAAAGAGCTTCCAGGTCTTGACTATATAAGACCCAGTGGCTTCCTTCTTGCCACATTGTCCTAAATGGGCCTTCCAACAGAACCACGAGAATGTAAGTGCCCCAAAGATGTGTTTTACTCACCAATCTGTCTCCAGCTCCTAGAACCATTCCTGACACATTAGGAGGGACTGGTAAATATTCCTGGCGTATATTGATAAACTACAGACTTATTCTTTGGAAATTTGTATCAGATTTCTCTTTCCTGTTCTCTCTTATTTCTTGCCCTTTCTTCCTCTTCTTCTTTTTTTCTCCCTTTTACATTTTTTTATTTTCTATTTGTCTTTTTTTGCCTTTTCTAGGGCCACTCCTGCAGCATATGGAGGTTCCCAGGCTAGGGGTCTAATCAGAGCTGTAGCCACCGGCCTGAGCTAGAGCCACAGCAATGTGGGATCCGAGCCGTGTCTGCATCCTACACCACAGTTGATGGCAACGCCGGATCCTTAACCCACTGAGCAAAGCCAGGGATCAAACCTGCAACCTTATGTTTCCTACTCCAGTTCATTAACCACTGAGCCATGACAGGAACTCTGCTTTTACATTTATAAAGGAGAACTTCCTTCCGTACTCACCTGAGAACTTCCTTCCATACTCACCCCATACACATTTGTCATTTGCCCACTACCAATCCAGGCATTCACTAAAAAAGGGACCAATGTGAATGACAACGAAAACCACAGGCCACGGCCATGCCTGATCCCTGGAAGCTTTCAAGTCCCATCACAAGGAAGTCTTGAGGCATGGAAGAGCAGACACCAAAACCCAGATGATTCCAGCTGTGTCATTCATTGTCATTTCTAGGTCAGCGTAAATGTGAGAATGACCAGAACATCAATTACACACCTTAGGGACACCAAAGATTTTTGTCTAAAGGTGAGAAGGAGAAGATTTACCAGAAATTGCAGGCTGAGAGACCAGGGTCATTTATGTAATTCAGATGCCACAGGCAAGGATCCTATTTCCCTCTGCAAAAGCATTTTGTCTCTCCACAGGCTGTGTTTCTGTGTCCTGTGACCCAATGAAAGCTCTAGAAAAAGCTAGTAAGGTGAAATTTGATGCAGATAGTAATGCTATTTAATTTTTTAGAAATTTCTTCAAAAATTTGTATGGCATTTTCATCATCACAAAAATAAGAATGGAATCACCTGCCTGAGGGCTGCATAAAGCAGCACAGTCTTAGTAGAAGCTGGACAGAGGCTGTTACCAGTGTCACTTACCCCCCTCCCTTCTGCGATTCTTTTTTTTTTTTTTCATTTTTCATTTTTGGCCACACCTTCAACATGTGGCAGTTCCTGGGCTGGGGATTGAACCTGTGCTGCCTTAGAGACAATACCAGGTCCTTAACCCACTGTTCCACAGCCAGAACTCCTTCCTGTGGTTCTTTTGCTGGTGTCTTCAGAACCAGCAACCAATCTGTAAGAAAATTGTATTTCCTGAGTTTGAAGTCCTGGTCTCCTCCCTGTGGATATAAGGAATGGTGAGCAGCCTGATGGGGCTGCCATGTTGCCCAGCTCCGTCCACATGGAATTTTGGGACTGCTGGTCCCTAGAGCCAAGCACTGCGAAAGCACTAGAAGGAGAGAGGCTGGCACCAGTGAATCTGAGCAGCACCCTGAGACAGCTTGCTGGTCAAGAGTCATTTCTCTATCTCAGTGCAAGAGTTTGCTCTCTTATTATTTATGCAGCAGCGTAGGGTGATTTTGAAATTTTTTCTCATCAAAATCAAGGCAGAAGGATGAGTCAGAGAAACATAGAAAGGGAACTTCTCTCTCTCTGATATTTTCCACTTTGAAGCCCCAGAGAAGCATGGTTGTGGAGAGCATGTAGTGACAGCCCACTCCGGGTACTCTGAGGGAGGGGCTGGCCCTCCCCTGCTTCTACCCCTCCTGCCTCCCCAGAGAGCAAGTCTTTGGTGGAGGCAGCTTGTTGAGCTCTGCCGCCTCCTCGTGCTGACAGCAGTGTCAGGTGGGGGCTACCTGCTTGCAGTGCGCCTTGGTGGTGCTTGGGGCGCTCCCGCTCCTTGGCCTCCTACTGCCTCGGAGCCAGGGCACCCCAGGGGCCTCTTTGAGCCCACACTCACTGTCTCCCTGGCCGGGCCCTGGAGGTTGATGGCTGCAAGTGGCAGGGGTGTTGGAGGGGGAGGGGAGGATGCCACTGCTCTCTTGGTGTCTGGTTTCCCAGTGGCTACTTGGAGATAACCACTCCCTCCCCCACCCCACCCCCCAAAAAACCAAATGACAACAACAGCAAACAAAGATGAGGAGTTGACATCCTCTGGGGTAAACTTTGGCAGGCATTAAATGGTAGTCGATGAATAAATTCTTCTATCTTCCTTCCCGCACGGACTGTTTCAAGATGTCTAGTTTACTCAGCCTCTTTGAATATCTCCAGTAAGCTGTGCTTCTGACCGGCTTGGTACTGCTCTCTTTTTTTTCTTTTCTGCTATACCTGAAGCACGTGGAAGTTCCCCTGCCAGGGATACAACCTGCTCCAGAGCAGTGACCCCAGCTCCAGCAGTGACAATGCAGGATCCTTAACCCGATGCACCACCAGGGAACTCCCCCAGTACTGCTCTTATATTTGTTCTCCCTCTGTCTCACCATTGCTCTTCCTATGAAGTGTTAGCACAAACACATCATCCTCCATCCCGATTTCTAGAGTACCTGGGCTAAGATAGGTTTATTCCAGAATATCTCCTTTTTAAAAAAATAAAAAAAGTTGTAAAAATTTTACTTAGACTGTTCATTTTCTTATTTTTACTATATTATTTTAAAAATATACATGCAGAGCAGACAACTTGGAAGATGCAGAAAAATAAAGAGAGGAAAATAAAAAGAACTCATAATCTCATTCCTTAGTGATAAAGACCTTGAACATCCTGGAGAATTTGTTTCCAGTTTTTATTCTTCACATTCAGGGAGTTTGTTTTCTAAATATTCTTGCCCCCAAGCAGCCAGATCTATGGCTTTCAAATTATTTCTCATGCCGTTGGATCTCAGTGGATCCATTTGCAGAGTTTTCTGTGGCCAACTTAAAAAAATATAAATTCATAAGGTGATTCCTAAGTGGGTTCTCAGAAATTAATGGAAATTCCCAGAGGATCTAGCAGGCTTTAAAAATGCTCAACTCAGGGAGTTCCCACAGTGGCTCAGCAGTAACGAACCTGACTAGTATCCATGAGGACGTGGGTTCAATCCCTGGCCTTGCTCATTGGGTTAAGGATCTCGTGTTGCCGTAAGCTGTGGTGTAGGTCGAAGACACAGCTCAAATCTGGCCTGGCTGTGGCTATGACTGTGGCTGGCAGCTGCAGCTCTGATTCAACCCCTACCCTGGGGACTTCCATATGCTGCAAGTGCAGCCCTAAAAAGAAAAAGAAGGAAAAAAAAAAAGGAAAAGAAAAAGGAAATGATCTACCCATTGGTTGATTTTCTGAACGCGTGTAAACTAGTCTCATTTCCCCTTCACATGCAGTGGCACTAATAATAATCTCTCACAAAGATGCTCAGAGAAGAATTAGGGATAGAAGAGGGCTGAGGAAGCATCTCTATAAGTAAGAATAGTCATGAGGGAGTTCCCATCATGGTCAAGTGGAAACAAATCCAACTAGGAACCATGAGGTTTTGGGTTTGATCCCTGGCCTCACTCAGTGGGTTAAGGATCCAGCGTTGCCATGAGCTGTGGTGTAGTTTGCAGACGTGGCTTGGATCTGGCATTGCTGTGGCTGTGGCTGTGGCTGTGGCTGGCAGCTATAGCTCCGATTAGACTCCTAGCCTAGGAACCTCCATATGCCTCGGGAGCGGCCTTAAAAAGACAAAAAAGACCAAAAAAAAAAAAAAAAGAATAGCATGAGATTCATCAAGAGACACTCAGCAGTGAAAGAGGGGGTACTACAGTAAAGGGTATTCACATTGGTTTACTGGAAATTAGCTAGCATTTTTGTAGACTGTGACATTACTATTAATAGCAGACTTTGTGACCACTGATCCTGACTTTTTTCCTCATATAAGTTGTGTGACCTTTGCATATTACTTAACCTTTTTAAGTCCCAGTTTTCTCATCTGAAACATGAGAGTAATAGTAGTTATCTTGCAGGATTTTTTATTTATTCAACCAGTACTTGCTCAATACCAACTATTCAACAAATATTTATTCAATACAGTTTCAGTATTTTAACCTGGATTTCCTTTTTCTTTTCTTTTTTTTTAATGACTGTACCTGCAGCATATGGAAGTTCCCAGGCTAAGGGCTGGAGCTACAGCTGCTGGCCTACACCACAGCCACAGTAAAGCCAGATCTGAGCCACATCTGCAACCTATACCACAGTTCACGGCAGTGCAGATATCGTTAACCCACTGGGCGAGGCCAGGGATCGAACTTGAATGCTCACAACTAGTCAGGTTCTTAAACTGCTGAGCCACAATGGGAACTCCTGAACGTGGGTTTTCTAACTCAAATCTAGTGATCTATATTACAGAATAAATGCATTTGCTAAAAATTCTTAAGTTTACCTAATATCTCGTCAAAATACAGGACAATGTTCACGTCTTTGGCCTCTTGTGGATTAAATATCCAAGTATTTGACTGAATTCTTTTTTTTTTTTTTGTCTTTTCTAGGGCTGAAGGTTCCCTGGCTAGGGGTTGAATAGGAGCTGTCACCACCGGCCTACACCATAGCCACTGCAATGCAAGGATCCAAGCCGTGTCTGCGACCCACACTACAGCTCACGGCAACGCCGGATCCTTAACCCACTGAGCAAGGCCAGGGAGCGAACCCAAAACCTTATAGTTCCAAGTCCGATTCATTAACCACTGAGCCACGATGAGAACTCCTGACTGAATTCTTAATTTGTCATTCTTGTACTGAACCGTGGACTCTCTAGTTTCCCCACTTCTGGAAATGGTACTGCCTCATCCTGGGCACTCAAGCTTCAAAGGGGAAGCAGGGCTCTTTGCTCTGCCTCTTTCCTGTTCCCCCACGTGTATTTCAGGGATATCAGAATGGTTGTTGTCTTCCCTTTCCCTCATGTTCCCAACAAATTCCTCCTGGTTCACTGGTGCCTGAAATTCCATAATTTACTGCCTTGGCTTAAAGCCAGGAGAGGGGAAGGGACATAAATTTCTTCTTTCCTAGAGATGACTATGTGCCAGGTACATTCTTATTTATTCTCCACATCAATCTTATGAATTATACTCTTTAATAAAGGAAGGAACTGAAGCTCAGAGAAGTTGGGTAATTTTTTCACAGTCACAAAGCAGGTAAAGAGAAGAGATTATACCTGAACCCAAGGCGGGTTAACTCTAAAATCTGTGATATACCTACTACTCTAGGCTAACATTTTTGTTGGCCTAGCAATGTATTAAGTATTTGTCTCATTTGATATTTATTCTCAGAGTAAATATGTTTATCAGTGTACTGCTGATGAAGGTACCCTACCCATTTCTCCTTATGCCTTAACATTGAATTCCATCACGGTCCACGAACATATTTTGTATGTTTTCAATTATGTTGAATTATAAAGGCTTGTTTAACGACCCAGGATATAGTCTCTGCTGGTAAATACTTGATGTGCAGGTAAAAAGAATGTTTATTTTATTGTTGTTCAGTGGAGCGTTCTATATTTATGCTTGACATTTGTCAAGTTGGGCACAGCTGACTGATGGTGTTATTGAATTCTTCTAAATCCTTGCTGATTTTCTATTGGTTCTCTTCATTACTGAGAGAGGAGTATTAAAGTCTCCAACTAAAATTACACATTTGTTCAAGTAGCCTTTAAGTTCTGTCAGTTTTTGCTTCCCATATTTTGAAGCTCTGTTGTTAGATGCATATTTGTTCAACCACATCCTTGCATGTGAGCTGTGACTTGAAACATAAGATGCAATTTCAAATGTGCCAAAGCTGGGAAGAACATTCCAGGAAGTAGGAATAACTATGGCAAAGGAACAGCATGACAGGATCAGTGAATAAATGACAAGCAAGCACCATGTTGATAGAGTAGATGATGAGAGACAGAAATCAGCCACAAAATTCACTGTATTTTATTTTGCCAAATTTTCTTTTTTTTTTTTTCCCTTTTTTTTTTCTTTTTGGGGCTGCACCCGTGGCATATGGAAGTTCCCAGCCTAGGGATGAAATTGGAGCTTCAGCTGCCGCCTACACCACAGCCACTGCAATGCCGGATCCAAGCCACATCTCTGACCTACACCACAGCTCACGGCAACGCCAGGTCCTTAACCCACTGAGTGAGGTGAGGGATCAAACCTGCATCCTCATGGATACCAGTTGGATTTGTTTCCACTGTACCGCAACAGAAACTCCCTATTTTGCCAACTTTTGACCTGACTTACTCACAATGAAGCTAAGTGAATTATCTGGTTTAGCTCCAAAGCGTGTTATGTGGGCAGTAGAGCACGATTCTAGAACCAGTTTGCCTGAGTCCAATCTCTCTCTCTCTTTTTTTTTTTTTGTCTTTTTGCCGTTTCTTGGGCCGCTCCTGCGGCACATGGAGGTTCCCAGGCTAGGGGGTCTAATTGGAGCTGTAGCCACTGGCCTATGCCAGAGCCACAGCAATGTGGGATCTGAGCCACGTCTGCGACCTACACCACAGTTGATGGCAACGCCAGATCCTTAACCCACTGAGCAAGGGCAGGGATCGAACCCGCAACCTCATGGTTCCTAGTCGGATTCATTAACCACTGAGCCACGACGGGAACTCCATGAGTCCAATCCTTATTTCAACATTCTCTTAGCTGAGTGGACTTGAGCAAGTTCCTTTAATTTTTTGGTGTCTCATTTTCTTATCTGTAATAGCAGAGCTTCAAAATAGCAGAGCTTCAAAATATTATGAGAATTGTTCTCATAATAACAAGACCACTTCAAAGGTTTATTGTAAAGATCAAATGAGTTGACCCATGCAAATTGCTTAGAATGGTGTCTGGAAAATGGTTATCACTCAACTGACGATGTTTGTTTATTTCAAAAAACAACTGTCTGAATTAGTGGCATGAACCAGGGACGTTGTTTTAGTTTCCTGGGGCTGCCAAAACTAAGTGTCACAAAGTGGGTGGCTTTAAACAACAGAAATGTGTTCTCCCACAGTTTTGGGGACTAGAAGTTTGCAATCAAAGTGTCGGCAGAGCCAGGCCCTCTTTGACATCTCTGGCGGAAGACCCTGTCTGCTTCCTCCCAGCTTCCAGTGGTTGCTAGCCATTCTTGGGGCTCTTTGGCTTGTGAGAGCATAACTCCAATCTCAGCCTTTGTCTTCATGTGGTCTTCTTTCCTCCATGACTTTGTTTCCAAATGTCCCCCTTCTTATATGGATGGCAATCATTGGATTAGAGCCACCCTCATCCAGCATGACCTCATCTTCACCTGGTTACACCTGCAAATACCCTATTTCAAAATTAGGTCACATTGGAGTTCCCACTGTGGCTTAGTGATAATGAACCTGACTAGTATCCATGAGGATGGGGGTTTGATCCCGGGCCCCGGTCAGTGCGTTAAGTATGTGGCGTCGCCGTGAGCCTGACCTTTTTGCATTATGTCTGTACTGTTGGCTCTTCATTTCTCTAGCTAATCCTTTCTTTTTCTTTAAGGCTCATATCACTAATCACAGCTCTATACACTCGTTCAAAGCAAGGTCTTGGAGCATGCAAGTTTCACTAATTGATTTCTTCAGAGGACTTTGCTTCCCTCCAACACACTCTACAAAATGTGGGCTGCCTTTGCGTGTTAACGGGAATGGCTACCCAATGCTCTGTCCCCATCTGTCTGTTTCTCTTTCCTTCTTTCTCTAACCCAAGCACTGTTTTCCCAATGTCTGTAATCTCCACACTATCTTGAGGCCTCTTTTCTGCTTTCTCGATTCCCACTTATGCATTTGCTCTGTAGTTGGGTGGTAAGATGAGTGGGGTGTTAGTATACTTACTTAGTTTGATAATATGTAGAAGCTTAAGTGATAATGGAATGTACAGTTCTTATATTACTGAGCCTCGGATTCTTAAGTCCATTAACCTCCGGCCCTTTTTCTGCCAGGATTCAACAAAAGAGAAGTCAAAAGTTGCATTGCGGCGTAGGAGGAAATTGACTGTGTAAATGCAGATTCTTCTAGGCATTAAAACGAAGGCTCAGATACTGACCCCGTTGTGTCCTGCAATCATTTCTTTTGAGAAGAGGGTCAGTAGGCTGTTTTCACTGAGCATATTTTTAGACACTTTGCCATTAAATCCAGTTTTGCAGGTGCTCAGGGTAAAACCATGGTCATGGCCAACTTTCACTTTGCTGCCTTCACAACCCCCACCTGATTCCTCCCCCTATTTGACAGTCCTTTCTCTTCCCAAGGCCCCCCTGGCACTCATTCCCTTTGAGGGTTCCTCCTGCTTCAGACCCCCCCATATTGCAAAGCGAGGGCCTGTCCTGTGTTCTGTTCCCTCAGGGCTGAAACAACACAGAGCCCTGGAATTTTCAAGCTGAAAGGCCTCTAGAGATAATTTTGATGGATTAATTTTAGTTCAGTGTAGGATAGAGGATATTCAGGAATATCTTATTTTGTTGCACTTCACATTATTGTGCTTTGCAGATATTGGGGGGGGTTGTTTTGTTTTAACAAATTGAAGGTTTGTGGCCACCCCACAAAGAGCAAGACTATGGGTGCCATTTTTCCAACAACGTTTGCTCACTTCTTGTCTCTGTGTTATATTTTGATAATTCTCACAATATTTCTTTTTCATTATTAATATTTGTTGTGATCAGTGATATTTGACGTTGCTATTGCAAAATGACTATGAGTTGCTAAAGGCTCAGATGATGGATAGCATTTTTTAAGCATGTGGTATTTTTTGTTTTTCTTTTTAGGGCTGCACCCTCAACATATGAAAGTTCTGGCGCCAGGAGTCAAAAGAGAGTTACAGCTGGCAGCCTACACCACAGCCACACAGCAATGCTGAATCCTTAACCCACTGAGCAAGGCCAGAGATCAAACCGACACCCTCACAAACACTTTGTCGGGTTCTTAACCTGCTGAGCCACAGTGGGAACTCACCAATGCTCTCTTGAGGGAGGGAAATAGGTTTTGAAATTACTGGGTTGGGGGGCTAGAATGTCAATCTCTTAGATTATTCCGTGGCTTTGTGTTCTTCATGCATTTCTCATTTTAAGGGTCCTATCATTTAGTTTTTACACATACAATGTGCACTTAGTCTCAGTATGTTTTGCTGTTGATAACTAGTGAACACGATGAAATCTATTTTGGGAAATGCTGATACTTTCTCTGTTCAGCTGGTCAGGAGTGGGGTGGAGGTGGGCAGTGCAGAGGCTGCGAGGAGCTGAGGGCTGGGGGGGCAGCACCTTTCTGAGCTATGAGGCATCTTTGGTCCTGTGCACCCCATGACTCACAGACATGGGTCCCACGGCACGAATGGAACAATACTTGCTTTAGACAAAACCCACCCACAGTGAACTCTATTTATCATTCTCCCTCTGGAATCCCGACAGGGAAAATGCTGCCTTGGGGTTGCCATATCGCAAATTACAACAGCCCACTCTCAGGGAACCATAAATATTTGGAATTTGAAGTGGGTTGGAAACAAAAGAAAAAAGAAAAAAAAAAGACCCAAACCTTAAACTAGAGTTGGGGAACAAGCCAGCCAAGCCCCAGATTCCTCGAAATGCTTTTGGCAGGCATTGCATCATAGCTGACCTTTTTGTAAGGGTTTCTGGAGAATCATAGTTAGTGTTTCCTTTTTCTTTTTTTTCCTTTTAACATCATTAAGATTCAGTCTGCCAGCTGAGCATATACTGTGGGGTGACAGCAGGTTACCTTCTCTGTGGGAGAGAGAAGTGTTAGAGTGAGGCCCTCTGGGAGAGTTCTTGATGCTGGATACAGCTTTGATGAAGGCTTAAGCTGAAAGATACATTGAGTTTGAAATACATATTTTACAAGTGGAGGGCATGGGATGGTGTCCTGGATTCCATCAGGCATGCACAGAGCATCCTGTCACGCAAGGCAGAGAGGGGGGTTGAGCTTACCCCTCAGACCCCTGGTGAGGAGAGATCCTACCACCCACCCTCAGGAGCAAAGTCATATAGCTTCCTCTAAGACCTGTCCAAACAAAGATCAGTCAACTCTCTAAATCTGGGGAAGGCCAAGAATAAAGTTGCTCAGAGACAGAGAGAGAGAGAGAGAAAAAGGAAGGAAAGAAGGAAGGAAGAAGAAAGAGAGAGAGAGAGAAGAAAGAAAGAAAGAAAGAAAGAGAGAGAGAGAGAGAGAGAGAGAGAGAGAGAGAGAGAGAGAAAGAAGAAAGAAAGACGAAAGAAAGAAAGAAAGAAAGAAAGAAAGAAAGAAAGAAAAAGAAAGAAAGAAAGAAAGGAAGGAAGGAAAGTCATTTGACTAAGTTGACTGAGGTTTTAAAGCTCTCTCCTTCATAATCTGATAGGAAAATCTTGGAGCAACTAGAGCAGTGGTTCTCTAAGGCCCCGAGCAGAATGGATTAGAGGGTCAAAGCAGGGCCTTGGGTCCTAAATCACCCGGTCCTTGGGGGCAGCCAGAGTGAATAGGGAAAGAGCAGTGGGGTGAGCAAGGCTGGGACTGGGGTTGGGATGGGAGCAAGAGCAATGCTGGCAGATGTGAGATCAAACTCTTCAGATTCCGTGCAGCAAAACGATGTTGTTTCTTTGAATCCCACCCTCCTCTCCCAGGACCACTAGTAAGGCTAGCTGGAATTTTAGGTGGTGGGTTAACCCCTCTGTGTTATTTCCAACATTTCACAGAGGGAAAATCTGGTGAGAACCAACATCAAGGGGAGATCTCAAAGGAAAGAACAGAGCGGAAGACATCCTAAAAGCCCTGGAGTTGTGAAAGGCAGACATCCAGCTCCAGCCTCCCCTGGTATTTATGTGTTTTGTGTACTTGCTTATTTCAGGCTCTTTCAGGTTTTTTGTTTGTTTGTTTGTTTGTTTGTTTGTTTTTACTACCACCTGAGCACCAGCTCTTTCTCTATCCTTTACCTCTGACTCCGGGCAACTTCTCCCCTAACTGCCCCAATCCTGTTGCCCTAAGGACAGTTCTGATGCCAGGTCTCCAAGACAGAAGGACAAAGTCTGAGAGTACATATAAAGAGGATGTAAGAGTTGGAAAGAATAGCTCCAGGGATCAGTTCAGACCTGATTCTGGTAGTAAAGGACAGTTGTTGGCCTTTCAGCAGTTCAAGTGGCTTTATTTTATATAGCCTCATGATAAGGATTGCCTGATTTAGCAAATAAAAACAGAGATACACTGTTACATGCTGCAACATGGATAAACTTTGAAATCATGCTGTGAAAGAAACCAGTCACAAAAGGCCACATATTTTATGAGCCCATATATGTGAAATGTCCAAAATGGGAAAATCTATAAAGACCGAAGTTAAATGAGTGGTTACCTATGCCTATGGAATCAAAAGGCAGGGAAGGGAGTAACTGATAATGGATACAGGGTTTCTTTTGGGGGTAATAAAATGTTTTAAAAATAGATTGTAATAGTGGTTGCACGATGCTGTGAATAAAAGTTATTGAATTGCACACAAAGTGGTAGAATTTTATGATACATGCATATCTCAATAAAGCTATTTTCAAAAACCTAGGATGCCAAGTTAAATTTGAATTTCAGATAAACCATGAAAAAACTTAGTGTAAGTATATCTGATGCCATATTTTGGATATATTTATATCAAAAATATTTTCACTATTATTTGGAATTCAAATTTAACTGGATGTCTTATATTTTGTCAACTCTACTTACAGTTAAATGTCAGAGAAACCACCAATCGACAGCAAAAGAAAGAAGAAATAGTTCATTAGATGTCATTTAAATGAGATTTAAGAGGACATCTACATGATTTTGGCATCAAAATGCTTAACGACTAACCAAAACCAAGGACTTCTTGATTTAATGATAATCATTTCTTTAAAAAAATCTATTGTAGCTCCCAAAGCAAAGGGATCCAGAAAGAAAATAAATAACCTTTAAATCATATTATTAATAATTTCCCCAAATGATAGAAAATGTTTAGAAGAGACAAGAGGTAGATATTTCATAAGAGCCTTCTAATCTTTACATTTTATAAATTTTGCCATTGAATTAGTAATATTCTGGGGGGAGTTCACGAGTGTAGATCTTAAAAATTTTGACTCTGGGCGTTTCCACTATGGTGCAGTGGTTAAATTTCCAGCATTGTCTCTGCAGCAGTGCAGGTTCAATCCCCCACTCTGCGCAGTTGGTTAAGGATCTGGCGTTGTGCAGCTGTGGCTTAGGTTGTGGCTATGGCTCAGATTCAATCCCTGGCCCAGGAACTTCCATATGCTGTGAGTGCAGCCAAAAAAATTTTTTTGACTTGTTCAAGTAGAAGAGAAATTTTTATAAAATATTTACTACATAATGATTGTTATACAATGAGATTTATCATAAGGTAAAGATTGTAAGATTATTATAAGATTCTCATGCTTTATGGAAGAAATTAGGGCACTTTCAAGTGGTGATCTTGTATTTGTTTTAAGGAGCTGTCTCAGTTTGCAAATTCTGGTAAGCAGAATTCTTTAAGTTTGCACTTGCATAATGCTCATCTTTGCAGAAGGACCACACCCCTGCTTTGATACCGGAAAATCCAGCATAAAATTGCCACAGTGGCATAAATCAATGCAGGATTATTTAGCAATTATTAGCAGGTGGTGCCTGCAAAGCTCTGTTCAATGCTCTCTTAATACAGTGGTAATAGCAGTCAGTATTAGTTTTCTTATTTTACAATTGGGAAAACATAAGACTGTCATAAATTTTTCTGAATTTAATAATTTGATAAATTGGGATTAGAATATGTTGAGTTCTGTGATGCAGCATTTAACCAAACCATAGGTCTTTAATTAAATACTTTGAGTGAATAATGGATGTTGAATTAACCCCTTAAATGGTAATGGCCCAGATTTTCCATTATAGGTGGTTGATAAACAATAAATTTTCCTAAATAAATAATTATAGATTAAAAATTAAAGTGAAATTAAATTGGTAAATTCCATATAAATTGAGGGAAAAAGACCATATGTCTCCCCTTGAATAATTTCAAGGGACATAAGTGATGTTAACATAACATAAAAATGATGGATGGGGTGTTCCCATTGGGTTTCAATAGGTTAGGAACCCGACATAGTCTCCATGAGGTTGTGGGTTCAATCCCTGGCCTTGCTCAGTGGGTTAAGCATCCAGTATTGCTGCAAACTGTGGTGTAGGCCGGCAGTGGCAAATCCCATTCAGCCCCTATCCTGGGAACTTCCATATGCCGAAGGTGTGGCCTTAAAAAAAAAATGATGACTGGTATAAGTGATGTCAACGTTGGGCAATGATTTTTCAGAACACTTTCATCTTTCTGTTTACACCTAGGGTTAAAAAAAAATTAGTCATTATTATTCTCACACATTGAAATTTAGATTCCTATGGGCTATTGCATAACTGGTCTCCATTTTAAAAGATTCTTCAAAAGGCTAAGACCTTTATATAAGAAAGAGTTGTCAAAAAGAGGTAGTATGTACCTTTTTTAAAAAAAATTAGAAACAATTAAAAGTACAAAGAGCAGGTGGGAACTGAATCTGCTTAAAAGAAGAAAAATTCAGGCAGTTAACTTTATTTCTTAGACTTTCTGCAGCAGCTCTTGAGGACTGGAGTGTTTCTAGGGACAGGAGCCAGGAACACGCTGAAGCCCCCAGAGCTGGCATTGAATCCAAGCCCCTCCTTTCTCTTCCTGGTCTAGTGTCAGCTCATGTGATCTATTGGATTTTGGCCCCAGGCCCGCTAATTAAAGCCACCATAGACATGAAGAGGTTCACATTTTCTGAACCCAGAGAGAGGAAATTTGGATTCATAACTGAAAACCACAAACTTGTGGGTCCCATAGCTCTTGGGGCTGAACTTGCCCAATGGACTCAACCAAAGGGGCTAGTTCCATGGGAGAAAGGACAGCTGAAAAGAGAGGTAGGGTTTGGGAGTTCCTGTCATGGCTCAGCGAGTTACAAACCCAGCTAGTATCCATGAGGATTCGGGTTGGATTCCTGGCCTCACTCAGTGGGTTAAGGATACAGTATTGCCGTGAGCTGTAGTGAAGGTCGCAGATGCCACTCAGATCCCGTCTTGCTGCGGGTGTGGTGTAGGCTGGCAGCTGCAGCTCCAATAGCCTGGGAACTTCCATGTGCTGCAGGTGCGGCTGTAAAAAGCAAAAAGAGAGAGAGGGTTTTGTGCTTGAATGGCAAAATGATTTAATTAGAATCTCATTAAAATTAACCATGTCTCCCAGACTTTAGCATGCAAGTGTATTTGTTAAGTTGCAAATGGGACATACAGCTGGGCAAAAATGATCCACAATGTTCTGACTTGGAATTAGTGTCAAAAGCAGAGACAAACTTCACAAGGGCTGACTCTCTTAGACATGGGTGAGAAGATAGCTACTAAATGTGTCTGAAACTGGTATTACCTTTTCCCATCTTCTGTTCATTCTCTTCCAGAAGTCCCTCTTTGCTATTTCTTTAAGGCTTCAGTGTTGCTACCTTTGGGTCCAGGTTTTCGTCAACCAGATAAGGAAACTGTCAGAGCCACTCCCAGCCACTTGATCTAACACACTGAATCAAGAACAAGTGAATCTCTATTTCAAATTGTATTACATAACACATTATTATATATTTATGTAAATCAATTCATTCCAATTCAACATCGTATTCCTTCCACTATGATCCAACACCCTTATTGGATTCCCGCACATGTCCCCCAAATTCTATTGATATAAATTGGTAAAACCTTATAGTTCTTCTGGTGTCATTGCAACTTTATATGTCTTATTTTGTACTGTTAGGACATGCTGGAACTTGAGTCTGGTCTAGAACCAATGGGTTCATCCTGCGAAGGGTCATCAGTCCTTTGTAGGACCTTGGAAATGACCATTGCATGATCTTCTGGCATAAGGACGTGGGAGAAAGAATTTCTTCTACTGGTGTGGAAGACGGCAGAATCTAAGAACTCAAGGCCCCCAGCTGCACTGACTATGCTTTCTAGGACTCCTTCTCAAATTTTAGGGTCTCGTTCCTTTCTAATCATTGTCTTAATTTTAGCAACAGAGAGCCTGTAAGGTTGGGAAATCAACTGAGCTGGACTTTGGGTTTGGTTTTTAGAAATCTTGGCCCTGTAGCTAAAAGATAAAGGGTGTTTGTTTTTAGGGCAGTCATAGAAGATTTCTCATCCTGTAGCCAGAACTTGAGCTGGAAATTTAAAGCTCTGAGCTCATCGTTTTTCTTTCCCCAAGTTCCATAGACTGTAGTCGAACAAGCCCATTGTATATAAAGTTCTTTTTATGGAAGAAACCACTTAGTCATCCAAAGCCTTGTTTTCTCTGGACATTTTGATTGCAGGTAATAATTAAAGTAATTTTGCCACCTCATCTCATGGACTACCATTATTAGTCATTTTTAATGATCTTGGATCATCAGTCCCTTTAAATTGAATCAGGTCAGAGATCCAGTTTCAGATAGTCTACAACAGGCTCCAAGAACACATCCCCTGGAACTGTTTCTGGTACTAATTTCCATATAATCTGGGTTTATTCAGAGAAGCACAGTCGCTATAAATGACTCAAAGTAATGGATGTATTTTAGGAACTAGACCTTACAGAAGAGTGGGAGCTGCTAGTGGGGGAGTCTATGCGAAGCTATTGCCTCTATATCTGGTGATGAACCTGCAGTCTTTACAGGTTACCTGGGTAACCTAGGTTACCAACAGCAGGGGTGGGTGGGGCAGGAAAGCTAGACAGGAATGGGATCAGCACAGGCAGAGTGTGACCACGAGAACAAACCAGAACCTGTCTCTACTGGCCCTGACCCTGATAACACAGGTAACCTGCTGGTGGTCTTCACCATAGACAGACACATGCCTGGCCCAGGACTCAGAGATCTGGTGGGAAGTGGGGAAGCCTGAGCCTGGCCATGGCTCCCTGTACCCAGCGTGCCAGCAGATAGGTGACAGCATGTGTGAGCTGATGCACTGCCTGAGGCACTGATTCTCAGAGCCTAAAAATATGGCAAAGAATTCACTTTTGATTTCCACATATTGTGCAAACTTCTCCTATGGTCAAGCTGACCCCAGAAGCATGCAGGGAAGAGAATGCTGGGGATGCAGTTGCAACCTGCCTAGATTTATACAGTACAGTCACTACTGTACTGTACAGCAAATGATCAGTATTCCCTGTTGTCATGGAGCTTACTTTCTAATGAGGAAATACATTAAAATACACACACACACACACACATAGGTATGTATAAATGTGTGTGTGTGTACATTCCTTATGACAGCCTTCTGAGATAAGTACTTGTGGATTAGCTCCATTTTACAGGTAAGGAAACTAAGGTAGAAATCACTTAAGTGGAGTTCCCGTCGTGGCTCAGTGGTTAATGAATCTGATTAGTAACCATGAGGTTGTGGGTTCAATCCCTGGCCTTGCTCAGTAGGTTAAGGATCTGGCGTTGCCATGAGCTGTGGTGTAAGTTGCAGACGCAGCTCAGATCCCGTGTTGCTGTGGCTGTGGTGTAGGCTGGCAGTTACAGCTCCGATTAGACCCCTAGCCTGGGAACCTCCATATGCTGGGGGGAGTGGCCCTAGAAAAGGTAAAAAAAAAAAAAAAAAAAAGACAAAAAAGAAATCAGTTAAGTATTTTGCCTTGGGTCCCACAGCTAATAAATGCTCTGGACAAGCTGAAGGCAGGAACTGCTCCTCTGCTTTGTTTATTCTGCATAAAGCCCTCCCCCAAATGCCCACTTCAAACTGAACACTCCTTTCAAGTGATAGCACAGATTTTAGTATTTCATGGCATTCACACTCTTTTGCCCCTCACCTGTGTTGTTCTTATGGTAATTATCTCCTCCAACTGGATCTAAGACGCTCTAATTCATGATATGAATTTATGTGTGTACAGGCTCATCTCAGTGCCAGTCATGCCCATTCAGCTGGCATCTGGGAACCTCTATTTGCGCTGACTCGATGCCTCTGACAGTCAGAACGAGGTGCGTGGACCTGTGGCCCAAGCAGCACACAGTCGCAAAGAAACTGTTTCTCAATTGCTTTTGTCCGTTTCTTGCTGAAGCAAAGAGAAAGCAGTCAGGGTGCCTGCACGGATTCGGGGTGGGGGGAGGGGGGGAGTTGGTCTCGTGATAATCACATAACCCAGACAAGTCAGGGCAGGGGACAGTCAGGGAAGGAAGAGGAGAGGTCAGTGCTGGAGCTAGTCAGATGGTGCCCGACATTTACCTCTGCTCTGAAGAAGGCTCATTCCAGAGGATTATTACATGAATTCCTATAGTTCATTCAGCCAGGGGAAAGTCGAAGAGACTTGAAACTTCAGGCCGGAATCCTGCATTTTTGTATGCCCCCAGCATGAAAAGGACTGCTCTTAACTCTCATTGAGATTTAGTTAATATTCAGCCCACAGAAAATGGAAGGTGGAGGAGGAGAAAAAGGCCCCCACCCACCTCCCATCATTTTGGCATTAACTGTTACTGGCTCCCATGAAAACACTGGGAAGGGATTTGTTTTGTGGTTGGGTTTCCTTTTTTCTTTTTTTTAAACATCATGACTAGATCTGCCCTATTTCCTCAAATATGTAAGGGGAAGGGAGCGGTGACTTCCTAAAGGAAAGTATTTATATTTTTAGACTGAAATATGCTTTGACAAAGCTCTTCTCAAAAAAAAAAAAAAACATAAAAAAGAGTTCTGAACAATGGAAAACACCTCAAGCCATAGTTAAGGTGGTTTGGCTTATAAAATATATTTTAATGTCGTGAGAGAGAGGGATGAGCAATTTTGTTTTATTTTCAAAAATGGCTCAAAAAATGTTTCTGGATTTTAGAATATCTGCCTTGATTCTCCTTTCTTTTGAACTTCCTTGTTTCAGGCTCGCACATCTGTGGAGTCCAGGAAGGCCACTGCTCTGGAATGCTAGGATGGGGTCCACACTCTGATGATGGACTTGGGGGGGGGCGCAGAGGGAGAGAAGGGGGCTTGGGACGGGGGATGCCTTCCTCTGAGGATACTACCCTTTGATATCAACAGCTCAAGGGAGTCCTGGAGGTCACCCAGTCCAGTGTTTCTGGTGTCGCTGACCCCGTGCAGCAGGGCGTGTGAGCCAGGAATCCACACCTTGGAGTTCCCGTTGTGGCTCAGTGGTTAACGAACCTGACTAGCATCCATGAGGATGAGGGTTCCATCCCTGGCCTCACTCAGTGGGTTAGGGATCTGGCATTGCTGTGAGCTGTGGCGTAGGTCACAGATGTGGTTCTAATCCTGCATTGCTGTGGCTGTGGTGTAGGCTGGCAGCTACAGCTCCAATTCGACCCTTAGCCTGGGAACCTCCGTATGCTGCAGGTGCAGTCCTAAAAAGATTGAAAAAAAAAAAAAAAAAAAAAAGGAATTCATACCTTAACCTGCAGCCTAGAAGAGTTAGTTCTATCCCCAGCTGGTATAAAGGGCTTTACTTCCCAAAGGAGCGGTGCGTGATCTAGAGAGCTAATGGGACTCAGAACAGCAGCCAGTTTAACTCAGACTCTACTTTCAGATGTGTGGCTTAAAGAGGGACACCGTGCTTGTCAGCATAGGTGCAAACAGGTAGACGGGCCTCTGTGAAATGCTTTCTGGGCTCTGGGAAGACAGTCCCCATGTCCCCCCTTCTTCTCTTATTTGTTCGTCAGGAATTCCATGGATGAGGTCACAAAACCTTTATGTCACTGTTGGAGATAAAATAGGACTGCTCTTTAAAAAGGCAAGACATTAGCATAAGGTCATGTGATAACACAGGGCTATCTGTTCCTGAGCAAGAGGTGGCGTGAAATTGCAAGGGAGCCCAAGGGAGCCTTGAATGAAGGGAAAGTCCTAGACCACAGATGAAAGACTGGCTAAAAGATAAAAATGTTGTTTTCAAATTTTGTATTATAAATTTTTTCCAACATACATTAAAAATTAAAAGAATAGTAGACTGTTCACCGAGATGACTGCCATTTATATGAAAGAATTTTAACTTATCCCCACATTTGCATCATCTTTCTCTGTGTACGTGTGTGTTGTACTGTGGAATGAACATTTCTTTAAGAACATGGAGCATTGGAGTTCCCGTCATGGCCCAGCGGAAGCGAATCTGACTAGGAACCATGAGGTTGTGGGTTCAATCCCTGGCCTCACTCAGTGGGTTTAGGATCCAGCATTACCATGAGCTGTGATGTAGGTAGCAGACGTGGCTCAGATCTGGTGTTGTTGTGGCTGTGACCTAAGCTGGCAGCTACAGCTCCAATTAAACCCCTAGCCTGGGAACCTCCATATGCCACGGGTATGGCCCTGAAAAGGCAAAAAGCCAAAAATAAATAAATAAACAAAATAAAATACTAAAGAATATGGAGCACAAGACAGAGAAAAATGGCAAGATGCAAGAGAGGTGTTGAAATTACTCCAGGTCACAGAGTCAGAAAGGAGGGACTACACCCAAGGTTTCATTCAGACTCTGCTCTCGCCACTGGACAACGCATACTGTCATTAATTATGATGATTCATCGCCAGCCCTTTGATCACGCTTTTGAGGGTTCAGGTTACTTTCACATAATGCATATTATTGCATGGTATTTTCAGTGTCATTACACCCAGTGTAAAGCAAAGAAGAAAATCACAGGGAAAGGGAGATGACATGTCCTGAAAGCAGAGTATTTTCCAGGTGTTAAGCTCAAAAGATGCATCGTGATCTTTCCATTGCCGATACTAAAGGTTCTTTGGGAATTCTTAAGGGGACAAGCTGGAAAAATTAATCTGGGGCTGTCAACGCCTAAGGAAGGGTCATAGCACTTCATCGGGGAAACAAAGGAAGTGGTGCTAGCCAGCACCCACCTTTCCTATCTGGCTCCGTGCGATGCTGGAAACTTGAGGAATGCTTGATGGCTGACACTAGGTTTCAGTCACCTCCTTCTGCTCTAGGTCCTCACAGGCTTTTCCTCTTTCTAAAATACTCTTCTTCCCATCTTTTCAACTGGGTTAGGAGCCCCTCCCCACCACCCCAGCCTCTACACCACCCCACCTCCACCCCTCCCCCCAGGGCTTATTTCTTGGGTTACCTTTTTACTCTGGGTTGTAAGTTCCTCTTTATCTATTTGTTTCCTCTGCTGGAACACATACGTCAGGAGGGCTGAAATTGTGTCTTAATTGCCTTTACAGTCTCAGGGCTAAGCTCAGTCCCTGCCACCAGTAGATATCCATTCTTGTGGGTTGAAGAAAGACCAGAAACCACAAAGTCACAAAGATAACTTTCACTTGGTGTAGTAAGGTTTCAATGCTGGTGGAATAACGTGTAGCAGGGTTTGTTTTTCTCTCATTTCGTGGTTGGTTTTTCAAGGGTGAGAGGCAAGGTGGGGGGAATCTGGCAAGTGTCTGAGGAAGAGAGGAAGCAGACTTCAATGCATCTAAGACAGAAGCTTAAGCAGGTTGGAAGGTAGCCCGAGACAATACTTATGGAGTGAATGATTCAGTCTCGGGGACCGAAAATATGGATGTTTCCAAAGTTTCTTGAGTTCTGTGCTAGAGTGCTCTGAAGCCGATGAAAAGTCTAGAGGGCAGGTAAAGGAAAGCCTGGAGGGCCAGCAGGGGATATGGGCGAAGCCACGGCACTGCCCAGAGAGCCACTGCTTTGCTGGGTTTTAACAGAGGGCAAGTGGGATTTGTTGAAAATAAGCTAAAACTCCATGGATAGCTTGAGTAGAACGTTTCTAGTCACCAAAGGAAGAGGTTTCAGTTTCCAGAAAAATTTTAAAATGTACATTTCAATTTAAAATATCCACAACATAAAATTCACTATTTTAACCCAGTTAAAAGTGTGCTCGGTTCAGTGGCTTTGGCACATTCACAGTGTTGTGCAACCATCTCCGCCATCCATCTTCAGCACGGTTTTCATCTTCCCAAACCCCATCACGTTGAACAAGACCCACCATTCTGTTTCCTGTCTTTGTGAGTAAGTTCTATATTAGGCAATCAGTATTATAATGGTCATATTAAGGGAAGGTGAATGGATGTGCCACTGCCCTGTGGTTTAACAAGGTCGGCATCAGAATAATTAGAAAAATGTAGGTACATCTGTCATAAGTGAAGATTTTTTTTTCTTTAAGACAAAATAATCAGTTCTTTCCTCCAAAAGAAGATTGGCATTAGGTGAATGTTTTGGTAACTCTGCCATGGGAAGTAACTCATTTCTGCCCAGTCCAGTAGGGGAATATTGATTTGAGAAATTGTTTTGGCTCTTCTGGCCATTGTCTAGAGTGAACTTCTTGCCCCTTTTTTATATGAGCCAAGGAAGGTCTTTCCACATCCAGTCTTTTTATTGATTTTTTTTTTAGGGTCCCACCCGAGGCATATGGAACTTCCCAGGCTAAGGGTTGAATTGCAGCTACAGCTGCTGGCTTACACTGAAGTCACAGCAATGTGAGATCTGATCCAGGTCTGCGAATTACACCACAGCTCACAGCAATGCTGGATCCCTGACTCACTGAGTGAGGCCAGGGATCAAACCCCAATCCTCATGGATACTAGTTGGATTTGTTTCTGTTGAGCCACAATGGGAACTCCCCAGTTCTTTTTATAATAACATGTGCTCGAGACTCTCCTGGTCCCTTGTCTGTTTTGTGGATGTGTGCTGTGGACTGGATTTCCCCAAAGAACATTTTATAGTCTCAGAATACCATCTGTCCCCAGTTGAGAAGTCATTCACTTATTCAGTTCCTCCAGAATCAGGTCCAAAATCCTCTACCTGATTTTCAAGACCTTCTGTAATATAGCATCAATGTAATTCCTGGTCTTGAGTTACATTTGGGAAAACAGTAGCCAAGACCTGTAAACTTAGGTGCTGTTGGGTGGTGAGTGATGGGTGGCTGGTGGGTGATGAGTGGGTGGATATATAGGTTATGGAGACACAGGGAAGGTGCTCTACTCTCCAAGATGAATTGGGCTCATCCTGGTGGGTTCAGCTACCAGCTGTGTTCCTACTTACCATGTTTCTTTCTCCAGAAATATCTTGCCCTGTCCACATCCCTTAGGGCCTAGCAAGTGTTTCTCTTCATCATGAAACTGTCTCTGACCGTTTCAGTCCTCACTGATCCTTTGTTCTGAAATTTCACAGTAAACCTACTCTCCTCCAGATGATTAAGCAAAAGGTAGGATTATCGGCCAGTTCCATTCATTGACTTTTCTTTTTTTTTTTTTTAGGGCTGCACCGATGGCATACGGAAGTTGCCAGGCTAGGAGCCAAGTAGGAGCTGTAGCTGCCAGCCATAGCCACAGCCACAGCAACGCAGGATCCGAACCTCATCTGTGACCTACACCACAGCTCACGGCAACGCTGGATCCTCAACCCACAGAGAGAGGCCAGGGACGAAACTCATGTCCTCATGGGTGCTAGTCAGGTTTGTTACCACTGAGCCATGACGGGAACTCCCGAATCATCATCTTTAATGTAGCTTTATTTCAGATATGCTGGCCTTCTGTCTCCAATATGGTGTAAATCCTTTTTTACAGCAGTGCTGGACCCTCGTTAACATTGGTTTGGTGAGTGATCATGGAAGACTCCTCTTTAAAATGAACAAACACACAAAGAACAATGCTCGCTTCCCTGTCTAATAAGAGTATTTATTCCTCTTCTTTACTTTAGTGGGATTTGGGGAAGATGTGTCCAGTCAACCATCTTTATCCCTAAGTCTAGGTAACTTTCTCAACCTCACCAGCTTGTAAACGGTGGGGCCAGGACTGAAACTTAGATTTGCTGACTCAGTGCCATATTCTTTCTAACACAGCACAGCCCTTCTGCCTGAGAACAGAAATCTAGTTTCCCACAGCCTTTGGTAGTTATTAAGGACATAAATGGAAATCTAGAATGGATGACATTATTTTTTCCAATGGGTAGGATTTTGTCAACGGTCAGTACTCTTCTCAAAGGATGAATATTCAAATATCTACCCCAGAAGATCTGTGACTGGACAGAAGAGGAGGATAACCAATGTTTTGTCTAGAGATGGAGACAGAGCTCTGAGCTAACCATGGAAGCATTTTTTTTTTTTTTTAGGCATTTCCCAATCCTGGGGCCAACATCTGGCTTCGCCAGAGTCATAGGAGGCAGTACAGTTAGGAGCAGAGACTGTGGTGTCTGGCCACCTTGATTTGCATCCAAGTGTTTCCTACGAGCTGTATGACCCTGTACAAGTAAATCTTCTGGGCCTCAAGTTCCTCACTTGTAGGAAATCTGCAATATCAGAGCCTCCCTGGGGGACCTGCTCTGAAAAATAAATGAGTTAATATTTGCTAAGTGCTTGGTGTAGTGCCTTGCTCATAATAAATACTAAATAGATGTTTGTTTAAAAACAACACAAAACACACCGTATTATCTGTGGATTTTGTTTTTCATAAACGGCACAGTGTGCCATTATGGAATTTGCTTTTTTCATCCAACACACGTTTTGAGATGTGTTCACTCTGATACACATCCGTCTACTTTTTCCCTTTTAACTGCTAGATAGTGTTTCATTGTGTGAAAATATTTTACTTGGTCATTTCATTACTAATATTTGTAATTAGTGATTAATTAGATTGTTTCTCATTTTCCATGAGAGAATGACCAGGAGTTGCTGGGGGAATAAAGATCCCATCTCTCTCTCCTCTGGGCCTCCTGTGTTTTGCCAATTTCTGCTATTGGCCAAATCAAACCGGAAGTAAGTGGGCGGGTCAGTCTGTTGTGCAATCCATGCATTTGGGCTCCTGGGTGGAGAGCGGGATGGAGGAGGATGGAGAAGCAGTCTGGAGGAGAAATGGAGACAAACCATCAGGTCGCCTCCCACCCCCACCCAGTCCCTAAGAATCTCTCCATGGCTCATACATTTGCAGATTTCCCTGGTGTTTCAGGACAGAGGCTACCTCTGTGGAGGATAATCCCTTAAAGAGGAGGGCTGGCAGGGTGGATAAGAGCCTGGGGATCTGAGCCTCCCAAATGGGTAGAGTCTCTAGCCACAAAAGGGCAGATCTGACAATCAGACACTGCCTGAGGGGATGTGTTTAATATTTAGACTCTGACTCATCAAATCCAGGCGGTAATCGCTTAGATACCTGGGCCACCAAGCAAAAATTTGAAAGAGCCCTTAGCTCCTAATTAATGCATGACAAAGCATAGGGGCATTTTCCCTTTCTTGGGAATACAGTGCTTGGACTGGTCTGATGGCCTTCAGAACCACAGCATTGCTTTTCTTTAGCTGCAGTACTTTCTCCAACTCAAGCATGTTGGAAATACTAGTATAGATTTGTAAAGATGGCGAACTGTACTAAAATCATGAATAAGTAAGTTTATTTTTAGTCTCAATATTTTGTTCTTTAATTTTTTTCCATGGAGTTGATTAGGATAAACTTAAAGGGGTTAGTTGATTTATAAAACAGTTGAGTTCTCGGAGGTAGGAGGAGAACAGAACATGCACAGAGAAAACATACTTTTGCAGAAAGCATCAATTCTAGCTATGGCTGGAGTAACACTGTGTCTGTGATCTTGACTGAAGAAGTCAATCGAAGGCTGGTTTCTGAGAGGATTCAAGACAGTGATGGGATATTTATAGGACATTTCATCCAAAAGCTCAGAATACACATTCTTCTCAAGTGCACATGGAACATTCTCTAAGATTGATCATATCCTGGGCTACAAATCCAACCTCAGTAACTTTAAGAAAATTGAAATCATATCAAGCATCTTTTCTGACCACAACGCTATACGACTGGAAATCAACAACAAGAAGAAAACTGCAAAAAACACAAACACGTGGAGACAAAACAACATGCTACCAAACAAACAATGGCTCACCGAAGAAATCAAAGAGGAAATTAAAAAATATCTAGCAGCAAATGACAATGAAGATATGACACTCCAAAACCTGTGGGATGCAGCAAAAGCCGTTCTAAGAGGAAAGTTTATAGCAATACAAGCCCACCTCAGGAAACAAGAAAAAGCCCAAATAAACAAGCTAACTTTACATCTAAAGCAGCTCGAGAGAGAAGAACAGACAATACCTAAAGTTAGTAGAAGGAAAGAAATCATAAAGATCAGAGCAGAAATTAATGAAATAGAAACAAAGAAAACCATAGAAAAGATCAATGAAACGAAAAGCTGGTTCTTTGAAAAGATCAACAAAATTGATAAACCCCTAGCCAGACTTATCAAGAAAAAAAGAGAGAGGACTCAAATCAATAAAATTAGAAATGAAGGAGACGTTAACAACGACATCACAGAAATACAAAGGATCATAAGAGACTACTATGTGCAACTATATGCCAATAAAATGGAAAACCTAGAAGAAATGGACAAATTCTTAGAAAAGTGCAATCTTCCAAGACTAAACCAAGATGAAATAGAAAAGATGAATGGACACATCACAAGAACTGAAATTGAAACGGTGATTTAAAAACTTCCAACAAACAAAAGTCCAGGACCAGACGGCTTCACAGGCGAATTCTATCATTTAGAGAAGAGCTAACATCTCTCCTTCTGAAACTATTACAAAAAATTGCAGAGGAAGGGATACTCCCCAACTCATTCTATGAGGCCACCATCACCCTGATACCAAAACCAGACAAAGACTCCACAAAAAAAGAAAACTATAGGCCAATTTCACCGGTGAACATTAACATCAGCCCCGTTAGAACTTTCCCAACCCTCTGTGCATTTTCCTTACTTCCTCTGTCACGGTCCTCAAGTCAATCACCCACTTCCTGGTGCTTGGTTCCTAGCTTGTGAGTGCTCTGTGTGTGCTCCCACCATTGACAATGACAGACAGGCTGTCCCTTACACAAACGGAGACCCACATGCCACATGGTTACATATTCCACAGTTGTCAATCCATATTAACATATAGTCTGAGAACATATTTTATTAGATTATTTGATCATTTTTATTTTATTTTTAACTGTATTACTGAGATATAATTTACGTAGCATACATTTACCTCTGTTAGATATATAATTCCAAGAACATTAGGCTGTTTACAGAGCTAAGCAGTCATGCCCACAATCTAATTTTAGAACAAATGGGATAAATGCTTAGACGTTAATGACTTTATTTTGAATCAGCAAGAATAACTAACTACATGTAACACATTTTCTAAACTCTGGCTAGTCACATTTCTAAAGTGAGTGGAAAACACTGTACATATCTAATTTTGTTTATAATTGAAGGCCCAATAGATAAATGATTTTGAAGTTCCACTTTAACAAATACAACGTGAATAAAATCATTAAGGTCTCCCTGTGAATGGTTGTGTTTCTACCTTTTAAAATGTTTTAGTATCTGCATGTTTCCGATAGCAGTTATCTGATTAACCAGGGCATTTTCCTCCAACTGTCTATTTTTAGTTGGCCCTTCTCTTGCCTTTGGAGACCTGACATCTGCAGTGATCTCGGGGGGGGGGGGGGCTGTTTACTGGAGAGTGCACACTTGGGCAAGACAAGGTCCTGGCAGGTTCTAATTTCCACTGTTGGAGATCTCACATGCTGAGCTCTCACTTCCTTATTTGGAGGAGACAAAAATCAAGGGTAGAACTTGGCAATTAAAAAAAAAAAATCAACAGATAATGAACTGATTCCATTCCAGTGAGTAGAAGAAAAAAATATATATATATAAATTGTGTTTATCATGTTGCTTTGTAAAATTAATATCAGCTATTAAGGTGATATACCTATGCTCATTTATATCCATAGGAAATTAATGACAGTATAGTACGTATTATGGCAGCAGTTTGCCATGCTTGTTTTTTTCCCCATCACAGTCTTCACAGAGGAGGATGCCATTTATGTGAGGGACCCAACCTGTGGGAGAGCTAGTGAAGGGCACAATCCTGGCAGGGTAGTTCTAACGCCAGCTCTTTTCTTTCCTATGTAAGAAAGCTGAGCACTATGCAAAGGAACCAGTGAACTTATTACTAGAGGAACTTGGAACCTATCCTAATTTAAAAATAAATAAAGTGGAATCAATCCCAAATGGATCCTCTATTTTTTTTTTTCCTTTCCCTTTTTAGGATTGCACCTGTAGCATAGGGAAGTTCCCAGGCTAAGGGTCAAATGGGAGCTGCAGCTGCTGGCCTATGCCACAGCCATAGCAATGCAGGATCTGAGCCCCATCTGCAACCTACACCACAGCTCATGGCAATGCCAGATCCTTAACCCACTGAGTGAGGCCAGGGATCAAACCTACATACTCACGGATCCTAGTCTGGTTCATTACTGCTGAGCCACAATAGGAATTCCTAGAGATCACTTTTAGGCTACACAAGGCTCTCAATTACAGTGGTAATATTAAATTTTGTCCTAGAAGAGACTCATTCTTTTGGGGGGAAATGAGTGAGGAATCTGAGCACTTAGGAATCAAAGTGTTTAAGGAGCACTTTGGACCATTCTGAGGAAGTGTCTCAGGCAAGCAAAATGCCCTTCCTGTAAGGAAGACCAATGGAGGTCTTGACAAAGGTAAGTGTCCTCTGTAGGTTGTTGGGAGAAGTGAAGCATGTGATGTACTTTTGCAGTCTTTTCAATATCAAATTCATTCTCAACCACTAAAAGAGTCAGCATCTTCAAGTCAGTGATTCATAATGTGTGGCTGTAATAACAAGTTGATCACTAACTCTTTGAAGAAGAGTGAAAGGAGCCTTTGGTGTAGTGGTTAAGAGCACAGACTCTGGAACCAGATTGCCTGGATTTGAATCCTGGCTTGAGGATTTAACACCAAGTCACCAAGACTCCTGAGCATATTGCTTCCATTCTTTGCGGATGGTTCTTGATCCATGGAGTTAGGGTAACAGAAGTATCTACCCCATAGGTTTCTGCATGGATTAAATGAATGCGTATACATGAAGTGCTTACCACAGCACATGACACATAGGAAGCACCATATAATTGTTAGCTATTTTTATTATTAATCTGGGATAAACAGTAACAGACATGTAATCCAGAGTGACAATGACTGGTCCTATTCTTTCTAGCTTGTAGGTAAGCGTGTAGTCATATGCATCAAACAAAATCGCTAACACTGCCTAAGTGTCCTACCATAATTAAGGGTGTTGGTGGATTACCCTTGAAAGAATCCTTTAAGAAGCTTTTAATTAGGACAAGTGGTAACCCCAATGTTATAAGAGCTCTGTGAAAATTCTGGACTCTTACTGCAGCAAGGTTTTGTTGAGTGGTTTGTGCCAATGCCATTGTTTCTGACACATTAATAAATGGGTGCTCTAATTATGAACTTAAGAGTCTAAATCCACCCAAAATATTTGTGGTATACTTGCTTTATAAAAGTTGACTTTCCATAGATGCCACAATCAAGAGGTCATTGAAATCTTGTTTCCTACATGGTTTGTTTTTTGTCTTTTTAGGACCGCACCCTCAGCATATGGAGGTTCTCAGGCTAGGGGTCGAATCAGAACTGTAGCTGGTGGCCTACACCACAGCCACAACAACATGGGATCCAAGCAGCATCTGTGACCTACTCCACAGTTTGATGCTAGATCCTTAACCCACTGAGCGAGGCCAGGGATTGAACCCACGTCCTCATGGATATTAGCCGGGTTCATTAACCACTGAGCCACAGTGGGAACTCCCCCACCTGGATTCTTAACCCTTAGACTTCCACAAGAAGCATGCAAATATTATGACAGCAACTGGTCCAATTATCTACTGCTTTGTAACCAAGTTCCTCAAAACTCAGTGATGGAAAATGGCTACCACTTCCTTATGCTCCTAGTTGTGTAGGTCAGGAATTCAGACAGGGAACCGTGGGGATGGCTCCCCTTGGCTCCACAGAGTTGGAAGGTTCAGTTGGGTTGACTTGAATGCCCGGAGGTGCCTGACACAGTTCAATTGGGGGTTACTATTCTGGGGCCTTGGTTCTCCCATATTTGGTATCTACTGGGGCTAGAATGTCTCCACTCATGTGTCTGGTGCCTGAGCTGGGATGTCGAGAGTGAGGGGGGGGGAGTTGGCTGGCACTGTGCTCTCTCTATGCACCTTTTCCAAGTGGCTAGCTTGAGCTTCTTCACATTGATGATCTTAGGGTAGCTGTTCTTGGTACAAGGTGGCTGCTTCCAAGAAGCAGAAGTGAGAACCCAGAGGCTAATGAGTCTCCTCCCAGAACTGGCACAACATCAGTTCAGCTCTGTTCTATTGGTCAAAGCAATTGCCCATCCTGATCAGAGTCAAAGAGGTAGAGATAGAGACTGTATGTCCTGATGGGGGAGTGGCAAGGTCACATTACAGAAAAGCACCTACTGGCAAGTGTTGTGGCAGCCATCTTTTGAAAACACAATCTGCCACAACCAGAAATTCCAAACTAAGGCACTCAGGCTGGAATGTACCTCCCTGAGTGATGACTGTTGGGTGTCTGTTATATCCCAGTGGACAACCAGCAACCGATAAGTTTGGACAAGGGCAAGTATAGCAAAGCCCTGTTTTCCTGCAGGAATGGCAGGCAGTTGACAGCAGGGGTGAGGAGAAGCACTCTTCATTCTGCACAAAATCCCACTTGATCTTGAACTTCAGTATTGAGAATCTGAAGCAAAGGTTCTCCCCAGGATGTTTGAAGGTTTCTTATTTCACTAGACATCCAAGCTGTTCTTCACTGTTTTTCCTGAACATTTTCAAGCAAATGGGTGAAAGAATTTCTCCTGAATAAAGTAATAACTAGTTTCTCTTGCAGCTTCTTAGTTCCTTCGGAGGCTGCAGTGTATGCTGAAGAATCTTGGCCTCTGGAGTCATAAGCCTGGTTCACATCTTGGGTTTATCAACTATGTGTTGTGCGACCTTGGGCAAATTACTTAATATCTGTGAACTTCCATCTTGTCATTGGAATAGTTGGAATAATAAATGTTTCTTCTCATTGAGTTTTGTGAGAAGAAGGCATTTGATAAAAGTTAAATACTTTTCCTTGGAAAACAACCTGGAAATTTTACCACCTCTTGGGTCAATAAAAAGGTCTCGGATACTGAACCTAGGGAAGGAAATAGTTCCTTGCCAAGAAACACATGCTTTTTCGTTTGTGCTGATACACACAAGTGCTTCTCTGAAGGAGGTATTACCCATAGCACAATATTTCCAGGGACAACAGCTGTGTGGCCATTGCAGTTTTGGCAAGTTAGTCTCCTTCTCATCCTTTGGGCAAGAGCAATGCCCACCTCCTGCAAGAGGTCTTCCCTCAGCAGTAGGTTCTCCTGTTTCTTTCTGCCTCTGACCTGTTCAACAGTTCCAAGGCATTCATCTCATGATCCAGTTATACATATGGTGGTTTCCTTGGTTATTATTTCCCCTATATCTTTTTATTTTTCCTCAACTTTTTTTTGTTTGTTTGGTTTTTTGTTTTGCTTTTGTTTTTTTTTTTTCCCATTCCTGTGGCATGTGGAAATTCCCAGGCCCAGGACTGAACCTGTGCCACAGCAGTGACAATGCTGGATCCTTAACCTGTTGAACCACTAGGCAACTCCATGGTTTTTATTCTGTCTTCATAATGGCATTTGTTTATTTGTTTTTCTTTTTTCAATTTTTTCAATTATAGTTGATTTACAATGTTGTGTCGATTTCTATTGTACATCAAAGTGACCAGTCATACATATACATATTATTTTTCTCATATTATCTTCCATCATGTTCCATCACAAGAGACTGGATATAGTTCCCTGTGCTATACAGTAGGATCTTATTGCTTACCCATTCTAAAAGGAACAGTTTGCATCTCCTAACCCCAGACTCATAGTCCATTCCAATCCCTCCCCCTCCCCCTTGGCAACCATAACCACATTTGAAGGAATGTCCAATTTATCTGTTCTAGCTTCCTGCTACTGCATCTGCTTGAGAATGGGAGCTTCATGAAGAGAGATTGTGGAGGGGTAGGGAGCAAGGGAGGGAAAGATTGAGAAAAAAAAAAAAAGATATATTTGCAGGCAATTTTGGTGAACTACCATAGAGTAGAAACATGCCTGCCACTGAGTCATGGATGCACGGAGGGTGCTGCAGGACAACCGGGAACTGAGGGTTACGGAAAATGAAAATATGTTGGGTTATGTTATCTCAAAAATATTAATGCCATTATCTCTGTCTTCTGAAAAAAATCACAAGCATATCACCACATGTGAAAAGTTCTTGGCACACTGTCTGGCATTCAGTGAGCAATCATTAAATGGCAATGATGATGTTAACGAGGTTGACAATGCAGGTGATGACAGTGGTAAGACGGATCAAGTAGCTCCTCATCTTTATTCCACTGAGTTCTGAGATGTACACTCTAAGATAGCCCTTCCTGTTCAGAAGCTTGAGTTTTGCTGACATCTCTTGTGTGTGTGTGTGTGTGTGTGTGTGTGTGAAGAGCTTGCTATCTGTATGTGAGAGACAGCACTTACATTTAAAGGTTCTCTTTTAATTTGTCACTTTATTGCAAATATCTTAATCATGGAACCTTTTCCTGGTTCATTATAAAGGTTGTAGTACATACCCTCTAAGATGACCCCTCATGATCCCTTCCCTTTGAGTGTGGGCTTGCTTTTAGTGACTTACATCTAGCAAATGGGATACAGCAGAGGTGACAGGATGTCACTTCCAAGAATAGACTGTGATTTCTGAGTAGGGTGCTCTGAGGGAAGCCATCTGGCATGCTGTGAGCTACCTTATGGAGAGGTTCATACTGCTGGGAACAGAGTGGGTCTCCACAGAGTGAGGAACTAAGGCCCTCAGTCCAATAACCCTCCAGGAACTGAATCCTGCCAACAACCACATGAGTAAGCTTGGCAGTGGATTCACACCAGTTAAGCCTTCAGATGAGACTGCAGCCTTGGCCTTGACTGCAACTTCATGCGGGAGCTTGAGTCAGAGGCACCCAGTTGGGCTGTTCCTAGATTCCTGACCCAGAGAAACTATGACATAGTTAATGCCTATTGTTTTACGCTGCTAAGTTTGGGGGTAAAGCAACAATAGGTAACTAATAGAGATGTTAAATATCATTTGTTCAAGAGGCATTGTTGAAGGACCTCTTTGGAAATGCTTTATAATTATATGACTTTTAAGGAAGCAAGATGTGATAGAGCTTAACAATAGAGCAGCAGAATCTCCATCTTGAATCAGAGCAGCATTTCTTTCATTCAGTGAAGGAAAAAGTCTGAACATTGGAATACAGTTGTATTCTGGGCTCTGAGAGAAGCAGAAGTCAGGGCTGGAAGTCACACTAAGGAAAAAGATATATATCCATGTGTGAATGAGAAGAAAGGGGAAACTAGTGTTCTATTGATTGTTTACCATGTACCAGGCACTTTACACCTGTTAGTTTTTTTTGTTTTGTTTTGTTTTGTTTTTTGCTTTTTAGGGCTGCACCCATAGTATATGGAGTTCCCAGGCTAGGGGTCGAGTCGGGGCTATAGCTGCCAGCCTATACCACGGCCACAGCAACACGGGATCTGAGCCACATCTGCAACCTACACCACAGCTCACGGCAATGCCATATCCTTAACCCACTGAGCAAGGCCAGGGATGGAACCTTCATCCTCATGGATGCTAGTCAGATTCATTTCCACTGAGCCATCATGGGAACTCCTACACCTGTTATCTTACATTTCATAATGACTATCCATTTAAAAGATGAGAAATCTGAGGTCAGCGAGGTTAACCTGCCTGAGGGTCCTCATTTATTTGATAAATGGAATGAACACACATTGTCCGACTCCATATCCAAATTCTTTCTATTAAGCCACACTACCTAATATTTAAGGTACAGATGATTGAGCACATTACATTGTAAAGGGGAGAAGTTCAGCATCTTGCTGGGGGTGGCAGGGAGGAAACATTCATAAATAAGTGCACTAAACAGAAATATATTACATCTCAGGCTGCTATAACAAAACACTATAGACTGGGTGGCTTAAACAACTGTGAAATTTATATCTCACAGCCTTGGAGGCCACAAGTCCAAGATCAGAGTGCTAGCTAGCATGGGGGGCTTCTGGTGAGAACTCACTTCCTGGCCTGCAGATAGCCACCTTCTTACTGTGTCCTCACATGGTAACAGAGGGGTAGATCAAGTTCTCTGGTGTCTATTTTATAAGGGCATTACCCCCATCTAGATCTGATTCCTCTTTAAAGGCCCTATCTCCAAATCCAGTCACACCGGGGCTAGGGCTTCCACTTACCAATTTGGGGGCTAGACAAACATTATGGACATTTGTCCATAACACAAATGTCAATCCAGTCTCAATGAGCACATCTAGTGGCCAGATGATGGTTTCAAAGTAACATTTTCCACTGAAAAGACCCAGAGCTCCTTGGGAAAATGGTGTATTCCATATGTGGCTTGGGCATGGAAAGTAGAAGGGGAACCTGGAACATCTCAGGCCATAAAGGAATGAAGTGCTCAGATTAGGGAGGGACCAATTCAAAAGGAGGCAGGAACCAGCATTTAGAGGCTCCTGCTGGCCAAATCTGGGATAATCTGAGCATCGAAATAATGATAAAGAGTAAACCTACTGGATAAAAAGTCCATCCGTTCACAATGAGGTAAACAAACAAGGAATAAATAAGAAGAGAAGGCCTGGAGTTCCTGTAGCAGCTCAGTGGGTTGAGAACCGAACTAGCATCCATGAGGCGGCAGGTTCGATCCCTGGCCTCATGCAGGGGTTAAGGATCTGGCGTTGCTGTGAGTTATGGTGTAGGTTGTAGACTCATCTCGGATCTGGCGTTGCTGTGGCTGTGGCTGTGGCTGGCAGCTATAGCTTTGATTTGACCCCTAGCCTGGGAACTTCCAGGTGTCTCAGATGAGGCCCTAAAAAGCAAATAAATAAATATATTTTAAAAAAGCTCATCTTTATGGTAGACTGCCAACTAATAAATGTATAAAGAATGGTGAAATTAGAAAATTATAATTTGGCAACCATTATAAATATGGAATCAGGCAAAAATCACTAATGGTGAACAGGTAAAAACTAATGGGTGAAAATTTAAAGGTAACAGGATATTTCCATAGTCTCAAAGTATCTCTCAAAAAAAATACTTATTAACTACAAAGGGTAAAAGAGTAAACTTTATATTGAAGAATTTTAAATAGTCTCAAAATGTGTATATATTTTGTACACTTATATATACACTGTGTGTTGTATGGTGTGTGAAGGAGAGAAATAAATGAGCAAACCAAATGTAGGAAAATGCTAACACTTGGGGAATCTGGGTGAGGATACATGAGTATTCTTTGTACTATTCTTGCAACTTTTCTCTAAGTCTGAAATCATGTCAAAAATTAAAAATTGCAAATTAAAAAAATTGTCACAAATATAACATCTTTTCCTTCCATTTTTCCAGTCATCTCCATTTCCTCTCTTCCCAAGACCCAGGCATTCTCAAGGGAGGGTGAAGAATGTGGCAGCAGTGGTGCAAATTGAGGCTTGGTGCTAAAGCACTAACAGCCAGGCAAGAAACTATCAGGTCTCACCACCCTGTGGGCACCTGGGAAATTCTAAGGGTAGGATGTATCATCATGGCTGCCTTCCTCATGCCAAACCCAGTCCCCTCCCTGGTAGTCTAGTGATTAGGATTCAGTGCTCTCTCAAACCTAGTCCTTGGCTTTCTGAGGCCTGAGGAGCCCCTGGCTTCTGTGTCAAGTGTGACACACATTCTCATGCTGACTGCAACCCTTATTATCTGAGAGGACTTTACAACCATTTCCTTGCACCATGCTTTCTGCAGTCCAGAGGTGTGGGCTGAGTGGGGCCTTATCCCATCTTGCAGATGGGAGAAACTGGGATTCGGCCACGTGCCCAAGGTCATCCTCGGTAAGATTAAAACCCAGGTCCTCAGACGTGGTTTTAGTAACTTTTTCATGATAATAGAATCTCAGGATACCACAGCGAACACCGCAGCGATCCCTCCCGCCACACAAGCTCAAGCTGGACAACGTTTATACTAGTTCAAGCATTTTCAAAGTGTGGTCCAGGACCATCACCAGCAGCAGCAGTTGGGAATTTGTTAGAAAGAAAAAATATTAGGGTCCATAGCAGACCTATTGAATCAGAAGAAGTGAGACCCACATCTAGGTACCCATATTTTGACAATGCTGCAGGTGACTGAATTCTTCAGTTTGACAAGCTGCTTCAGGCAAATGCAGCATGAAGCATTAGGGGTTAATTGGGGGTCTAGATATACAATTAGTCTTTCTCAATGAGAAAAAAGCAAACCAGAGTTTGTACAGAAAGAAGCTTAATGAAGTGGGGTTTGTTTTTGTTATTATTATTATTAAGAAGCATAACCATTACCTTTCCTGGTAAATTTCCGTATCCTCTTCTTAAACTGGTCGTTGGGTAGGTAACACTAGGAATTACTGGGTTTCTTCTCCAGCAGGCCCACAGTACATGATGGAGCCAAAGGAAGAGAGTTCCACAAGAGTTTGGGAGGAGGGACTGATGACAATTTTTCGTGCTTGACTAAGTTTTTTAAAAAGCCACTTCCAAGGGCACATTAACCAGTCAGCGAAGCCACTTGTTCCAGCAGGAGGTGGGAGGTGGGGGCGGGGTGGAGCGTGGGGAGGAGCGACACTCACAGCTCAGGAATCGGTGCCTTCCAAGTGTCGCCCAGCGTCCCCGGCCCCGCCACCTAAACGCACACCTCCGGCCATCCCTACCCCCTCTGCCACTTCCCGCTGCGGACTCTTGGGGATTCCTCCGGCCGAGTCCAGCCAGGAGGGTTCCCGAGATCAGCGTGAACTGCCCGCCTCCTCCCGCGTCCCCGCCCCCCGCCGGGGCCGCCGGGCGCCGAGGGAGGCGAGGGTGCCACGGCTGGAAAATGAGCGGTGCCCGGAGGGTGGCCCATAGCTGCAGGTAACGCGCGCCAGCCCTCGGTCCGAGCGGGCCCCGCACACCCTCCCTCCCCGCGAGGCTGCGCCACAGGGCGCGGGGTCGGGGGGGGTGGCAGGACGGGGTGGGGGGAGCCATTTACGCTCCCCCCCTTGTCGCGCAGCCCTGTTAGCGCGGCTGTTTTCCGGAGCGGCGGGAGGCTAAGGCTGCGGTGAGCGGGGTTGCTCGGCGGGCGCCCAATGCCTCGGAAGATGGAGAAGTTTCTGCAGATCGCGCCTCACTCTCTGGCCATCGTCCTGGGCCCGGCCGAGGGGCCGGCGGGGGAGAGGTCGGAGGCCCCCCAGCCCGCAGCCCCGGCCCAGCCCCGGCAGCTAGCCCGGCACCACATCGGCTACGAGATCTTCGCCGACTTCAAAGCCGAGAACATGCAGCACTTCTGGAACAAGAAGGTCACGGCCGCAGTGGCCGAGACTTTCTTCCTGGGCTGGATCGACGAGCAGGTCCTGCTGATACAGGGCAAGGAGGAGCATCTGGAGGCGCTGCGCGAGGGCTGGTCACGCCGGGCGCTGCGGCCGCCCTCGGGCTTCCACATCCGCTACCTCGGTGAGTCCGGCCGCGCCCGCCCCGTCCCGTCCCGTCGCGTCTCGCCGCGGGAGCCCTCCCCGCCCCGCCCGAGCCGGCGCGCAGGCTCGGCTCCCCCGGGCGCCCGCGCCTCCCTCCACTCTCGCGCCGCGCCGGGGGAGGGGCCGGGGTCTGGGCGAGCGCGGGATTGGGGAGCTTCCTGGCAACTACACCTTGGCTTGTGTCTTTGCGAGCACGCCGCCCCCGGCCGGCCTGCGACAGCCTCTCTGTTGCACCGGCGGGGCGGTGCCTGGGGCCGGCCAGGTGGGCGGCGGCGCGGAAGGCTCGGCGGGTCAGCGGTGGCTCGGGGTCTGCGGGTCTCATCTGCTGCGCGCGGCTCAGGTCGGGGGCGCGTGTGCGGACGCGGGAGAAGTGGAGAAAGAGCGCTCGGGCGGCTTCAGGTAGCGGCGGGCTTGGCCGCGGGTGGAGGCGGCGGGCAGTCCAGGTGCGCGTTCTTTTCCGGGCCGGCGACCCAGCCCCTCCGCGCCAGCCTCGGGCCGCGCGTTCCCCCTCCTCTGAAGTTGGTTGACTTTTAAGCCGCCGGCATTTCCGTGCTAGAGCTGTAGGTTTAAAAGTCTTGCCTTCACTGCATCTTCCTTCAAGTCATTTTGTGAGTTGGAAGGAAGGGAGGGACAAGAGGCAAACAGAAGCAAGTGTGATTCTTAACCAGAAAAGAAAGCAGTGTTGGGGAAGAGATCCTGAAAGGAGATAGTCGCTGCCGACCTTCCAGTGTTGTCTCGACCTGCTTTTTTTTTTTTTTTTTTTTTTATTGCATTGCTTTGTATGTATTTTTCTTAATCCAGTGTGCCTTTCTTTTAGACCATACTTTTTAGTTTTGTGCTTTGGCTCGGTGGCTCAAAGCGTATGCAGTAAATGGTAATGTTTTGCGAGCCGATTTCAGGAAAGAAAGCATTCTTTTCAGCTCCACGATTTAGAAATTCTTTCATGACATTTTGCGAGGAGGTCAAAAGTTCAAAAGCTAAAAGCCGCCCTTTTTCGTTAGCCAGGGTTGCTATGCTACCTTACTCTGAAAGAATAGCTTTACCTGCTAATGCTCCTTCCTCTATGCATATGGCAAATTTATGGCATTTTTTTGTTTTGTTGTGTTTTGTTTAGTTTTGCACAGCAGAAATCTCTACAAAGCTTCCCTTAAATTGAGTAGGTAAAAAACTAGTAAAACTTGCATCTTGTGTGTTTTGTAACCTGTGCTGCATTTCTAAAGGTGCCTTAATTTTCTTTTTCCAAGTTAGCAGAAACCTCAGTGGAGTCCCTGTAATTAAGCTGCCTTGGTAAAGAGCCGGGATTAATGTCTCTGAGACTTGATCTGCTCTCCCAGTGTAACACACTAGGAAGTAAGAATATATGTAGTCATTTTTATGCACTGTAGAGATCTCATTTTAATAGTTTTCTTTTAAACTTAGCTTCATACTTATTTTTTACTTTTTATTTTGCAAAGTTTCAAACAATATACAAAAGTTGTACGATGGTTCCCCTCCTTTATTTGCCAGGATACTATCCCATGACCCAGAGCAGAATACCTCAAACCCTGGATGAACCCTGTATATACTATTTTTTTTCTATACTTACCTCCCTGTGATAAAATTTAATTTTAAAATTAGGTACAGTAAGAGACTATCCAAATTGCTAGCATCATCATTCGTGTGCTTTGGGGCTATTATTAAGTAAAGTAGTAGTTCCTGGAACACAAATAGTTCAGTATCTCCACAGTTGAACTGATGCTGTCAGGGTGGCTACTAAGTGACTAAGGGGCAGGCAGGTAGACCTATACAGCATGGATTTGCTTGGACAAAGGGATGATTCACATCCAGGGATGGCAAGAGATGGAGAGAAAGTTCATGAAGCAACTCAGGATGGCATCCAATTTAGATCTTATGAATTGTTTATTTCTGAAATTTTCCATTTAATATTTTTGGACCTCAGTGGACTTTAGCAAACTGAAACTGGAGAAGCAAAACCACAGATGGGTGGGGGTGGGGGTATCCCACTATGTAATCGAAAATGCTTTATTGAATCCCCATGAACTCATCAATCAACTTCAGAATTTATCAGCACATGGCCAATCTTATTTCATCTATAAATTTCCCCCACCATTTGAAATCCCAGATATTATGTCAATAGCATTTGTGATTTGTAACTATTTCAGCTGTTCATATGTTTTTTTTCATACTAGCAGAATTTGTGAACTTACAGGAATTGGTGACCTGTCATATTAAGCAAAGAAAGCTATTCTGGCAATTTTAAAGGTTCCAGATTGCAGTGGTTGATTGATTATTGCCTATTGCCTAGGTAGCCTGAGCTGTTTCAAGCTGTCTGGTGGATAGAGCAGTTGCATTGACTCCCCTCTTAACTCAGTACTGTGACGGCGAGCAAAGGCACTACCTACTGAAACGGGGCATCAGATAAAGGAGCAGGGGATCCCCGCTTTGGGAATCCAAGTGGTAACTTTTTTGAACTGCCTTGAGGGTTCAAACTCTCTCCTACAGTTACAGGTTTGCTTCAGTAAGGACAATTTGGAACAGTTTACTGTAAAAATTCTCTCAGGGAAACTCAGTGTCTGCTGCAAGACTTCCTGATATTTTGTAGCAAGATCTTTTATTGAGCTTTGAACCTCCAAAGGCTGGGAGCCCCTGATGACTGGCTCATAGTCTTTTTTTGATCTATGGTATATGTGTGGACAAGTTCATAAGCTCAAGAATATAAGAAACAAAACCAGACCACAAAGGTGTACTCAAGGGAGTCTAGCTGTTAATTTGGAGAGTGAGTGCCATTATCATAGGACTCCCTTGACTGTGTCTAATTTATATGCAAAATAAGGAGTCAATCACTATCTTTAGTACTTTACTGTTAGTAATGCATTTCTTGTAAGATAACTTTCAGCTGGTCCCTCAGACTTGTACTACCTGTATTATCAGGTACTTTTATGTGGATTTGTAATTTTTCCCTGATTATTTCATGGGTATGAAATAGCCACAAAACCAGACACATAGATGAGCATAATAGAAGGCATTATATTTCCACTTGTTGAACTTGAATTAAATTCATCAGTCATGAGTATTCCTAAGTAACTGGAAGGCAAATGCCAGTTTAAATTTTATTATGCTTATGGTAAATAATTATCTACAAAATTTGGTTGATTTCCAGATAGCCCCTGAGAGCCCTTTTACACCTTGGTAATAGAATTACTCCATTAGATCCTCCCAGTGAGGGGTGTGTGTGTGTGTGTGTGTGAGTGTGTGTGTGTGCTTAACCCAACCTGGGATGGGGAGAGGAATGGAGAAAAGGTCTGCCCAGACCCCCTTCTCTGGCTGCATTACAGTACGGTTGAGGCAAGCCTACACTGTCACAGCAGGATTGAAAATGAGTTAGTGTTTTGCTTTGTAACTTGAAACATGAGTATTTAAGTTGCCAGCAATTCCAAATGACTTTTGCCTGTAATTCCAAAAGTATGTGATTCTAACCACACACACTTCAGGTGGGGGTTGGACAAGGAGGAGATGATTATGGATACATCAAGAAGTAGGGAATTAAGCAACTCAAAGGAAAAGTAGTTTTGGTTTGAAATATTCAAATCCACTCCTTAGAAATGACTTGCTAGAATAGTCAAAAACACTACTTAGAAATAACTTACTCTGGGCATGTAAAAAAAAAAATTCAGACTTTTGGTTTCCAGGACCCTAAAAAGGGGTGTGTGTGTGCAGGACACAAGGAATATTGTGAAATTGTGCTCTGTATTTTGAGTAGATGCTAAATTGACTCCCATATGTATTCACTGAATGCCTGATATTGCCATCCCATTGTCTTTTTTTTTTTTTTTTTGCTTTTTAGGTCCGAACCTGTGGCATCTGGAGGTTCCCAGGCTAGTGGTTGAATTGGAGCTACAGCTGCTGGCCCACATCACAGCCACACCAACACCAGATCCGAGCTGCATCTGTGAGCTACACTGCAGGTTGCGGCAACTCTGGATCCTTAACGCATTGATGGAGGCCCACACTGAACACACATCCTCATGGAGACTACATCAGGTTCTTAACCCAATGAGCCACAACAGGAACTCTGGTTACTATTTTCTAAGTAATTTCTTTTTGTTAACCATTCTTTAAAAAGACTCTTTAGGTGTCATTAGTTTACCCATTTTACAAATGAAGACATTGAACAACAGAATGACAAGTAACTTCTTCAAGGATGCCTAGTTAGTGAAAGAGCTGAGATCTGGACCCAGGGTGTTATTTTGTTTGCTTATTTCTAACAGATAGGATTCAAGTTCAGGCTGTCCCGGCCAAAATTTCCTTCCCCAATAAACACAACCTCCCAACAGTGTAGGGTGCAGGTGGCCCAGTGGCAGTGGGTTTGGTTGGGGGTGGCTAGGTCCTTCCTTTCCCTTAGAAAACACAAGGGAAAAGGGAAAGCAGTGCTGGTCCAGGATGCTGCCTGAGACTGTCACCCTTGAACTTCCTATATACCAGATAGGTCGGTCCCATGCTTTGCGTGGTTAATAATCTTTCTGCAGGGCTTACTCAAAAGAGGCCAGATTCTTCACTATCTACCCCAAAAGACACATTCCCCGCCAGTGCTTTGAGTGACTGCTCTCTAATACCCCTTGTTTCAGGGAGCACTTGACTGACAGATGAGCAGTTGGCCAACCAGTCGGCCAACCGTGGAGGAGATGAAAGTCAGCTTGAATGTTGGAGGAAGAACAGAAAAGAAAGCCAATGAGGCTGGGCTTGTTAAGCCAGCCAAAGAATGGGAGGAGTGACAGGAGATGAGGTCAGAGGCGCTGGCTGACTCCAGGTCATGTGGGGCGTCCTGGGATTTTACTCCTCAGACACAAATGCGTTTTTTGAGCATCCTATAAATACAGCATATTAGGTTGGGGTCCGTGGAATATCCAGAGAAGCGTGGAACATGGGCCTCACTGTTAGGGAAGCTTACCTCTCATAGTAAAACAGCAGGGTGAAGTCTAAACGGTGAACCATGATGCATTTCAAGTTTTATTCATTTCTAGCCAGTCATAAAAATGTTTTTATGAATTACCTCACCCTGGCTGGAAGAAATCATCAGTAAAGGTGTGTCAGTTTCATTGTCATAAAGCATTTAGATTGAACTTCTTGAGACCTAAGGCCTTCTTATGATAACATAGAGGTTTTGCAGAGATTTTGGAATTTCACCTCTTATGGCTGAATGCTAGCCTTGGGCACATACTTCCTTCTCACATTAGGAGGTGAATTTACCGGTGGTTATCCCAAGTTCTTTTTATTTATTTTATTTTATTCTATTTTTTGTCTTTTTTTTTTTGTCTTTTCTAGGGCCACACCTGTGGCATATGGAGGTTTCCAGGCTAGGGGTCTAATCAGAGCTGTAGCCACCAGCCTACACCACAGCCACAGCAACACTGGATCCTTAACCCACCGAGTGAGGCCAGGGATCGAACTTGCAACCTCATCATTCCTAGTTGGATTTGTTAACCACCGAGCCACGACAGGAATCCCCCAAGTTCTTTTTAAAGGGGCTTGAAACTGAAAGGGTGTCCATCTGGGTCTCTTGCGCTGAGTGCTTTCCATTCCTGAGGTCCATCATGTGTTTTGGGGTTGAAGAAAAAGAAGTCCAAGGAAGTTGGTTGTGTACAAAATTCTTACTACAAATATGTTCAAGCGTTTCATTCCTCTTAAAAATACTCCACACCATGATGTGAGATCACCTTAGAAGGAGAACTTTCATTGTAAGGGGTAGGTTTTAGCGTAGTTACCTGAAGCTCAGTGATTGTACCTGCATCGTTACTCTACTCAGTTGGTACATGGGTAAAACAAATTTTGGACCCTTCAATTCTGTATTATAGCTGTAGATTTAGTGTAATCACAGGCATGCCTTATTGGGGGGAAGTAATTGTCTGATGTATAGTTTATTTTGATGAGAAGGTTAAATAGATATATTGATAAGGTACAAGCTGTGAATATAATCTATTAATAGATAATGAATGCTATATATATTAATCTTTGAGAAGGTCCAATGCCAAGAGCTTTTTAATAAACTTAAATCACATTGGCAAGGGAAGATGTTTAAAGCAGCTCTTGATTTGATGGGAGCGGGGCGGTGAAGGAGAAAAGACATAGCTTTATTGCTTTGGCAGGCAAAGGAGGCCACAGCAGGCTAATGCCTCAAAGGCTGCCTCAGCTCTTGATATTTTGATATTAGTCTTTCTTTTCCTTTTTTTTTTTCCTCTGCATCTGCGGTATATGGAGTATCCCTGGTCAGGAATCAAATCCAAGCCCCCGTTGCGACCTACGCCACAGCTGCGGCAATACCAGATCCTTAACCCACTGCACCCAGCTGAGGACTGAACCTGTGCCTCTGAAGAGACAATGTCAGATCCTTAACCTGCTGCACCACAGTGGGAGCTCCGACTTCAGTCTCTCTTGATAGAGAAAACTTGGACGCGTCAACGGTCAGAAATAGAGGTATCTCTTTACTTATTTTTATTTTATTTTATTTTTTTAGGGCTGCCCCATGGCATATGGAAGTTCCCAGGTTAGGGGGTCCATTTGGAGCTGTAGCTTCCGGCCTACACCACAGCCACAGCAATGCCAGATCTGAGCCGAATCTTCGACCTACACAATAGCTCACAACAATGCCAGGTCCTTAACCCACTGAGTAGAGCCAGGAATCAAACCCTTAGCCTTGAAGATATTAGTCAGATTCATTACCGCAGAGCCACAACAGGAACTCCTAGAGTTATCTCTTTAAAGAGTTTGATAAATGATTTGGATAAAGAGGTAAAGAGGATTCATCAGAGTCTTTGGAGGTGAAGAGGAGGGTAAACGCTTCTAGGAGGGCAGACCCAACTAGTGTGAAAATCCACTGGATGGTGGTGGGTACCACATGGGGCAGAGATCCCAGGACTTGAAATGTTCTTGTGATGTTAGCGATTTGAAAGCCTACCTCAGTGCTGTCGATTTTACCCTTAGGGCTCAAACACACACACAGTAAAATTCCTTCATTTTCTCAATTTCTTGTGAAGACCTTAGGATAGGATTCTCTATAATGAGAGCCTGTCAGATGACTTAAAATAATGTGTCTCTGAAACCAGGATGTTATCTCCTCCTTCCCAGTGCTGAACACTCGGGCGCCTATTACTCTCTCCCCCCACTCCCACCTCAGGGTCTGCATGGATGCTGGCTGATTAGTACTACTTCTCATGAATCTGTGAGTCCCTGGAGGTCCTGAAAGTCTTACCAGGACCTCTAAGCAGTGGACCGTCTGGTGGGATTCCATCTTCTTACCACCTGAGATCGAAGCAGCCTCTGTCTTCACAGTGAGCCGCATATGCTCGGGGCATGCTGCTCAGAATGGCTGTGCACACATCTTCTCTTAGCATCTGTTTCTGTTGCTGCCTTCCTTCCCCCAATGCTGTGTCAGACACCTTCCCCTCTTCCATCTACTTTCCCTCCCGGGTTTGGGCATTTGGACTTTATAGGGCCGTACCCACAGCATATGGAAGTTCCCAGGCTAAGGGTCCAATTGGAGCTGTAGCCACCGGCCCACACCACAGCCACAGCAACGCCAGATCCGAGCCATGTCTGCGACCTACACCACTGCTCACGGCAATGCTGAATCCTTAACCCACTGAACGAGGTCAGGGATGGAGTCCGAAGGTTCCTATTCAGATTCATTTCCGGTGTGCCACAATGGGACCTTCCTTTTAAACCTTGCAACAAAGGATTATGATTTCATCTCTGCCTTTCTACTTCTAAGTAAAGTCCACCCCCTCCCCCTGAATTTTCTACAAACCAAAGCTCTCCTTACGTGTCCATTTCCAGGCCACTGGAGCTCAGCACATGCTCTTCTAAGGGACGTTATCTTCAGAGAGTCCAGGCTACACACACCTTTGGAAGTGACTTTCATCAATCCAAGGTTGTTTTCTGATACTTTCTGGAAAAGAGGGGAGAACCTTCTACATGTTTAATGCCTTAGAGCAGACACCATCCTGGATATAATTTTCTTTCTTTCTTTTTGTCTTTTGTCTTTTTAGGGCTGCACCCTTGGCATATGGAGGTTCCCAGGCTAGGGGTCGAATCAGAGCTGTAGCTGCCAGCCTATGCCACAGTCACAACAACGCCAGATCCAAGCCACATCTGTGACCTACCCCACAGCTCATTGGCAACTCCAGATCCTTAACCCACTGAGTGAGGCCAGGGATCGAACCTGCAACCTCATGGTTCCTAGTCAGGTTCATTAACCACTGAGTCACAATGGGAACTCCCATTTATTGTTTTTTTTTTTTTTTTTTTTTTTTTTGTCTTTTAAGGGTTGTACCTGCAGCATATGGAAGTTCCCAGGCTAGGGGTCAAATTGGAGCTGCAGCTGCCAGCCCGCACCACAGCCACAGCAATGCCAGATCCAAGGCACATCTGCAGCCTACACCACAGCTCACGGCAACTCAGGATCCTTAATCAAGTGAGCGAGGCCACAGATCGAACCCACATCTTCATGGATACTAGTCAGGTTAATTACTACTGAGTCACAGTGGGAACTCCAGCACTCTTTTATTGTAAAGAGGCTACACTGGTGTCATTTGGAAACTGGATTGTTTTGTCTTGTTTAGTTTTTGCCTATCAGTCTATACTGTGTAAGAATCTTAGATCTAAGGTCGAAAGAAGAAAAGTGAGTGGTTTTGGCATTGTTACTGAGTTAAAGTGGCTCACAGAGCAAGCAGCATTCTCAAGCAGTTCTAAAAAGAGATTTTAAGATGGTACAGTCATCTTTGTAAAACCTGTCTTTGGTCTACTTTGGGTGACAGTTTTGGAAGTTGTCACTTTTCCCATGTTTTAAATCTTCTCTCTCCTTCATGTGGAAGAAATTCATTTATGCTTGAAACTGCTTGTGCCAAATCAAGAAATAAGTAAAGACAAGAAAGAGAATAGAAGCTTCTTGTAACAGAGGTGCATCTTTGATTTGAGGAAATCTTCGAAGACAAAATCAGATGGAAGTTGCTGATGGCAATAACTCAGCAACATGTGACTAATTACTGGGTTTAATTTGATGAATTTTTTTCCTTCCTCTTTATTCTTTTAAAAATGAACATTTTGGGAGGACCCTTTGTGGCTCAGCAGTTAATGAACCCGACTAGGATCCATGAGGATTCGGGTTTGACCCCGGCCTCATTCAGTGGGTTAAGGATCCGGCGCTGCCATGAGCTGTGGTGTAGGTTGCAGACACAGCTGGAATCCCGTGTTGCTGTGGCTCTGGTGTAGGCCAGCAGCCGTACCTCCGATTCGACCCCTGGCCTGGGAACTTCCTTATGGCACGGGTGCGGCCCTAAAAAAAAGGGGGAAAAAAAAGAACATTTGGGGAGTTCCTGTTGTGGCTTAGCGGTACTGAACCTGACTAGCATCCATGAGGATGTGTGTGGATTTGATCCCTGACCTCCCTCAGTGGATCAGGGATCAGGCATTGCCATGAGCTATTGTGTAGGTCACAGACTCGGCTCGTATCTGGCATTGCTGTGGCTGTGGTGCAGGCCAGCAGCTGTAGCTCTCATTTGGCCCCTAGCCTGGGAACCTCCATATGCTGCAGGTACGGCCCTAAAAAGCAAAAAAAAATTAAAAACAAAGGTGAACATTTTATATATCTCATTGACATTATGGAAGAAGCGAGGCTCAGAAAACCTGAAGTTTCTCTGTTTTCTTAAAATAGTAAAATTTTGTTTTCAAGTAGGTGACCACTCCTTATAACATTGCCAAAAGTAAGAAAGCTTAGGTTCCACAAAATCTAGCACTATGTAGCTGTATTTGGAGTGAAAATATAAAAGCAAATTTAACCAGAAAAATTACATGCAGTTTGGATAAACAGACTTTCAATTTATATGTACTCAGGAGTTCCTGTTGTGGCTGAGGGTGAAGAACTTGACTAGTATCCATGAGGACACAGGTTCGTTCTCTCCTTGCTCAGTGGATTAAGGATCTGGCGTTGCCGTGAGCTGAGGTGTAGGTCAAAGACGAGGCTTGGATCCCTCTGATGCCTGAAAGATAATACCAGAATCCGGGTTCTTGTTCACAGCGGTTGAAGAATGAATTCCGTGAATGCACAGGCAGCAAGCAAGCAAAGTTTTTATTAAAGGGAAGCAGATAGCTCCCAGGGTTACTGAAGGGGGAGAAGAGCCCCTCCTTTCTCTATTGTCCCATAGGGGTTTTTATTCCTTAAAGGTGGGAGGGGTATCAACGTGGGGTCCAGAGAGATGTGGTCTTCTCCCAGTGGCCTTATTCAGTTACCCATATCAGTCTTTGTCCAGTAGGGTCCTAGGGGTGGAAATGTCCTATAAATCTCATTGTTTCTTTGTCTTTTTCATCCTGTAAACTGAGTCACAGGGGATTAGAGATTAATGTCCATCTGGGCATAGGTACACTCCCTGTGGTAAACAAGACCTGTGGGGACGTTACTCCTTGGAGCCCTTAAACCGCAAATGTTAATCAATGGCCATATCAAAGAATGCATAGAAGCCCATGCTCCTACACTGGCTGCCTGAGTTAATATTCTGCCTCGCCTCTTTGCTGTGGCTGTGGTGTAGGCTTGGCAGCTGCAGCTCCAATTCAACCCCTAGCCTGGGAGCTTCCACGTGCTGTGGGTGTGGCCCTAAAAAGCAAAAAAAAAAAAAAAGGCTGTGCTACAGTGCTCTTTATGCAGTATTACGTTTGAGCTTTCTGTATTTTAGGGTTTGGCCCTAAAAAAAAAGAAATTATATGTACTCAAAGTGATGATTAGTTGATAAAGTCATATTGTACGGAATACCTTTTAATGTGCCTAATCTGTTGAAATGACTTTAGATTTGTTAAAAAGTGGGGGGGCTCTGCTGAAATAAGATTACATTTTTTTAATTATTTTTTTCTATCCTCCTCTCCCATTAAAAATTCTGGAAATGGGAGTTCCCGTCGTGGCGCAGTGGTTAACGAATCCGACTAGGAACCATGAGGTTGCGGGTTCGGTCCCTGCCCTTGCTCAGTGGGTTAAGGATCCTGTGTTGCCGTGAGCTGTGGTGTAGGTTGCAGACGCGGCTCGGATCCCGCGTTGCTGTGGCTCTGGGGTAGGCCAGGGGCTACAGCTCCGATTTGACCCCTAGCCTGGGAACCTCCATATGCTGCGGGAGTGGCCCAAAGAAATAGCAAAAAGACAAAAAAAAAAAAAATTCTGGAAATGTACTCCTATAGAAGAGAGAGGAGTCAGTTAAATGCTAACTTACATTGTCATTTAAGTAAGTTATTTCTGAAGAGCAGTTGGATGTGAATTGGTGAGTTCCCATTGTTTCAATGACTGTAAGATGGATTGTAAGAATGTAAATCTGGATTGGCCAATCCCAGGGTCAAGAGTATGACAAATGCTTTTACTTTCTAGGAGAGGGATTTATAGAGTATGCACATTTGTGCAAAGAGAGGGAATGTGAGTCATATTCTCTGAGCCCTGACCCTTTGTGCGCAAAAGTTCTGAGGACTTTAGCCTGTGGACTTGAATGAGTGAATGTGGTCCTTTGTAATGTTGCTAACATATTTAATTTTCCAAGTAGGTAGGTCACTGCACTGACTTTGCCCTCATGCCAAAACAATTATCCAGGCATTTTAACTAATATACTGCCTTATTGGAGCTCTCTTGTGGTGCAGCAGGTTAAGGCTCTGTTATTACTGCAGTGGCTCTGGTTGCTCCTGTGGCACAGGTTCAATCCCTGTCCTGGGAACTTCCACGTGCCACAGGCACAACCAAAAAAAAAAAAAAAAAAGTATTGCTTTCTCAGTTCACAAAGGTTGAAAATGGTTACTGTTTTATATGATCACCTATTTTATTTATTTATTTATTTATTTATTTATTTATTTAGTCAGTCTTTTCTAGGGCCGCTCCCGAGGCATATGGAGGTTCCCAGGCTAGGGGTCTAATTGGAGCTGTAGCCACAGGCCTATGCCAGAGCCACAGCAACTCGGGATCTGAGCCGCGTCTGCCACCTACACCACAGCTCACGGCAACACCGGATCCTTAACTCACTGATTGAGGCCAGAGATCGACCTGCAACCTCATGGTTCCTAGTCGGATTCGTTAACCACCGAGCCATGACGGGAACTCCTGATCCCTATTTTAAAATACCTGGCATTTATCTTCTACTTGCTTGTATTAGCAGTTCACTTTGAATGTGTTTTACCCATTAGACTGTAACTTCTTTGAGGACAGAGACTGTAAACCTCAGTTTGTGCGTCCTCGGCCAATTCTCCATGTGACGTGGATTTATAAGTATAGCATAAGTGTGCTTATGAGTATGATTAATGCTAACTGGCTGCTGGTGGTAATTTCTAAACTACCTTTTGTTAAAGTAGTTAGACAAGGAGGCCTTTAGACTGGAGTTGTTCTGGTAGTTCTGGTAGTTTTGGGTAGCTTAATGTAAGCAAATTGAATCCAGAGTCAATTAGATTTTTCTTGAATCTGAGAAAATGAAACTCAAGAACAGCTGTTCATAAGAGCTGAAAGACTAAATTTCTCACATGCACCAAACATTTAAGTTACAGCCAAATAAATAATTGCTTTAGTTCTCTCTTCTCTATAATTACACCCTGCTTTAGTCCCCCACTGGGGATTCCCCCCCCCCCCCCGCCCCCGACCATTTTTTGGTTTTGACTGCGCCTGGTTGGGATCCTTGTTGCTCAAATAAACAGTTAATATGCCTTATTTTACCCTTTTACACATTTCAACACTGGGAAGAAAAAGACTAGTCAGTGAAGGTCATGGTGAGATATGTCTGATACCCTGCCAGCGGTAGTATAAATTGAAAAAAAAATTTTTTTTGGAAAGCATCTTTGCAATGTGTATCTAAAAGCCATCCAGGAGTTCCCATTGTGGCTCAGCGGAAACGAATTTGACTAGCATCTATGAGGACAAAGGTTCGATCCCTGGCCTTGCTCAGTAGGTTAAGGATCTGGTGTTGCCATGAGTTGTGGTGTAGGTTGCAGACATGGCTTGGATCTGGCATTGTTGTGGCTCTGGCGTAGGTCAGCAGCTACAGCTCTGATATGACTCCTAGCCTGCGAACCTCCATATGCCTCGGGTGTGTCCCTAAAAAGACAATAAATAAATAAAAGCCATCTGAATATTCGCATAGTTTGGGAGTTCCCATCGTGGCTCAGTGGTTAACACTGAGGAACTAGGAACCATGAGGTTTTGGGTTCGATCCCTGGCCTTGCTCAGTGGGTTAAGGATCTGGTATTGCCGTGAGCTGTGGTATAGGTCGCAGACGTGGCTCAGATCTGGTGTTGCTATGGCTCTGGCATAGGCTGGCAGCTATAGCTCCGATTAGACCTCTATCCTGGGAACTTCCATATGCCACAGGAGCAGCCCTAGAAAAGGCAAAAAGATAAATAAATAAATAAATATTCACATAGTTTGATATAATAATTCTACCTTAGGACTGTATCTAGAATAGTAATCTGAAATTACAGAGAGCTATATATAGGAAGCTATAAATTACACAATTAAAAAGAAAGATTCAAGTAACCTAAAAACCATGAGTAGAAAATCATTAGGTAAATATGGTTCTATATACTGACAAATGACATACAGCTATTAAAATGCCTATAATGCATAGGAAGCAACATGGAGAAATGCTTATGATATATAATATTCTTGAAACCATATGTAATATTTCATAGCAATTCAAATCAGAACAAAGTCTCAAACCAGGTGCATTGGGAAAAACGGGAAAGAATAACTCATTGTTGGTATGTGATAATTATTTTATGTAAATATAATAATTATTGTATTCTGGGCATTGTGCCAAGTACATTTTTTCTCACTTGATTTTCATAAATGGCTTTTGGTGTGTCCATTTTGTGGATGAAGAAACTGAGCATAAAAAGATTGCAAAACCTTGCTCAGCCATGTTAAGCTACAGGACCCAGTCTGGACCCAGGTCTTGTGGGATCCAAAATCTGTGCTTGAAACTGGTAATTCACAAATCTGTGCATCAGAATCACTTGCGGAACTTTAAATTAATTAATTAATTAGTTCTATATGTCCTACCCCAGATCTCCTGAATCAGAATCACCAGCTGGACAGCCCGAAGTCTGTGTTTTTAACTCACAAAGTAGGTTCTGTGGCCAGTCTGTGACCGACATGTGGAAACCTTTGCAAATTCCATTTCTTGTATTAAAAAACACAAATATTAATATTGTGAATATTAGCAGTAGTTGTATTTGGGTAATCAGATTACAGGTGATTTTCTTTTTCTCCCCTCCAGTTTTCATATTTTCTTCAATGAGAAATGATGTTACTGTTGAGTGTAAAAATTTAATGAAGAGAAAGTTGAATAAAATATTCTATTCAAAGAGTCTTCCTTTTTTGGGGTATTGTATGTTACTTCTTTGAAAAAGTCCATCCTGAGGGTGCGTAAATAGGAGAAATGGAACTATATCCAAAGGAGGCATACTTTAAGCAAAATCTATCTATCTAATAATGATTGTAGTTAACAGCCTATATTACATTTGAGTTACAACACTGCTTTGGAAAATAAGACAAGGAATATAGATTTTAAAAACTAAGTTGGGAGTTACTTTCATGGTACAGCAGAAACGAATCCGACTAGGAACCATGAGGTTTCGGATTCGATCCCTGGCCTCGCTCAGTGGGTTAAGGATCTGGCGTTGCTGTGAGCTATGGTGTAGGTTGCAGACACGGCTTGGATCTGGCATTGCTGTGGCTGTGGCATAGGCCAGCAGCTGTAGCTCTGATTCAACCCTAGCCTGGGAACCTCCATATGCAGGGGGTGAGGCTCTAAAAAGCAAACAAACAAACAAAAAAACCCACTAACTCAGATGGCACGTAAAATATATTTCAATTAACAGGAAAGTAAGTAAATTGGGTAATTGAGAAAAGCCACAGAGAAAAACCAGTCTCTTTAGCTCTTGAACAAGCCAGAGGGGAAACTACAATCTCTGAATATTTTCGTTGTCAAGGAAGGGCCAAAGAGTTCTTTTTTCATAGTTGAGAGGAAAGGGTGTGAAATGAGATCATAATTGGAAATAATGGACTTTATTGTTAATGTGCAGCCGTGTGACACACTGTGAGGAGGTAAACACAGAACTTTTAAATCAGGTCACTGTAAGTTGCCGTGTCGGGTCACCCAAGGCAGGAATAACAATTCAGAACCTGAAATAAATGAAAAGCATTGCTTTGCAGCTCCTGGTTTTTTTGGAGGACAAAGGAAGATGTGCATGTATATATCCTAAAAAGAAAACATCAAAAAGTTGTATTTATGTCTTTGTATGTGTTAGGATACATGAAATGATCCAAAAATTGGCTTACATGGATGGATGCCTGCAGTAGCTTTTAACCTCCAGTGCTCCACATCGACATCTTTTTCACTTTGCAAGGCTTACCAAACAATCTCCAGAATTCCTGTGTGAATTCAGAAGATAATAAATAATTTCATGAGGCATTAGTCGTGTATGGATTCATGAATGTACGTTGTAAAGAATAAGATGCATGTTGTATGCCTTTTTTTTTTCCCCCTTTTTTTGGCCGCCGGAGGCATATGGAGTTCCTAGGCTAGGGAACAGATCTGAGCCGCAGTTGCAATCTGCCCCACAGCTGCATCAACGCCAGATCCTTTAATCCACTGTGCCGGACTGGGGATTGAACCTACGTCCTGGTGGTACAGAGATGCTGCTGATCCTGTTGTGCCACATCAGGAACTCCTTGTGTGGCTTTTTAAAAGCTGAGTAAGGATGTCATTTAGTCTTAGTGATGAAAACCTTATTTTTAAAAGGGTGAACCTCTTTTCTCTCTGGAAAATTCATTTTTCTCCAACACACGAGATCGGGTAGAACTGGAACATGTTACGAGAAATCCAGAAAAGCTGTGAAAAATTAGGTCATCTCTCTCTCTCTCTTTTTTCTTTCTTAGGGCCGTACCTGAGACATATGGAAGTCCCCAGGCTAGGTGTCAAATCAGGGCTGCAACTGCCAGCCTATGCCACAGCCGTAACAACTGGGATCTGAGCTGTGTCTGTGACCTACACCGAAACTCATGGCAATGCCAGGTTGTTAACCCACTGAGCGAGGCCAGGGATTGAACCCACATCCTCATGGATACTAGTTGGGTTCATTACTGCTGAGCCACAAGAGGAACTTTGATCATCTCTTAATTGAAAATAAAAAGTTCTCATGAAAGACGTTCTCATGACAACTGACTTTTTACATCTGTTGAAACTTCTTTGGAGAGGAATCGGAGAAGAAATTCCGGACGATGCCTTTGTCCAGCTCTAAGGCAGGTGCTGAAGTGGCTGGACTGAAGACTCAGTTGAAGCTATTGAACTTCCAGCCTAGCCATAGATCACTTTTGCTGTCTGCTGTGATCCCTGAAGTTGTGTTCCTGGTCTGGGTGCCATATATACCTGAAGTCATGATAGAAGGAAAAAAGACTGTGCTTTTTCTTAAGATAGGAGAGTACCCACACTACAGCTTTGATATGGGGTCAGCCTTCTTGGAAGCCAGGCAGCTGAGTTGAAGCAAAGAAAACCCCCCAACCATTTTGAGGCTGACTTAGAAACGTTGGGTTCCAAAACTGCTCCATAATCTACTAACGAGATGGTAACTAATTTACGAACATAATTTACTAACTCGGGGGGTTAATTCCATCCAAAAGAGTGTGTTAAACAACAGATGATGTATCTTGCTTGATAAACCACTGAATACTGATTACAAGGTTCATTCTCTGATGGGTTATCAAAGGGAAATAACTCACCAGGTTTGTGAGTGAAAACAAACTGTTCCCTGCTTTGGAACTCCAGGGAAAAGACCAGCTTCTTTGCATGTATGAACAGTTTCCATTTGGATCATTGCATATTTGGTTAAAAAAAAATTGAAGCTGAATACATAAAAATTGATGCTTTAAGAGGTAAAGACCAACATTATATATAGTTCATAGATTTATAGCTAATTTAAAGAATTAAAACCACATCTTTATATTTTAAATTTGATAACACTCTCGTGGCTTCCTATAAGAGATTTTTAGGAAGTTACATCACATCCAGTCTGTCTGTCTATATATATATAGTTTTCCATTATAGGCTATTATAAAATATTGAATATAGGTCCCTGTGCTATACAGTAAGTCCTTGTTGCTTATCTAGTTTATATATAGTAGTGTGTATCTGTTAATCTCACACTCTTAAATTATCTCCCCCTTCCCCTTTAGTAACCATAAGTTTGTTTTCTCTGTCTGTGAGTCTGTTTCTGTTTCGTAAGTAAATTCATCTGTATTATTTTTTACATTTCACATGACTGATATCATATGATATTTGTCTCTGTTTGACTTCATTTAGTATGATCATCTCTAGATCCATCTATGTTGCTACAAGTGGAATGGTTTCATTATTTTTTATGGCTGAGTAATATTCCATTGTATATACATACCACATCTTAAACCGTTTGTCTATTGATGGGCACTTGGGTTGTTTTCATGTCTTGGCTATTGTAAATAGTGTTGCTGTGCCTATTGGGGTGCATGTATCTTTTTGAATTAGAGTTTTTGTCTTTTTTGGATATATGCCCAGGGAGCGGGATTGCTGGATCATATGTTAACCCTCATTTTAGTTTTTTAAGGAACTTCCCATACTGTTCTCCATAATGCCTCCACCAGTTTACATTCCCACCAACAGGGTGGGAGGGTTTCCTTTTCTCCACACCCTTGTCAGCATTTAGGCAGTCTGTTCTTGACATGGGTGGGACATAACTTTTGTAAGTTTATGGGCAGAGATTTTCCCTCGCCCATGTTCCTGAAAAGAGAACCCCAAGAGTTTTACAGAAGGGATTTGGTTCAGGAATCAGACATATTTTACAGATCACTGTGGTGATCTCCTTATTTGCATTTTGAAACAAACAAACATACTTTTCCTGGTATTGCTTTCTTTCTTTCGTTCACATATATCAGCTAGCCTGTTTTGGTTTGGTTTGCTTTGGTTTTTTTGCTTCTGGATTTGAAAAGAATCAGCAGAACACTTGATTACAGAACGACTGGCACTGTTCTTAGGGTGAGCATGCATCCTCCACATTCTTTAAAAATGGTATGTGATGGAGTTCCCGTCGTGGTGCAGTCGAAATGAATCCGACTAAGAACCGTGAGGTTTTGGGTTTGATCCCTGGCCTCGCTCAGTGGGTGAAGGATCCAGCGTGGCCTGAGCTGTGGTGTAGGCCGGCAGCTGTAGCTCTGATTAGACCACTAGCCTGGGAACTTCCATATACTGCGGGTGTGGCCCTAAAAAAAAAGTGAAAAAAAAAGTATGTGATGAAGAAAAAGGTGTATATTTCAAGGTTGCTCTAAATATTTTTCTTTGAAAACATTATCCCTCTGATATTTTTCATTGACATACTTAATGGTGAAATTTCAAGTAAAACTAAAGGACAGCAAGTGATTTTTTTTGTCTTTTTGCTATTTCTTTGAGCCGCTTCCGCGGCATATGGAGGTTCCCAGGCTAGGGGTCGAATCGGAGCTGTAGCCACCGCCCTACGCCAGAGCCACAGCAACACGGGATCCGAGCCGCGTCTGCAACCTACACCACAGCTCACGGCAACGCCGGATCGTCAACCCACTGAGCAAGGGCAGGGACCGAACCCGCAACCTTATGGTTCCTAGTCGGATTCGTTAACCACTGTGCCACAACGGGAACTCCAGCAAGTGATTTTTATGTTTACCAAAAAGAGGTGTGGTTGGAGTTCCCGTCGAGGCTCAGCAGAAACAAATCCGACTAGGAACCATGAGGTTGTGGGTTTGATACCTGGCCTTGCTCAGTGGGTTAAGGATCTGGGGTTGCTGTGAGCTGTGGTGCAGTTTGAAGATGAGGCTTGGATCTGGGTTGCTGTGGCTGTGATGCAGGCCAGCGACTATAGCTCCAATTGCACCCCTAACCTGGGAACCTCCATATGCCATGGGTTCGGCCCTAAAAAGCAAAAAAAAACCCCCACCAAAAAACAAAAAACAAAAACAAAAAGGGGTGTGGTTGAGAAAACTTGAAAAATACCGCCCCAGGGTAAATTGCAAGTGGTAAGGTATAGCTCTTCCTCTATTTGACTTACTAGCTTTAGGGCTGTGGTTTTTCTCCCCCTGGGAACTTCACCTGGCAGAGAAAGTGGCAGAGCGATGCCCTTAAAAAAGGATAAGTGAATGTTCTAGGAAATACTTTTATGACACCGTTGAGTTTCAGGGGGCTTAGAGCATGTGAATTATGGCATAAGCATCATAAGTAAAACCTCAGTTGAAATGAGTGATTATACAGTGATTTTGCATCATTCCCTTATTATTCTGTTTTGAAGTGTGTTCTGGTTGCACAGCAAAGAAAATCTGAAAACTCCAGGTTATTTTTATTTCGTTACTAAAATCATCAACCCTGTCCATGATAACCTGCTTGTGCTTATGCCTCTCACTTTTTCTTTTTTCTCTTGCTTGTCCCTATTATTAGGGTCTTTTCCAGAAGGAGGTCCAGTGCTTAGCACCCTTCCTACCTCTTGCAGCTTTTAGGATAGCCTGAGCAGCTCCTGCAGCTCGCTGGGCTGGTGGAGATAAGCCTTTGTCAGATGATAAGCCTGGGTGTGGTGTCAAGAACTCTCAGTGGATTAGGTTCTCATTCTTGCTCTGAGTTTAATAGCTGTGGGGCTCAGGCAAGTCCCTGATCTGTTGGAGTCTTTTTTTTTTAAAGCAGTAAAAAAATACAAAGGTAGCCACTTATTCTTTAACCTTTTTAATTTTTATTTATTTATTTTTATTATAGTTGATTTACACTTTAACCTTCTTTGTTTTTGGTTTGTGCTTATTTATACATAACAATGTATTATTCGGTGATGTATTTGCCAAGGACTGAATCTTTCATACTTGTTTTTCAAAAGAATTCATTATTATTATTTTTTTATGACCATACCTCTGGCATATGGAAGTTCCCAGGCCAGGGACTGAATCCAAGCCACATGTTGCGACCTCCGAGAGCTGATCCAGTCAGATTCTTAACTCACTGTGCCACAGTGGGAACTCCTCATACTTGATTTCAAAGTTGGCTGTTTGAAAAACAAGCTGTGGGTTGAGTGAAATTTGGCTGATGCCAGCTGCGGTTTTTGAGATGATCAAAAGTAACCTTGAGGCTTTCCCGTCGTGGCTCAGCAGTAACGAACCTGACTAGTATCCATCAGGAGGAGTGTTCCATCCCTGGCCTCGCTCTGTTGGTCAAGTTAGCCACGGAACTTCCATATGCTGCAGGTGCGGCCCTAAAAAGAAAAAAAAAAAAAAAATAGCAACCTTGAGACTAGACATGAAAACAATTAAGCTGAAGAATTTTTTTCTGCTCACCGTTCTGGCTGCCTGGCCCTCCTCCCTGATGCTAATCCAGTAGAGTGTAATGACTGATTTTGCTTTTGAATTGTACACGGAGGCTTGGGTTGAAACCTCCCTTGGCTGGCTGCCCTCCTGTAACCATATGGTACTTCATGGAATGCAGATAATGGCTTCATTTTCCTCTCTGTCTTAGTAGGTGGAAGCCTGTGCTAGCAGGTACGAGAACTTTTGTGTAAAGTACGGGGAAGGCATGACGCCAGTATTATTTACGCCAGAGCGCTGGTGGTATGAGCACCGTTCGTCCGTTCAGAGAACTGTAATATTGTGCTGTTTCCTGGGTATTTTTGCCTGTGACTCTGAAGGCAGTGAGGATGATCCAGACTCCGGCTTTAAAGGTTAGGGGTTACAGCCTCACGCATTTCTGTGTTCTTTGCTTCGATGTCACAGGTATTGGGCCTGCCACGCTGCAGGGTGGCTGGGAGGTTGGTGGGTCACTAGGGTGAGGCTGGTAGTGTGTTTCCTTGCAGCTGCCAGGCACTGGGCTGCCCTTGGGCCCTGACCAGCAGCCGCCCACAGCCTCCGCAGTGAGTGAAGCACCCTGTCCGGCAGGGTTCCAGCTCTCGCCTCAGGGTGTGTAGGCTTGGGTCTGGGTCACACAGGAGCTGCTGAGGAAATTGGGTCCAAACAGGCCCTTAGAACTCAGCGTGTCCCCCAAGGTGGCCCTTCACTCAGCAGGAACTGAAGTGTGAGAAGGTCACGGGAAGGTCATGGGGATTGGGGTCCAGCCTCACAGCCAGTGCGTCCCAGAATCAAGGCCAGTGCCCAGGGCACCCAGGCCCCTGCTTTGCTCTCCTCAGCCTGCCTTCCCTCCTCGCCCCATCAGCCTTGCAGGCTCCTGTCTGGGGTGTCTGGTGCCCAGGTGCTGGTAGAGACATGGCCGGCCAGAGCCAACCCCATGCCCTGTGAGCCTGGAAGGGATTCCTGTGTCCCTCCAGAGATGGCAGGTTCCTTGGTGGCTTAAGACTGAGCTGGAAAGCTCTGATTTTCTGTACCCTCGCTAGATGTTAGATTCTGAGAGAGCCCATTTATGTGCATTAACATGTTTAAGCTTCACAGAAACTCAATGAGTTTCTTCTTACTTCCATTTCGCAAGAGGCAAGAGGCCGATGTTTAGGGAGGGTACGTTTCCTATCCAGTGTCAGATAGGTAGAGAGGGGACAGTGCTGAAACTGCAGCCCATCCCTGCCAGACCCCATAGGCCTGCCAGGTGCCCATCATCTCTCGCATGCACCTGCTCTGCCCAGCCTACCGTGGGCCCCCTGGATCCTTCAGGAGCTCTCCAAGCCTTATTCAATCTGTTTTTTTATTTCAATATGAATATAACTGCAAGGCTTTAACAGGGATCCCCTTTCTGGTTAAAATGATCACAACTACCACGAGAGGTTAGAGCCAAGCACGTGGTTATAGTTGTCCCCCCAAAGTGAGAACAGTGCCCACAGATGCTGATGCTCCCCAAGTCCATCTGCTGGCCAGTTTCCACAGGTCTGAAAACTTGCTGGGGGAGCAGGCCTTTCAACTCGTGATTTCTATGGCTGTCCTGTGTCTTTCCATCTGTGCCCCTAGACTTTAAATGCCCCGCGGGCGAAGGTTTCCTTCTTTGGCACATTTTGAGTATTGCAAAGGGCAGTGGACACAGTACATTAAAAAAGGTATGATGGAAGTTCCCTTCGTGGCTCAGCGGTTAGGGAACCCGGCTAGGGTCCATGGGGATGCAGGTTTGTTCCCTGGCCTTGCTCAGTGGGTTGGGGATCTGGCGTTGCCATGAGCTGTGGTGCAGGTCACAGGCAGAGCTTGGATCTGGCATTGCTGTGGCTCTGGTGTAGGCTGGCAACTGCAGCTCCGATTTGACCCCTAGCCTGGGAATCTCCATGTATTGCAGGTGTGGCCCTAAAAAGTAAAACAAACAAACAAACAAACAAAAAAGGTATGATGATAACTGGGTTACCATGCTGTACAGTAGAAAAAAAATTATATTGGGGAAATAACAATTAAAAACTCATAAAATAAAGGGTAATGGGAAAAAAAATGTGTGATGACAGTACAACTCCCTCCTTCATATGCAGCCTCAGGCCTCAATCTTTTCCCCCAGACACACAGACGTGTCCAGCCATGTATTTTGTAAAACCGGCCACCATGCTTTCCAGAAGTGTTTTTTTTGCTGCGAGGAGGCATCAAGGGTTCAGTAATTTGACAGTTTTATGGAACAGTTTCTGAGCTTCATCCCGTAAACTGTGACCTACTTGAAGATTATTTGGGATTAAAATAATCCTATAATAAATACAGATTGGCCAGAATGGGGAGAATTTCAGCTGGGGTGCTCTCATATTAAGCTTTAGTTTTTAAATCTGAGTCATGAAGCTAATAAAATATTCTCACCCACTCCCAACATTCTCTACATTTTACTATAAATTATTTCTCACCTACATTTACTTTCATTTAAGCCTGTTTTCTTTCTCTAGGTCATGGGCCTTGGGTAATTTCCTTAGATAAAATCCAGTTACGTCTGATACGGAAAAGTGTACTAGGGAGCATGATATGGGACAACCAGTCATCTTGGTAAACTTCCACAGCTCTTAGATAACCACAAAAATATTGTGTGATTGTTAAAAAAAAAAGCAAAAAGCAAAACAAAACAAAACCCCCAAACCCCACCCTTACTTCTTGACAGACTGGCTAACAAAAACTATTTATTTGACCTGTGGGATAAACTTTCGAGTGAAGCAAAGAGAAAAATGTACATTTTATGAAAATATCATTGGTTTAACCAGCCAGAGCATTTTGTGCAGATTCAATGATGCGCAGATACCAGGCATCAGAGGAGAAACAGACCTCCTGCATTTGGTTTGACCCCAGCTCCTCTGGGTCTCCTGGCGTTACAGCAGCTGGTGGGTGGTGACGAGTTCAAGCTGTGCAGCTGGACAGGCGCCCCAGGTTCATGGGCGGGGATGGGTCAGTGCAGCCAGGCTGCGTGCTTACCCTGGACTAAGCGTGGGGCCCGAAATGGCTTTCTTCCTGGTCTGCAGGTCCAGCATGCCCACTGTCTCCCCTCCCTCCTCACATGGCCCTAGGCTTGGGGATGGGGCAGAAACATGGTGGCTCATCCTTGGCTCTTAGAGACCGAGGAGGCTGCGCATCCAAGACACTTGCTCAAAAGAGACCAAGGTAGAACCAAGCATCCAGGCTCACTCCAGGGTATCAGAAGGTCAGTCGTGGTATTTACCCGCTGGAGCTGAGGCATCCATCCTTTCTCACCTGATGGTGCCTTGGAGATCTTAAGCTGATTTGTCATGGAGGCTGTGGAAAGGGTATGGGTGAGGAAGAAAGGGGGCATCCTAAGGTGGGAGAGGAGGTTAAACAAGGCCTCCAGAGCAGGATGGAGCAGAGCAGGCCAGGGGCAGTCAAAGGCAGGTCTGGCCCCTGGCCCCAGTTCAGCTGGTGTTGGGGACCCCAAGGTCAAGTCCTAGCATCTCCTGGAATCCTGCACAAACCTGGGCCCAGAGGCAGCCTGGGACAGAAGGGGGAGGAGCTTCGCCCGAGTCTGTGGGCAGTTGCTCCCTGGTTCAGGTGTCTGTATTGCAAGGGGTTTTACAGGTGCACATGTGAAAGCCCCTCTGCCTGCTGGCCCGAGCTGGAGGTCACCACCCTCTTCTCCCTGCGTCACCCTCACATTCTCAACACTCACTTCCATTGCTATTCTGCCAGGAGCACTTGAGGCCTCGACCCAGTGGTGCTTCGAGGAGTGTGAATGTGGGGAGCGGTGCTGGGTCAGGCTTGACTGGGGCGGAAGCAGGAGGGGAGCAAGATTGTGAGCCGCAGCCATGGGGGCTGCTCTGGGCAACTCATGAGTCTGGCAAGGGGCTGACACCTGGTGGGGAGGGGGCAGGAGAAGTGAGGTGCCATTTGGTTGTGAGCTGAAAACTGCCACCTTTTTCTGTCCCTGAACACCTTGGGTCAAATTTGACTTCCTCCTCCGCTCTTCCCGTTTGTCTAACCTGGATGTTCTCAGTTTGCAGTGCACAGCCAACTTCCCAAAGGAGCATATTAAAAACAGATTCCTGGGCTCCATCCCAGGGCCAGGAGCAAGCCTGGGAACCTGCATGTTCAGTGTGCATCCCAGGTGATGCTAGTGCAGTGGATCTGAGGACCAGCTTTGAGAAAACTGACCCAGTTTGTCGTCAGGTTCTCTCAGATTTGGGGTTTCCTTTTTTTGGCCTTTCCAGTCAGGCCCCTCTTCCTGTTCTCTGCCCCTCAGCCCTTCCCCCAGCCTCAGCCTGCACGCTTCTCTTCCTGAGCCCCGTTCCCATCAGAACGGCTGCTTCTTCACCCCAGGGCAGACCTCGGGCCACCTGTCCCATTCCTCTGGCTCCAGTGCCTCTTTGTCCCCATCACTGTCCCTGTCACTGTCTCTGTCCCTGGCCTCAGAGGCATAGCTCCTTCCTCTCCCTGGGAAGCCTTCTGCCCTGAGCTCCCAGCAGTGTAAGGAGCGACTCCTCTTCTTCACTGCCATTCCCTCCGCCACTTGGTTATGGTGACACCTCAGCTGCCGGCTTGTCGAAGGAGCCAGGGCTTTGTGCCAGGCAGCCCCGTGACCCTCACCGCCCCTTGTCCTGCTGTCAAACCTGACCTACAGGGTTTGGTAAGATAATTCATGGGAAGGGACCTCGCTCTTTATTGCCATGTTCTTTCTCCTTTTCCTTATGTGTCCCCCCTCCCCGACGGGACCAAAAACCCCTCAAGAGATAAAGAATGTGCTTTATGCCCCCCCCCCCATTCTCAGCATTAAGCTGAGTTGGTAATCATAATACAAAACGTGGTAATAGTAGTGATAGAGTTGGTAGCAGTAAGAGCAGATGCATAAAGTGTTTGGGGTGTGTCAGACTTTGCACAGAGCATCACTCGTTTCATCTTCTCAACAGAGCTGGAGGTAGGTGCTGTTACTGACATAAGATGGGAAAACAGATACAGAGTGATGAAGTGACTTGCCCAAAGGTCCCCCAGCTGCCATATAGCAGAGCCAGAATTTGAACTCAGAGAGTCTGACTGCGACCTCCGTACTTAGCACTTAAACAGCACGTACGGGATAGACGGGGAGTTTAGGGTTCATAGATGGAACTCTTACATTTAGAATGGATAAACACGGAGTTCCGTCGTGGCGCAGTGGTTAACGAATCTGACTAGGAACCATGAGGTTGCAGGTTTGATCCCTGGCCTTGCTTAGTGGGTTAAGGATCCCGCATTGTCCTGAGCTGTGGTGTAGGTTGCAGATGCGGCTCAGATCCCGAGTTGCTGTGGCTCTGGAGTAAGCCGGCGGCTACATCTCTGATTCGACCCCCAGCCTGGGAACCTCCATATGCCGTGGGAGCGGCCCTAGAAAAGACGAAAAAAAAAAAAAAAAAAAGAACAGGTAGACAATACAGTCCTACTATATAACACAGGGAACTATATCCAGTTTCCTGAGATAGACCATGATGGAAAATAATATATATATATATATAACATATACTGATGTATATAATATATAATAATAGTATTATATATAAAAGAATATATGTATGCATGACTGAGTACTTTGCTGTACAGCAGAAATTGGCACATTTTTAATTTATTTTTATTTTTATTTTTATTTTTTTATTTTCCCACTGTACAGCAGGGGGATCAAGTTATCTTTACATGTATACATTACAATTACATTTTTTTCCCCCACCCTTTGTTCTGTTGCAACGTGAGTATCTAGACAAAGTTCTCAATGCTACTCAGCAGGATCTCCTTGTAAATCTATTCTAAGTTGTGTCTGATAAGCCCAAGCTCCCGATCCCTCCCACTCCCTCCCCCTCCCATCAGGCAGCCACAAGTCTCTTCTCCAAGTCCATGATTTTCTTTTCTGAGGAGATGTTCATTTGTGCTGGATATTAGACTCCAGTTATAAGTGATATCATATGGTATTTGTCTTTGTCTTTCTGGCTCATTTCACTCAGTATGAGATTCTCTAGTTCCATCCATGTTGCTGCAAATGGCATTATGTCATTCTTTTTTATGGCTGAGTAGTATTCCATTGTGTATATATACCACATCTTCCTAATCCAATCATCTGTTGATGGACATTTGGGTTGTTTCTGTGTCCTGGCTATTGTGGCACAACATTTTAAATCAACTAAAAGTTTTAAAAAAGTAGAAAAGAAATTGCACTTCAATAAGAAGAAAGCCCATTTTATTAATGTGGAAAATGTTGCTCATATGCAGAAATAGAGGGACTCATATAATGCTTTCCTGTTTGGGCAGCTTCAGTGATTATCAATACAGGTTCCATCTTATTTCATCAGTAATCCCACCTGCTCCTCTATCCCCACTTTGAAAGTAAATCTCAGGCATAAAACGTCACTGTAAATGCTTATGTATCTATCTCAAAATGATGGCTTCTTTTAGTATAACCACAATGCCATAATCACACCACCAAATGTTCTTGGTTGTTCCTTAATATCAACTATCTAGTTTGTGTTTACATTTCCCTGCCAGTTGCATTAACATTTTTTACAGTTCATTGTTTCAAATCGGGATCCACACAAAAGAGAGCCTATGTTTCATAGCGATTTCTGAAGCAGAGTGCCTGAAAATATCTCCTTATTGAACTTAATTCAGCAAATATTTATCTCGTGTCTGCGTATTGCAAAGCACAGTGTGAGGATGATGAAAGATATTTCCCTGGGAGCACAGCTGGCCATGGTGACTGACTGGATTCAGAAAATGGCAGAAGGCATTGGCTTGTTTGCCCCCAAGATGACGAGCTTGGGGTGAGTGATGCAGGAACAGAGGACTCGATGGAGAGAGGGAAGGAGGAAGGAGGAAGCAGCCCCAGGAGAAGCTGATGGTTATGGCTGGTGGTTTGTATCTAGAATCTAAAACCACCCATGTGAATATTTTCTTCATTGCATTCTTCATCTCTGCTTTTCCACTTGATTCTTCTTTCAAAGCCACCTGGGAAGTTGTGATGTTGGCTTTTTTGTTCCTTTAAAGATCTCTTGATAGAAATCTGATCTGTGAGCTCAGTGATGACTGTGTCTTAGAGTAAAGTAAATAAACATGGGGGGGGGGGGTAGGTGGTAAATACACACATTTCAGTGGTAGAATCCCAGTGGTGACAGATGTAAGTTTTTAGATTTGTGCTTTCATTGTTCAGTATGGCTCTAATGGGCTGGAAAATGTCTTGTCAAATGAGAAAACATCCAGAGGAAGGGAAAAATGAAATTCTGTGTATATTTCTGTTTGCTTTGAGATTATTCACCCCCCCCCCCTTTTGAGGGTCTTCTTAACTTCAAAGTAAAGTGTTGTGATTTACCTTGAGTTTGATGGAATTTTCTCTGTGTTTAACCAAGATTGGTCTTTAAAACTAGACAGAGAATCATGTGTATGGAACAAAATCTACTGCTGAAACTTGCTGCTGCAGACATGTGAGTTTCATCAAGTAGATTTAAGTTGGAACAGGCATAAGAAAGAAAGCAATTTGGTTTGGGTGCCAACCAGGAGATTAGAACAACAATTTGCTTATTTCAGCTGTTCTATTCAGCAGCATTTATAAAGTTGACTGATTTCCTCCACCGATATTTTGCCAACTAGCATTACGAAACAAGAAACTTTTACTCTTCTTTTTTTTTTTTATCCCAAGAGGTAGTTTATATTTTTAAAAATACATCATTTTTTCCTTTGGTTAGAGAAATTGTATTTAATTTATGTCTGAATCATTTTTCATACTCATTAAAAGTTATTTTTAAAACTGAATCATGAAACTACGGGATTTTTGGTGAGACATTTAGTTAATTTTCTCTCCCTTTTTTTTCTTGAAGTGTAGTCAATTTACAATTTGTGTTAGTTTTAGGTGTACAAGGAAAGTGATTCATATATCTGTCTATCCATATTCTATATAGATAGATAATTATATATATATATGTACACAGATTATTTTCCATTATAGATTATTAAAAGGTATTGACTGTGGTTCCCTGTGTTATACAGTAAATCATTCTTGCTTGTCTATTTTATGTATAGTAGGTTGTATCTGTTAATCCCATACCCCTAATTTACACCCCTCCTCCCTATCCTTTCCCATAAGTTTGTTTTCTGTGTGTGTGAATCTATTTCTTTTTTGTATATAGATTCACTTGTATCTTTTTAGATTCCACATATAAATATCAGGTGATATTCTTTGCCTGACTTACTTCACATAGTATGGAAATCTCTAGGTCCATCCATGTTGCTGCAAATGGTAAGGTTTCATTGTATGTATGTATCACATCTTCTTACACCAGTCATCTGTTGATGAGCATTTGGCTTTTCTCCATGTCTTGGCTAGTATAAGTAGTGCTATAACCGTTGGGGTGTATGTATCTTTTTGAATTAAGGTTTTCATCCTTTCTGGAGCTTACAGCCATGTGAGCCAATATATCATCTGCAATTTTAAGCCAGCTTGACTTGGGGTTTCTGTTACTTGCAGCCAAAAGCACATAACTACTAATCTTAATTTCAGTGCACTTTATGAACGGATCTGTTTCCTGTTGAAAATGAAACTGGGTTAGTCTCCTCTCTGGATCAAGGAATTTATGCTCCCAAAAAGACATGAAGGGAACAATTATTGAACACCTGCTATGTGTCAGGCACAAACACTAGGTGTCTCCATAGACAGCTTCTTAATTAATCCCGAAGATGAGCATGCTTGTGCCTGTTTACCTGTTATGCAATGATGAGGGGTATAGGTCTCTTAGCTAGTCCCACGTACCACGTTTCCTGCAGTGGCTGGAGCTAGGTGACTGTGACTACTTCTCGGCTGTCAGTGGACTTTTACCTGGCCCTGGACACAGTGCCTCAGGGAGGAAATACTATTTCCAGTGTCTGTGTGACAAGAACTAATCTCACTTCTGCCCCTAATAAGGTAAGTTGGATCAGCCGGTGCCTTCTGACTTGCTTTTATGCTGACTTGCCTTCTTTGCACATGGTAGAAAATTGGGCCACATGTAACTTAATGTTCTGACTATAATTAAAATATTTCCCTCCCACTGGCCAAATGCAAGCAGAGAGGTCTATTAAATTCTCACTTGGTTGGAGTACATTCTAGGGGCAGTGAGAGATTATGGTTATGGGCCGTGATATTGTTTTCTAAATTCCATCAGGCAATGAAATGGAGCTGTGGTTGAATACGTCTTCTTTTGGGAGAAAAGAAGATTTTGAGTGAAGGCCCGAGTGCTGGGGTTGGGAGAGGCAGTTATGATGGTCCTTGTCCCCTGACCTTGGAACTGGCTTCACCTTTGATGCTGCTCTCTCAGTGTGCACTGGGCTGGGCTGGGCTGCCTGGCTGTTTGCCATTCCTCATGTGGAGGTTAGATGAAGGCATTGGAGGGTGAAATGGGGCATATCTATTGGTTGAAATTAGCTGGGGTGGAAAACATATCTTTCATATAGGCCAGTGGCTCATTGACAAGAAATTAGTCATGTGCTTCACTCACAACTGAAAGGCAGTAATTAAGGATCCTCTTTCAAGAATAGGAAATTTGCTATGGTTTCAGTGTCACCTGATCCACCATCAGCACATTTGGGAAAAGTCACAGTAATAGAGGACTACTGAATAAAAGTGCTATGCAAAACTTTTTTTTTTTTTTGGATGCGAAAGTTCCTGGGTCAGTGATTGAATCCATGCCATAGTAGTGACCTGAGCCGCTGCAGTGACAGCTCCGGATTCTTAACCCCCTGTGCCACAAGGGAATTCCTGCAGAATGTTTTAAAAGGTTGTTTTAACAGGCAGGTCTGTGTTTTTAGAAAATATTTTGTTGTTGTTGTTGTTAGTTGCCTGTAACGAAATCATGCATGAGATAAAATTCTCTGTTCAAAGTACCTCTCAAGTTCAGATCATCCCTAGCCTGGCTTTAAGGTTCATGTGATTCTGGGTCAGTCCCCCTCCAGTGGCGATGCCCCCAAACTAGGCTGAACTTCAGGCCTGAGCAGCCTGGAGTTGCTGGGGGCAGGGGGGGGTGTTGGGTTCTTTTTCCTGGTGGGGGTGGGCGGTGGCAGGATGGCTGATTTCCGTGGAAGTTGTTTACTGTTAGAAAGCAAAGGAGAGGAGAGGATCTGAGAGGCAGGATCCAGACAGGGAAAAGGTTGCCCTGTGAAAAACACACCCACCCAAAAACTGTACAAATGAAACGCTCGCCCTTAATTCTGCCCCTGGTTCCGCTTTGAACTTGGACTTTTTCATTACGGGTCCTGCCAAATTACAACTCCTGTCGGGAAACAGGTGATTTGACAGTTCCCGAAAGCACAGATAATTGTGTTATCATGAAAATTAGTTTTTGATGACCCTGATGGAAAACTGAGAAACGTGTATATGTTTAGTGAAACTCAGGCTTCGATTATGGGGAAAAGGGTAACCATAGTTTGTTTTTGAAGTCTGTGAGTCTGTTTCTGTTCTGCAGTAAGTTCATTTGTATCCTTTTTAGATTTCATATATAAAGTGATATCATATGATGCTTGTTTTTCACTGTCTGACTTCACTTAGTATGATAATCTCTAGGTCCATCCAATATGATGCAAATGGCATTATTCTTTTTTTTATGGCTGTGTAATATTACATCATCCTTTTTTTAAGTTTATATGATTTTTATTTTTTCCATTATAGTTGATGTGCAGTGTTCTGTCCATTTCTGCTGTACAGCAAAGTGACTCAGTTATACATTATATATTTATTTTTTATCACATTATCCTTCATCATGTTCCATCAAAAGTGATTAGATATATAGTTCACTATGCTATACAGCAGGATCTCATTGCTTATCCACTCCAAATGCAATAGTTTGCATCTATTAACCCCAAATTCCTAGTCCATCCCACTCCCTCCCCCTCCCGCTTGGCAACCACAAGTCTGTGAGTTTCTTTTTTGTGGAAAGCTTCGTTTGTGCCATATATCAGATTCCAGATATACGTGACATCATAAGATACATTGTCCTTTTAATTTTAGCCATCTCAGTGAGTATGAAGCACTAGCTCATTGTGGTTTTGATTTGCATTCCCCCAATAACTGATGACACCTTTTTGTGTGCCCATTGGCCAGGCATATGTTGTCCTTAGAGAAATGTCTGTTCAAATCTTTTGCCCATTTTGAGAGTCAGTGATTTTTCGTATTTGTTGTCTGGATGCCTCTTAGCTTGTTGGGGTCGGCTTGTGTCCTCTTCGGCTGCAGACCCTGTTCTTTCAGGTTAGTTGGATATGGTTGCTGAATAGGGGCAGCAGTGCCTGGGGACCACCAGAAATCAGAACCTCAGTGCCAGTCAATAGGCTCTTCTTATGCGGAAGTCACGAGCAATCCCATCATCTCAGTGTTGGCACATCTTATTTTATTCTCGTATAAGTCTGTGACCCAGGCTGCATTATGGCTCAGCTCTGGGAATAACTAGAAAGTTGTTCCCGGACTGTTCATTCCCCCATCCTGGAAGTGATCTACATCTGTTCTGTCCACAAGCCATTGGCGAGACCTCACTGTGTGGCTCATCCAGTGGAGAGGAACTTAAGAAACGTCCTCATGTCCTGGGGAGGGGACACCTGACATTAGTGAGCACCAGGAGTGTCTCTCTCAGTCACCAACTCTTTCTGTGAAGGAGTCTGTGACCTCTTGCATCCGCCTCAGGAAGATGGACAAGGAGATTTCATATTCTCAAGTTCTCTGAGACAGTTCTAGTTAGCCCCGTGAACCTGTGAGGCTTTACTTGTGGACATTGCAGTTGATCTGGAATATTTGCCTCTCATTTGATGAAGGAGATTCAGCCTCTCATTTGATGAAGGAGATTCAGCTTTGAATGGGCTGTCTTTACTGTCTTTCATGTAATCATATCTGGAAAACATTTCTTTGTGCGCCTGCTATGCAGCCAGGTGCCCTCCTGTGTGCTGGAGATACAGGAATTAATAGGAACCCATCCCTGTGTATTAGGAATTATTGTAGTAAAGTGGAGACAAATGTAGAGACAAGTAATTGTGCTGTTGGGTGAAGGTGTATGTACGATAGTTGTAGGAGGAAAGGACTCTGAGAGAGAGGGAGCTCTTCCTGCAGCAGCAGGAAAAAGCATCTCAGGACATTTACTTTTTGTTTATTGTGATAAAATGTATGTAACATAATATTTATCATTTTAATACACAGTCTTCTGAACCCCAATCCCTGTAACCCTTATTTTACTTTCAATGAATTTGCCTCTTCTAGGTGCCTCACATAAATGGAATCATCTGATATTTATCCTTCTGTGTCTGTTTGATTTCAGTGAGCATAATGTTTTCAAGGTTCATCCGCGTTGCAGCAGGCATTAGAATTTCACTCATTTGGGTGGCTGAATAATATTCCACTGTGTGGGTATACCACATTTTGTCTATCCATCACCTGCCGATAGACAGCTGGGTTGCTTTCATGTTTTGGCTGCTGTGAAAAATGCTGCTATGAACTCGAGTGTACAGATATCTGTCTGAGTAGCATGCACTATATGAACACTTTTATTATTTTTTTGTTCTTTTGTCCTTTTGGGGTCTCACCCATGGCATATGGAGGTTCACAGGCTACGGGTCTAATCGGAGCTGTAGCCGCCAGTCTACGCCACAGCCGCAGCAATTTGGGATCCAAGCTGCGTCTGCAACCTACACCACAGCTCACGGCAATGCTGGATCCTTAACCCATTGAGCGAGGCCAGGGATTGAACCTGTAACCCCATGGTTCCTAGTCAGATTCATTTTCACTGAGCCACAATGAGAACTCCTGTATGAACACATTTTTATTTTAAATTATTAGATAGCATTCACTGGGGGTCATTTAGAAAATATAGGAAATTAAAATCACATACAATACCACTGCTCAGAAATATATTTAGTGATTTTTTTTCACATTTAGTGGTATTTTTTACACATAAAAACTATATATTAAATTCTACATCCTGCTTTTTTCTCTGATCACTATTTTGTGATCATTAGAATTATTTAAAATATTTTCAATGACCAAAAGGTAACTTTGTGCATGTACCATGGTTTTTTCATTTTTCTTATAGATCATTTTGAAATTTAATATGAATTACATTGAGATGAACATACCTGTATAAATCTTGGCTGAATAAGTCTGTTTTTTACCAAGAAATGAAATGACTGCATCAAAGATATCAAGAAGAGTATCATAAATGACCAGATTGCTTTTTCTGAAGTTTTCCTTGGCCATGGCAGTGTGTGAAGAGACACTGTCTCTTTAAGGCCAGCACAGTAATACTCTTGCTTAATATAGTGCTAAAATTTTCAGAGATGTTAGTCTCTCTTAATGCTGCCCCCACTTGAGACAGCTCATTGTTGACAGTGACGGATGAGGGGGCCTGCTTACTTGTAGATGAGGGAAGCTTAGCACTTTGTTCTGCCTCCAGCCCCTCACAGTCACAGACCCTCACCACCAACAGGTCTCATAACTTGCAGAAGTCTTCACTGGGGACAGAAGTACATATGCATTTTCTGGGAAGCACTTAAGAATCACTGGTTGTGTTAGTCAAGGTTCTTCAGAGAATCACAACCAGTTGGATGTGTGGCTGTGTGGGTGTGTCTCTGTATGTATGTGTGTGTGTGTTTATAAATATGTGGAGAGAGAGAGAATGATTGAGATTGAGATTTAATTTTCAAAATTTGCTCATACTGGAGTTCCCGTCGTGGCGCAGTGGTTAACGAATCCGACTAGGAACCATGGGGTTGTGGGTTCGGTCCCTGCCCTCGCTCAGTGGGTTAACGATCCGGCGTTGCCGTGAGCTGTGGTGTAGGTTGCAGACGCGGCTCGGATTCTGCGTTGCTGTGGCTCTGGCGTAGGCCGGTGGCTACAGCTCCGATTGGACCCCTAGCCTGGGAACCTCCATATGCCGCGGGAGCGGCCCAAGAAATAGCAACAACAACAACAACAACAACAACAACAACAAGACAAAATTTGCTCATACTGCTTGGGGGCTTGCAAGCTGGAAGTTCCTTCTTCCTCAGGGAGCTCAGTCTTTTTCTCTTGAGGCTTCTACTGATTGGATGAGGCCCACCCACATTATGGAAAGTAATCTGACTTTCTCAAAAGTCTGTGGATTAAATGTTAATCACATCTAAAATATACCATCACAGCACCTGGGCTGGTGTTTGACAAAATGTGTGGATACATGGCTTAGCCAAGTTGACACATAAAATTAGCCATCACAGTGATATAAAAAGTTTGGGTACTACAGAGTTTGACATTCATATACATATCATATACACACACACATATACATACATATATATATATATATATATATATATATACACACACACATACACACACATTTATATATGTGTGTATATGTATGAGACTTTATTTGAAAAAGTTTAAAATTATGTAATTATTCCTAGGAGCCACTGGAGGGCACTCTGATCAAGGGAAATGGAAAATGTGGCTCTTTCTGAGAAGACGCAACCTCAGCACTGCAAACCCTAGGGGTCTTCTCCACTTAAGTCCCTAATTTTACAGTTGAGAAAGTTACTTTCACCGCCTCGATGTTTACATTGCAAGATTACAGAGTAAATTAGTGATAGAGGCTAGAGTTAATACTGCGGGTTTGTTTGACTTTACACTTCATGTTCTTTCTATTGTAGGGCATTCTAGTAATTTATATTAATTGTCTGATAATTAATGTAAATTAATAGTTAGTGGTCATGAATAATTCATGGAAGTAAGTTGAATATATAAGTCATTTTGGTCCTTATAAGCTACATGTGATGAAATGCCACACATATATTATGCAGTTTGCACAAGTTAGACATTCTTAAACTTTTAAGTATGAATTATGAAATGATTCACTTTCAAAATGCCCAAATTAGTTGGTCCTGAGTCTATAGCTAATTTGGGTGAACACTGAAGGTTTTTGTTTGTTTCCCTTTTTGTATAATATTCCCGTCGAGGAGCACAGAGGAAGCTAGTGGTGCATGAAGGTAGCCTGCAGAGCTTCCTTTCTTTTCCCTGGAAGAGTGTGTGTGTGTGTGTGTGCCAGGGTGGAGGGATTAGGGAAAAGGGAACACAAGTAATGATTTTACTTTTTTAGAATCAAGTTGCTTGGACCTCGATCGGAATGTTTCAAATACCTTATTATTAGAAGTGGCCAGTGTTCATGAAAGGCTGATTGCTGTGGAGGATGGACGGACAGGTGATGTAAAATAATGATTCTTAGACTATTTGGAAAACTCTGTGCTTGTTTCACATATCTTTTCTTTGTCCTTGTACTTTCATGGCCAACTCTTGTTATCTGAAGAATGAATTCTTTTGGCTATTTTTTGTTTGTTTGTTTTTTTAGGGCTGCACCCTTTGGCATATGAAGGATCCCAAGCTAGGGGTCCAATCAGAGCTGCAGCTGCCAGCCTACACCACAGCCACAGCAGCGCAGGATCTGAGCCGCATCTGTGGGGCTACACCACATCTCACCGCAGTGCTGGATCCTTAACCCAGTGATCAAGGCCAGAAATCGAATCCGCATCCTCATGGATCTTAGTCGGGTTCATTAACTGCTGAGCCACAAAGGGAACTCCAGGCTATTTTGTCTCCCTTTTATCTGAGTGGATTATGTCTAGTCTACCTGCCAGGGGGCAAACAAAGAAAAACAAAATCGATCTGACATAGACTTCATTACTGCAAAACCACTGCACTGATGCCTTCTTAGAGCATATTTACAGCAAGGAGGGATTGTATATGAGTGTGTGTGTATTTGCTATATTTTTATATTTGACTGCGCAGAGTTGCTATGCTTTCAACTCAGCCTCTTAGAAATTCTTTTAAATTGATTATAACACCAAGTAGCAGTTTCACTGGGAATTCTACACTATGGGGCTTGTCTAATATGCATATTTCTAACTGGTCAGAGCCCCTCTTCCATGCCTGAGATTTGGTCTTAAAATATTCATCTGGCTACAGAGGTGCTCAGGAATGTGATGACAGTGTGTTCTTAGAGACACTGCAGACTAGATCTGAGAGAGAGCATTTTCAACATATGTTATTAAATAATCAGAACCCTCCACAGCATGTGGGCGGGGCCCTTCCCTAGTCTCTTACTGCCCAGACTGCCTCGTACTTTAAAGTGAGACTCATCTGGAACTTGCCTTGCTCACTATTTTAGAGTATTTAAAAGCGCTTAAAATGTTTTTGTCCGTTTCATTAGGATATAATTGACATACAGCACTGCATAAGCTTGAGGTATACAGCATGATCACTTGATACACATGTAGTGAGACATATGGAACAACTTTTTAGAAGAGGTAAGAAGTTTAGAAAACGGGGGCAGGAAAAATAAACAACTAATTACAGACTGGTTATGGGATGAACAATGAAAACAAATACAGAACTGACCGTGCATTAATCAGGATATTGAAGAATCACGGATAAGATAAATACGTACGTTGAGACTTTTATTTTCCCACAGACTCATACGATTCCAAGAGTCACTTATATGGAAAAAGATTTGACTTGGGGATGATGAATACTGGCCTTGCTTTCAGCAAGCACTCTGTTCTTGCCGGTGTGTGGCCTATAGAAGTAATTTCCTTGTTTAATCCCTATTAAAAAAAAAGTTAGGTGGATAATGAAGTCACTTGATCTTTTTATGCTCATTACAACATATATTTATTAAAATAGAACACACAGGTGATTCCTTATTTCCTTAGTAGCTCTCACCGCCTTTCTCGATCTGAGTATTGAAGAAGTACCAACCGCCCCAGGCGTTCTACAAGACTCAGTCTTTTTTTTTTTTTAATTACCCAATGAATTTTGTTACATTTATAGTTGTACAACAATCATTACAATTAAATTTTATAGCATTTCCATCCCAAACCCTCAGTGCATCCCCCCGACCCCCAAGACTCAGTCTTAATAAGTATGTACCAGAGCTGCTGTTTTTAGGTGGAACCCAGCCTATATCCGTTTACTAGTTCCATACTACATGACTAAACTGATTTTTCAGATGCTTTGAGTGGAGTATAGAAGACTATCACTTTACTAAAAAAGCAAACAGGAAAGCTCCAAGCCTTATAGTCAGCTGCTATCAGTTTCCCTTTAATTACCTCCTGAAGGACCTGTTAATGACTCATTACTTATAAAAATAAATTATAGGTACTCTGCAACCCTCTTTGGAGTTTCTTTAAAGTTTTCAATTTGGCTGCCACCAGGAAAATGGGTGTGTGGCCAGCACAGGGGCCTGTGAATCACATCGCTTTGTGGTTTTATATGTTTCGTAAAAGGCACTACAGGGCCGTGCGCAGAAGGGGTTAAGCTGAGGTGGAAGAAAGTGCCTTCTCTCAGAAATCAAGTCCTCTGGGAACATACCATGTGGCTGCCCATGTTTTATTCTTAGCAGGACCAGCTGATTGGGTTTTAGTCTGGGTTTGTGTGGTTTTAGGTGCAGAATGGTCCCTTTTCATTCACAGCCTTTGAAATGTGCCTGAGTTCGCAGTCATCTCTCCTAGATAAAATAAGTCATGGTGAGTTTCAAATTTCTTTGCTATTTTGGGGGAAGAGAAACCCCCTTTTTTCAAATAAAATTATGCATGGTGCCCCAGTATGTAAGGATGAAAGCAGGACGACTCTTTTGGGGAGGGGGGATGAGTGGTTCAGAACCTTGCCCAGATGTCCTCCTCAGGGGACATGGCCTCATCTCCAGAACCGCTCGGAGGCCAGTGTGGGAAACACTGACACGGGAGATGGAATTGCTTCTGTATCTAGGTACCCCGTATTTTCCTCTCACTTTTTATACTTACTCAGGCACATCTGTGTGCAGAAGGTTTTGTCTGCCTTCATGGGAACTGAACTTTAGATCAGGGTTTGGCAAACTTTTTCTATAAAGGGCAAGATAGTAAATATGTTCAGCTTTATGGGCCATGTGGGCTCCTGTCACAACTCCCAGCTCTGTCTTTGTTGCACCAAAGCAGCCCGGACACTTGTAAATGGATGAGCGTGGCTGGGTTCCAAAAAAACACTATTTACAGACATCCAGATTTGAATTTCGTGTGATTGTCATTGTGACGAAGTGTTATTTTTTTCAACCATTTAAAAACAGACAGACATTTCTTAGCTTGTGGGCCATAGGGCTGCGAGCTGGATTTGGTGTGCTGATCACAGTTTGCTGAGTCCTGATTTAGTTATTCTATAGGGATTACTTAAACAAAAATTGTATGTGTTGCGCTGAAGTTCAAATTGAGGTGTTTGTCGTTTCGGTTTCTCTGACAACGTCTCTTCCCATTTCTGAGGCTACCACCATATGTGTCTGCCTTGTGTCTCCCAGGCTGCTAGTTCCTGGTGCAAATGTTCTCCTGAGGGCACTGTGCTCAGACACAGTTAAGTACGGACCAGGACCACAGGCTGTGGACCTAGGCTACGACATGTCTAAACTGCTGTGTATAAAATTCAGACGCTTTTACTTTTGATTGACTATTTGATTTCTTTCCAGTGTCTTCTCTCTCCTTCCTAATAGATGTTGTGTCAGGGAGTGGCTTTGAGAGCTTAATGAGCAATTGCTTCGCAGCATCATAGGTGCTGGGCAAGAGCGCCTGCTGTGCTGTTGGGGCATGTGGGATGGGCAGGGGGTGGTTCCTAGGAGGCGTAAGTGAGTCCCCCCACCCGAGGGGGAGGGGGGTGTCTTGATCCTCTAGGATTTTATCCTTGTCTGCACCCGCCCTTGACACAGCCAGACAGGTGGGAGTTGAAAACGTGTAAGTGGAGGAGGAGATGGCATTACCAACAAAATGCGTGCAGAGTCAGCGCACAGTAAATAATGCCATCTGTCTACCCAGGCAGCTCTTTCTGGCCTCTCCTCTCATCTTTTCTCTGCAGTCCTAGAATCCGTGCCCTTGTTTTGGAGATAGAGGGAGCAGGTGACAGCTTTGGGAAAGATCTGTGGATTGTCCAGCTTTCTCACCCTCCTTCCTTTGTCTCAAGGGCTTCTTCTGGGGAGATCATCCTGATGCGGAGCCTGGGGTACTTAGCGACACCAAGGCAGAATGTCCCCCAAACAAGGCATGGGACCATTGGCCAGATCCTGGCCCGTGCAGGGCCACGGAGGTGGGGCAGGGAGCAGAATGGTGGTTGGTGGCCTTGTGCTTTATTTATTTATTATTTATTTATTTATTGTCTTTTTGCCTTTTTTAAGGCCACTCTCAGGGCATATGGAGGTTCCCAGGGTAGGGGTCTAATTGGAGCTGTAGCCGCCGGCCCACACCAGAGCCATAGCAACACCAGATCTGAGCCGCGTCTGCAACCTATACCACAGCTTACAGCAACACCAGATCCTTAACCCACTGAGCAAGGCCAGGGATCAAACCTGCAACCTCATGGTTCCTAGTCAGATTCGTTAAGCACTGAGCCACAACGGGAACACTCTGTTGACTGATTGATTGATTGATTGTCTTTTTAGGGCCGCACCCATGTCCTACGGAAGTTCCCAGGCTAGGGTCAAATCAGAGCTGCAGCTGCCAGCCTACACCACACAGCTCAGGCAATGCCAGATCCTTAACGCACTGTTAGAGGCCAGGGATGGAACCTGCATCCTCATGGATACTAGTCAGACTCGTTTCTCCTGAGCCACGACTGGAGCTCCATGAGCTAAATCTTAAATCATCCAGTAATCAATTGTTTGCCAGAATTAACACCGACAGCTAATGGTTTCTGGATTTTAGCTTTATTTTTTTAATGACAATCCTTTCTTTCATTAATATATACCTGGAGCCCAATGTATAAAACAAACAGGCAAGGGGGTGTTTTGGTTGAAGCAGTAGTAAGCACTCACCCCCACCGGCCCAGCCCAGGGCATTTTGCAGCCGCTGCATGTTAATGGAGTTCAGAGCAGGAAAAGGTTAGTCTGGCTGTAGTAGCTGGGGACAACCCTAGACCTGAGATTGGAGGTGAATGGTATAGTATCTCAGGGGTGGAAAGATGAAGGTAGTTGGTGGGGAGGGAAGTGGCCTTCCAGCCTGGGAGAGATGCTTGAGGAAAAGGAGCCTGTGGTCTGAATGGTCATGGGAGCATGTGCATGGTCAGGGCGGTAGTGTGGACCAAGGGGGACTCACCTGGAACTGCCGGTGGGCAAAAGTAAAGAGTCTCCAGAGAGTTAGTCCTTTCCTCACATTACATGAGATTTCCTCACATATTTTGTTTAAATTTTACTTCAAAGAGGTTTTCCTTCCCCCTCCTCTTTCTTTAGATAGAGATACTAAAGAGAATCTAAAGGGGACTTGCATTTGCAGTACAAGGGGTCATGGGCGGAGGACTCTGATGTCAGGCGATACCATTTCCTTGAGCCATTTGGAGACTTCAGGACTCTGAACAAATGTCTTAGGACGATTCAAAATGGAAGTTGCCAAGGAGTGCAGAGACGAAAAGGAGGCGCCAGAAAAGCATTTATATTTATAGACTCTAATGACACCAGCGATGGTGTGAGTACAGAGAATACTCCTAATTATAAATAGGGAGGCTGTTAAAAGGCTCAGATGCACTCAGTCTGTTTCTTCCAAGGCAAAGAGAGCTATTGTTCACCTTTCGAGAGGCAGCCGCTCCCATAGGTGAATGAATAGGTTGTCATTAAGTGTAGTTAAATGACGATTTACCAAATGGATCCTACTACCTAAAGCGGTGGTGCTTTGCCTGCATGTCAGCAAGGCGAGCTGTCCCACACTGATTAAATGATGCTCTGTTGGGTTCTAGAAAAGAGCCTCAGAGTTCACAAGACTGAACTTTAGAAAGTAATCGTGAAAAACATTTCTATTTGCAATTTGTTGGCGACTTAGTTCAGTGTTTTTATGATTCAGTTCTATAAATTCATCAAATATGGGACAAACACTTATTGAGTGCCAACTGTGTGCCTGGTGCTATGCTCTGGTGATGTGGAAACAGTCAGTGAACAGAACTGTGGAAGTTCTTGCCCTCCTGGAGCTTCTATTGTAATAATTCCACTGTTTTTCCACATTCTCATTGACAAGGTAAAATAACTCCTAAAGAAAGTGTAAGCACTTCATTTGGCTGAAGTCTCAGTGAATTTTGAAGTGCGTAAAATTGGGGGAAGGTAAATATTTTCAGAAAGAAGTATATATAAAAGTGAATTCTAGGAGTTCCTGTTGTGGCTTAGTGGGGTAAGAATCCGACTGGTATCCGTGAGGACACGGGTTCGATCCCTGGTCTTGGTCAGTGGGTTAAGGATCTGGTGTTGCTGTGAGCTGTGGAGTAGGTTGCAGATGAGGCTCAGATCTGATGTTTCTGTGACTGTAGTGTAGGTTGGTGGCTGCAGCTCTGATTTGACCCCCTAGCCTGGGAACCTCTATATGCTGTAAGTACAGCCCTAAAAAGAAAAAAAGAAAAAAGTGAATTCCAGCTCAACATATTCATACCCACTGATTAATAGCATCATAGAACTCTCCGTCTTAATATTTCAGGAGAATTCTTTCAGAATTATTAACAGGTAGTTTAAACATCTCATTTCATCTGGAAACTAGAATTTGACAGCTGATAGCCAAAGCCAAGTTAAAAGGACAAAATATATAAATATCAATAAATGTAAAAGTATGTAACCTATAGACCAAGAAGGTCTTGGGTGGCTTTCAGATTTAAAAAGTGTATCTGTAAAACCAATAACCATTTCTTAAATGTTTAATTAAAGAGGTATTCAAAACTCCTAAACATTAAGTGACAATTATTGCAGGGCAATAATGCTGTAGTCCAGTGGCTAAAATATTCTTTTTCTGATTTCTTGAGGATTGTGAGAGAGCAGAAGCTGACAAACAAATGAGAGGCAAGAGTTTAGGGAGTGTTTCATCAGGTTTGCCTACCTGAAAATCAAACAAAGTAAGCATGTTACAATAGTCAGTGCACATGTTTCTCTCTTATTTATAAGAAGTAAATGCTGCTTCCAGAGGATTATTAAAAAAAGAAAACACCTCATAATCCTTTCCTTAAATAGAAAAGCACCAATATTAAAAAGAAAAAGAGAAGATTAATTACCCATTCTATTTGGAGTTTTACTTTCAAACCCAAGATTTCTTGGCTGTTTCCAAACTTAGTGCTGAGGAATTTTTCTGCTCCAAATTAAAAAATACAGAAGATGATTTGTCAGTTATTTTCATGCTTCTTAAATTTAAATTTTATAGGCAACTTAGAAAATGATGGTGCAAATAAATGGTAGAAACTGTTTATAATCTTAGGAGAAGAAAAGTAATTTTCCTAAAGATCTTATACAAATATATTTATATGATTTGTATTAAAATATTAAAAATTGGGAAACAGAATTTACTAATGAGGGCTTCAAATTTCTTTTCTTTTTTTTTTTTTGTCTTTTTGCCTTTTCTAGGGCCGCTCCCGCAGCATATGGAGGTTCCCAGGCTAGGGGTCTAATTGGAGCTGTAGCCGCCGGCCTACACCAGAGCCACAGCAATGAGGGATCTGAGCCGCGTCTGCGACCCACACCACAGCCCGTGGCAACGCCCGATCCTTAACCCACTGAGTGAGGCTAGGGATCGAACCCGCAACCTCAGGGTTCCTAGTCAGATTTGTTAACCACTGAGCCACGAAGGGAACTCCAAACTTCTTTTTTTTTTTTTTTTCTGGTTTTAGAAAAAAATCCCCGAACCAAAGCCCCTAGATTTTCTTGTCTACTTTGAGTTTTAGTTACTATAAAAAGTGATGACATGAGGGAAATTTTCAAAAAAGAAAAAACCTCACCCATAATTCTATAATCCATTTATTCCACATTATTTTTCATATGCCAATATATTTTCTAATAATTATAATTATAGTTGACCCATAGTTCTTTACTTTTGTTTTTACTCAGTTAATGTCTGTATGTATAATCAATTTTACATAGTTTAATCTTATCTATACCCAGTTCCAATTTCAAATCTTAACAGTCTAATAGATTTTTTTACAAGAACAAAAAAATCATTATTGGAGTTACTGTCGTGGTGCAGTGGTTAACGAATCCGACTAGGAACCATGAGGTTGTGGGTTCGATCCCTGGTCTCACTCAGTGGGTTAAGGATCCGGCATTGCTGTGAGCTGTGGTGTAGGTTGCAGACCTGGCTCAGATCCCTCATTGCTGTGGCGCTGGCGTAGGCCGGCGGCTACAGCTCCGATTGGACCCCTAGCCGGGGAACGAACCTCTATAAGCCTTGGGAGCGGCCCTAGAAAAGGCAAAAAGACCAAAAAAAAAAAAATCATTATTCAATTTGGTGATTTTTTTCCACTGTCTTAGAGAGTTCTGATGGTCTAATTGAATATTTGGGTGCTGAGAAATGTCTTCAGGAAGGCAACAGTTGATTTCTTAGAAAATCAAGTCTGTGAAACTTATCCTCTTTAGGTTTCCTGACATTAGTAGGTAAGTGAATTCGAGGCAAACAATTGCTCTAGTTTACAATAAAATCAGCAGTTTTACTCATTTAGGTCATCTTTTTTGTGTTGAAAATCTTTTCTTAAATAAAAACTGGGTATACTTTTACTCTACCTGATGCTGTTTTCTTTCTCCTACTTTTGTTTGACAATTTGACTGTTGAATTGCGGAAAGAGACCTGAGTTCAGAGAATTTTTGCCTTGAGGGATACCAAAAAAGTCCGTTTGTAGTACAATAAGCCATTGCTTGTGTTAAACTTTAAGGTGAGTCATTTAACTGCATTCATTAAAAGAATTCTTAGGAGTTCCCATTGTGGCTCAGGAGTTAATGAACCTGACTAGCATCCATGAGGACAGAGGTTCCACCCCTGGCCTCACTCAGTGGGTTAAGGATCTGGTGTTGCTGTGAGCTGTGGTGTAGGTTGCAGATGCAGCTCAGATCCCGAGTTGCTGTGACTGTGGCATGGGCCGGCAGCTGTAGCTCTGATTCAGCCCCTAGCCTTGGAACCTCCATGTGCTGTGAGTGTGGCCCTAAAAGTGAAAAAGCCAAAAAAAAAAAAAAATTTTGTATTGCTTACTTCTGGTAGAGATTGTGGATAGGAGGCTAAGATCATTAATAAAAATGCCTGTAAATTATTTTAAATTATTCAGCTTCATCTCACCACAGAGTTAGCAGGTTTACTCATTCTACAGAAACTTATTAAGCAACTCACCTATTATGAGTATTTTGTTAGACCTAAATATGACTAAAATATGGTCTCTGACCCCAGGCAAAAATGTTCCTTCAAATAACACCATTAAATTCTCACAAGAATCTCATAAATCAGATGTTGCTTCCTTTCTGTTTTTAAAAATGATGACATAGAAAACTTAGTAGTCTATTCAAGGCTGTCTAGTAATTCGGTTCCTTGGATTCCAATCAGATGACCTTTTCAAGTTACAGAGGTGACTCTCTGACAATCAAAAAAAAAAAAAAAACAAAAACAAAAAACAAAAACAAAAAGCAACCCCCCCCCAAAACAAAACAATAAGAAATGTCCGTCATAGCTAAATACAAAATAGAAAGTAATATTTACAGAGAAGTATAGCAGAAGTGGTACAGGAGTCCAGAAGATTGAGAGATGGCTTCTGGGAGGAAGATGGACAAAGGAATTCAGCTGGATGGATTTTACACTTACAAGGCTGGGGAAGGTCATTCCGTCCAGACCTGGAAAAGCTTCAGTAAAGCTTAAGCCAGGTAGAGGATGGGTTTGGAGAAGACTGTTAATAGGAAGTCAACAGTTCAGTTTTTCTGGAGTGTTGAATGTGCCACACAGAATTCTTAGAGATGAGGCCAAAAAGATGGAAAAAGAGATGCATTCCAGATCTTTGATGCCAGACCAAGAAGAGTGACTTTTATTTGTTAGAAAATCACAAAGTATTGGGGCTTTCTAAGATGAAGCTGGTTAATCTGGAAGCAGTTTTAAACAGAGGGAATGAAAACTCAAATGCCTGGAAAGATCAAACAGTTAACCAACAAAGTAGGAAAGGATGTAGCAAAAAGAGAGGAAGAGAGGATGTCTTTTCTAGGAAGTTGTTGCTATTCAGTGCTTTAGAAATGCAGCCTCTCACTGTACTGCAGATATACTCTTGTGCACTTGTGGTTTACTGTCACAAATTACATTTTGATACCATGTGTGCACATTGACATAGATTTTTGTAGTTATTATTTTATGTAGTAGTCTTTTAAATCACATAGAAAGAGGAAATAGGTAAATATGCATGAATATTGAATTTTATATCTACCTATATAGTTACTTTTACTGGTGTTTTTATTTCTTTATGTGGATTGAGTTATTGTTGGTGTCTTTTCATTTCAACATGAAGGGCTCCTTGTAGCATATGGAGGTTCCCAGGCTAGGGGTCTAATTGGAGCTGTAGCTGCCAGCCCATGCCCGAGCCAGAGCAACACAGAATCCGAGCCGTGTCTGCGACCTATACCACAGCTCACGGCAACGCTGAATCGTCAACCCACTGAGCAAGGCCAGGGATCAAACCTGCAACCTCATGGTTCCTAGTCAGATTCGTTAACCACTGCACCATGATGGGAACTCCTTTTTTTTTTTTTGTATACTTTTTTTCTCTACTAGGAATCTTTGATTCTTCTCTCTGTTCAAATCAGATGTTGAACTCCTCATTTCAATTATTATACTTCTCAACTACAGAATTTCTGTTTGGTTTTATTGTATAATCTCTGTTTATTGATATTCTCTATTTGGTGAGGCATTGTTTTCATGGTTTCCTTCAGTTTTTGTTCATGGTTTCCTTTAGCTTTTTGAACATATTTAAAATGGTTGAAAAAAATGATTGATTTGAAGTCTGTCTAGTAAGTTTAATATTCGGGCTTCTTCAGAAACTATGTTTATTATTTTCCTCCCCCGCCCCATGTATGGTCATATGTTCTTGTGTCTTTACATGACTTGTAAATTTTTGTTGTTGAAAATTGGATATTTTGAATACTGAAATGTAGTTACACTGGAAATCAGATTCCCCCTCCCTCTCAGGCCTCATCGTGCTTGTTTTTTGTTGTGGTGATCTTTGTTTAGTGCCTTTCCTTTGTCATACAAAGCCACTGATTGATATCTAGTGGTCAGTTAACAATTTTGATGGATATTTCCTTAAACATCTCACACACACACACAAAACCCCACAAAAAAAAAAAGAAGAAAGTATGGATAAGAAAAAAAAAGACAAAAATTAAATAGCTAGTAGGCTGTGTGTGTTGCAACATGCCTTTAACACAGCCACACAGTCTGCACCTCTGCCCTAGCCTTTGTCTCCTGCTTGCACAGAACCTAAAAGTCAGCTAGAAATGGGAGATTAGGACCTGCTATTATGGTCTTTTCTGAAGCATATACCATGCATATAAGCTTTTAGATTTCCAAGAATATGTAGGCGTTTTCAAAGTTTTTATTTCCCAAAGGATCTCACTCTTCAGGCTTTTTGGTAGGTCTGTTTGTTTGTCCCAAACAGTATTCCTTGCCCTAAGTGGCACCAGATAATTCATTTTCCTTTAAACAGTTTTGACAAATGCCACTTGGGTGCTTTTCTCTTCACTCAGGGAGAGTTCTGAATTAGAGGAAATAAAGATAAGACCTTTGCATCCGTTCTTCAGGGGGCCACCAGGCAGGTCAAACATAATCCTAATTATTTGAGAACAGGGTTTGCTCTGATTCTTCCAGCACCAGTAACCTACTGCAGGAAAGTGGGTTGTGGCATCACCAAGCTGGGTTAGGAGGTAAGTTAAAATGCCACAGATCTGTCTTACTGATATTTAGCTGCCTTTTTTCTTGATTATGTGTTCACCTGGTTGTTGTAAGCCTTTAACCAGTTTCTAGACTTCAGATAAAGTTGATTCTGACAGTTTTTATTAGCTGTTTTGTGGAGGGGCTGGCCCATGAAATTCCCTACTCCACTATTTTCACTGATGTTACTCATGTGCTTTAAAAGTATTGTATATATAAAAGAAAACATATGTGTGAGCTGAGTGCAAATACATTTGGTACAGAGCAAATTGGAGAGGAGAGAGATTGAATGAGAAGAAGGGAAAAGGAAATGGGGGGATATTGACTGACCCACCTCAGGCACCAAACACACTACAGGCTCCCTAGAAAGTTATGCAGCTCATGTGTCTGTTCTATTAGGGGAACAGTGTTTGGTTGCCTGTAACAGAAACTTTATTAATATTGGCTCAAACAGCAGGAATTTATTTGAATCACATATTGAGGAACCTGGGTTGGACAGGCACGAGCTGGGGAAGTAGCCCAATGATGCTATCAGAAACACAGGCCCTATTGATTTTTCTCTTTCACTGTCATTACAGTATTGGCTTTTTCGGCCTTTGTTCTTGCCTTTTGAACTCAAGGTGGCTGCTGCAGCCCCAGATATCTCCTGTGCATTCAAGGCAGAGGATTAGCACAAGGCTTTCTGGTGTGTTTTTTTCTTTGTCTTTTCTTGTTTGATTTTTTCTTTCTTTTATCCTCCTTACGGAGCTGTCTTTTTTCTTTTCCTCATTTCCTGATCAAGGGGCACGGACCTCATCATTCTTCCATACGTCCAGTCAGTCTGGGATTCCTTCCTCCTCGCCTCATCCTCCCTCCCTCTCATAGCTCCATCTTCGTTCTTTCTGTTATTTTCTTTTTATTTTCTTCTTTTCTTTCTTTTTTCTTTCTTTCTTACTTCCTTCCTTCTTCCTTCCTTCCTGCTTCCTTTCCTTCCTTCCTTCCTTCCATTCTTTCTTTTTCTTTCTTTCTTTCTCGTTTCTTTCTTTCTTTCTTTCTCTCTCTTCTTCTCTCTCTCTCTCTCTCTCTCTCTCTCTCTTTCTTTTCTTTTTCTTCTTTCCTCCTTCCTTCCTTCCTTCCTTTTTAAATTTGGGACAGAAAGTTCTCCTCAGGAGTTCCCATCATGGCTTAGCGGTTAACGAACCTGACTAGTATCCATGAGAATGAGGGTTTGATCCCTGGCCTTGCTCAGTGGGTTAAGGATCCGGCATTGCCGTGAGCTGTGGTGTAGGTCACAGACGTTGTTTGGATCTGGCATGGCTGTGGTTGTGGTATAGGCTGGCAGCTGTAGCTCCGATTTGATCCCTCTCCTGGGAACCTCCATATGCCAAGAGTGTGGCCTTAAAAAGACAAAAATACAATAAAATAATAAAATAAAATTAAATTCTTTGCAGAAGACTTCTTGTTAGCCACACGTAGGTCCTGTGCCATTTCATTTCAGTCACTGGCTAGAAGAAATGAGATTACGATGACAAGTTATGATTCTTTCCTTAGGGCTGAGGAAGGGTCTGTCCTTCACAAGATCAAAGGATCCAGGTTCTATAAGCCAGGAAGAAGGAGCAAGAGAAGCTGTTAGGCAGGCAGTGGACAGTGGTGGCCACTGGCAGAAAGTAGGCGGGATGGCAGGTAAGGATGGGAGGGGGCTGCTTGGAAGGTCAAATTGGAGCAAGCTCTCAGTGTTATCGGGGAAGGGAGAGGGTTAGAAATGAGGGTCAGAAACACAAAATGTCCAAAGAATCATAATGGGTGTGAAACCAGAAGAGTTGACTCAGTCATAGAAAGCCAAACCCTGTGGCTTTTCCAAAGCTGGGACCGGGGCTCAGAGCCCACGTCAGCGCCCAGATGGAGCAGATAGGATTCGGCTGAGTGCCTCATTTCTGGCTCTGGCTTTTGCCTGGTGGGAGTTTACATTACTTTTAGAGCCGGCCGGCAGTTTCTGGCAGGCGTGGCAATGTCCAGGCTCTTAGACAACTAGTTAACTCTGGGTATGAACACGGAGTACAAGGGCTAGCAGATTCCAGGCCTCGAACTGGAGACTGGGGAAGTGTTTTTCAGGACTGACTTAGGAAACTGGCAAGAGCCCCAGACTCAGGAGGAGCCAGATTTACCAGTCAGTTGCCAAAACAAGAGCTTGGGAACAAAGCTTAGGGGCGAAGCCCTGTTATTTGAGGGTTGGAGGCAGGCTGAGGTTTGGGAACGAGGAGCCCTTTGATCAAAGTTGGGACTTTAGGGAGGGACGGTCAGCCAGTGTGCCCTGATGTCAGACCCCAAGGTGGAGCTGGCTCAGGTTAAATGAGAGGCCGCACATCTCAGGGTAGGGCTGGTGATAGGAATTGAAGATTTGGCCGAGCCTGCTGCAGACAGGGATCAAGTGGTCCCATTTGAGAGGGAGATGAAAGGGGTGTAGCTTTACAGAGGATAGATAGAAGAACTTCTTGGAGATAGCACTCAGGGACTTGGCAAGAGGAAGATGTGTTGGCATTTGAACCTCAGGGCCTGGCTTTATCAAAAATAACAGAATGTCAGGTGGTCCCGTGGTGGCTCAATGGTAACGAACCCAGCTAGAATCCATGAGGACATGGGTTTGATCCCTGGCCTCTCTCAGTGGGTTAAGGATCCAACATTGCTGTGAGCTGTGGCGTAGGTCATAGACGTGGCTCAGATCTGGTATTGCTGTGGCCGTGGCATAGGCTTCTATCTACAGCTTCAATTTGACCCCTAGCCTGGGGACTTCTATATGCCATGGGCATGGCCCTAAAAAATAAGATGAAAAAATTAAAAAGTAAAAGTATGGAATGTCAAAGCAGCAATTATATTTGATGCTAAAATCCCTTGAGGTAGGGATGTCAGTAATTGATTATATGAGACTGGGCTTAGAGAGAGTACAGCTAGAAATAAAGGCTAGAGTTATCCACATCAGGATAATGATACAGTGAGACTGGATAAGGAGAGAGCATGGAGGAGGACTTCAGCCTCTATAACAGAATCATTCCTCAAATGCTTGTCTTTCTTTTTATTTTTTCAAGTATATTTGATTGACAGTGTTGTGCCAGTTTCTGCTGTCCAGCAAAGTGACCTAATCATACATATGTATCTGTTCTTTTTCTCATACTATCTTCCATCATGTTCTATCCCAAGAGATTGGATATAGTTCCCTGTGCTGTACAGTAGGATGTCTTTGTTTCTTATTCATTTGATTTCTCCATGAATTCTCTGCCTAGAGCCTTCATATTTCCAGTTGATTCTTCCTTCTTAATGTTTTCAGTTATACCCAGTTTCTCTGTATAGCTGTATTTTCTTTTGCCTACAAGACTTATTTAAATTTTCAAGGACAAGCATTTGCATTTATTCTTTATGATTTCCCTTAATAGTAATTGTTATTTATGGATAACTCCCAAGATTCTTTAGTGACGTTTCTTTATAAAATGGCCAAAGAAGAATCTGTTGCTACTTTCTCCTTCTTTCTTTAATCATGCAGCAAACCAGAGGAAGGGAGATCCTGTCTTATCACACCCACATCAAAATTATTCTAGGAGTTCCCGTCGTGGCTCGGTGGTTAACGAATCCGACTAGGAACCATGAGGTTGCGGGTTCGGTCCCTGCCCTTGCTCAGTGGGTTAACGATCCGGCGTTGCCGTGAGCTGTGGTGTAGGTTGCAGACGTGGCTCGGATCCCGCGTTGCTGTGGCTCTGGCGTAGGCCGGCGGCTATAGCTCCAATTGGACCCCTAGCCTGGGAACCTCCATATGCCACACGGGAGTGGCCCTAGAAATAGCAAAAAGACAAAAAAAAAAAAATTATTCTAGCTTCAGCAATCTGACCACACCCTGTACCTTGGAGGGAATATTCCTTTAAGGCAGGAAGGATTCTTTTCTCTGTATTAAGTTCAAGGTAGGTTTTTTCGAGCTTTATATTAATAAGGAAAAAGAAAAATAATTGATCAATATAAGACAGGTGATTCTGTAAGTTGGTGTAAGAGTGCCCAAGTGTGGAGTTCCCTTGGCTCAGCGGTAACAAACTCGACTAGTATCCATGACGATACTGGTTTGATCCCTGGCCTCGCTCAGTGGGTTAAGGATCCAGAGTTGCTGTGAGATGTGGTGTAGGTCGTAGACGAGGCTTGGATCCTGCGTTGCTGTGGTCTGTGGTGTAGGTGGGCAGCTGCAGCTCCAATTCGATCCCAACCTGGGAACCTCCAAATGCTGCAGGTGTGGCCCTCAAAAGACCAAAAAAAAAAAAAAGGAGAGTGCCTAAGTGCACATAATATCTAGGAGGAAGATGTGTCTTCTATTTTCTTTCTCTTTTTTTGGCTTTTTAGGGCCGCACCAGTGGCATATGGAGGTTCCCAGGCTAGAAGTCTAATGGGAGCTGCAGCCACAGCAGCTCCAGATCTGAGCCACCTCTGTGACCTACATCACAGCTCACAGCAACGCCGGATCTGTAACCCACTGAGCAAGGCCAAGGATTGAACCCACAATCTCATAGTTCCTAGTTTGATTCGTTTCCACTGCGCCACGATGGGAATTCCAGATGTATCTTCTAAATGTTCAGAATGGCTAAATTATTATTTGAACCTGTGATTTTGGAGGTCCAGGTGTCCACTAGTTTTTCAAACACACATGGCAAGTCAGACCTATAGGTAAGATAACCAAGTATTGATGAGACCAGGACACTTTTGAGAGCAAACATCAGTGTTAGGAATAATTCTGCGCTGGAAGTGTTTGGGACAAAATAGGACTTACGGTCATCCTAGTTCTAGACCTCAGTAATGGTTCACGGTTCCCAAGGTTCAAGGTGAAATGAAACAGAAGTCAGGCATTTCCTCCTTGTTCTGGCTTTTATGTTGAAATGCTGTTTCGTTATATAAAATACAGGTGGTTCAAGGGCCTGGAAATGCCGAAATGAGATTGTCTTAGTCGTTAGGCTTTTCCTGTGGCGTTTCAAGTCAAGTTGACGGTGTTCGGAGACCGTGCTGAGTGGATTCAGGGCCCAGCCCTGTAGGTACTTAATGACTTCAGTGTGGGCTTTTAATCTCCTGCCCAAGTGTTATCTTACTTGTCCAGACAAGCCTTCACCATCCTAGGAGAGTGTGGGAAAATTAACGCTGCCGGAGCAACCCGGGATGGAAAGAAATGTCTGAAGGAAGAAATGACTTGCATTAGTATTTATTTTAATGTGGTCTGGAAACGTACAGTTTGAAATCTCCGGGCTGCTTAAGGAGTGCCCAAGTACCCTTCCAGGGAGAGGGAAAAAAAGAGAAAGAGGATTGAACAATATACAGAGCATGGCTATCTTTAATGCTGGAGTTAGCTATCAGGAAACCTGAAATGCTGAATGTAATAAAACGTTGACAGCAGTTTCACGTAACATGTGGTAACTCTGCACTAGAACGACATCTTTGGCACCAAAGGAAATCAAGAGAATAAAAGCAGCAGTCGTCAAGATTTGAAGGAAGCCACAGATTATTACCATCTGTACATTCTACAGACCCCATGCAAAACCAGAAAGCCAGGACCCAGACCGGAGAGTAAGTATATTAAACTCTGGGGTATGTTGTTAGATGGAAGAAACTCAGAAACTGGTCTGAATTTTTAAATACACTGCTTCGTAAAATCTGAGGGTTTTTTTGTTTTTTGTTTTTTTTCCTGGTCACTGATAGTTCATTTGTCTAAAACCTGGAATATCAGGAGGAGTTATTTGTGTGTTTCAGGTGGGAGCTACTATTTGCCATAAACCTTTATTATACCGGGCCTCTGTACTTGCGTGATTTCTCCAGAAGTGCAGAATTTTTTGTAAATTGCTCTCTGATTGCAGATTCTTTGTGCAGTGTGTTTTTGTGTTCTTTCCAGAAACTTGTGGGAAAGATCATCATGAAACACATTTCAGTGCTTGGGGAATAGTGAATCGATGGGTTCATCCCTGTCCCAGATCCCTTAGCTATAGTACTTTTCTGTTTGTTGTCCACAAGAAGGCACTTTTGGATGAGCCTACATTAAATATCCTTGATTACTATTTTGCCTCATGTTGACTGACATAATTTGAGCCTACAGCTACATTCCCTATGTTTGAGACCTGTATAGAGACCAAACATAAAAGTTTTCAAGCCTGTGTATTTTAATCAGGGCTGATCTTTGTTCGGAGACCTTAGACCTAAACCTACAAAGTCTAGCTGTAAAAAACTGGATTCACTCGGGGGTGGGGGGGTGGCTGGAGATGAGGATGGGAAGAGAGGAGATGGGCTTATTATTTTTTTTAAAATAAAAAAGTGAATATACGTTTTAAAATTAACAAGTAGTGAATAAGAGAGGCCCATTGATCTAAAATGTTTACATGAGAAAGGAAAAAGTGCTTAAATGTTTACAAAGAGTTAAATCCTTTGTCAGTGGGACCAGGTAAATTATTTGACATCTCACTGAGAAGTAACAACTTTCTTATAAATCGGTTTGATGTAGAACACTGAGAATAACATTGAATGGAATAATTTTAACTTGAAAATAGCAATTAATGACAGATTGCAGAAGTCAGCCAACTAATTGTCACTTAGTGCTTTTCCTTCCAACACATATGAAAGATTGTTTATAAACAGGGAGCATTTTTTTAGTGCGCATATGAATTTCGTATAATACTTGGCAATTCCTGGCTAGTTTGGCAACATTAAAATCTTAGCTCTTTGATGCTTAGACTAGTCTCCTGGATATGAAATGTTCCATGGATAGATTTGTTCTTTGCCTGCAAGCCTTAAAATCTTAATGTTTAGTAAGAATTCTTCTCTGCAGTGTTTTTCTTTGGTCACAACTTGTCAGAGCAGTCTAGTGTTTGACTAAATTAAAATGAGGGAAGGGTCCCACACCTGTTGAAAGCTAGTTAGCAATTATGTTGAATCACACATGTTGTGTTTGATTCATTTTGCAATGACAGTGTTTACATGAATTTTTCCTACTTGCAGGGTGTTCTTTTGTGTTAGGACGGTCCAATCCATTTCTTTAATTAATGGTGAAGATTCTAAGTTCCTAGACTGGTCTTGAGGGTGTAATTTAGCATATGTGAAAGGGCTCGAGAGGCTGTCTGGACCCTTGGGTCCTATCTGATAAATTATTGCTTCAGTATATTAAATGGACCCCAGTGTCCCCAAAACATTCGTAGAATTTCCACGTGTTCATTTTTTTCTTGCTGGAAAGTAACTGATGGCGAGTGTAGCTTGGAAATCTAAGCTCGTTGCTGAAGAAAAGCTTATGGTCACGTTCGCATCCCTTTTGAAAATAGCTCAGTGTGGGAAAATCTTTGGTAAAGTTTGTGAATATGTTTCGAACATATTTTTAAATGTCCGCATAAACGTCCTCAATCTTAAGAAGAAAGGTGCTAAATGGGCACAGTTGATCTCTTCTCTTGCAAAATGCTTGTAAGCAACAAGGTCAAATTCAGCAGAAGGCATGGTAGGAATGATGTGTGGAGGGATGTTAATGATTTGTCTGGAAGTGTGGGGATGCAGGGCAAAGGCAAGGCCCTTCTCCTCCATCCTGCCACCCTCTGGAGTGACATTTAGCATTTTAGCTGCTTAGCAGTTGCCAGCTCGATCGATAGGAATCCTGAGTTCATCACACAGGTTCTGGGACTGTTCCGGTCTCAGCAGCTCCAGCGTGGGTCGGGAGCAGGACAGGCTGAGCCAAAGCCCGAAGCTGCCTTGGCAGGTCAGTTCTGAGTCAGCTTCCCATCTGGAGACTCATTCCTGGCCTTGGTGGCGGCTCCCTGAGAGATTCTGGCAAAGTCTGGCAGCAGGGACACACCATTCTCAGAAAGGTCCTAAGTGTGCACCCTGGGATCCAGCCAGGCCAGTCCTAGATCAGTCTTCATGCCAAGGGCAGCCCGGGGATCTGCAAACGCCTTCACTGAAGCAGCAGCCGAGCTCAGCCACCTGTCCCTGACTGATCTGCAGTGAATGGCAGGGTGGTCTGTGAAAATACGAATGTGTAATTGAGCCACATTGTGTGGTTCAGGGCTTTAGAGAGGGCCGGCACACTTTCCTCGTCCGTCTCAGTGGTAATCCTTCTGCCTCCTACGAGGTCATCCCTGCAAGCCAGCCCCTGCTGCAGCCTGGACGCTTTGCCTCCAGGTACTAACGCATCTGGCCCAGGTCCTACCCTGACCCAGCTTCTCCTTGAGCTCTGTTATCTTACCTCTTCCCCACCCTGCTGAAGATGCGGTTGTGCTTTCCATTGGATTTATTTTCTTCTGGAGATCATTCTCCCCTGAATCTTCAGTAACCTTGTGATGGATGAATTTTTTTCCAGTCCTGCCTCCCCTAGTGCTGCCCCCCCCCCACCCCGCCCCGAGTCACTGACTGTCCTCTTTTCTATTTTGCAACCCTCCCCCGACCTTGGTTTCAGGAAGGTTGCATTGTTCTTGTTTTGCATCTGTTTTGCTCCCACCCACACTTCAGTGAAGTGTTTCCCAAGTTTCAGGCCCGCTTGTCTCATGCTCCCTCTTGGGTGTTCCATCCTCTCATCGACTTGAGCTGTCACCACAGAGGACTCGGGTCCCCCACTTCCCAGACATGCGTCATAGGCCTTCTGTGCACTGGGCGTTGGTTGATCTAGGCACTGGGAATGGAATGCTGACGGGACAGCACTCCTACCTCCTGGAGGCTGTGGTCCGGGGAGGAAGAGGGATGTGAACACTTCATGTCACTATGGTCAGGAAGCCATCCCTCGGGGAGGGACACGGAGGCCATGGGAACCCACAGGGGGCACCTGACCTGACCTGGGGGTGAGGGTGAGTCCTAAACCCACAGCCTCCTGGAGCCCCAGCCTTTCCCTTGACTTCAGTCTCTCTTGGATGACTGTCACCATCTCAAACACACCAGGTCTAAGAGGAAATGATCTCCTCCAAGCTAAGTGCCATCCACACTGTCTCATTTCTAGCCATGGCACCTGCTTACTTAGGCTGGAAATCCAGGGGTGTCACCCAGATTTCTGGTTTCCCTTCAGTTCCTCTCCCAGTCACCCACCCGCTTCTGTCAGCAGTTCTGCCATAATTGCTCTCAACTCTGCTTCCTATTTTCCATTTTCACTGCCACTGCCAGCGGCCAGATCCTCACCACCGCTTCCTGTCCTCTTTAATATCGATAAATGGGCTCTTTACTTCTTGGGAGGAGATTTACAAAAATTACCCAAGTGGCTCATATTCATGGTGGAATAAAAATTAGAAAATACAGATATAAACAAAGAGACAGAAAGAAGAGAAAAATCACGTTTCACCACTCAGATAGCATTCCTGTTACAGCTCTGATATTTAACCTCCTAAACTTTACTCTGGTAGCTACACATTTAAATACTCCCACAAGTAAAAATGTGAACAATTTCTTACAGAAGATGATTCTGTCCTCTCCCTTGTTTTGTAGCCTGCTTCTTTTGTACTTCATCTGTATGTTCGCTCTCCCACATCTGTAAATGCAATTATGTGTAATAATTGTTCATGGCTGCATAATGATTTGAAATACTTTTTACTTTAATCTGTACACCATTTCAGTGCATTTGTATACCACTGCTAGATAATCTTCTTAAAACATTTTTTCACTCCTGCTGTTCTTTTATGCAAAAAACATCAGTGGCTTCCTATTGTCTGCTTACACACACACCCACACACACACACCCTTCCTCTTTATATAGGAAGTTTTCTCAGTTTCTCAGGCTTCAGTATATTCCTTCCCTCATTAGGAATAAGATGATTTAGACCAGATTTGGTGGTTATCATACAAGAACACTTTATTTGGTACATCTCTCAGGAAGGTGGAGCCTCGGGGATGATGGAGGGACGATCATTGATGTATCCTTGGCACCTCATTTAGTGCCTGGCTCCTCCCTCTGTCCATTCTCTCTTTCCCTTCATTGCCTTGCAGGATCCGGGGGCTGCAGATGTGACAAGGCATCCCCGAGCCTCAGCTCCTGCGCAGTCAGAGCGGAGACAGCTGTGTCAACACACGGATGCAATAGGGCAGGACCATGCTGCTGGGGGCAGAGGGCTCTGATGGAGTGGCTTCAGAGCTGCTCTTGAAGTGCAACAGGCACTTACCAAGTTGAGCTGTTGGTGATCAAAGAGGACGGGGTGGCAGGGGGAGGGCCATGGGAAATGGGGCACGGTATCCAGTCCTTGGCAGGGAGGTGGGGAGCCAGCTTGTGGGTGTTGGTATGGCCCTGGCCAGAAAGAGATGGCAGGTCTAGGGGGTGAAGGGCCTCATCAAGGAAGCCTTAATCCACCAGCAGATGGTTTTGATCAGGCTAATTAAATGTGAAGCACAGAGAACCAGCATGGCCCTAGCTCCCCAGGAAATCATGATCGAAACTAAGATCAAGTTCTGTGTTTTTATGATTTTGATATTCCGAGTCAAAACCAGAAACCCAAGTGTGACTGGACAATCCAGATTATGTTATTGAACTGCCTGGATTTGTTTTTTCTAGGCTGGCAAGAGACTAAAAAGCCTTCACGATGTCTAAGATTTTATTTTCATTGTCTCAGTGTTTCTTCTATTAGGATTAGTTCGTGTCAGTTTTATTCACTGATATAAAGGCAGATTAGAGAGAGAGAGAGAGAGTGTCTGTGTGTGTGTATGTGTGTGTGTGTGTGTGTGTGTGTGTGTTTACATATTTGTCAATACATTAAACCCAGGCAAAACTATAACTATACCTCTCTGGTATAGTTATGCCAGCAAAAAACTCTTCTTGCTATTCATGGTTCACAATTCTACTGCTAAACATCTCTTTTTTTTTTTTTTTGTATTTTTAGGGCCTCACCTGCAGCATATGGAAATTCCCAGGCTAGGGGTCCAATTGGAGCTGTTGCTGCCAGCCTACACTACAGCCACAGCAACACGGGATCCGAGCCGTGTCTGCAACCTGCACCATAGCTCATGGCAATGCCAGATTCTTAACCCACCAATCGAGGCCAGGGATTGAACCCGTGTCCTCATGGACATGAGCTGGGTTCATTACCGCTGAGCCACCAAGCAAACTCCTAAATATCTGTATTTTCAAAATCACATTCTTTTTCTTGATGTCTATACCCAATTTGTATTTAGTTCACTGTGAAATTTTAGCTCAAAGAACTTGTTCCAGTTTTTGAATGAGGAGACAAGGAATTATTTGAGTTTCACCTTCATCACGATGTTTTATGAGGGACTTTCCATTGGGTCTAGCCTCTTCATTTTTACAGAAAAGGAAACTGAGGCATCATAGGTGGAGCAGTTTGCCTAAAGTGACAGGGTTAATTAGCAGCTCAGCCAAAACCAGAATCTGGGATTTCTGGCTCTTAAGACTTATGACCTTTCCACTGCTGCATGTCTCCATTCTAGTTTTAAAAAGAAAAAGAAAAAAAGAGAGGAAAGAAAAGAAAAAGGAAAAAAGGGAGAATTGAGCTGACACCTTGCTTTAATTCTTCTGCTTCTTTCCAGAGTGTGAAAAATCCTGATGTACTTTAAAAGAAACATTTAAAAATGTATCCGGACTTGTAAAGAAGATCAGGAATATTTGTGATATGCTAATTAGAAAGTATCTCATTATGCAAGAAACGGGGAACTTGGCAGAGGTGGGGGGTACTATTCAGAGTAACTTAACAAAACTTCAAAGGTAGGACAAAAGAATGTTCTTTTTTATTTATTTGCTAATGTGTGGCTGCCATTACATTTCTGACAGGGTCTGACACCTTTATAATAAAGCCTGTAGAAACTGGGGGAAGGGGGATCTGTCAGACACGTGGAAGGAAAAGCAAGCAATTTTATTTCCATCTGAGTTTCCTGGGCTGTAAGTGAGGGCCTTTCCCGCCGTGCACGCCAGCCAAACTTCTCCTGTACCAACTTGTCTGGGCTACCTTTAGTTGTTAGTGGAGGGATTATATTTTGGCAGCCATGCTGATCACTCCAAGGTGACCGGCTCTTTAGAGCAACAGATCTTTTTCATTTGCTGTTACAGAACATGAATCCAGAGATGCAAGTCATTATTTGCAGGGGAAACAATCAAAGCGTATTTCCTCCCCCTGGCCACTTATTCCCCCAGATCTCCCCTAACTGCATGGGCTGTTTCTTCCAAAGAAGCTCTAAGTGCCATGGAGAGAAACACAGGAACTGGGTGGGACTTCAAGTTCAGGAGTGAACGTGAGCCCCCAGGTGAGAGAAGGAGGTATCTTCACCTCTGGGGAGTCCAGAGAACCCCCAGGGGAGAGGGAGCCACCTCGTCCCCTCAGCAGGGCCCCACCTCTGCTGCTCAGTCCTGACTTCAGAAGTGACTTTCAAGCAGGGTTTAGTAGAACTCGTATCAATTTTAGAATTAGGACAGACTAATTCGGGATCCCAGTTTTGCTTACTACCTGTGTGACCATGAATAAGTTACTTGTTCTCTCTGCACCTCAGTGTCTTTGTCTTGCCTGCAATGTAATAAGAGATTAAGTGCCTAGCACATTGTAAGGCTCCTTGTGGGTCCTCAAAAGTAGGGACACTTAGCATTATTACTGTACTCTTGGTAATATAAACAGAAAACCATTTTAGTTTAAAGCAAGACCCCAAAGAGAGTCGAGAATCTCTGGGTGGCATTGTCACTGCAGTGGTTTTGGTCACCGCAGTGGTGCGGGTTCGATCCCTGGCCCTGGGAACTTTCGCATGCTGCGGCTGTGGCCAGAAAAAAAAAAAAGGTGTCTGGGTCCCTGATGATGGTGGAACTTCCAGTACAGTCACTGTTTCCCAAAGCTTCTAACACTCAATAGAAAGGTCGTGAGGCCTCCTGGATTCCAGGCACTGGACCACAGCAGCCAAGGCCACCAGGATTCTTGTCCTCAGGGAGCCTCCTTTCTAGAGTCAGGGGCTGGACTGCAAACACATATGTGAATAAATTAATCTGATGAGTTGAGCTAATGTGAAGTGTTGACAAAAATAAGACAGGTGAGGGGGCTGAAGGATGACCAGCAGAGGGTCCTTCTGAAATGGTGGTTGGGGAAGGCCCTTCTTGAAAAAGGACTTGGGGGAAGACCTGGGGGGAAGCAGCCCGTGGAGGATGGAGAGGCCTGGCGTCTCAAGGATGTGTTTGGGGAACAGAAGAAGGGCTGGAGTGGCGTGAGAAAGTGGTCCATGGGAGGAAGTTGGGTTTTGTTTTGATTGAAATGGGTTTTAGGGTCAAAAACCCAGTCAGTGCCATGGAAGGAAGTAGGGGGGACGTTCAGAGGAGGCAGGGATTACTTCCTCACCCGTCCCTCCTCACAGGGTCTTGCTGAACATGGGGCAACGTGGTTGCCTTTCCTAAAGCACGTTCAGGTCAGGTCTCCACTGATGCTTACGACCATCCTGGGAGGCCCACAAGAAAGGTCTGATTATTTCCTCTCAGAGGTGAGGCAGTTGAAACTGTGAGGCCTTAAACCTCGGGGCAGAACTCTTTTTGCCACGCAGGGAGCCCACTGATCCTCCTATTTGCGTTATTATTTTGGGGAGTCATACCTGCAGCATGTGAAAGTTCTCAGGCCAGGGATCGAACCTGAGCCACAACGGTGCCCTCAGCCACAGCAGTGACAACACTGGATCCTTAACCTACTTAGCCACCAGGGAACTCCCCTCTTTGCATTATTAATGTCACAAAGACTCAGAATCATCCCACTTAAGAAACCAGTTAACTCCTGGGAGTTCCCTCCATGGCTCAGCGGATAATAAACCCGACTAGGACCCATGAGGATGCAAGTTTGATCCCTGGCTTCCCTCAGTGGGTTAAGGATCCGGCATTGCCGTGAGCTGTGGTGTAGGTTGCAGACGTGGCTCAGATCTGGCATTGCTGTGGCTGTGGTGTAGGCTGGTGGCTACGGCTTCGATTCAAGCCCTAGCCTGGGAACTTCCGCATACCGCGGGTTCAGCCCTAAAAAGCTAAAAAAAAAAAGAAGCCAGTTAACTCCCGCAAGAGCAGGTAGTCGTGTGTTTTCCAACAGGTTATTTGTGGAGCATCAATCACATTTAGTGCTCATGGGGTCTCTGTTGAGTCAACGTAGATGCGCTGCACAGCACCTCCTCCCCTTGGAGAGTCCCAGTGTAAAATGACGTAAAGGCTCTGAGAAGTTCTGCAGGAATGAAATACACTGACCTTGCCATTTCCCAAGGCTGGCCACATGCAGCATCTATGGCTATCTCCGGGAACGCCAGTTCTGGGAATGCCATTTGGAAAATACCTGCCCAGAGTTGCTATTTCGTGTTTACTAAATGGTCCCTTGAAAGAGTTCAGTTATTTCCGGAGCCTGAAAGTCCTCTCTCTATGGAAGGATTAGAAACCACATTTGTAAAGCACTTCCATATGCTTAGCATGAAGAATCTGGATAAATGGAGATTCAAAGTGTTGAAAATCATAAACCCACTCCTGCTTTGAATACTAATGTTAATTACTTTGCCCTTTGAACTCACGGCGTTTCTATTCCTGTTGTGCCATGATTGGCTTGTACTTCTGGATTCTAGGGTGTCAAAGCCGCAACCAGTCTTATCTGGTTTAAAAGATAAATGTTCTAAACCACGGGTGGCTTTGATTTTGGATTATTATCTACAGGGTTGTATTTGGAAAAGAGTCCATTTATAGATCACTTGCAATCTTCCGTACCTGTTTCCATACAGATTCCTCTTCGTTTAATTTTTGTTCTTGTTCTTACATAGGGATTTATATAACTACATCTGAAGTTGCAGGAAATGTTTTTGATAGATATTCACAGAAACCCTCCTGAACTCTGGCAGAGTTTGCGGGAAAGTGCCCAATTCACTCCGAGCTTCAGCTTTGTGTAATTCCTCACAGGTTTTCTCGTCTCCTGAAGCTTGTTTTTCTCTCCATTTCCTAGCTCCAGCTCCATCTGTGTCGTCTTCTTCATTTTCTTAACTCTGTGGTCTATATTTTAAAAATGTGAATGTTACTTTATTTTAATACTCTGCCTGGAGTTCAGCGCTTCTATTATTTTTTTGTCTTTTTTTTTTTTTTTCTTCAGGGCCGTACCCTCAGCATATGGAGGTTCCTGGGCTAGGGGGTGAATCGAAGCTGCAGCCTCTGGCCTACACCACAGCCACAGCAACCCCAGATCCAAGCCATGTCTGTGACCTACACCACAGCTCATGGCAACGCCAGATCCTTAACCCACTGAGAGAGGCCAGGGATCGAACCCGAAACCCCATGGTTCCTAGTTGGATTCATTTCCACTGCACCACAATGGGAACTCCACCACTTCTTAAATTCTCAAAGCAAAAATTCCTGAAATATGAAGAAACACAGAAGTAGATGGGACTCTTTACTGCAGGATGTCTCGGTGCTTTTAATATTTTAATATGCATTGTTAGTCTCTAGAAGAGAGATAGAACAATATTTTATATTATATAAAATTTGTATTTTAGTTATACAGACTTATTGAACTACCTCATCTCCTTTAATGGCATCTTATAGGAATATTATTCTGCACATCCCTTTTTGGATCAAACCCAAACCTCTCCACCTGTATTTTCCTTATCCTTTATCCAGCATTATGTCTCACTACCCCCTTGACTATCTGTCCTGAATTGTTTTATAATCCTCCTGAAAAACTTTACCTTTTCCTAGTTTTAGTCTTCTCGTAATAGTCCCTCTCACTTCCCCATTAATCCGATGATCTTTCCTAGCAAATCTGGAATATTTTATTTTCTCACAGCCTCGTTGGGGCGGGGGGCAGGGGGAGAGAAAGATGTGCATGCCTGGGACCAGTTCAGCTTCTGGGGGGAAGTGGGTGGTGCATGTGCCTTCAGCTCTCCTGCCCACCTGCCAGGGGCCACCTTTGGCTTGTTGTCTGGTAACTTGTGCTCAGCCTGTTCAAGAAGATGAGCTTGAACACCTGACTGCTGATTCCCCTCAGCCTCCAAGATATCATATGATAACCAGAGAACCTGTTGCAACAGTCTCAAGATCTTGTTCCTCCTGGTGTTCTGAGTGGGATGGTTTAGCGTTCAGCGCTTCAGGGCATCCGTTTTTTTTGTTTGTTTGTTTTGCTTTTTAAGTCTGCACCCTCGGCATGTGGAGGTTCCCAGGCTAGGGGTCCAATCAGAGCTACAGCTGCTGGCCTACGCCACAGCCACAGCAATGCCAGATCTGAGCCGTGTCTGCGACCTACACCACAGCTCACGGCAATGTCGGATCCTTAACCCGCTGAGCAAGGCCAGGGATCAAACCCGCAACCTCATGGTTCCTAGTCGGATTCGTTTCCACTGCGCCATGACGGGAACTTCAGGGCATCTGTTTTAATCAGGCATTTTGTATGATTTAGGGAGAGAAGGATGGTGTGGGGGGAGGGAACTGGTAGATACTATATACTCCTCATTAGATCAGAATTACTGTCTAACTGCCAGAGACCCAGGCAATGATGTGTTTGTATTATTTGGTGCTATTGTTGTTCTTCCTTTAATTGCTCTTTCACTTAAAGTTTTGAAGCCTCTCCTTAGTGTTTCTAAAACTGCATCAATTTGTGTTTCGGGAAGTCTCAGAATTTTTTTTTTTTTTTCGGCATCAAAGTTATTGAGTCTTCTTTGCCGTATTTATTTTATGCTGGCCACCTCCCTTCAAGATAAAGATAGTTAACAGTTTTATAGCACTCAGGTCCAAGAAATTCTTCTATATGGCGAACATACGCAAACTCATCTAATTCCTCTAGTAACCCGGTGAAGTAGATCTTAGGGTTGTTAGCACCAGGGCACAGATTAGGAAACGGAAAGAGAGGTCATGGTCGTATGAATGGTACAGCTGAGCTTGGAACCCAAGCAGTCTAAGGTCTTCAGTCTGTGATCATAGATGTTCCATTACGTTACCTTAACTCAGGTCATTCCCACATTATTACAATGTGAAGAAATGCTGCTAGTGATGTTTTTTTCTAAAAAGAAATCTAGCTAGCTAGCTAACTTTGAACTAATTATAGAGAGGAATGATGTATTTCCCACTATGTTTATCCCCTTCCTTCCCAGAAATCCCCGTGAAAAATACAAATGACATAAAAGGTTGGCAGGTGGACTGGGTTTGCAGGACACAGTAGAGTTAAGTGGAGTGTCTTGGAAATCCGAAGGAGCGAGTTTCAGTCTTGGCATTGACCTGAACAAGCTCTGGGACCTTGGACCTGTTCCTTGACTTTCCTAAGCCTGTTCCTTATGAGTATAGTGATTTCTGCTTTACCGTTCCAGGAAGCCATTGCCCAGGACAGTAAGAAAAAGGGTTTTGCCTGCAGGACTGACCCCTTGAGAGAGATACAGGCTTGGGGCTGGCTCCTTTCAGGATTATCTGACCGCGTAGAACTTGGCTGGAAGTCATGGAGCCATGAAGAGCGGGGACGGGTGGGTCGCCCAAAGAAACATCCCCTTTAGATAAGATTCACCTTTGTATTCTTTTCTTCTGGCGTGCTATTTGTCATTTTCGTTTCTTTTTCCAGATTATAATTTACTACCATTTGGAATTCTGTCACTGTTTCCTGTTAGCATGAGCGTAATCATCACTAACAGGAACAAAGGTTCAAGGAGCTCTCATTTCCCCCCTGTTGTTCCTTTTGTTTATTAATCAGATTTAACGTGAACCCAACATCCTGACAACGCTTCAGGTGTGACTGACGAGTGACCTTCATGCTCGGTGGCGAGAATGTTAGAGCAGCTCGGTGTTTTTAATTGTTATTCTCATTCTGAATTTAATATCTGATCTGTAAGATTTCTCTTTGGTTTCTCAGTGTATTGTTGGTTGAGATGTGTACAAAAGGAATATGAGAATCTAACAGATTTTTGCACTGAAAAAGACATTATTTCATCATATGGCCTTTTGCAGCTTCCCTGGGACCCTGTTCTTATTGCTCTAAGTTTTACATTTAACTTTAATATCACTTTGAGAAATCTAGAAATAGAGCAAAATTAAGGCATGTGTAAACATTTAATCACTGGGCCTTCGGAGTGTCAGTAGTAGAAATCTTTGACATTTGTTTTCTCATGACTGGTATATGAGGACTGCCAATTTGGTTGTAACTTAAACTTTATTTTATCACAGGCTTGATTGGCTGAGACTTTGCACTCACTTTAAAAGGTATAAAATATTAGCTCATAGATCGCTAGGGGCAGGTAATGTAAGTCTACGTAACGTATATGAAATGATCGGTGCCTTTTATTTTATAAATCACCACGACTAGGGGTTGAAGCACTTCCTCCTCACATTTGCTATGTGTGGTCCAAATTAGAGGAAAGAAAGAAAAGCTCTCTTTTGCTTCTAGTTCTTTTTTCCATGGGCGGGCGCTATTTATGTGTCAAGGAATCAATGGCTAAACTCTGCATCTCTGGGTTTCAGCTCTAGAGCTGCCTACAAAACCTTGATCGATTTTAGAGGAAATCAAGGTAGGAATGTGTTGACTCCATGTATAATCTGTAAGCAGGTCCCTCACGTGTTTAAAAAAGTTTTTCTCTAAACCTCCATTTTCATTGCCCCATAGCACTTTCAAATTCTGATTGATTCTGAAACTCCCAGCTTGGCTTTAAAATTACCAAGATTATTTACAGAGGGTTTTAAAGAGAGATTTCAAAAGATTTGACATAGGAAGAGAGGGTGAAAGAATAGAACTTGTGAAGCCCAAGGAGCCAAGGCTCACATGATCCACCAGCTACTTCCTGGACAGGGTGCTCGGGGCAGAGCACCCAGTGAACTTTCAGAGAATAGTTAAGTCGCATTCCTTCTTGGTCAGATCATCATTGAACATAAATTAAAAAAGTGACAGTCTCTCAGAACAGAATATGATCCTGTTTTCCAGTAGAACTGGCTGTTACTGGTCTTTTATCATCCCAAGAACAGGTTTCCCTTTAAGAACTTAGGGTATGTTTCCCATCCAGGCTCTTGTCCCATAGAATTAGTGCTTGACTTGGCTTGAGCCATTGCTTTTGGTCCATTGAGCTCCTTTGCTGGTCCAGCTTCTGTACTGCGCTCAGGAGATACAGAGGTAAATAGCTTTTTCCCACGATATCTCACAGCCCCATAGGGGGTCATTGACAGGGAGGCAATTTATCATAAGGTGCCACGTGTTAGTAGAGCATTCACAGGGAGCTGGGGATACAGAAGAAGGAGTCAGAACTACCTCTTTTTTGTTGTTGTTGAGTCCATGGCAAATGGAAGTTCCCAGGCCAGGGATCGAACACATACCACAGCAGCATCACACCTGATCCTTTAAGAACTAGGCCACCAGGAAACTCCCAGAACTCTAGCTTTTCATTCATGTAGTTGGAAATTGGCAGGATAGGAGATGCAATGAATATGCCTCTCAAATACTGGAGTATATCCCACGTCTAGGACCTGAGCACTTGCTCGGCAAGCCGTATTTACCCTAAATGCCTCTCTTCAGCATTCTCACCGTGACTGTCCTACTCAGTGGCATCTGAAGTAAAATGTTAGGAAAACATTTAGACATCAGCCCAATAAATCACACAGATGATTTTGCTAATAGGGTGTAGGGACATTTTTAAGGAAGATGTTAGAATCTCAGAAAGCCATGGATGAGCCTGTCTTTAAGTTCTTCCTATACTTACGGATTGGACAACAGAAGACCTGTCTGAATCTTAGTAGGCCATCTAGGTGTGCTGGTGAGGGGGTAGAACATCCTCCAAGGACAAATGTCATCCCTGAGGCGAAGGTGGTCCAGGTCCCTAAGCATGGTGAGAAGCTTAGGGAAATAAGGAACTGCTAATTTACCTAGAGGGAGGCATGTCACAGCAGAACTGTGGTCCTGGTTGCTGAGGATTCTTATGCTCAGTTTCTCTCCTGGATGCAACAATGCCAGTCTCTTCCTCCAACTCAGGACCCTATGGAACGTAGCAAAACCTCAAGAGTGCGGAAATAAGGTGCCTGGCTTAACAGAATGTTCTGTGTTATTAAGAGTAAACCCTTAATACTTTTATTAAAAAAGTAAACCCTGGAGCTCCCATCGTGGCTCAGTGGTTAATGAATCCAACTAGGAACCATGAGGTTTCGGGTTTGATCCCTGGCCTTGCTTAGTGGGTTAAGGATCCAGTGTTGCTGTGAGCTGTAGTGTAGGTCGCAGACACGGCTTGGATCTGGTGTTGCTGTGGCTGTGGTGTAGGCGGGCAGCTTCAGCTCCTATTAGACCCCTAGCCTGGAAACCTCCATATGCTGCAAGTGTGGCCCCAGAAAAGACAAAAAGCCAAAAAGAAAATAATAATAAATAAACCCTTTTATTGAAAGTAAACATTTTTTTCCCTTCTTTCCTTTTGTCCATGAAAATGTCTTTACTGCAATTGAGTGAATACCCTCGAATCTTTTGGGGCTTATATGGTGTTTGGAGGATTTCCTCGGGTTTGTTTGACTTTGGCTGTTAATCCTCATGGTAAGAGATGAGCTACCTTTTGAAAATTCAGATGTTTTCTGTAACTTTAAACAACTAAATAAACACTGATTATGTATTTATTTGCTATGTGAAGGTTCTGGATAGTGAAATTGAAGTTTACCAGTATAGTGCTATGCTGCTTTTAATATACATGACAAACACAAGAAAGCAAGCTCTTCTGCTGTCTTAAAACAGTTTTGCCACCAAAAGGAAAGAAAATAGACAATAAAGAAAATAGGTGGGGGAGTTCCCATAGTCGCTCAGTGGAAATGAATCTGACTAGCTTCCATGAGGACAAAGGTTTGATCCCCGGCCTTGCTCAGTGGGTTAAGGATGCAGCTTTGCTGTGAGCTGTGGTGTAAGTCACAGAGGCGACTCGGATCTGGCCTTGCTGTGGCTGTGGTGTCGGCCAGCAGCTACAGCTCCAATTTGATCCTTAGGCTGGGAATCTCCATAGGCCACAAGTGCTGCCTTAAAAAGACAAAAAAAAAAAAAAAGGTGGGAAAAGAATCTGAAAGAGAATGGATATGTGTATGATGGAATCACTTTGTTGTACAGCAGAAATTATCACAACCTTGTAAATCAACTATACATCAATAAAACTTTAAAAAGAGAAAAAAGAAAATAGAATCCACCACTAAAAAATACTGTCAAAGTCCTTAAAGATGACTAGAAACTATCATTGAAAGCTTTTCCAAATCCTTGTTTGTTATCAGTGGTGCACATGGATTGATGGGTAGAAACAGGTGTTTCTAAGGTATTTCTAAGCTCTTTTTTTTACTGTAGCCATAGGAATCCTGTGAAAGGTTAAAAACTATAACAAAAGCTTAAAAACCTTTTCAACTTGCTAAGCTGTATTTTCATCATTGGAGGTCATTTGTGTTACTGTATCTATATACTACATGATTACACAGTTTGAATTCAGGAAATGTTTTCGTTCCTTAGAGTCAGTGAGGAGAGGTTAAATTTGGCCTCTCAGACTACTTAGAATGCTCCTTTATCACACTATTAATTTGATGACTCAGAATTTGCCTTTATTAATTTTGGCTTTAGTAATTTTATTTTATTTTTTTTGAATTTCTTATTAGTCAATGAATTTTATTATACATATAGTTGTACAACGATCATCACCACCAAATTTTATAGCAGTAATTTTAGATGTTGTGATTCTTTTCTTTTTTCTTTACAAGATTTCCCGTTTTTTTTTTTTTTTTTTGCTATTTCTTGGGCCGCTCCCGCGGCATATGGAGGTTCCCAGGCTAGGGGTTGAATTGGAGCTATAGCCACCGGCCTACGCCAGAGCCACAGCAACGCAGCAACGCAGAATCCGAGCCGCGTCTGCAGCCTGCACCACAGCTCATGGCAATGCCGGGCAGGGAAGGGCAGGGACCGAACTTGCAACCTCATGGTTCCTAGTTGGATTCGTTAACCACTGAGCCACGACAGGAACTCCAGTGATTCTTTTGATAAAATTGGACTAGGGTTACCTTCTCGGGACTTCTGAAAAAACTTATTAGATCACATAATTGTATAAACAGAAATAACTGATGAATCTATAAAGCTACTTAAGCTACGGAAGAAACCATTCTTTGGAAGTTCCTCTGACCTTAACAAAATTGATAAACTTTATAAAAAAAAATCATTCCTCGCAGTCTGATGGAATCTTGGAGACAGTTTTCTTTTGCTCGCTTCTATTTCTGTGATGTAGTAATGCCAGGAGTTATTACAGCAGGACCAAGGAATGGGTTGCTGACTAACAGAGGACAACTTTGTTATTTATTTATTTATTGGTCTTTTTATGGTCTCACCCACAGCATATGGAAGTTCCCAGGCTAGGGGTTAAATTGGAGCTTCAGCTGCTGGAGTTGCAGCTACTCCACAGCCACAGCAATGCAGGATCCAAGCCGCATCTGCAACTTACACCACAGCTCATGGCAATGCCAGATCCTTAACCCACTGGGTGAGGGCAGGAACTGAACCCATGTCCTCATGGATACTAGTTGGGTTCGTTACCACTGAGCGATGGTGGGATCTCCCACCTATTTTAATTCTTTATACAGCTGTGACATTATAGTACTAGTTATCCCCAATCCTTAGTGCTATTATATTATCTACTAGCACTTGAGTCCTAGAGCCTTAGTATGATTAAAATGCCTTTGGTAGCATGGCCCACCAAAGTAGTACATTAATACTCTTATAATATTAGTAATTTCACCTACCTCGGGGATTATCTTGGCTTTTTGTACTCTGGATTGTGACAGGAATTACCATTAATGACATTGTTTCTTGCTGGGACAGTGCAGTCTATAGCGAATTGTGGTTTATAGGTTTGAATTCAAAGAACATCTGTGTACGTATTTGATTTATAAGAGTGAGAGTGTTTAATAATTAGAATCTTCGGAGATTTAACTCTGTCTTTGAATACTTAGGTGTCACACGATTATGATCCTCATAGTATTTCCATTGTTCTAAGTCTTTCAACATCATAATTATGAATTTCAGTTGCTACACTGAGGAGGGAGGGTTTCAGTTATTACTACCTTGAGGGTGAGATTGCTGGTTAATAGGACCTTGTTGGTTAATAGAACTTTTTTTTTTAATTAAAAAAAAATTTTTTTTTAGGGCCACACCCCTGGCATATGGAGGTTCCCAGGCTAGGGGTCCAATCAGAGCTACAGCTCCCAGCCTACACCACAGCCATAGCAATGCCGGATCTGAGCCGTGTCTGCAACCTACACCACAGCTCATGGCAACGCCAGATCCTTAACCCACTGAGTGAGGCCAGGGATCAAACTGGAAACCTCATGGTTCCTAGTCGGATTCATTTCCACTGTACCACGACGGGAACTCCGATGGAACTTTATTCTTAAAAGTATAAAAGTGTAACACAACATTGTTAATCAACTATGTTCCTATAAAAATTTATTTTATTTTATTTTTTATTTTTTATTTTTTTTTTAGGGTTGCACCCGCGGCATATGGAAGTTCCCAGGCTAGGGGTCGAATAGGAGCTGCAGCTGCTGGCCTACACCACAGCCACGGCAACACCAGATCTAAGCCGTATCTGTGACCTGCACCACAGTGCATGGCAACACCAGCTCCTTAACCCACCGAGCGAGGTCAGGGATCCAACCTGCATCCTCCTGGATACTAGTCAGGTTTTTAACCTACTGAGCCATAGTGGGACCTCCCGGTTTATAAAAATTTTTTAAAATAAATAATATATGAAAATGACCACCAAAAATATTTATAAAAGTGTACTTTCTAAAAGGATTCTTTTTTCTTTAAAATTTTCATAACACCTTGTTTCTTTTTTTTTAAAGAACTGAGGTGTAGTTGGCTTATAATATTATAGAAGGGGATTCTTTATTTCACAGTTTTTATTAATTCCAGCTCTTCTTCCCCTGGTTTTATGTGGCTTATTTAATGCTTGCCTAAAATTATTTAGGAGCTTTGTCTTTCTTTGACTCTTTCTCTGTTTTATCTGCATGAGGCCACAGTGATGGGGTGAGTGGGTCCCATTCTGCCGAGCAGGTGCTGTTCCTACCTGGGTTTTAGAGGCAAGGCCATCTTTACACGGGACCCACAGTCTCCATTCGTCGGGATCAGATCTGCTGCTCTAGGTGTGCCTTGTTTTTGGGGTTTTGTTTTTATTATCTTTTTTAGCTGTCTTTCTCCCTTCAACAACTGTGAAGTCTCTTCAGGGCTTAAGAATTCTTTGCCCCCTTCTTGGCCGCCCTTCAGAGGGCATGTCTTTTTTTAGTGCCTCTGATGGGTGTTTCCTGCTTTTTCCAAATATTGCTCAACTCGAAAGTTTTTCAACCTTGAAAAATGTGTATCCTGATCTACTTTCAGGACTCATGCCAGTGAGTAAAAGTACGCTAATTGCTTTTAATCTCCTAGTCACTTTAGTTTTGGTTATGAGAACATTGTGGTATGTGTGAACAGGCTTTTGTGTGAGAAAAATAATATAAAACCACTGCTCAGAAAAACAGTACCATTAGGGGCCATCAGCAGCACATAATAATGGCAATTAATGACAATCAGGAGCCAACTTACTGCTTGCCGAATCTGACAGTTTTTTTAAAGGAGCAAAACATATGAAGTTTACTTTATTATTATTATTATTATTTTTTTACTTTGTGCAAGTATTTTTACATCTGCTTGTGATTATTCTGCCTTGTAACTACCACCTCAGGCCCAGTTCTTTTTAGGGGGAAAAAAATGAATTCCTTATGTAATAAGTTATCGTTTGGAAAATGTCTCTGACAGACTGTGAGCTCTTCTTATGAAACATTCAATACAAAAAGAGAAAAAAGAAAAAAAGTGCAGCTGTAATTCACTACAGGAATAGAAGTTTATGATAGAAAGATTGTGGACCTTATGTATCCAAGTTAATTACTTTTGTAAGGATGAAAATTTGTACCTCATATACAAATGCAATAATGTAATAGAAAGTGTTGCTGGATGAAAAAGTCCCTATGGTATAGATAAACTAGAACTTATCCAAGACAGCATGGCATCAGGGGGAGCCATTTTGATCTTGCTCAGGATGACTTATTTACTAGAAATTTCTGCCATTCAGGCTTATACTGAAGCACACACCCTAAAGGCAGAATAATAGTCAGGTTCCAAAATATGTGTAAACATTATATGTGCTTTATTTATTTTAAAAATATATCCTGCTTTCTTTTCTTTTCTTTTCTTTTTTTTTTGGCCACACCTAGGATATGTGGAAGCTCCCAGGGTTAGAACCCACTCCACGGCAGCGACCTGAGCCGCTGCAGTGACAACACCAGATCCTTAATCCCCTGAGCCACAAGAGAACTCCATAAACATTGTATGTACTTTAAAAAAACACAAGTGCATTAAAAAAATTAAAATACGGGGGGAAATGCAAAAGCTATGTGTCAGAGACTTGAATAGTATAGTTAACATTAATGACAAAAGGGGCTTCTTGTAGGTTTTGAAGTGGTAGTTTTTAAAATTAGAAGCTGGGTATGTTGTAACCTAAGAAGCATATGATATAGTTGTTGCTAGGGTTAGGGGACTGCTTTTGCCAAAAGCTGAGGAAGCAAACAAGATAAACCCACGTAAATTGATGGTTCTGGTTTCCACAACTCTCTGACCATCTGCTTATTTTTATTTTTATTTTTTTTGATTCTGTGTTTTCTTCCCCTTCCAGTATCTATGTATCTGACACTTTGGAATTCAGGTCTGTTCTAATGAGATTAGTCCGTCATCTTTGTGGTTCTGCTGTTTGCTTTTTCAGTGAAAATTTGAAGAACCATGAAAACCCTGGAATCAACCCTAAGACCTAAACATTTCAGAACGTCACGTTCTGAGACTTGTGTCTAAGCTGTGAATGTTACTTCTCAGATTTTTAAAGTGTTACTTATTTTTCAGAAGCTGTCTCTTGATTTTTAATACAAAGGGAGCCTTAAGTCTTTTCCCTATGTGTCATATCCTGTTGGCACGTTTAGATCTGCCTGTAAGTGTTTTTTTGCGTTGCACACATATAAAAACGTGGAGCACTTTGGTTCTTGGAGTTTTCTAGATTTTAGGAGGGTATTGAGGCTCCTTTGTCGACTGTGTTAGCAGCACATGATATGCAACCTGTCTTGGGAACCACTGTGATTTGGGATTGTTTTCATAGACTCTCTGGGTTTAATAACGTCACCCTTATACTTTCTCGCAGGTATGTTGAAAGCCTAAGTGAGGCAGTGTACGTGAACAGGCTTTGAGTTCTTCAGAAGAGAGCTATTTCAATCAGGCATATAATTAGTTTCATCCCCATTATTATTGTGCTTCTCCTAAACTTGCCCAGCGAAGCTCCCCAGTAATGCAGTGTTGTAGTTGTCTCAGCTTGAAGCCCCAGGGCTGTCCCCCACGGAAATGGCTTCATTTTCCCAGGATTGGAACCCCAGTGCTCTGCAGGGAGTTTGAAATGACATCATCCCCAGTTTGAGAGTGTGGATGAACTGTGTCCTCCAGACTTGCTGTCCCCTCCAGACTTGCTGTCCCAACTCAAGTCCAGGCACCTGCCTTTTTTTGTTGCACAGAAGCCCACCTTTCTTGCCACCTGGGCCAGCTATCAGATCCCGCTTTGCTGTGGCTCCTGTAAGTAAATGGTGAATGGACAGCCATTCCATTTTCCTCAGGGAAGGATGCTCTCACTCAGACACGGTTCTACCAGCATCCTCACAGATGGCAAGAAACAGATGGCAGAGACTTAGAGAAAAAAAATGATAACAGCCTGGGTGCAGGCAACCCACGTTTGGAGCTGCATCTCCATTTGGGATATTGTCTTATCCGTGTCACTGAGGGAAAGTCTTCATCCCCTGGGAAAAGTGAGCCTTTTGGAGGTCATTTTTCTTTGGGTGTGTCTGCTCTTCTCTTCAACCTCAGTCCTCCCTGCAGTCAGAACTGAAGAAGAAAGTCTTTGGTATGTACCATTTCTCAGAGAAGGGAAGGGCCATGGGGCCAGAGAGTGGCTTTCCAGAATTCTCCTGAAGCAGCTTGTAATCTCGGGTTGACTTCTGCAATCTCAGAGTGTCTCAGGAGGGCCGAAGCTTATTGATGAGCTTGTATCACTTTTTTGAATGTTTTAAAATGGACTTATGATTTTAAGCATTTGTACAGAACTCTTTCTGCTACCCTTTCTCTCCCAATTTGTATAACTGGGCACATATATATGCAGAAACTCTACATGAATCATACACTTTTCCAGTATAATTAAATTTACATGTCACAGGCAAAGCCTTGGTTTCTGTGCACTCTCAGGGATAGAGCCACATACATTTTGAGAGCTCCCTTTCCACAGGCTTCCAGTGGTTCTCTTCTGCCTAGTTCACTGGCCAGTATTCTGCCCCGAGTCATCACCAGCCAAGCTTGTCATTAGGGGCCTGAGGTGATGCGGGTTGGGGAGAAATGGAGCTCCAATTTTTTTAGTTTTACTTTCTTTTCTTTTTTCTTTTTTTGGGGGGGCCATACCTGTGGCATATGGAAGTTCCCACCAGGCTAGGAGTCGAATCAGAACTGCTGCCGCCAGCCTACACGACGGCCATAGCAACGCCAGATCTGAGCCATGGATGCCGGATCCCTAACATGCTAGGCAAGGTCAGGGATTGAACCCACATCCTCTTAGGTACTAGTTGGGTTCTTAATCCACTGAGCCACAATGGGAACTACTAGTTATTACTTTCTTAAAAACAGGTTCTTCCCTTCTTTCCCTCCCCCCCCCCCCACTTCCTACAAGCTTTAGTCTTAGACAGGAGGTGGTGGGTACCACAGTCAAGGTCTTAGAAGATGGAGCAGAAGGCAGAGGCATTGGGTTCTGTGTTCTCCTCCTTGCTGATAGCACTTCCCGAGGCCCAATCGCTTTTCTAGGGAGTCTGTGTGTGTGCCCCAGGTGCACCACCTTTCTGGAGAAGAGCCGGGACTGAGTACACGGGGCCGTGTGACCCGCGGCATCCTCCCTCCGTGCTCTGGGAGCCCAGCTTCCAGCCTCTGCATCCACTGGCTCTTCCCTTGCCTTGCACGCAGTGGTAGTTGGTGCTTCTCTGCATAGCCCTCAGAGCAAGCTGAGTGACAGGAGGTGTTTTGTCAAAAGAGGAGTGGAGAGGAGGGTCAACTTAAAACCTGGCTCATGAGAGGGATGGTGTTTGGCTTCTTTTCATCTTACATCAATACTTTGGACACTGTTGACCTAGAGACCCCAAGTCAGCCAGCATTTGTACAGGTACATTTTGCTGATGTTCGGATTCCCACATGCTCCCCTGAAGGTCCAGCGATCCCCAAGGACACATGAACCCTGTGCCGGATACACACACTGTTTTGACAGAGGCCGTGTCTATCACTGGAACCTGAAGGGGAGACTCCAGGCAGTCTGAGCTGTTGTCCCCGCCTTGGCCAGGCCCCAGGCTTTTGGCAGCCTCCCAGATGTGCTTGCAAAAGCCTAGCGAGCTTGTCTTCTTGGGGATGGGCGGCAGGCCCTGGGCCTGGGCCTGGGCTTCATTTCCTCTGGGGACAAGGCCAGCTGTGGCTCAGCACCCTCCCTGGTTGGCTCTGACCAGTGAGGGGTGACTAATAGGCTCCTTGCTATTCCTTGTTTACAGTATGAATAACCAGAGAGGGAGCTCCACCAGGGAGGAGGATTTGAAAACTGAAAGTAGTTAGTCAGGTTAAGCGGGGACAGGAGAGGCAGCCCACTGCAGAGACTGGAGTGGTGCGAAAAGGCCCCGCCCATGCAGAGGCTGCCCCAGGCCCTCACCTTCTCTCTGCCCCCCAGCTGTGGCCTGAGCCAAGCTCTTGAACTGCTGTGCCCTCCCTTTCTTGTCTGCACAGGCAGTGGGGGTGATCGGGAAGTGATGCAGACGGGTGACATGGGCCAAGGGGGCTTTCCTGCCCACTGTGTGAACTGCGTGGCCCTCTGAGTACCACTGTGACTTGGGAATTGAGAAGTAGGTCTCAGTGTGAGGAAAGTACGCAGCAGTGCAGGCACCTTAACATACAGCCACTGACACTTGACCGTTGTGTGGAGGAAGGACCACGGGGCTCTGGGGTTCTGGAGAGTGTGGGGGCCATCCACGGGGCCACCACTCAGCACCACGTGGCAGGAAAGGCCCCAGGCTGTGATAGTGTTGGCCTGAAAAGAACAGATGGCCAGATATTTCTTCAGCAGAGATGGGTTTTTTTGGGATCAGCAGAGAATTGCAATTCAGCGTCTTCAACCAGGGTAAGCCCTGGGCAAGTCCCCACCCCACAAAGGAAGGAGAAAACCTGCAGGGAGGAGAAGGAAGTGTGGGGTGGGTGGCAGGAAACAGAGTCCCTGGCTTTTCATTGGCTGAGTCCCTGCCAGGAGAGGAGAGGAGTCTTCCTGTGGGGCTGGGCTGTCTTCACAGGGCCTGAGAGCTCCCCCTTCTGGTCTCCCAAGTCTCCTTAATTGAGGATTTAATTTATCATTTGTTTATTTTACAACATACAGGTTTTTTTCCTCTTTTTTTTCTTTCTTTCTTTTTTTTTTCTTTTTTTCTTTTTAAGACCGTACCTGTGGCATATGGAAGTTCCCAGGCTAGAAGTCGAATTGGAGCTACAGCTGCTGGCCTACACCCCAGCCACAGCCACCCAGAACCCTGGCCACATCTGCAACTTGCACCACAGCTCATGGCAACCCCGGATTCTTAACCCCTTGAGCAAGGCCAGGGGTCAAACCCGCATCCTCATGGATCCTAGTCAGGTTATTAACACGCTGAACCACGATGGGAACTCCAGATTTTTTTTGGGGGGTGGGGGAGGCTATAAATCTAAGATCCCTCCATTTCTAAAAAAACACTATGAGAATGAAAAAATTTAAGAAATCTTATGTGCCAGCTGAATTTGACCACTTTTCCATCCTCGGGATTAAAAACCAAACTCAAGTTCTCTTTGAGCTCGGAATATTATGGGTCTTGGATACCTGTCCTGCTGAGCTGGGACCCTGCTCCTCCAAGTATGATCCATGGTCCAGCTTATCAGTCTCTCCTGGGAGCGCAAGAGAAATGGAGACTCTCAGACCCCATCCACACCTGTGGGATCTGCATTTTATTTATTTATTTATCTTTAAAGTATAGTGAATACACAATATTGTGCCAATTTCTGCTGTATAGCAAAGTGACCCAGGTGACCCAGTGACCCATCATTTTCCATCATGTTCCATCCCAAGAGATTGGATACGGTTCCCTGTGCTGTACAGTAGGGTTGCATTTTAATACGATCCCAAACATGACAGTGTGAGAAACCCTGGGCTAGAACATCATTACAGGACAGGTTCTTGCAAAAATATTTCTGAGCGGGGGAGACCATGAGCGCCCTTCAGTAAGTAAGCATCAGTCCAGTCTGTAGATTAATTCACCGGTGAAGGAATGAATGAATAGATCCAAACATATGAAGATTAGTGTGGATGAAAGAAGGAAAGAGGCCTGTAACTTTGGCTGGGATACTGTTTTGCATCCTATGGGCACCAGGCTGGGATGCATAGAAGCTTTGAGTTTCTGGTTGAGGATAAAGGATTTTTTTGTTGTTGTTCATTTTTTTTAAAACTCTATTAAGAATTCTAAGCACCTGCCTGATGCCACACTGTGCTTAACTCTTTTGCATAATTTATCCCGTTAAATCCTGACAACAGTATTTTGAGATAAGAATGATTATTTGAATGTTTTAGACTAGCAGACAGCTGCAGACAGCTTAGAAAGCCATCCAAGGCCACCTGCTAGCAGGAGAAAGCTGTGATTTGCACCTAGGAGCCCTGGATCCCCAGAGAGCTGTCCTGCTCAAGCTCCTTTTATGTAACTTTGCCAAGACCAGGCCTCGCTGGAAACATGAAATTGGGGGGGGGTTGTTTTTGGGAAAGACTATCTCTTAGACCTTCAATGGAGTGTTTGCCTAATAAAAAATTGAGAGCAGTTCCAAAATAAATTAATTATTACGTCAGAAGGACCAATTATTCTGTTTTAAGAGTTGTTTCCTGCACTCAATCCTAGAAGTTTGTTCCCAATTTTGATTTTGAATTCGAATTGCAGACAATAGAGAATTAGAACATATATGCAGTCTTGGTGTGGAAAGAAAAGCGAATGAGTGCGAATTTAAAAAGCATGCTCGTAGTGCACTTTTTATGAAAAGTCTTCCTCTATAACGACTTCTTCAATTTAGGTAGTTAACATTTCAAAGGCTTTTGAAGGACTCTGCCTTCTCCAAAGTTGCCAAAGGTTTGCTCTATTGTCATCATTAGACTTCAAAGCAGAAACTGCAGGCGATTTTAATGCCAGTGCTTTTAATCCTAACCTTTGTATTGAGATTAGGGACACAAAGAATAGCCTATAAGAGGTAAACCGATTTTTGTTTTGCTTTGCTTTGTTTTTCTTTTCCCTAAAGAATTACACTCTCTGGAATTGTTCTCTACTGATTGATGGATTTTTCTTTTCTTTTTTTTTTTTTTGAGCTCTAAGCTGTGATGAAATCTGCACAATGATATCTGTCATTAAAAAAATAGCTGGAGTAATGAAAGGACTTGGCACTTACAGGAGCAACTTCATAGGCTCACAGCTTGTTTCCACAAAAGATAAAAAGCCATAACTGTCTCTCGAATTATCTTATATGTGTCATTATTTTAGATTATGAAGGGTATATGTGTGTATGGGGGATGGAATTAGTGTAAATTATCTGCAGTGACTTCCAACAGCCAAAGCCCAGCCTCCACTGACCCTTTGCCTGGAAGTCCTATGATAGCTTCTGTCCCCCCTTCCTCTCACCATTGCATCCTTCCCCGCCTCCACAGACTCCACATGCACCATTCTCACACCTTCCTACTCTCAGCCAATCATCGAATGCTGGTGTAAGTACAGGTTTCCCACAGGATAAAAATTCCCCAGAAGCACAGCAAAGAGGTGGCCACAGAACTCCCTTGGGGATGGATGGTTTCCCCAGTGCCTCTACTTTAGTGTGGGTTCAGAATGTGGCTGGACAGTGGGATGTGGCTGTGTCAGTAAAGCTTGTGGAGCCATAAGTTAAAGTAAGGTACATCTCAACATCATCATTTTATCATTGGCAATGTTGGATCCCTTGCATTTGTGCTGCATCTTCCCCCATTTTGTAATGGAAGTGTGGTTGATTTACAATGTTGTATTATTTTCAGGTGTACAGCAAAGCGATTCTGTATATATATGTATTATTTTTGTATATATTTATATATTCTTTTCCAGATTCTTTTCCATTATAGGTTATTATAAGATATTGAATATAGTTTCCTGTGCTATACAGTAGGTTCTTGTTGTTTATCTCTTTTATATGTAATAGTGGGTGACAGTTAATCCCAAACTCCTAATGGAGCACAGTTTTAGGAGTCACAAGCAGCATCGTTGGTTTGCTGCTGCTGAGTGAAAGGAGAGGTGGGCGGGAACTGTTTTAGGTGTGTGGCTGCCTTCACAGGACGCTTAGGAGATCATAAATAGACGATAAGTAGAAGAGGGATCGGTTATACCTGAGAAGAACGAAATGTGGGATGTGGAAAAGTGATCCATGTTATGGTACAATGAGCACTGAATCAGAAGTCTGAGACCCAGGGCTTTGTCCACACTGGGCTGTCAAGTCGTGGCATAGCCTAGGGAAACTCATTCTGTGCCTCAGTTTCTTTCTTTCTTTTTTTTTCCTTTTTACAGCTGCACCTGAAGCATATGGAGGTTCCCAGGCTAGGGGTTGAATTCAGAGCTGTAGCTGCCGGCCTACACCACAGCCACAGCAACGCTAGACCCAAGCCACATCTGCAACCCACAGCACAGCTCACAGCAATGCCAGATCCTTAACCCACTGAGCGAGGCCAGGGATCGAACCTGCGCCCTCATGGATACTAGTCAGATTCCTTTCTGCTGAACCACTGTGGAAACTCCTGTGCCTCAGTTTCTTGATTGAGCAATGCAGGTGTAGCAGTAGATGGCTTTAAAAGTCTTCTTTCCCAGCTATCAGACTATTTGATTCTAATCTAATGTGTCCAGACATAAACCAACCAACCAACCAACCAACTCAGAAGACATGATGGGGGGGGGGGGAGTAAAACATTGTGCTAATTTTGAGGAGGAATTGAAAGATACTGTTAGAATTTTAAAAAGAGACTATCACGGCCAGAGCAGAGGCAAGGTAATTTTGTCATTTACATGAAATATGACCAGAAAAGTGTGTTTGGATGCCAGGAGGATGGAAGAGACAAGACTGCAATGTTTAGATTGGGGTCAACTTGGGATTTATGCTGATAAAGATGAGAGATGGAGAGAGAAGGATAGACCCAGTAAAGAGACAGCAGAAAGATCGATATTATTTTTATTATTTTCCTCTCATTTAAAAATCTGAACAGCCAAAGTGTGAAACTTTAGCCTCTTAGCTCTGACAGATAAGGAACATTATGGGGTAGTAGTTTTGACTGTTTGGTAATTTATTTCTGAACGGGATTTAGTGATTTTTTTTTTTCCCATCTGTGTACAGACTTTCAGGAGGAAATTTTCCCAAGGAATACATGCTATTGTTGGCTATTTAAAATTTAGACCACTACTTTGCTATATAGCAGAGATTGATAGAACATTGTAAATCAACTATATTTTAATTAAAAAAAATTTTTTTCTCACTTCCTTTTTTTTTTTTTGCTTTTTGCCATTTCTTGGGCTGATCCCGTGGCATATGAAGTTTCCCAGGCTAGGGGTCTAATCAGAGCTGTGGCTGCCAGCCTACGCCAAATTCACGGCAACACAGGATCTGAGCCGTGTCTGCAACCTACACCACAGCTCACGGCAACACCAGATCCTTAACCCACTGAGCAAGGTCAGGGATCGAACCCACAACCTCATGGTCCCTAGTCAGATTCATTAACCACTGAGCCATGACAGGAACTCCCAAAAAATTTTTAAAAGAACATTTATGCCACTTAGTTTTGTCTCTTGGTTGGCTTATTAATGCTCCAGACCAAATAAAAGGATGAGAGTGAAAACATTCTCTAAATATGACAGACAATTCTGTGGGGTGGTACAGATCTCTTTAAGATCCTTTTTGCTATCAATGAGATTGAAGTAAATTATCTTATCTGAGCTCCAAGGGCTGCTGAAGTTACCTCTAAACTCAGAGATTATCCATGAAAGAAGTACAACCTCAGGCGCAAGAAGGAAGGGAGATCTTAAGCCAAATCATGAAGAACAAGAAAAGGCTTGGTCAGCGGATTAAAGCACATCACATTTTAGGCTCTTAAATGTATGTGTGTATATATATATATATATATACACACATACATATATATATGTGTGTGTGTATATATATATATGTGTGTATATATATATATATATATACACACACATACATCTCTATATATATATATATAGAGAGAGAGAGAGAGAGAGAGAGAGAGAGAGAGGGAGGGAGAGATGTTGGGGGTGGGGCACACCTGCTGCTTGTGGAGGTTTCCAGGCTAGGGGACAAATTGGAGCTGCAGCTGCTGGCCTACACCAAAGCCACAGCAACGCAGGATCCCAGCCTCATCTGTGACCTACACCACAGCTCACGGCAACGCCAGATCCTTAAACCACTGAGTGAACCTGCATTCTCATTGATAATAATCGGGTTCTTAACCTGCTGAGTCACAGTTGGCAGTCCAAATATTTGTTAAATGCCTAAATCGAAGTGTTGTTTTTTGAAAACCAGAATTTAACATGGGTTCCTACCTGGGTGCATAGAAAAACCTAATAAAAGTATTACAGTCTCAGTGTAAGATGCTGTTTAGTCAGACATGCACAGAAGAGTAAGTTTTCTGTGTTTAATTATGTTATTCTCATCTCCACTCAGTCCCCACCCCAATTTAAATTTTCCATCAGATTTCATTCTCTCTCTGATGTGTAAGCCATCATCCGTGTAGCTGCTTAACACAGGCAAATAATAACTAAAGTCATTATAAATCCAGATACCTTTAAGCATCTCCGTTTGGGAGGTGGAACTTAATTTGAACCAACAACTTTAACTTATTTTGACTGGTTTAAACTTGAACTGACCCAGAACTGAATTAATTACATGTAATGAGGGCCCCAGCTAAAGTCACATTCTGTAATATGCTTTATGACCAACAGTGCTATGTGGGAAGCATGAGAAAGTGACAGAAATTAGGACTTCAGATCTAATGTACATAAATACCCAGCTCACTATTGTGAAAAATTACAGTGAAAATGATGTTCTCATACAGATTCCAGTCTCTTCTCTCTTGACAAGGATGTCCAAATGGAATTTGGGAAACCAAATCCCTGAGATGAAATGCCATTCCCTGGATCCGTTAGATCGGCTTTGTTTCCCTGTATATGGGATTTTCTGTCCCTCGGCCCTTTCCTCCCCACTCACACCCATCTTTATGGGTTCCCAAGTGCTTGGTTCCCATTTTTTAAAGCACTTATAAAAAAAGAAACAGGGCATTTCCCAGACCTAAAACTCTTTCGCATTTCCCAGTAGGTCAGTTAATCCTGGACTATTGTAGGAGTTCAGCGAAACCTAATTCAATTAAACTCTGTCACTTCATTTTATACCAGTTCTGGAGCATACCTCTGGCTGCCTACGGAGGAACAAAGCCAAGACGTTGGCTAATGTCAGAGAAATATCTTTCTCCTAACATTTAAGTTGAATAGTTTGTTCTTGTAGTCGGACAAATGTGCTGTGGAGTTTTAGCAGCTGTCAGGATTTACTAGGCCTGGCTTGCCCTTTCGACTGCTTGCCTGACATATTTTGCTGCTTATTTTTAAGTGGGCTTCATATTTCATAGAATCTTATAGCTGGAGGAGATCTTGGGAAATTGCTAGTCTGACCCATTTGCTTTAGAAATGAAGCAATGAAGACCGCAGAAATTAAAAGACTTGTTTAAGGTCACAAAGCCAGTAAGTCTAGACCCTCTGTTTCCTAACTCCTGTCCCAGTGTTTTTTTTTTTTTTTTGTCGTCTTTTTGCCATTGTTTGGGCTGCTCCCGAGGCATATGGAGGTTCCCAGGCTAGGGGTCGAATTGGAGCTGTAGCCACTGGCCTATACCAGAGCCACAGCAACGCGGGATCCCAGCCTCGTCTGCAACCTATACCACAGCTCATGGCCACGCCGGATCCTTAACCCCTGAGCAAGGCCAGGGATCGAACCCACAACCTCATGGTTCCTAGCCAGATTTGTTAACCACCGAGCCACGACAGGAACTCCTGTCCCAGAGGTTTTGGTCACTGATTTCAGAAGAGAATGTAGCACTATCTTTCCCCTCTCTCCAGACTCAGGAGGAAAAATTTCCAAGGAATGCATGTTATTGTTGGGGATTTTAAAAACTTCGACTTTATGTGGCTTCGTTACTTTTTCCCGTTTATGCACAATTTCTAATGTGCAAAAAAGTAGAGAGAAGAGAAACACAAACTTAGTAGCCAGCTTTGACAGTTTGCAATTCATGGTTCATCTTGTTTCATCTGTATCCGTACCTGCTCTCGCACCTAAGATTATTTTGAAACAAACCCAGATGTTATATTATTTCACTCATAAATATATCAATATGCATCTCCAAAAGATTGACACTTAAAAACCCTAACCACAATACTATTATTAACAAATAAATTAGCAGGAATTCCATAATGCTATCAAATCTTCTCTGCTTTGTTTTAAAAAACCTAGTATAAGTATTGTATGATCATTTTACTCCAAATATATTTTTCCTTTCAAAGTGGACACAAATTCAGTTAAGAATAGTGGGTGTTTTAGGTCAATGAAAGGAGGGGAGGTCTAAAGGGCTATCAGTATCACTGATAAAAAGGCGCCTAGACTTCATAGTCACTGAGGAATTTACTAAATATTCACTTGATTGTTGAGTGTTTTAATTCTTTCTACCTAAACTAGTAATTTTTTGTTTAGCCTTTTCTTTTTTAAAATTATAATTGATTTACAATGTTGTGCCAATTTCTGCTGTACAGCAAAGTGACCCAGTCCTATATATATAAACATTTCCTCTCTTACATTATCTTCCATCATGGTCTTTTCCCAAGAGACTGGACATAGTTCCCTGTGCTTAGCCATTCTGAATGTAACTCTTTGCATCTACCAACCCCAAACTCCCTGTCCATCCCGCTCCCTCCTTGGTAACCACAAGTTCTTCTCTATGTCCATGAGGCTATTTCTTAAACTAGTACATTTAATGTGATGGGTTTTTTTTTCCAAAGACATTGCAGCTGTTTTCTTTGTATCCCTTGGAGTGTCAGTGTATTAAAGAAACTTGTCACCATGGTTATTTTTGGTGGTGGGTTTGTAACTGATGTTTCCTTCATGTTGGCAGGTGTGAAAACCTTCAGCCTCCCAAGTTCTAGTTTACTTGTGTGGGTTACAAACTTTTATGGTTGGAGGTGTGTTCTGTTCACCACAAGTTAGGGGAGACGTGTTGATTCTTTGAGGGGGATGGTTGATAATAAGATTTCTTATTTCTTTAACTTTGCCTGTTTAATTTCTTCAGCGATGGAAGCCAAGAGCAGGCTTTGAATGACTGTCCCAACTCATTAATAATTCAGATGGGCATGGAAGTTGGGTTGCAGGATATAAAGTCCAAAGAACAAATCTCCTCATCGCTCGTCTATGGTAACGAGAACGTTAGGAATTTTGTCAAGCTGACTGACACCAGAAATGTTTATAGGAGGTTTTTTCTTCTTTAGAGAAAAATTAGGAAAAGCGGGGTCCTGGGGGTGTGAAGCAGGAGGCAGGCTTTTTTTGAAGGCAACAGTCATTAAACACCCCAGTATATAAACGAGCCAGTAGAAAAGGAAAAAACTAGCAGTGGAAGCACAGACAGCCACGTGCTTGGTGCTGTGTTACTGGCATCCCACACCCGAAACCAACAGTGGAGAGAAGTGTGATCGGTGGCTAGTTTGAGACTTGCTGTATCTGAGTCAGACTTACTTCCGGGCTGTAATGCACCTGTGTCACGTGCTCATTGGGGCACAGCCACACCTTTGCTTAGACTTTTTCCTCCCACCTCCCATCACAGACAGCAGTCACCGACACCCCCCCACCCCCGTCCCCCCACCCCAACAACCTTTCCAAATTTGGACAAAGGCTCTCCTCATCTTTCATAGTGCTTGTTGTATCTTTGTTTTACCTTTTCTCTCTGCCATTGGTTTTGGCTGGTCTAAGAAGTACAACTCTCTTAGGTATAAATTAATAATTACGCTATAAATCCTATAGTTGGAGCAGCTGTTTGGTGACCAGAGTTGACCACTGGAATCTCTGAAGGCCTGTTTGCCACCTCCTTGCCATGTTTGAGTTATGATGATTCTCCTGCATCTGTGGAACCATGCTTGGGTCTGCTGCCTCCCGCTTTGCTCTATTAGTGGTGCCCTGAGGAAGGAAGAGAAAACACTTCAACTTCTGGAAGCTAAATGATGTGAACGTCCGGCCAGGTGGTGTGTGACATCTCTGTGTCTCCCTCACTGATAGGCCATTTATCAGTGGTCTTGCTCATTCCACCTTTTGGTGTGCCACTCTGACTGTGGGGTTTGTAGGAAACCCTGCTTTAAAAATGCATATTTTTTAAGGGCATTCCTGTCGTGACTCAGCGGAAATGAATCTGATTAGTATCCATGAGGAAGCAGGTTCTATCCCTGGCCTCACTCAGTGGATTAAGGATCCGGGGTTGCCGTGAGCTGTGGTGTAGGTTGCAGACATGGCTTGGATCTGGTGTTGCTGTGGCTGTGGTATAAGCCGGCAGTTACAGCTCCAATTCGACCCCTAGCCTGGGAACCTTCATATGTTGAGGGTGCGGCTCTAAAAAAATAAATAAACAATAAAAAATAAAAATGCATATATGTTTAAAAAGTTCATTTCTGCAATTGGCCCATAGCTCAAGGCCCAAACCAACAGAAAATTCCCTACAAAGAGGAACCTTAGCCCCCTTTAAGCCAGCGTTTGCACAAAAAAGTGCTTTAAGAGTCCAGTGTCCTCTGAAGCTGCTGGCCAGGGGGGTGAAATTCCCTGGTCCTAGAGATTAGGGCTCATATGACAGGGGGTGGGGGGACACATTGTGGAAGGGAATGAGGGGCAAGGGGCAGAAGTAGGGGTTCCTACCGGATACGAAGGCCGGAGAGTTGGGACGGGTTTCAGGTGGTTGCCATAAGGTGTAGCAGATGCATGTGATGGTCGTTAAGGTTGATTGCTGCCAAGCAGAAAGGATGGGCATAAAGAGAAGCATCCTTGAGTCGGGTCTTATACCTAAGAGATGCTTTGTAAATGGGATGTTTCTAACTGTGGCACTGCCCAGATTTTTCAGTAACACAAACGTCGAGAATAAATCCTGCCTGCATGTCTGTGAGCCCATTGAAGATATTTGGGGGACACAAAGCATGTGGGGAATGGGACACTTGGGCAATTACTCTGCGTCCGTCTGCAGCTCTTGGTACTCTGTCACAACACTTGCCCGGTGTGAGTGAAGAGAGAGCCAGACTGGAATTAGGCAAGTGTTTGTAGAGCAAAGTACTCAGCAAAGGAGAGGCAACAGCTAAGTCTTTTCCTTCTAACCATCTTCCTCTCAAATGGCCTTTCACCGTCTGGAAAGCACTGCCCCAAACACTGACATCTCTCTGGTTGAATGTAGAACAAACAATCCTTTGTAACAATCCAGTCACCTCCTTTCTTCTCTGCCTCCCTCCCTCTTGCAGATATCCATTAAATGCCTTCTGTGTGCAAAGAATCATGCTAGGGACTTGAAAGACACCTTCCTGTCCATGTCATGAGCCTTTTCTTTGACACATCAGCTGAGGACCATTATTCAGTGGTTCTGGTGCAGGGCTGTGCAGCACGGCCCTGCACTAGGATGTCTTAACTGGAGGATGTCATTCGCATCAGGGGCTCATACAGGGAGCACAGGAGGTCCTGGAGAAATGAAGCAATGTGTCCTTAGGAAGGAAACTCTTTTCCCCGCTAGTGGTCACTAAGGCAGTATAAAGGGTTAGTGACCTTGACTCTTGCTGCTTTTCCCACTTTATAATCAGACATGTTGCTGCTCATGACCCAAGCCTTCATCAGTTGTCAGCACGCACCTGCTGAGCAAGCTGCATACATTTTTGTTTGTTTGTTTTTTGTCTTTTTATCCTTACTAGGGCCATACTAGCAGCATATGGAGGTTCCCAGGCTAGGGGTCTAATTGGAGCTGTAGCCCCTGGTCTACGCCACAGCAACAAGGGATCCAAGCCGTGTCTGTGACCTATACCACAGCTCACAGCAATGCCGGATCCTTATCCCACCGAGCAAGGCCAGGGATCGAACCTGCAACCTCAGGGTACCTAGTCAGATTTGTTAACCACTGAGCCATGACGGGAACTCCTACATATGTTTTCTTACTTACTCGTCACACAACAGTCAGAGAAAGCTGTTTTTCTCCCTTTTTTACCTTGTAGGAAAAGATGGCCTAGGGAGAATTTTGGACTTCGCTCCAGGTTATACATCTAACAAATATTAGGCTCCAGGATCTTTTTAATACCTTAGGATGGAGGCAAGTATCTTAAGCCCACCTGGATCCTCCTGTATCATGGGAGAAAAATAGAGTGTTGGAGATCTCCTTTTTTCTTCTTCTGAGACAACTTCATTTTTTCAAAGGATGGATGAGGAGTCAAGGCACCAAGCAAGAATCCCCCTGAGGTCATGCCCCCCCGCAAGCAGTAGTAATCAGGGCTACCATTTGCAGTGCCCAGGCATCGTCTGAGCAGTTCATGGGCATTAATTTCTTTGTACCTTACAGCAGCCTTAAGAGTCCTATTATTACCCCCATTTTCCCATTGAGGAAACTGAGTCTTGGGGTGGTCACAGAGTGATGATCAGGCTGCCTCCATTCTGCATCCACCGCCTCTCTGATGTGCACCTGGAGCCCAGATAGATCCAGGCCAGGTCCTGTTTGTTTCCTCCTGGCCTCTGAGGAGCCTGGAGGAGGCGGCCCTTGTGAGGTCTGGCGGAGAGAGAGCACTGCCTAATTGGGATCTGGATGGGTTCTCCTGCCTGCTCTTGGCCAATCCCGTGGTTACTTCTTATTCTGACTTGCTTGTTTATGGGCCCTGGGGCTTGGCAAGGAAGAAGCTGGAGGTTCACAGTCTGCACAAGAACAAGACAGATTCTTGGTCCCGTTAATGAGCGTTAAACATCTCAAGTGCTGCTACCCCCACCCCCCTTCTCCCACTTCATTCTTTTGGATGGTGTTCAAACCCCACCATTATGCCAGTGGCCAGGAGGCCAAGCTGGTTTACCCCTTCTTCCTTGGGCTAATTGGGCTGTGGACGAGGGAAGGGGGCAAATGCTTCCTTTCTCCAGAGCACAGAAAACAAGTTGGCTCCTTCCTTGTGTAAGTGATACGCACAGGTTTTCCCAAAGGGGATGTTTTGCTTTGATAAGCTGCCAAAGAAGTTCTTCAAGCATTATTGGGCCATCTTGCTCAGTTTATTTATTTTTTTCTTAATGAATCCAGCTTTGGTTTAGGAGTTTGAAGGATTCAGAGGATTGTTACCAACAACACTGATGGGGTTCAATTGTATCCCTGTCCCCCCCACCGCCCCCCATTCCTACATTGACTTCGCAACTCCTTGGACCTCGGAATATGACCTTATTTGGAAATGGGGTTGTTGCTGATGAAATTAGTTAAGATGAGGTCAGACCTGAGTAGAATGGCCCCTAATCCTTATAAAACGGGGAAATTTGGAGTTCCCGTCATGGCTCAGTGGAAAAGAATCTGACTAGTATCCGTGAGGATGCAGGTTTGATCCCTAGCCTCGCTCAGCGGGTTAAGGATCTGGCGTTGCTGTGAGCTGTGGTGCAGGTTGAAGACGTGGCTTGGATCTGGCATTGCTGTGGCTGTGGTGTAGGCTAGCGGCTATAGCTCCAATTGGACCTCTAGCCTGGGAACCTCCATATGCCGTGGGTGTGGCCCTAAAAAGACAAAAAAATAAAAAAAATAAAATGGGCAACTTTGGATACAGATGTGCACACAGGCGAATGCCACGTGACGACATGGGTGATGCAGCAGAAGCCAGGGAATGACAAGATTGCCAGCAAACCACCAGGAGCTGGGCTCGAAGCTGGGAACAGATTCCTCCTCCCAGCCCTCAAAAGGAACCCACCCCACCCACGCCGTGATCTTGGACTTTCAGCCTCCAGAACTGTGAGTCAGTTTCTGTTGTTGAAGCTGCTCAGTTTGTAGTATTTTGTTATGGCAGCCCTAGCAAACCATGCAAATTCTTACCTCAAAGAAACAAACAAAACAATAAAAATGAACACATCAAGTTAGCAAAGTCGGATGGGCCTGAACCTTTGGGAGAAGGTGGATTTTCTTTTTTCCAGCTTTGCAGCAATTTGGAATCAGAGGACGCTGGGACTGAAGAGCCCTGGCCAGGGACTTGCATGAGATCTGCAGGGGCACCTGCCAGGCTCAGCCTGAGTCCAGGGGAACCGAATAACTTCTGCTTCTCTCCACCCACACTTCCTTTCCAGTCATTCTTTTTTTAAAATTTTATTTTATTGCAGTATAGTTTACTTACAGTGTTAGACTAGTTTCAAGTGTATAGCAAAGTGAGTCAACCATACATAGAAATATCCATTCTTTTTTCCCGTATAGGTTATTACAAACCATTGAGTAGATTTTCCTGCGCTATCCAGAAGGTTCTCGGTAAATCATCTGTTTCATACAGTAATGCATATACATTCCTTTCCGCTCATTCTTGACCACAGGTCCTTGGCACAAGCTCCCAGGAGTAATCTTCTGTCAGCCTGCTAATTTCTCTTTCCTTTCCTTTCTCTTCCTTTAAGTCTTCCTAATTTGATAAAAATATGCCAATGGCTTCCTTTCTGCTGCCCTTATCTAGAGGTGAGAGCCCCACCCCCCTCTTAAAGAAGAAAGCCCCCTGCCCCCAATTTTAGATTCATCCTCATCCTCAACCTCAGCGTCTTTACCTTTTGCCTGTATATTCGGATGCCCCATTTTAGCTCCCCTCCAACCCCGTCCCACTTCTGCCACCTGCTGGGTCAAGTCAGAGCTGAGGTTGGACCCGAGTTGGTGGGGGAAGCCGGTGACAGGGAGGCTGAAGGTGGAGGCGGAGGAGAGTGTGGATGGAACCTTCACACCACGAGGGTGAGACAGACCACAGTTAGAAACACAGGTCAACTTCAGAACTGGGGGATCTGGCTAAGAATCAGAGACTGATGAGGAGGTAGAAAACCAGGCAGACTGACCAGGAAGCAGGGTGAACACCCAGTGTAGACATCTCTGGCGGCGCCCGATATGTGTGCACATACCATTAGGTAGACTCTGAAAGGTTGGAGACCCTACCTCTCAGGAGGTGCAGGGACCATAGGATAGTGCCATTGTGTCATCTGGGATGAAAATCCCTCAAATTTAATGCCCAATCGATGGAGGGCTTTGGGCACTGTGCTTCCTGCAATATAATGCCTCATGGACAGCAACAATTCTTACTAAAATTTTACTCATTTTTTTTCTTTGGAACGCTAATGGTTTCCAAACCTACTCTGTTTTGGAGGGTGGCCAAGGGTCGTGCCAAGAGGGAGGGAGAGGGGCAGTGCCTGGAGGGCCGGCCCCCAGGGGTCCAAGGTGCTGGCTTAGGCAGTGTATTGAACAGCTGGAGCTGCCGGTGGTCTGTGCATAGGTCTAGGATCTAAGGATTAGGGAGGAAGACGAGGGAACACCTGTGCATCCTGTTTGGTGGGTGTTTCCTCCCCAGACTGAAATCTTTTTTTTTTGCCTTTATAGACACCAAAGTTGAGCTGGGCTGCTACTTGTACTTTTCTTTACTTTTGGGGAAATAACAAGCTTTTCTCCCCCCCCACCCCAGTAAGACTTTAAGTATATCAAATAAATACTTACTGGAAATTCTTGGCTAAGTTTTACCCCATTCGCTCAGCTTTGATGGCAGAGACTTTCTGGGCAAAGACTGAGCCAAGAGGTTTACGTGTATTATCTTATTTAAAACTTATTTGAACCCCTGTGTATCTTTACTGTTCTCGTGTTAAAGATAAGAAAACTGAGGCTTATAGAGGTTAAATAATTTGTCCAGGGTCAACAGAGGCTCTAAGAAGCTGAGCCATGACCTAAGTTCTGGTCTGACTTCAAATTCTGTGTTTAGCGTTGATCTGGCATAACCAAGAGTGTCAAACTTAAAATTATGAGTTCTGAAGAATTTCTTTGTACTATTCCTTTTGTTCCAAAGGAAAATTTTACCATGACTTGCTTTATTATCATCTTAAAGTCACAAAGAAAGAAAATGATGACCTACCATGTATTTATTATTACTCTGGTCCTAATCACCTCTTCTATATAAAAGTGAGATATAGGGCTTTACATTGACGTCACTGTCTACCCATATTTGTTATCTCATTATAATAACACGTCACAGTGTTTGAGTCAGGAAAGGGACATGGCAGCTGTGGAATGCAATCCCCGCTTTTCCTAAATGAAGATACTGAGATTCATAGAGGTTTGGTGACTTGACTGTTGGGAATCATTAAAGGCTGGCGTGGAACTTCCACCCCGGTGTTCTTTCTCCATATTTGGTATTCTCCCTGAGGGCTCTGATCTTCTTCAGAACCTCACTGAGGTTGATGGGTAAAATGATACAGGCTTAGAGAAGCTGTGGGATGCTTGCTCAAGATGCCAGAGGAAGTGAGTAGTGGAGGCAGGACATGAGCTTAAGAACCCTGTGACTGGCTTGGTGTGCCTTCCATCACTCTCATCCCACCCCCTGAACTTCCCATGCTGCCTCTTAGGAGTGGCCCTCACTGCAGGTCTCTGAGTGGCCATAACCCCCCTGGTGAGGGAGGGAGGGAGGGAGGAAGGGGGAGAGCAGGGACCATCATCCTATTAGACAAAACTGATCTTGAAAGGGCTAAAGGATGGCTGGGAACTCTTGTTTCATGAGTGTGTGTGTTTGTTTCTTTTAATGTTCTTTATTCTTTGTGCATGTATGTGTGTGAAAAAGGCAGATTTTATAATTATGAAGAAATTCTTCCTATTTAGAGACCACAAAAAATAGCTGTTTGATTCCATTTCCAACAATATAGCAGACCACATATCCTGAAAAGCCCCAGGATTTAAAAAAAAAGAAAAAAAAAAGAAAAAGAAACACTATCAATTTCCAGGTGAAAGATTTCATAGCATTTCTTGGCTCTTCAGTTTCAGTACCATTAAGCTAGCAAGTCAGAGCCAGGGGAACTAGCCTATTCATGCTGAGTAAGGAAGCTGGTGTACAGGGTAAATTGCAACAAGGTTTGACCATTTAAAGGTAAAAGGAAAAGGGAGAGGGAGGGAGGGAAAAGAAGCAGGAGGAGGGAGAAAGAAGGGAAGATGGAAGAAAGGAAAGGAAACAAAATATTGGACAACAATTACCTGGAAGTCAATGTATTTGCACTGAGTTGAACCCTTCTAGGTTCTTTGGGTTGTTTGGGAGACTATGGAGAAGTAATTTATTTTAGATTTTTTTGAAGTTCAAGAATGCTTATTGATTATTTTGGGGTTATGTTTCTTAATGTTTTATGACTTTTTTTTCCCCAACACTGAGATGAACTTCAAGTCATCCAATGTGCCTACCTGCTCATTCTTCGGGGTGGGGTTGGGGGGATGATAATTTAGAGTTCAATTCGGTGAAGTGGTCTTGGTTTAGGGAAATATGACCTGACTTAATGGCATCAAACTATGAATAAATGAATAAAGTTAGGCCAAAATTATGGGCAAAAAAATAATGCTTCTTGAATTGCAACGGGATCAGTGGGGTCTAGGGAGAGCTGAAACACAGGTTCGATCCCCAGCCTGGCACAGTGGGTTAGGGATCTGGTGTTGCCACAGCTACAGCTTAGGTCACAGCTTTAGCTCGGATCTGATCCCTGGCCCAGGAACTCCATGTGCCTCCGGGTGGCTCTCCTCTCCTCCCCCCAAAAAGAGAGAATAAAATTATTTCAACGATTTAACGTGGTATGATGAAGAATCTTCTGAGCTTTCCAGGGATGCAGCACCTGACTTGGCAGTCAGGAGTTGTCGGAGTTTTTGGCCCTGGACTCGGGATAGGGTGTTAATTAAAATGGATTGAATTAATGTTTACTGAGCACGAACTAATTGCCAGGCATGTATTTCATTTAATCCTCGGAACAACCCCATTAAATTGGCACCTTTGTTTTCCCCGTGTTGCAGAGGAAGAGCAAGGACTAGAGGCGTTAATAGGACGTGTCTGAGGTTGCCCAGCTGGGAAGTGGGGGTGCCGGGTTTCAGGCACTGACAGATGTCTTCCAGAGGCTTCACATGGAATGCCTAAGCTATCCACCTTAGCAGAATCCTGGCAGAGAAAGCCTTACCTGAGCAAAAATCTGAAGGTGAAGAAAACTTCATCCCTCCAAGAAGGCTCCAGGCCCCTCCTCTTCTTTCTCTTGTCCTTTGCCCATGAACTCCTTCCTGGACTCCTGTGGCTGTGCACAGCTGAGAGGAACCTTTTGCCCCGATTGCAGTGCTGGAGCTCTTGAACTTGGTCATTTGAGAATACTGACAAGTGCATAAAATGCCTTTCTTTTAAGCTGTGATGTTTTTGTTGCTGAGGTTGTGGCGCTGATTATATTAGTCTGTCATGACACATAAAAGCCAAACGGAAGTCCTCATAATTGATGCATACTTAGGACATATGCGGCCTCTCATCTAAGCCAGTTTTATATTTCAGTTGTGACAGGATCTAAATTTAAAATATCCCACTTGGAGTGCCCACCTCTTCACTAGTGTATTGGTGCATGGCTCCACAAATGCATTTCTTTGTCAGTACTAAAGGTGGGTGGATTTCCTTAGGTCTGAATCTTAAATAATTCAGGTCTAAAAATGTGTCCTGGAACTGGAGAAGCTGTAGAAGGTTTATGTCTGAGAAGGTGGAGATGTTGAAACATACAGTGTCTGAAGCCAGGAAGCCAGATCAGATATTCTCTGGAAATCAGCCTCCCACTGAAATTTTGGAAGAAAACTGTGTTGCAAAACTGTGTCTCCATCACATCCTTGGTTTCACCTTTTTCCTTTATTGCCTTCTGTTTCTTTCTTGTAGCTGCTTCTTTGCATTTGGCCTTTTCCCATTTCTAGAATATTTCCCTCCTTCTGAGAAGCAAAGAGGATGGACAGGTCACGGTTTCTTGACTGGCACAGAGATGTGTCCACACACGTTGGATGCTCATATCTAGTCTAGTTTGTATTCCAAAGCCCATTCCACATGCAAAATGTCAGGACTTGGCACGTGTCCCTTCCCCCTGCTGCCAGCGTGCTCAGCTTGGTGGTTTGAACTTGACACCTCCAGCTGGAACTTGGATCTTCAGTACCCACCTTTGTGTGTCTTCAGCATCTCACTTTCATTCCCTGCTTCTGGGCAAGGGACTCCATTTGGTCGCAGAATATTTAGATATAACTGAATTGCAGAAAGAAAAATAAATTGATGTGGTTTTGTTTTTAAAAAATTAACATGGGAGTTCCTGCTGTGGCCAGTGGGTTTAGAATCCAACTGTAGTGGCTCGGGTGGCTCAGGTTCAGTCCCTGGCCAGGTGCAGTGGGTTAAAGGATCCAGTGTTGCATCAGCTTCAGCACAGGTCGAAGCTGTGGCTCAGATTCAATCCCTGGCCCGGGAACTTCCATATGCCTCCGGTGGGGCAATATAAAAAAAATTTTAAATGGGTCAGTTTTCCAGTGGAGGGAGCCATCACTGGCCTTTTAAGAAAATAGCCCCTCATTCTCTACATGGGACCTGGGAAAACAAGGGGGGAAGAGTCTGGGTAACACAGGTTCTGCTGTATTGTGTGTTTTCCTTGCAGGAAACATTTGCCATTGCATGCAACTACCTGAGCTGGTTTTTGGTTTGGGTAAATGGGGTCATAGCAGAACCAATGCAATATATGACTTGCCAATAATTAAACTTTTGCCTAAGATCTTCGAGTCTCCACCCCTTGAGTCAGAGGAGAGAGAAGAGCAGATAGAGACCCCCTCCCTCATACTACTGTTTTACATTTTAAAATAACTGATCTCACTGGTGATTTTTCTTGTCTCCCCACTTAGATTTATTTGTTCCTTTTATAAAACAGAACTTATGCTTTTTGACTAGCTTTCTTTCACTAAAAGTAGAGTGACCATCTGTTGCTCATTTGGCCAGGACGGTACTGGTTAAGCATTTTGTGCTAGTGTAATTAATAGCATCCTTTTTACTTTAAAAAATGTCCTAGTTGGAGTTCCTGTTGTTGCTCAGCATTTACTAACATGACTAGGAACCATGAGGTTGCAGGTTCAATCCCAGGCTTTGCTCAGTGGGTTAAGGATCGGGCGTTGCTGTGAGCTGTGGTGTAGGTCACAGATGCGGCTCAGATCCCAAGTTGCTGTGGCTGTGGTGTAGGCAGGCAGCTGCAGCTCCGATTCGACCCCTAACCTGGGAACCTCTATATGCCTCAGGTGCAGCCCTAAAAAGACCAAAAAAAAAAAAAAAGTCCTAGTTGAATAATAAATAACATGGTAACTAATCAAAGCTACTACAAAAAGTTGTTAGGCTATAGCTAACTGTGTTTAAAATAGAAGTGTCACAGCACCTTTAAAATATCAAATGGACAATAATAGGAAGATTAAAGATTATTACCCATAAACCTAATTACTACTTAAATTTTGAAATATTGAAGGAAAGTTTAAAAAATCTTTCAAATGGACTTAGCAGAAATTATTTAAAAAATCACCTCTGTGTATATTAAAGTGTCATTAGTAATTACTTTTGTTGTTGTTGTTTTGTTTTTGTTTTTGTTTTTTTTGCTATTTCTTGGGCCGCTCCCGCGGCATGTGGAGGTTCCCAGGCTAGGGGTCGAGTCGGAGCTGTAGCTGCCAGTCTACACCAGAGCCACAGCAACACGGGATCCGAGCCTCGTCTGTGACCTACACCACAGCTCACAGCAACGCCGGATCGTTAACCCACTGAGCAAGTGCAGGGACCGAACCCGCAACCTCATGGTTCCTAGTCGGATTCGTTAACCACTGCGCCACGACGGGAACTCCCTCATTAGTAATTATTAAATGATGTCACAGAAAAGTCCTACAATTTGCTGGGAGTTAAAGTAGTTATTCTTAAATAGAGTCAGGAATTTAAATATCTTGGGCCTTTTAAAAAAATTACTGTAATTTGATAGAACAGGAAACTCTTGGAGCTTTGCTTCTTTCTTCATATATGATTTTAATTGTTCATATATAATGTTTCTCTAAATTATGGGAAGCCACATGTTGGAAAAAAGATCCATCCTGTAAAATCCATCTGTGGTATAGTGTGGTTTTTCACTGGCTTGGGAAGCAGGTCTGTGGTGACCTGCAAACAGAATTGAGGAAAGAAAACTTTCAAGATTGATTAGTCTGAAGGAAGCGTGTGGATTTACTTCTAAATCTCACGCATCATCTGTATAAACCAGCCCAGGGAGTCATTTGAGTCATCTGAAGAAATTTGTCTTCTCTTTTACGTGCACATATATTCATAAAAACTTATTAATAACCTAGAAATCGGGGGGCTATTGTAGCAATATAAAGGTGTCTGTGAACTTCCTTCAGAATTGCCCAAAAGCAATTAACAAATAACCCTCAATCCAGAAACTATCCACATCCATCATTTCAGAGACAGCGGGATGGGGCAGAAAAAATCCTGGCCTAGAAAACTTAGGAGAAGGGTTCTGATTCTTTAGCCTCTGTATGACTTTAGGCAAATCACTCTGCCTTTGAGCCTTCTGTTTTTTTCATCTCTGATTATGGTGACAACTCCTGCTTTGCTGACCTCAGACCTAATAAGGCTTAATAAACTGTAAGGTCCTATGCAAACATAAGCCATTATTATTATTATTCCTTAGCTAGTAGTGGATCTGAGGGAAACGGAGTAGGTATAATATTCTTTAACAACCCTGAATCCACTTTATAAATCCATGGGCATTTGTTGGGTTTCTGCTAGGAACACAACATTGCACAAAAATCAGCAAATCTTGGCACCTGTTTATCGAGGACCTACCTTTTGAAAGGCACAAGGCTTCAAAAGATACCCCATCTTAAATCGCAAACCTGCATCTTAGTCTTCCTCCCCTGTGTTATTTTCCTTCACTACACTCATCATTATTTCATATTCTGTTTCATTTACTAATTTCTTTATTGCTGTCTCCTCCCTTGAGCATGCAGACTCTTCAATCACAGATGATTTTGATCTTGGTGCTGTTATTTTGCACTTAAACTTTGAATCGCAGAATTTATAGCCATTATGAGCACATAGCAAGGGCTCAGTGAACATTTGTTCAATGAACAAAACCGTCCTTGGTCTCAAAAAGCCTGAAAGCCAGGGCGGTAGGGGACATCACTGCATAGTATCACCTTCTGTGGTGATGTTGTGAGCACCCTAAAGGAGGTGCAGCAACAGCTGTGCAGACGGGGCCAGGGCTTTCGCCTCTGCAGGAGGAGGGCGGGTGGGCCAAGAGACGGAGAAGATGGAAAGTTTGTCAGAGTGATGACTGCAGTGTGAGTCTTGAGGAAGAATGAGAGCTTTCCAGAGGACAAGGGAATGCCATTCGCTGTGTCTAGAAATATATTCCCAGAAGCCAGAGGTTGGGAGAACGGGGATAGAGATGGTTCCTGTGTGCAGTGAGCGGCTTGGATTTGATTGTCCATGGAGCATCCGAGTAAGATACTCACTTCACAGTAGGAAATAAAGTTTTGATGAGCAGGAGAAAGGTCTGATGGTGAGAGTTTTGGGAAATCATCCATTTACTGGGGTTAAAACAGAGCAGTCGATGTTGTTGAGCTCAGCTAGTGAGACTGAAGGTGAAGAGGGGTGAATGGGGCAGAAATCCAGAGAACACCAGGGTTTAATGGGCAGAGGTGGAATTGAGAGCTAGGAGGAGGGCTGGTGGAGAGGAACAACAGCAAAGACAAAGGAGGGATTCCCATTGTGGCTCAGCGGTAATGAATCCGACTAGTATCCATGAGGATGCGGGTTCAGTCCTTGGCCTTGCCCAGTGGGTTAAAGGATCCAGTGTTGCCGTGAGCTGTGGTGTAGATCACAGATGCAGCTTGGATCCAGAGTTGCTGTGGCTTTGGCATAGGTCAGCAGTTGCAGCTCTGATTCGACCTCTAGCCTGGGAACTTCCATATGCCGAAGGTGCACCCCCCCCATAAAAAAGTAAGACAAAAGAGGGGAGCATTTTAAGAGGAGAGAGTAGGCAATAGTGCCAAGCAAGAAGCCAGATAAGGGCTGAAGTTGTCAACAGATTTGTAATGGAGAGATAGTTATATTAGCAAGAAGAAAAGTGTGTGTATGTCTAATATTTAGGAATTATCTAATATTGAAAAGTAGGGCAATAAGAACCAAAATCAGTCGCATAACTATGCAGGACTTCAAAGCTCAGGCAAGGGGTGGATCCAGAATTGTAATGACTTCCCTGTTTCTATGTGTGGAATACGGTGCACAAGCTCGGGATGTTCTGTGACCCTCTCTTCTTCGTCTGCCCTCCACTCCCCCTCCTCTCATCAGGTCACCTGTGCAGGTCACAGGTTCAAAGCTGGCAATATTCCCTGTTCACTTTCCTCCATTCTTTCTGCTAGAAATCAAATTCTGACTTGCACCCTCTCAATTGCATGATGGCCGTCCCTTCCTCTCTGGTTTTCTAGCTGAGATCTTTAAGTTTTCCAGGTTAGCCTCCACTTTGTGGCTGAGTTCATTTTTTAAACAGAATCATTGAGGTTATCATTGAAGTATAATTGTATGCCACAAAAATCCATCTATTTTTAAGTGTTCTGAATGTTTTTATGAATTTATGCAATTGTGTAGCCATCACCGTGATTCAGTTTTAAGAACATTCTTGTCCCCTCAGAAAGTTCCCTCAAGTGCACAGCCAGTTCTCACTGGATTAAAATTTTAAGTCATACCTGGTTACATCTCTCCTTTGCTCAGTTTTCAGCAGCCCCCTTTCCTTTTGATTTAGGCACAGACTAACTGGCCTCAAATCCCAAGCCTCCCAACTGTCCCAAATGCCTTTCCAGCCTAGTCGCTTCAGAGTCCCCTACGTTTCCCTGCCTTTCAGACAAACAAGACTACTTAGGGCTTCCTCCTTGCACTTCTGACCACTGTGTCTTTGCTCAGGTTCCTTATTCCAACTGGTAGAAATGGAGTGTTTGTTGACATACATTTTAAAGAGCGAATAACGTCGGTGCCTATTAACTTAAAAAAAAAACCTTTAAAAAAATTTCTCTAAATCTTGACAAATTCAAATGCACCCTTGAAGGAATCATTTTCCCATAATACTTGGGTGGAACCTGACCCTGCCAGTTTACTTTTGAGCTTGTTTTCTATTCTCGGTCTACCTGATACCAGTCTTTGTTTTCAAAGGTAAAAAAGGAGAGGGTGTGTACACTCCACGTGCACAGGTAAGTGGACCTGTTCACAACGGCTTGCCCTCCTTGCCATCCCCACAAAGCCACTTCCTGACTGTGCCTTTGCCTCTTGGGCTCGATTCCTTTTACTTTCTCAGTTTTAATATTTGAATTATTTTCGTACAGTTCAGTGGCCTTAACATTTATGTCGTTGTGTGACCGTCACTACCATCTACCTACAGAACTTTGTCATCCTCCCAAACTGAAACATCATGCCTGGGAATCGCTAACTCCTCCTCCCCCTCCCCCAGGTCCTGACAATCACGATTGGACTGTCTGTCTCTACGAATTGGATGACTCTAAGCACCACATCTAAGAGGCATCGTACAATATTTGTTCTTTTGCGTCTAGCTGATTTAGCCTAATGTCTTTGGGGTCCATCCATGTTGGAGCATGTGTCAGAATTTCCTCGCATTTGCTTTTTCCATTTGCTGCCGGGTGCAGGTGTTGTCCACCTTCCCTGGACTCTGCTCTTGATCTCAGTCACTTCTCCATTTTGAGCAGGGCGTGCTGGGCGCCACTGAATGTTGCACTCTTGGGTACATGCTAGCTGTGCCTGGGTATTTTCTTCTGTCTCTTTTCTAAAGCCGGTATGTGGATGCTCTGTATTTCATTTATGTAACTCAGTACCATGGTGTTACTTGCTGGTAGCATCTCTGGCCCCCACTGGGATTCAGTTTGTTTTGTCATTTGATGCAAAGCAGGATTCATAGGTAAACAGGAGCATCTAGAGAGAATTCAGGTTTTTAAAAAATGCTTTCCCCCTTAGTGATCAAGAGTAATAATAAAATCGGCTAGTTTTTTCTTGATGCCTTCTGCTTGTCAGCAGTGAGCTGGTACATTTATATATTTACCTCAAACCCTCACTTTAAGAGAGAGATTATTACCATCCATTGGAAAAAAAAATGACTCAAAGGCTAACTTTTCTCAGGCAGCAAAGACAGGAGTGCCCTCTCCTTGGAACCACCACACTTCACTGCCCTCTATTACTCTGACTGCGATTAGTCTGGTCTGGATATGGTTATCAAGATCCTGCCAACCTACTCCAGCCACAAATTTCCAGAAGACTCAGGCCCCTCTTGAGTTACTTCTCCTTGGTGAGTTTGTCCATCCCCAAACATTGCTGTCTTTGGAAGTAGAATGCTATTACTCCTTTTGGGAGCGGGTGATAGGTGACCATGTACTAAGTAGAGAGACAGAGCATTTCAGCTTAGATTTTGATAGGAATGGAAGGAACAGTATTTACACCATCTCATTATTCTTAAGACTTCTCCTAAACATACTTTACCCCATGGATTTATCACTGTCGAGGGTGTTTCAGTCATCACCTGTGGTTGAAAACACAAGTGCTCCTATAATTAGAGCTTGAGGAGCCTTTTTTTTTTTTTTTTTTTAAATAGATTTACAAGGTGCGTTTGCACATGAAAGGCTCAGCAAGGTCCAGCAAGCCTGTTGTAACTTTAGCACATCGTCTGAACTTACAGTGGGACCCGGTTTTCAAGTCACATTTGTTAACATATCTCAGAACAAGCGTTTCCCAGAGCACATTATTTATCAGGAGCTGCAAACCAAAACGCCAGCGGTGTGACCACCACTCAGGCAACCACACCGTGAGTCCACACAGGAAGAGGGCATTTTCTCAGAAAGGTAATGGATGCTCAAGCTTTCTGATAAAGTTGTAACTAGCAGTTTGGAGCTCGGGCAAAGGAGGACAAAACATATCCACCAAATACATGGTGAGCTGCCTTATTAGCTGCCTTTGGATGCCAAAATATCCCAGGCCACACAACATACATATGAATACATATGAATATATGAATGTAGATGTGTGTCACATAAGAAATGCCCCCAAATTTTCCACCTCAGGCCTCTGAAAAAGCATTCGTCCTCCTGCGACATGCTCTTTTCCAGATTCCATTTAGCTTCATAACCTGGTAACTGCCTGACTTTGAGGTGTGTTATCTGTATATATATATATTTTTGACTAAGCACCTTGGTCAAATTAAACTATTAATACATCTTTCAAGTTATATTTCTGGAAGAAGCAGAAAGATGACTATCAGACACAGAATTTTGATTTTCATTTAACAAATATTTTACTCACAAATTTCCATGAATATGTCACAGACATACAGAAATACATAAACACCTATTTCCTTTTTGCATACTTAGCTCTCTTGCCATACCAAAGGGGATCTTTCCGTGGACAGCAAATCACCTCAATTTTAGATTCAAGGTATTCTGTCTGTAAATTTGATATTTAAAAAATAATAAAATAAAAACTAATGACTCTTAGGAGGCCTTTAAAAAACATATGATCAATTCAAATTGAAGACAAAAGTTCCTCTACTCAATAATTAGCCCCATTCAGAAGTACAGTTATGGAAGACTTCAAACCAAGTAATTCAGAGTACTTACCCAGGCTTCATTTGTCATCACGCCTGTGCCAGTTGGTGCTCTCCACTGGAAATGCAGCTATGAACAAAGCAGAACAATGAACTACAATGAATAAAACAGAAAATATCCCCTGCCTTCATGGAGTTTACATGCTTATAACTCTTAAATTCATTCAACTCTTTTAAATCTAATAAACCAAAGTTTTATTTATTTTTATTTTAAATTTATTGAGCTATAGTTGATTTACAGTGTTGTGGTAATTTGTACTGTACAATAACGTGATTCAGTTATTTTATATATATTATACATATATTCTTTTCCATTATGATTAATAAACCAAAGTTTTAAATGTGGATCATGTCGAAGTCAAAATTCTTCTGCCTTTCACCTTAAAATTGCAAGTCTAAAGGCAGTTATAGTTGATCTTTGAACAACAGAGGTTTGACTGTCTGGTTCTACTTACATGTGGGTAGTTTTCAATAATAAATACTATAGTACTACGTGGTCTGTCCTGGTTGAATGCAGTGCACTATGAATGAGACGGCTACTTTAAATTATACTCCTGTTAGCGCGGTTGTTCAAAGGCCAACTGTATACATTTGGATTAGAATCACAAAGCAAATGTGTGTCTAATTAGTGTCTCTAATCTATTATTACAATTTATTACAATTTATTCTTAAGGCTGATTTTTCAGAATATGAATACTATGAAAGTGATTTGCTGTATCATTTCTCTATTTAATTATAAACTTTCCTAGCATTGACAACTGGGATTCTATTACTGAGCTTCTCTGATGAACAGTTCAGAACCCCAACACCTGATTGTCTCAAGTCGGCTGAGAGGTTTGAAGCTAGAACTTGGGGTTGCATGTGACCAGAGTGAATCTTGCCACAGGACAGATGGACACACTGCATCTGATTTTAACAGTGGCTATAATAACAGGGGATTCCACCTCTACTTTCCTCACATAGGATTGGTTTCACAATGTTTTGTTTGCTAGATTCACGTCTTACCTTCATAACTTCTTTTGAGGTTGCCATTTAATTTGGATGTGTAAATTACTTAACTGCCCCAACCTCTCCTACATTAGTATCTGATTTGATTCAGCTAACTAACCCAGTTTATTTACTACCTGATTCTTCTGTGTCTGGCTATCTGGCTTTGGCTCCAAGAACATTCTGTTGAGGTAGACACCAGCTAATATCACTCTTTTAAAGGCCGGCATTCAGAGGCCGGCTGAGTGGAGCTAGAGCTCTCTTTCCAAAATATCCATCAACCCATTTCCATTTCTTCATATGAACAATGAATATTTTTTCAGTTTTAAATCAAGTGCAATTGGAACTTACTCTCCAGAAAATTCCTGGCAGACCCCTCCCCCTGAACAGATTCCCTCTTTTAAGCCCTTTGTATATTGAAACTCTAAAATTATCATTGCTTCTTTGCCTCAAGCCCTTCAGTGGTTCACATAATACAATAGAATACAAAACCCTTAATGTAGCCTGCAAGTCCTTGCATGATCTGGCTGTTGGCTTCCTCCATGACCTCATCACACGTTTTCCTCTCATGCACCAATTCCAGCTACACTGGCCTTCTTTCACTTCTTGCAGAAGCCATGATTCTTTCCTACCTCAGGGCCTTTGCACATACTGTTCCCACTTTCTGAAACATCATCATCTTGGATACACCACTTCCTGTAGGTCTCAGATTAACTGGCCTTTTTTCGTAGAGATAATTCTTCTTTGTAGACCTTAACACAATCTGTGCCTTTAATTGCTCACTACCTAGACCATAAGTTATATGGGGCCATGCGTGGTGTTCTGTTTGCCCAGCACCCATCACAGCATATACTAGACAGTCAATAATCATTTGCTGAATGAATAAGTATCACAGTTGCCACAGCATTCCCCATTAGCCTTCAGTCATAACTATTATAATCATTCCTATTACCACTTTTGGCTCATGGGAGATACTGAGTAATTGTTGAGTTGGATTGAGATATCTAAATGTCAGTATCTCAGGCATTCATTAATACAGTTATTTTTTTATTACCTTTATGGTTCTTTACACATTTGCTCTTCTATGGCTTCTAATGCTGGAGTCTTTCTGTTACTAGCAATCCTCTTACAGTAGGGAAGACATTTTAGCAAAACGTGCCTTTTGGGGGATTATTTTCTAACTTTTAAGAAATGTCACTGAACATTTGCTAATTGGTATACAGTTAGTAATAAATCTTGACTAGTGTAAACATGTTATATATGATGCTTAGTGATTTTTATTTGTTTATTTACGCTATATCCCAAGGTTCCATTGGCCCCAGGTTACAGACGGCAGCCTTGAGATACTGAATGAAAGTTCTAGATTCTATTTTTGTGGTTTAAACCCCACCCCCTCTGCGTGGTTCTCCAAGAACCTTGCTGCCCCCACCCCAAAGGATTAAAGCCTTGGAATAGCACCGAATTGTGCTAAAACTACTGTCTTAACCATTTAGAATCCAATGTGGGGGTTTTTTTGGGGGGGAGAGGTTTATGGCATCCACCTACCAAAATCATAGCTTCATGAAGATTTCATAACCTTGTCTCTGCACCTTGGCACCTGCTGATATGAAAAACAGCAGAAAATATGATTTCGAATGTTGCATCGTCACACAAGGAAAAAAGCGCAAGTAAGAAAAACCGGGCTTATTTTTGTTGATGACAACATCCAAGCATTTTTGGAAACCTGCATGGGGAAATAAGCCTTGCTGAAAACAACGGCCGCAGCGCAGCGTAGTCGGGGTTCGCCGCAGTGTGGCAGCGCGCCTTTAACTCGGCGTAACCTCCGCGTCCGGGCCCCGCGTCCCGGGCCCCGCGGCTCGGCCGGGGCGGCGCATCGCCCCCTCCATTCCTCCCGCGCAGCGCGCATTGTTGTCCTTTAGCGATTGGTCGTTGGACCAGAAACAGCTGTGCAGAGCCGAGCGGTGTAAAGGGGCCGTGGACCTGAACGCAGGTCGTCAGGCTGGTAGTGACTGACACAGGGGACTCGAGAGAGAGAGAGAAGAAGAGCCAGAGTCGTCCCCACCGCGTTCTCCAGGCGGCGTGGACCAGGTGCCCGGGGGGTTTGCGGCTGTCCGAGGAGCTCTGGGTGGCACCCCCTCCCCGTCTCTAACTGACTTCGGGGTTGGCGCAGGTGGGCGAGACAGGGCACCGCAGATCGTCTTGTTCCCACCGACCATTTCTATCCCCTTCTGCGAAGGGGAGGCGCCATCCTAAAAATATGTAAATATTCAAGCGCCGACTCCGGACTGGGGCACCAGCCAAGGTCCCAGAGCCGCCGCGGGCTGTTTTACATGAAAATGAGAAGCCTGACAGGATCCGTGCTCTAACTTAAGGCAGCTCGGTGATTAGCATGAGGCTGGGCGGCTTTCCGGCTTCCTGTCCTTCAATAGCCGCTCTGCGCGCTCGCGACTGAGCAGCGGTGCCACCGTGCGGGTGTCGATTGGCAGGCTCCGCATCCTTGGCAGCCATGGCTCCCGTCACCGCCGCGGCCAGTAAGTAGGAGCATGCATGTGTAGGGGGGGCACATGCGTGTCGGTGCGCGCGCACACACACATCCACGCACACACGCACAGCACCGCGAGCCTCGGAAGGAAGAAGATCGAAGAGGCGCTGCAGTCGCGAGGACAACTCGGGCTCTTCCTGGATTCGGCAGGAGCCCGCCTGCCGCAGCTGCTGACTGCAGAGCCTGCTCGGATCCCGTGCACACGCGCCCCCCATCCGAGCCTCTGTAATGAAGACTGCCTCCCAAGGACTGCAGGGGAGGCAGAGCCAGCCTGCGCCGGGGATTGCGGGCCGCGCGGCTGATAGGCCAAGGGGGACACGACTTGGACACTGTCATCCCCACGCCTCGCTCTGAACCGCCCAGTGCAGAGAGGGTCTCCGGGTCAGCTCCGGAGGCCTCGGCTTCCTCATTTGTTTGGGTCTTTTGTGCCGTGGCTCACAGTTGGCTAAGCACTCCTGCGCTGAATCGGGCCATTGTCTGCGCTCCCATTGCTTTCACGCTGCAAGTCTCGGCGCCCCCACCCCGCCCGCCCCCTCCCCGCCTCCTCCTGGCCGGGGAGCCTCCTAACGTGCCTTTCCCCCCAGGAATCTGGAAGCTATAAGCCGGGCGGATTGCAAATGAAGTGTAATGCATTGTGGGACGTGTGTAAAATCGGAGCCTTCGCCGTGGGGGGGTGTGGGGGCGTGGGGAGGGCCGGACCCGCCGCTGGCGGTGTAGACGCCGACGAGGAAGGGCTGGGAAAATGCGCGCCGAGTCCGGCCGGGTCGTGCCCGCCGTAGACGGATGAAGCCGCGCGCTGCGCCCCGGCGCTGAGGCCCCGAGGATCGGGGCAGCGGGTCACCCTCCCCACCATGAAGAAGACCCGGAGCACAACCTTGCGGCGAGCCTGGCCTAGCTCGGATTTCTCGGATCGGGCCTCGGACCGCATGAGGTCCCGCAGCGAGAAGGACTACCGCCTGCACAAGCGCTTCCCCGCGGCCTTCGCGCCCCAGGCTTCGCGGGGCTACATGACGTCAGGTCGGTAACCGCGTTTCTGTCCCTGGGGCCGCGGGCGTGCTTGGGGCGCCCCGGCCAGGGTGCTTCCCCGGGAGGACGGGCGGTGATGGATGCGATAAGTTATGGGGAAAGCAGGAAAAAATTAGCTCACATCCACCATTTTGTACCTCCGCAAGAGCCACAGCAGGCCCTCTCAATATGGGGTTTGAGAGCTATTAGGTAAAATCAGGGAGGGGGACGTGCCGGGCGTTTTGGCTGCACAGATAAATGTCTGCAAGCTCGGGCGCCCAGCCTCCTCGAGCCTGTGGGAGAGCCTGCGCCCGCCGTTGCCTGCAGTACCGGCTTGCTCACTCCCGCATTGTGGCCAGTTATTATCCTAGTGGGTATTTAAACGGCCCGTCTTTCTTAAAAGGGAACAGGTTCCGTGCAGTTCTGGATGGTTTGAGTCGGGGAAGAGGTCTGCTTGCATTCCCGGCTGGTCTGATTGCACGCAGAGAACTGTGTTGGAAGCTCATTGAATGCATTCTATGGGGTAATGGTGTGTCTGCGGATTGAATGCTCACATGATTCTGCGTGGATTTAACATATGCTGCTTTGAATTAGGTCGTATGGAAGGAACGGAGGCTGTGTCATGTATTTGCATGTTAAACAGGAAGGACAAACAAAACGATAAACAGGCATGAAGGCTTCAAAAGAGGTTGCATCTTAAAACTCATAGAAGCATTTCTGAAGGTGCCAATTAGGTCCTTTGGAAATACAGCGGGTTGGCTTTGCTGTGTGACTTGGGATAAAATACTTGAAATGCTGGAGCAGGAAAATCGTGCAACTCTTTTCGTTGTTTTCTCCTTACTTACTGTTGACCACTTGTATGTAATGGTGTATGATGTATAAGACACCAAGTATGGTTTATTTGTTTTTCATTCTAAAAGAATTCATTTTCTTCTAAACAGAATGGAATGGAAGAACCAAGATTATATTTGAAAACACATTCTGTACCAAATCATTCTAAATCCTGTCTTAACTAGGAAGATTGCTCTAAGCTTGCAGTTGGTACTTAAAAGTCTAGCTCTACTATCTTTCTCCTAAAACGGCAAGTTTTTTTTTTTTTTTTTTAAACCGGGGCTAGTATCTCATACTTTAAAAATGTCTTACGACTGCATTTCCATGAATAAAATAACCATCTTTTTAATTGCAAAATCTGGTGACATCAGGAGGTACTGCTTGGCAATAAGGCTCCTTTGATTTTCTCTGTCACAAAAAGCCAAATTTGTAAAGGAAGTGACAACTACAGTTTATACTCAGTAATTGAAGTCAGTCACGGCTGTGGTCGCTATAGTCTTCAGGCTTGTGGCAGTAAATTTTGAAATACACCTAAATCCAAATGTAACCTCAAAACATATATGTCTATAAACCCGTGTCTGTGCTGAGTGTTCAGACAAGCTCAGGTTTCCTATGTTTAGGGTTTGAATGTCTTCATTCCACACTGGATATTTTCTCCTCTTCTTTGCTCTTCTTGAGGATCAGTCCTGATACCAAATATGAGGCTATAGGAGAGCAGGTGGCCATAATTCTTCAACAAACCTGTAAGACTCTTTAATGATTTCGGGCACATTCCAAGGGAGCCTGTTTTTATCTCTGGTGCCACAGCATCCTTATGATCACATTTTCATCCTTTGCTAAAGAACTTCTTGGCTGTTGTCCATTTTGCAAGGCATTTTTGAGGACTTGAGGGAGAAGCTTTTAATTTTCTTTGACTTTCCTATTTTATTTCCTGATTTGCAATGGTAAGCTGGTCCTACAGTGATAGTGAAGGGTCAGCTCTTTCAGGTTGGTGGTTTTCTGTGCAGATTTAATGTTAGGTTCCTACTGAGAAAAGAAACCCAAAGGGTGGGGGTAGAAGAGCTGTGTTATTCATTCAGCATTTTTTGAAGTTGGTCACCCCGCCCCCACTCCCCAGTAAAGTGCTTTGCTAGATTCTCATGGGGCTACAAGATTGGACGTAATTAAGTTTTGTCCAAAGGTAGAGAGCTATTATTTAGTCTTAATTTTAAATATTAGCTAATACATGTAATATAAAGGGTTGGGGCTAATGGAAGGCAATAGTAAATATTAAGACAGACACCTGCAATGGGAGAGCAGGTGGAGTCTTTCTCATACGCATCTTTTTGGGAGAGGTTGGAAGTAGCTTATCAATTTCCTTTTCAGATATGGTGCCTTTCCAAATGTAAGTGTTGGTAGGAATAGATGGTATATTGAGACACTTTGAGATCATTTGCCAGAAGTTCTCTTCCCCTTAAGAAATGGGAAGGAAATCCACTTGTATCAAATTGGCGACTCTGGATACAAACAGAGTCTTTGTCACATAAAATGAAATAGAAAATGAAGCAGCTTGGAAACACATGAGGCTTTTCATACTTCTTTCTGTTTGTCCAGTCAGTTGGCATAATAGCGCCTAGTATTTATCATACTTCATTCTCAGTAAAAAAGAATTTCCTGTTGTGGGTTCAAAGGACAAGATAAGCTTCTTCAGAGATGTACTAAATGACTTAAAATAACTGCAGTTGAGACTGTTTTAAGAAACCTCCCTCACAAGTAGTCCTTAAAAATATGGGGAAAATCACTTTTTTTTTTAACTATGGGGAAGGAGAGATCCTTGGAAATTTTAAATGCTGTCCTTTTAGGCTTACTTATCATATAGTAGGTACTTCAAGTTTAACTCTCTTTATTTAAGGCAAAAAATATAATGGGCATTCCATAATCGCTTTCTAATGAGACAGCACCTTTTCAAACAGTCTTTTCTCCACTAAGTAATTACCAGTTTGAAATGTGATTTACAGCAAAAAGGCTTGACATTTAGCCTCGGCTTTTTCGTGTACCTTCAGGATAAACAAGACAATCTCAGGATGTTGAAATAGACACATATAAAACTTAAAGAGATCCTGCAAATGGACAGTTGGATAGAGAATTCTGAAACTTTCAAACTTGCCTTCTATGACTATTTAAGCCCCCAATTCATGCTACCAAGACAAAAATAATCCTAAGAATTCACAGGCCTCCAGGCAACCAGCAAGTTCACAGGCTATGAGATGAGTTCATTGTTCATCTTGAATATTAATTTCCCAAAGATAGGTTTCTGGGCGGAAGGCGGGAAACCTCGCCTTTTGTTCAAATCAAGATGAATAATAAAATGTGCATCTGTGGTCTGAGCAAAGGGTTAGGCCACATGCACACAGATCATTCTTCCACAGTTTCCAAAACTAGAAATTATGATATTAATTAACTAGAGAGAAAAGTAAAACTCCCCACAAAGAGGGAAATATCTGTATAATGCCTAGGGCTTTATATATGAAAACATGCCTACCTACCTCCATAAAATGATTTTCAAGGCACACAACCTTTTGTTGATGAAGGCATTGGAACCTTCTCTGTTAGGACCTTGTAAACTGTGACTTCTTTTTTTTTTTTTTCTTTTTAGGGCCACACCTGCGGCATATGGAGGTTCCCAGGCTAGGGGTCCAATCAGAGCTACAGCTAACGGCCTACACCAGGGCCACAGCAACTCGGGATCCAAGCCGCGTCTGCCACCTACACCATAGCTCAAGGCCATGCCAGATCCTTATCTGGCTGAGCAGAACCAGGGATCGAACCTGCAATCTCATGGTTCCTAGTCAGATTCGTTTCCACTGTGCCATGACAGGAACTCCTGAACTGTGACTTCTTTACACAAATGATACCACTAACTTTTGACTTTCTTCACTCTCCTCTCCCCCAGCCCTGGGGACGGCTGATGATTTAAATTGCACCTGCCCTGACACCAAGTTCGGGGACAGTCCATTGATGAAGACTGGAAAGTGATTTTTCCACTATAAAGTTTCTGCAGAATGTGTTCATAAATGATGCCCCTTGTGAAAAAGACACTGCCAAGGTCATGGTACTTTGTGATGCTTGTCATTTTAAAGAACAGTAAATTAGATAGTCTTTATACTCTGGCTTTAACAGATTTGAAAAGAAAGAGAAACCACAAGCCCCAACTGACATCTGAAGAAAATATATCAATCAGTTTGCCTGCTGATCTAATGTAACCAGTGGGGAGGAATGGCCAGGACTCTGCCTTGATGAGTCTATTCGTTTTCATTTTATAGAAACGAATTCTGGGGCACAGTGGATTGTGTGGCCCAGTTCCTTATGTTCTGTTATTTTAAGAAATACGAGAGTTTTCTGGGAGTCGAGGATGGACACCCGAGGTTCTAATCTGGGCCTGCCACAAACCAGCTGTGTCCCTGGTGAGTCACATGACCTCTCCTGGTCTGTAATGGGTCTCCCGACCCACGTTTCCATTATAGACTCACATTTCCATTATAGCGTTGGGCTCCGCAGTGGCTCTGTAACGAGCAAGCCCAGGATCTCGGGGCACTTACACAGAAATCGTTAGAAATAACCTTTGCCCTTTTTACTGATTGGAGTCATGTGCTTCCATATGTGGGCTGTGTAGGACTAGTGCTGGTTTTGCAATGGAGTCCTATTATTTCCTGTCATGCCCAGACATTACATTAAGTGTCTGCATTAGGGTTTGTCCTGGTGACCAAACTAATGGGAGGCCGGGGCCGGGTCAGGGGTCGGGGGACAATGGATTAAACTCAGGCAGGTTCTCATCATATGCAAGTATTAATAAACAGCACCCTGTCACCTCCTTTTCCTCCTTTGTAGAGATCCATTTTCAGCCTCACTGCTCCAACAGTGTTTTAATGCGGAACTACCTGTGTTGACTCCTTTCATCAGGCCTGTGGAAGTGAGGAATATTGCACTTGGTGGTGAATGGCTTTATTCTTTATTTCTCAGGAGAACATGAATGTGCTTGCAAAAGGTCACCTCTCTTGGTGTTTCAATGTCTTTTACACTCTTGTGAACGTTTTTATTTGAAAAAAAAAGGAATATGAGTGTATTATATAAAAAACTTAGCATTTTTACACCTCCAGAGCAACTGTGGCTTAAATTCTCTATACCCCGGAGAGTTAGGGCAGTGCAGACAATGGTATATTCTTTGGTGCAAGATTGCTTTTGCTGAGTGCAGATATAACCAAGGAGCGAAGTCTGGCTGGATCCTTGCCCGTGGGATCGTTTGCTGACCTTTGCAATTAGGACAGGCTTCTGTAGATCAGTCATAGCAACTGCATGATGCCTAATCTATCATGTTTAAAGTAGAAGTTCTTGTAGTTTGTAAGAGTATAGGCCATAGTCAACTCGAACGTAACCTTCGCCACAGTAACACAGGAAAGAAATGACATGGGTAATTTTTTAAGTAGATAGTAAACTTTTCCTTAAGTAGTTAATCCCTAGGCTATTTTTATTTGACATCGGAATGTGCAAGCAGTTGGCCAGAAAATCTCGTTGATTTCTACCACCTAAATATTTCTGAAATCTCTCCCTCCCTTTTCATCTCTGTTGTCTAAATCTTCTATTACAGTATCTTCCAAACTGACCATGTCCAGTTCATGCTCCGTGTCCCCAAAGGAGCTTTGTTTTTTTGTTTTTTTTTTTAATCCCTCCTGAAGCAAAACTGGTCCTGTTACCTTTTAGCTCTTTTTCACACTTCACATGCTTATGGATGAAGTCTGAGACCAAGACTCTTCATGATGTGACCTCCCCTGCTTTTTCTGCTTCCCTCCTTCTATTCCTCTTCCCCTCCACCCTGTGCTCCAAGCTCTGGAAACTCTTTACCTTCAGCAATATCTTGTTGCCCTTTTGTGCTGTTTGTAATTGATGTCACACTGCTGAGAATGTGCTCCCCATCTTTAAAGGGCTGATATTTAGCTAAGTTATAAGGCAAGTGCTATCTAGCCGTCCAGAACAGGCTCGAATACCCCTTCTCTTTCTGGAGCAGATCTCATGCGTGACATTTGTTCTGGACTTGTGTTATAGCAACATGGTGACACTGTGCTGCACCTCGGGTTTACTAGACAGTGAGTTCCTTTGTAGCAGTATGTGCTTTATTTGCATCTGTTTTTCCAGCAACTAGAGAGCTTGGCACCTATTAGAGACTCGGGAAATGTTTATTGGATGAATGAATGAACATGGCTGTCTTGAACGCCTAATGTGAGCTATCCTGTATAACTATGAAAGATAGTTATGTAAAACAGAAGATTCTACTCTTCAGGACCTCCTGTTGTGGTTACTAGCTCTCAATGAGCCCATGGGTAGAAAGTGGTAAATACTGGAATATAAACGAGAGTTAAGTGGGGTGGTTGATATGGTTGGTATAAGTGGAATAGGGGTTCAGAAAAGAGATACTAATAAAAAAGGCTGCCTGGAGGGAGGACTTACTTGCATCTTAAAGAACTGGGTAGGATTTAAAGAGACAGAGAAGGAGAAGGATTGGGAAGGAAGGTTGTAGAAGTGGTATGAACCAAGGCACAAAGCTGGAAAGGAAAACATCTTTGTGAAATTTGCTGTTGGGATGTCACTAGAAATTAATGTGTAGCTAGGTCAAGTGAAATCTTGAAATGTAGATGGGATTCAGAGCTTGGAGGGTTGGAATTAGATTTGTGAGTCTGGGAGAGAAATGATGAAAGGAGCATCTTAGGAAGAGGTGTCTGGCCCTGGCTTGTAGGATAGATGGAAGACAAGAGAGTTGGGAGACTAGGAGTCCTGCTGAGAGATGGTTGAGGGGACAGAGGTGATCAAGCAGTTAAGGTGATGAGGGACCACCCCAGAGTAGTGTTTCCCAACACAGCTAGGCATTAGCACACCACCCTCAAGAATTTTTAAACTGAGTCCATGTACCATCTGCGCTGTTATTTACTTAATATTTTTCTTTAATTCTACATGCTTTTATATTTAAACAGATTAAAAGAAAAATTATAAATTTTATATGACATTATGGGTTTCATTTGACAATTATTTTTCTAAGCCCCATTACAATTAATGTATTACTGTTTCAGGAAAAAAAAAAAAATAATTCAACCAGGCACCACCTGAAATGCCTTCACACACCTGAGTGGTACTCACGCCTCATAGTGAAAACCCACTATCAGCCGAGGAAGGAGGGATGGGGGTGAAGGGCAAAAGGGACATCTGTGAGGACAAAGGCCCTGGCTGTTCTTTGTAAGTGACTGGATTGAAGAGGTGAGAGAAAGCAAAAGGTGAATCAGAGATTTTTGTTGGAAAAATGCAACAAATGGCCTGGAGACCAGGGGGAAATGGAGCAGATGATGAGTTCCATGTCGATCGTAACAGGCTGGTGGTCCAGCCAGAGAAGTAGGCACACACGTGACCAGGAAAGGCTCCACGTACAGTTTGGGGGTCAGCCACTTAGCAATGTTAGTGAGAACATGGGAACAACTTAGCTTTTGTACTTTATGTTCCGCTTCTAGAGGGGAACAGATGACTTGCTTATTTTTATTTCCAGCAGATGGAGGGTCAGTTGGATTCCATTAACATTGAGTCCTCCTTGGGTTTCTGAAAACCTGGAGACTCACAGTTTGGATCACTTGGAGATCATCTGCTCTTTTCCTAAGAGTAAAGTGCTTTTCAATCCTGGGGTTTGTTTGATTAGTGTTTGCATTTATTCCGAAGCTATTGTATTGTTGATAAAAGGGATATGCTTTTGATATCTGTAGTCAGGTTTGAAAAGAGTTGCGAGCTATGCAAGCAGCAGCGCAAAAGACTAGACCAGCTATGTAAATAACGTATGTTTCAGACATCTGTCATATACTGATTCAGTTAAAAAAATTATGGCTTAGGTAACTCATACACACGGTTAAAATCTCCATTTATCTTTCTACTTAAATCCATGATGGCTCCTCCAGGCCAAGTTTTCTCTTTTTGAAGATGAAAGAGAAATATTTGGCAGGTGCCTGTGGGCATTAAAGGGAGCAGGACTTATGCTTGGCCCTCTCCTTCTGATGGTCACAGTTTTAGAGGGAGGAACCTTCTACCTTTGTAATTAACACCCCCACCTCAACCCTACTGCAAATTCCTGTCTACTTGATTCCCCTAAGAGAGCTAATAGACCCCTTTACTGCCTTCGGCATAGCCAACGTTTGCTTTGAAATCATTTATTTCATTATTAGATGAAATGAAGCCCCCTGTGGCATTGAGGTATGGTGGATATTTATCATTTTTTGGGCTGCCAGCATCCGAACCCCCTTCCCCCACCTGTATGTGATTCCCTACTGCTATGGGTTGAATGTGTCTTCCCCAATGATATGCTCAACTCCTAACCCCTGGCAATCCTGAATATGACCTTATTTGGAAATAGAGTCTTTGCAGATGGAATTAAGTTGAGATGTGGTTATACAGAGTCAAGTGGGTCCTGGATCCGTTATGACGGGTGTCCTAGCAATAAGAACAGAGCCTCGGACACGGGGGAGAAGTCCCTGTGGAGGTGGGGCAGAGATTCAAGTGATGCGTCTCCAAGCCAAGGCAGTGCAGGGATTGCCAGCCACAGCCAGAAGCCAGAAGAAGGGCAAGGAAGGTAAGCTCCCCCAGAATCCCTGCCCCCCCCCGAGGAGGAGGGGAACAATTCTGCTTCTGGCTCTTGGGCTCCAGAGCTTTGAGAGAGTAAAATTCTCTTAAGCCACCCAGATTGTGGTACCGTGTTTCGGCATTCCTAGGAAACCAGCACCCCCACCTTTTGGATGTTGGAAGGAGGCAGAACCTCATTTCTCCATGGAGATGCTGAACTTGGCTGTGGGATTTCTGTCCTGGCCCACCTGCCTCTTAGTCATGGTTTCACCAGTCACATGGTCCTTTCCAGACTCAGCATCTGGTGAGTAGGGTGGGGTGGCAGGGACTATGAGACATGTGCCCTGGGTGGTGGTGGTGTGGCAGCAAGATGGCATTCTGCAGGCAGTGTCCTATGTGCAGCAGTATGGGTGGTGCCAGCTGCAGGGTTTGTGCCAGGCGTGGCTGCTGAGAGGTCCTCGCCAAAGTGGCACTGGCTACAGAGGTCCAAGCCTGGCTCTCCAGGCCTCCCTGCTATTCTGAGTTATTCCGTACTCCTCAGTAAATTCCTTTTCTGAGAGGCTGTGTAGTATAGCGATTTCAAGCAGAGATGTGATCCAGATAGCTTCATAACCCAGCCTTTCTGGGACTGCCCAGGTAAATGTAGATAAATTACCTCTTTCCTCAGAGCCTCAGTTTCCTTACCTGCAAAATGGGAATAGTAATGGTATGTATTCACGGGGTTTTGCACGAATTATGTAATGTAATTATGTAATTAATTAATAAGCCACTGCATTGGTTTCCATTGCATAGGAATGGAAGAACCCCAAGGAAGCAAATAGAACCTCAGCAGGCTCTCAAAGCTGTCACTTCAAAGTATGCTCTCAAGAGTCAACTGTGTCTAAGCTACACAGAGAAGTACAGCTGTGTTTTACTTTGCAACCAGTTGCCTTCACTTTGTAAAAGTTTTCAGAGCCTTTGTTTTTCCTTCTCCAACAACACCCAGTTTCACTCTCTCTTGCATCCAAGTACTTCGTGCTTAGAACTCAGCTCGTCTTCATTCTGGACAAAGCCTCTTTGGCCTGGTGGATTGTTGATTGAGCTGCCCCTTCTCAGTTCTTCCTTAGCATCCTGTTCGCCTCTGGCATCACTTACACATCTGTCCTCATCTTCCTGTCTGATCTTCTAACTGTGAGCTCTTTGTGAACTTGGCTTTAGTCTCATTTGGTTTTGTTCCAGCAAGTTCTAGGCACAAACTAGGAGTAGCAAATGGTTACGGGGACCCATTGTCTTACTAACATTCCTGATAATGTCAGTGAAATCTCAGACCTCTGTGTTTCTGCTTCTTTCTTAACTACATTGTCCGAATTGTAGTCTCTACCCTACGGTTGATAAAAGTCCTCCAGGGTCATTATGTCCTGTCTGTAATCCTGATCCATTCACACTGGGGCATTTTGGGAATCCACCAGGTTGTACATATATACACCTTTCTTGGGATTTTTAAGAATTTCAGCATGGAGGTCCCTTAATGGCTCAATGGTTAACGAACCCGTCTAGGATCCATGAGGATGTGGGTTTGATCCCTGGCATCGCTGCATCTGCGGCTCCAATTCGTCCCCTAGCCTGGGAACTTCCATATGCCACAGGTGCGGCCCTAAAAAGCCAAAAAATATTTAAAAATTAAAAAAAATTCCAGCATGGTCTTTGGTGAATTATAAAACAGTATGCCTTTTTGGAGTCTACCAAACGTCTAAGATAAGACATCACTTTAGATGAGGTACTGGAGCTTTTAATTTTAGTGAGGCTTCCTGTGAACCTAGTCAACTCATTTGAATGTTCATTTTGATTGGTTTTAAAATAATTGAAAGGAGTATTTGGACCTTTCCCCCACCCCCAACACACTGGCTAACTGGTTATTTATAAGGAAGACAATAAACAGCTGTGATATTTGTTTTTAAAAAGTCTGTTTAGCCAAGGACTGAAGATGCTCAGAAGAGCTGAACAGTCATAGTGTCAGGTGGATTTTTCCAGATTTGTAATAGTGGCTTCTTATGTTTATAAAGTGCCTTTATATAGTAGCAGAGCTTTGTGATTTAGGGCTTTGAAGTTAGACGGGATGTGTGTCCTGGTACCCACTTGCTGCCTGTATAATCTTGGCAATGTATCCTCTGTCCCTCATTTATAAAAATGAGGATAAAATAGCATCTGACTTAGAGTTGCCGTGTGGATGAAATGAGCAATTGCATGCACAATAATTAGCGTAGGGTCTGACCCATAGGAATTTAGTACATTTTTGCTACTGTATCATTTCTTTGGGGACATAGCTCTGCAAGAGTGTCTTGTTCCTACATATTTTACACCTGAGGATATTAGAGGAAGGGAGACAATAGCGACTTGTCCAGGGTCGGACACAGTGAAAAACAGCTTTAAATCTCATTCTTATCCTTGGTACTCATGTAATCACTAATCAGAAATTCCATTACTTATTGATTGGGGTATGTGATCTTCTAAGAAAGCCACAGAATTATTCATTTACCTAACTGTGCTCTCTTGTCCTTGAGTTTCCATCTTAGGAAAACTGGTAGAGAGTCATTGCGTATTCAATATTCCTGTGAGATAGAAATCTAAGAGCATTTGGCTCCACTGAAAATCAGGGAAACGGCACCCCCCCCCCCATTGTCAGAGATACTTCTTAGGACTTCTCAGTGGAAGGTAAAGCAAAAAAAAAGCCTCTTGTATGCTGAGGGTTGAGCTGTGCGTTTGTATGTGTCTGCATTTGCAATAAAAACAAGCATCACAGAAACAGAGCGAGGGCGAGAGAGAGAGAAAGAGGTACGTCTTTGGAGACCAGTTTTCAAGTCCAGCCCAGCACCTTCCTTCTCTCCTCCCAACTCAATGCATGCTCCTCCTTTGGTGAGTTTTAAAAAATCATGACGGCCCCTTGGTATCTCAGGCCAGCAGGCCCCCCTAGGTTGGGGCAAGGGAGTGCTATATGGTTTGGAATCTGCTTTTCACATGTGTTAATATTTCAGCAGCTTTCCATGGAGCAGATGGTTTGGCAGCAGGAGTTGAGGCTCTGGGATGACAGCCTGAGTGGGGTGGTGGGCGGGAGGGGGGTTCCCATCCTCCGAAGCTTTCAAAGCTGCTGCCACCTCTCCTTCCCTCACTGCAGAGGCCGACACACAGCCCATGGGCAGCCAGGACTTGAGAACTCAGAGCTTTTCATTCTCAACATGCTGCCCTTCCCCAGTCCTCCTTTCCTGAAAGTCAAGGGGAAAAAATACCTCAAGAAGAACCTCCAGTATACTGAGTAGCTCGCCTTATATGGTTGGGGCCGACTAATTGAACTTCAGAAGCCTCCTCTAATTATAGCCCTACATTATGACAAAAGCCCTGGCTTTTGCTGCTGAAAGCATGGTGTTTGGAGACTGGGGATCTTATTTTCCCATATGCTGTACCCTGCTTGCTGTGGGTGGTTTAAACATGTGGGGAATTGCAAAGAACATTTGTTTGGGATGCCGGAGGTATGATAAGTGATGGTGTACCATCCTGATCTGCAGGGCCAGAAGTGGAGGTTTCCATTGTCAAGTGAAGCCATGCTCAGTGGGGTTGAGGGCTCAAGAGCGGCGTGGTTAATCCTTATGCTGTGTTGTGTAGACAAGCCCTGGAAGGTTTCTGTTCAGCTTAGTGGTGGGAAGCTGGAGGTCCAAAGGCCTGGGTGGTGTCACAGGCTTTCTCTGTTGGTCTGAGAACTTGCTTCTTATCAAAATAACAGAGTTCCCATGTGCTCCTGAAATGCAGATATGAAGAGCGAGCCTTTGGGCCCTCAGTTCCCTTTCCCCTCAAGGAAGGGAAGCGTTTTTTTTTTTGGTGTTTTGTTGTTGTTGTTGTTTTATTTTTTTAATGGTCGCAGCTATGGCATAGGGAAGTTCCTGGGCCTGGGATTGAATCCAAGCTGCAGCTGTGGCCTATGCCACAGCTGTGGCAGTGCCAGATCCTTAACCCACTGTGCTGGGCTGGGGATCGAACTCATGCCTGGCCTCCGAGGCGACCTGAGCCACTGCAGTGAGATTCTTAATTCACTGCACCACAGCGGGAACTCCAAAGAAGCATTGTTTATTGCACATGAACTTGGTACCAGCCAACGCATAGGAATGACCTCATTTAGTCCTCAGACCAATTCTGGGAGGCAGCCACTGATGAATATTTTGAATGTCACAGAGGACAGCAGTGAAATTTTATACACACATACACCCTCCCCACACACATTTTAAATCTTGTGTGTGCTTAACTATTAGTCTACATGCTGTCTGTTGGTAAAATTAGCCTTTTTTGGTCTTTTGTCTTCTTAGGGCCGCATCCACAGCATATGGAGGTTCCCAGGCTAGGGGTCTAATCGGAGCTGTTGCTGCCGGCCTACACCACAGCCACAGCAATGTCAGATCCTAGCCACGTCTGCAACCTACACCACAGCTCATGGCAACACCAGATCCTTAGCCCACTGAGCAAGGGCAGGGACAGAACCCGCAACCTCATGGTTCCTAGTCGGATTCGTTTCTGCCGCGCCAAGATGGGAACTCCAACTATTTTAAAATAAATATTAAATGTGTTCTTTCACTGCCCCAGTGATTCGTCTTGCATTTGCTGTAGGGAGCTCACTTGAGAAGCCTGAGTTGTACCAGGAGGAAAGGTTTTAGAGATCGCTGCCTCTTCTCATGAGTCTAACTTCAAATATCTGTGTATGTTATTTGGAAAGAAATTTCTACTCTATCAGCTGAAGTTCTAAGGGTTTCCTTGCTTTGCCCTAAGAGCAGTAGAGTCTCCTAAAATCTGGCAGGGCCCTGGGGGTAAGGGAGGCTGTTGCTGGAATGTTTCTCTGCTGCTGTTTCTAAGGCTTCCTCTTCTTATCACATTAGAGGGGGTTTCTCATCCAGCCAACTGTGAGTTCCCCCACTTCATTGGCTCAGTGAACACCCCCGATTCTTCAAGGCAATTGTTGGGATTACACAGTTCCTAGGTCTTAACTTGTTTGGCACAAAAGGTGCCTGGCAACAAAACCTGAAACTTCAAATGGAAGGAAGTCCCCCCTCCGCGTACAAATGATTTCATTCATTTGTAAACCATTTTCTTCTGCTGACTCATCTCATTCTCTCTTGTGCTCTACTTTTTCTGTGATGAAAAAGCGAAGAAACATGAGATTTCGCGCAGTCTAACTTTTGCCATCTGTTGTTGTGAGAGTTTACATTGAACGTTATTCTAAGCATCCCCACAGGCCAGGATTCAAATAATGGAATCATTTGACGGTACCCAGCACAGTAATTGAAAATGATGCTATGGGGGGGGGGGTCAAAAAAAAGGAGGTGTTAAATGGGTCTGAATTGTATAAGATAGGTTTCAGTCCAAGGTAATCAGGTCATTAATCAACTAGGGGTTTTGGTGGTTCTGATTTTTAAAAAGTATCAGTGGTTAAAACTGAGTAATTGCACTGTATCTTTGATAAGAGTCCATTGACTGATTTAGAGTACATCAGATATGTTTTCTAAGAGCTCTAATTTGGGGGAAAAAGAAAAAAACTGTCCTTGTGATTCCTCCGTAGGAGGGTCACTAAGAAAATCCTTTACAATTTCTCCTAGTATTTTGGTGGTCAAGGAGGATGAGTTGTAACCCATGGCAACTGAGTGAATGTGAATAATATGAATGCATAATCTCCATTTAGTACTTCTGCTTGCAAGCTTTAGCACCTGCATAATCCTTGGAGTACGTAATACAAAGTAATTCACATACAGGAGCAAACTCCTGTTCTTCAGCACATTCAAGAACAACCCCAAAGCTTTATGATATAAAGTGTATTTTTTTAAAAAAAACAATTGCTTTTAGACACCGTGTCATAGTTTAAAGTTTTATTAACGCCCCTACCCCCCATCTTATGGCTAGTTAACCAGGGAGCACTTAAATTCTCTACGTACTAGACTTTAAAATACCAAATAAATATAATACAAAATTGTCATCTCTTAAATAAAAAATGTAATGTATAGCTTCTCTGTGTTTTTAACTTTAGAATCAAAAAATAGGTAAATGCACAGAATGAAAAAGGTCAAACTTCCTTGTATTTTGTCTGGTCAGATTAGAATTTCTTACTATCTGCATGTCTCTTGTTTTAACTTCTTGTTGCCAGGAAGGCAGTCTTGGAGAGATTTGAGTAGTCAACAGCTTCTTGAAAGAAAAGGGATGTAACACCGCACAGTAAATGAAATGTGTGGAAATGACATTCGGCTGAGCCAGAACTAACGTAAATTCACTGTGGTCCCCAGCTTTGGGACCATGACACCTCAGGTACAAGTAGTCTCCTTCTTAGTCATGTATTTTTTAAAATCTGTTTTTCACAGTGAAGATACCCACAACATAAAATTTGCGATCTTAATCATTTTTAAGCTTATAGTTCAGTGGCCTTCAGCCTGCAGCCAGCATCACCATCATCCATCTCCAGAACCCTTTTCACCTTGCAGGAATGAAACTCTGTGTCCAATGAAAAGTAACTCCTCATTCCCTCCTCCCCTGCCTCGGGCAGCCACCATTCTACTTTCTGTCTCTGAATTGGACTAGGTACCTCACCCAAGCAGAATCATACTGTATTTGTCCATTAGTGACTGGATGATTTCACTGAGCTCAGCGTCCTCAGCGTTCAACTGTGTGGCACTGTGTGACAGAATTTCCTTCCTTTTAATAGCTGACTAATATTCTGTTGCATGGATAGACTACATTTTGTTTATCCCTTCCTCTGTTAATGGACACTTGGGTTGCTTCCATCTTTTTTGTGCGTTCTGAATATTGCTGCTATGAGTATTGATGTGTATAGATATCTGTTCGAGTCCCTGTTGTCAGTTCCTTTGGATATATACTTAAAAGTGGAATTGCTGGATCCCATGTAATTCTATGTTAAATTTTTGGAGGACCCACCATGCTGTTTTCCACCATAGTTGCATCTTTTCACCTTCTCACCAAGAGTGCACAAAACTTCCAATTTCTCCACATCCTTACCAACACTTGGCCTTTTCTTTTTTTCCTTTTCTCTTCTTTTCCCTTCCTCCTTTCACTCCTTCCTTCTTTGTCGCCATCCTAATGGATGTGAGATGGTCATAGTCATGGAGTTTAGGAGGTATAGATAGTCTTAGCTGGACTGTGTCGCAAATGATCTTTCTCTTCTGGGAAGCTGGGAGGAAAAGTGATCTCTATGTAGCTGTCTCTTGCAGAGAAAAACAGGATGAAGGTTGGAGGCTTTCTTTATAAGAGGCTTGTGATCCCCAGGTTAATAAGCACAGTGGAAGGTAAGATAGAGCTAATGCAACAAAAGGGTTCTTGTCTTTTGTGCTAGTATTTGAATACTCTTTTTTCTTATTATTCCCCCCCACACACACCAGATGAGAGACATACTTAAATATGGGTCAGGTCAACTTCTGATTATTCAAATGCGATTCCTGTTTGCAGTATGTGACATGAGGCAGTGCTGTGGGATATAAAGATATGATCCCTTCCCCTTGGATTACTTAAAATCTAGTTGAGAGCCTGGCTTCTACTTGGAGGTGAACTGTGGAAAGCAAAACGCGGAAAGTCACAGGTTCTTACCAGGAGCTAATGCGGGGTTGGTGCAACTTTGTGGCCCATTTGGCAGTATCAGAGTTGCTACTGTCCTGGCATTCTGGATAGCCTCACCTGGATACAACCAAGACAGGAACACTCTGTGTGGACTGGGGCTCCTGGACACCCTCTGTAGACCAGCGTTGAGTCAGTTCCTTCTGCGGAATTATCCAGTGAGCTTGTTAAGCAGACACACGTCTTGGCCTCATTCCTCAAGTATTCAGATTTGTAGGTTTGGGATGAGATCCAGAGTTCCGTGTTTTTAACAGCTCCCGAGGGGATTCTGATGTACAGTTGGGTTTGGTAGCTGCTGATTTTGCGTTCCTCTCCCAGGACAACGAGCTCCTCCGTTTGTTCATTCATTTATCTGTGCACTTCCTTTCACATTGTCCACACCAGTGCCCAGTGCTTGGGTCAGAGCCCACACGCCTGGACTTGCTTTAGAAAATGAAGCTCAGTTCTTGCCTTCAAGATGTCCACAGTTCCCTGGAGACGTAGGGGAAGCCGTTGCAGGAACTGGAACTCAGAGGAGGGAAGCTAAGTAAGCAGTGCTGGGGCAAAAGCAGGAGCACCTCCAAACAAGAGCGCCTCATGGAAATCTTGGCAACAGGAAAGGACTTCAGAAGTGTGCTGAGCCCTGAGTTGGCCCTTCAAGATGGGAAGGCAATGAGGTGGAGAGAGGAGGGTTCGCATAGGCAAGTCTCTCCCTTTGCAGGTCATGGGGGTGGTGGGGGATGCTGGCAAAGGAGTAGAGGCCACGATCTAGAAAAGTCTTACATTTCAAACTGAGGAGCTGTTGTTACCTTCGGATGGTAATGAGTGATAGAATTTTTTCTTATTTATTTATTTATTTATTGTCTTTTTAGGGCCGCACCTATGGCAAATGGAGGTTCTCAGGCAGGCCGGGGATCGAATCAGAGCTGTAGCTCCTGGCCTACACCACAGCCACACCAACGCCAGATCCTTAACCCACTGAGCAAGGCCAGGGATCGAACCTGCATCCTCATGGATGATAGTCAGATTTGTTTCTGCTGAACCACGAAGGGAGCTCCAGTGACAGAATTATTTCAAGCAGGAGTGTGGCATGCTGGAATTTGCTTCAGAGAGAGATCATCCCAGCTCAGGGCGAAGGATGGGTGAGGAACCTGGAGGAAGAAATTGACAGGAGGAGAGTGGACACAGGTGTGCTTGTAAGGGTAACCGGCCTGGAATGTTGAGGAGCCTCAAGCAGATGGTGTCCGTCCTGGTAACCGGGGTGGGCCATCGGCTGTGAGAGGGGCAGCAGGTGATGGGTGGGATGAAGAGTTAAATTATCTCTGTTGATACCTGAAGAGGGATGCGAGGGATGGATTGGGAGCGATTTGAGCCCAGCTGAGGCTGAAGACCATGAATTTGTGGTGGCACTTGGTTCTAAATTTAATTTAATTTGGCTGAGTGTATTTTCATGGTGAGTCCTCTTTAATCTGAATGCAGAAGTGGAAAAACCAGTCATTCAGATTTTTTTAGGTTTGGCACTTTGCCAAACAGATGGATCAAGAGTAATTAGGAAGTTGATCCTTCTCTCCTGGTGTTGGAACCTTCCAGTGAAGCTGGAGCCCACATCTCATTTGGAGCTATGGTCCTGATGGTGTGCAGAAAGGTGATCCATGGATTCTGCTTCATCTTCTGGATAGTTCTCTGGTGATGGTATTCTAACTATTCAAAAAGTGATTCCAGATTAGGCAGAATTACAAGAGGCAAAAATTGGAATCTCAAGCTAAGTCATCCAAAACTCAACTTTTAAAGTTGTTTCAAGGTAATTCAAATCTGGGTATGGTATCACTGAGAATGTTTTCTTAAAAACCACCCATGTTCTTCTCATGCTCTAGTCAAGAAAAATTGATCATCTAATTAGGCTTTTGTCAGACGGAACTTGCTATGTATATAATGTTCCACACTAGACAATGTAATAAATATAACTAGGACTAGAATGGCATTAATTTGGGATAATTAGGAGGAAAACTTGTCTAAATAAGTGAAAGACTTAAATTTTATAGAATGTTTAGTGAAATGGAGTCATTACTTTCATGTCCTCAGGGTATCTAATGAATGGATAAATTTTTTATAATTAGCATATCAATTGTGGCCATATGAAAGACTGCTCTCTTAGTATTTGAGAACAGGTTAGGTTTTCTTTCTTCGGAAACTGATATGGTCCCTTGAAACCTTGTTTACGCCCCTTATTTGTATTAACAAACGATGACCTCCAGCCTAACCCTAGTCCATAATCCCTAAATTCTAAATTAGTAGATTTGAAATTAAAATGAAATTTTTTTTTCTGGGAGGGTGAGGTCATTCTGCATCCTTAAAGACCTCGTGGTTTTTTGCTTTATTTTCAAACATAAATATTTCTTTCTACCATCTGTGTGAGAACAGATATTTTAAAAATTCATAAGTAATACATTAAAATACATAATACATACATATGACATAAACAGATACTCAAGATTAATTAATTATTCAAGATAAATTTTAAAAGTAAAACTTAAGTTCTCATTGTAGCTTCATGGATTAAAGACCCAATGTTATCTCTTTGAGAATGACGATTCGACCCCTAGCCTGTCTCAGTGGGTTAAGAATCCATTGTTCCCTTAAGCGCAGATCCAGTGTTGCCATGGCTGTGACTCAGGCCTCAGCCCTCAGCTACAGCTCCAGTTTGACCCCTGGCCTGGGAACTTCCATATGCTACAGGTGCAGCTGTAAAAAGAAAAAAAAAGTAAAACTTAAAAAATGATATCCAAGGAGTTCCTAGCATGGCTCAGCAGTAACATACCCAGGAGTTCCTGTGGTAGCTCAATGGTAACAAACCCAACTAGTATCCATGAGAACTCAGGTTCAATCCCTGGCCTTGCTCAGTGGATTAAGGATCCAGTATTGCCGTGAGAGGTGGTGTAGGTTGCAGATGCGGCTCAGATCCTGCATTGCTGTGGCTGTGGTGTCGGCCAGCAGCTGCAGCTCTGATTCGACCTCTAGCCTGGGAACTTTGTATGCCTCAGGTGTGGCCCTAAAAAAAAAAAAAAAAAATCCAAGATATACATAAATAAATAATAAAAGTTAAAAATAAGTATACATTTAAAATGATAAGTAATTAGATTGTGATGATGGTTGTACATGTATAAATATAATCAAATTCATTGGAAAAAATAAAGTGATAAGTAAGTAAATGTTTCAGAAGAAATAAATAATAAACATGTTTTCCCCAAAGAATATTTTAGAATTTGTGGTGATAATGTCCTTCATTTATCAAGGGCCTGTTAGATGCTAGTTATGTTCTTTCATTTATTAGGACAACCGATCCTATGAGGTTGGTACTATTATTATATCAATTTACTGATGAGGAACCTGAGGTCAAGCATTTCACAGCTAGTAAGCATCAGAGCTGGGATTCAGATACAGATCTAAGTTTTTTTAGTAGAAACCTATAGTATGTCATCCTCCAGTGAGGATAAAACAAATGGTGTTTTTAAGCAGCTCTGTAAGAGAATAGGAGATGGACACTGGTCATTGAGTAAAATATCAGCTCACTATTAGCAGAAAGAAGAAACCTGCTAGTAGTGCAAAAATGGCAGCATAGCATGAGAATCAGACAGTACGTCATGGTGAGTAGCATTCATTGACCTTGATATTTTTTCCTAGCCAGCTATCAATTCTTTGTACACATAGGCTTCTCTGTTGGTCTTCTGAATGCAGAGCCAACACCAAGTAGTATGGGCCCAGGTTTAGGAGAAGTCTGCCCAAGTTTGGGTACAGGCTGTGTAGCCTGGCCTCTCTGTGTTCTCTGTGTAACATGGGGTAATAATAGCATCCATTCATTGCATTGTTCTGAGGATTAGATCCCTTAATATATGCAAAACCTTCAGAGTACTGCCTGGCACATAACTTGTGCTCCATAATAGTTAATAGGTATTATTGTTATTATTTGTCTTTTTAGGGCCACACCTGTGGCATATGGAGGTTCCCAGGCCAGGGTTTGAATCGGAGCTGTAGCTGCCAGCGCCAAATCCAAGCCTTGCCAAATCCAAGCTCACGGTGACGCTGGATCCTTAACCCACTGAGCGAGGCCAGGGATTGAACCTGCCTCCTCATGGATGCCAGTCAGACTCGTTTCCACTGAGCCATGATGGGAACTCCCTTAATAGTTATTATTATCAATAATAAATGTATGGTCTGAGTATAGCAGTAAGCAGCTTTGGGTCTCTAAAAAGGAGTTATTGGTGTTCCGGTTGTGGCTCAGCGGTAACAAACCCAACTAGTATCCATGAAGATACCGGTTTGATCCTTGACCTCGCTCAGGTAGGTTAAGGCTCTGGAGTTGCCTTGAGTTGTGGTGTAGGTTGCAGGCACTGCTCTGATCCCGTGTGGCTGTGGCTGTGACTGTGGCTGTGGCTGTGGTGTAGGTCTGCAGCTGCAGCTCTGATTAGTCCCCTAGCCTAGGAACCTCCGTTTGCCATGGGTGTGGCCCTGAAAAGACCAAAAAAAAAAAAAAAAAACCAGGAATTATCTATTTCTATACAATTTTGGAGGGTTTTTTGTTTTGTCTTGTTTTGTTTTGTTTTGTTTTAGAGATAGGAAGGGCTTCCCTGTCAGTGATTAGCATCCCCTGACCTGTGGGGAGCAGTTTAACATAGTGTGTCTAAAATAGATTGGATTTTCAGGATGGACACCATGCTTTTTCCTGTACACGTGTTCCTGCTCTGGAAGTAGCAGTTAGGACTTCCTAGTTATGAGGTTGCCAGCTGATGTTTTTGACAGGAGACGGGAGGGTGCATGTTCACTGGTGGTGCATCCTAATTACCGCATGGTTTTGCCCTTCTCGGCACTCACTCAAGGCTCTGCCTCTGTGAGGAGCTGCCATCATTCTCTTCTCTCTGCTCCCTTTGGAGAGACCGTCCTCTCGCCCTGTGGGTAAGGGAGCAGATGCCTTGCCAAGGCTCAGGCTTCCCTCCACAGTGCTCAGAATCTGACCTGCCTCTGTGCCCCTCCTTGCTCTTGACTGCCTGGCAGAGGCTGTGATGGAGCCAGCGTGGCAGTCATGGTGCTCCCCAGAAGGGACGCAGTTGCATGTGTGTTCGGACCCGCAGTGTATTATTTCAGGGCTCCCTTTCTGCATTGTGAACTTACCAGCTCTGTGGCAGCTTCTTTTTAACTGGTTCATTTTCAGTTTATAGCATCCGTCTTCAGTGCATTGAGTGCATTTGTTTCTTTCACCCTGGTGAGGAAGGGAGCGGCTTTGACAATGGGACATTTTTGTATCCGGTATTGCCTCCTGTTCATTGCTGCTTCTTCCCAGATTGTCCACTAAATGCTCAGAGTGCCAGTTGCTGCCTTTATTTGCAGAAGAGAAGCTCTTGGGATTGAAAAAAAAAAAAAACAACAACAGTAATAAAACACATCCACATAAGGCTAATTCGGTGCCCAAAAGAATCTGGATTTTTGCTCTCTTAAGAATCTTAAAATTCTTGAGAATTTTGTATTTTGGGGGAGAATACTATGGGGAGAGTAATAGAGGAAAGCCTTGCTGTTCAGAGACTTATTAGAGATTTCAGTTATTGATGGGTGATTACGAAGGAGGTCTAGATTAAACTTGTAGTTTTGCGGAGGCACAGACTTTAATTGTGTGTCCTGTCAACGGACTTGGGCCACTAACCCAGGGAGTGGTTTGAGCTTGTCACCCAGGGTCCAGCCCCACTGGGCTCTGAGGTTCTGGTCTCAAAGTTTCTGAGACAAGGATTTCCCATCTTGGCTCAGTAGTAACAAACGGGACTAGTATCCATGAGGACGCAGGTTCGATTCCTGGCCTTGATCAGTGGGTTAAGGATCGTGCATTGCCGTGAGCATTGGTGTAGGTCACAGATGCGGCTCGGATCCCACGTTGCTGTGTTTGTGGCTTAGGCTGGCAGTTGAAGCTCCGATTTGGCCCCTAGCCTGGGAACGTCCATGTGCTGCAGGTTTGGCCCTAAAAAGCAAAAAAAAAAAAAAAAAAAAAAGGTTTCTGAGACAAGAGGGAATTAAAAACTTGGTTTTCCTTTGGAAACGGTCCTGAAAAGTATAACAACCACCACTTTTGGTGATAGGACTTAGAAGAAGTTGAAGATGTCTGAGAAAGCCATAGTTCTTTTCGAAAAAGAAGCTTTGGATAAAGTGTGGTGAAATGCAGAATTTGGTGACAGTTTGGATCTGTGATGTAACTCAAGGCCAGAAAAAGGACCTCCTGTAAATGACTTGAGAACATACATATTTTAATTGCTGTCTTCAGTTTCATATGAACAATCTTTTTTTTTTGGCTGCGCCCGTGGCACGCCTAAGTTCTTGGGCCAGGTCTCGAACCCTTGCCGCAGCAGTGACCGAGGTCACTACAGTGACAACGCCAGATCCTTAACCTGCTGAGCCACAAGAGAACTCCCTCAAATGCACAATCTTTAAAGATATAAAGAAGTGACTTAATATTTTTAGTTACTGGGAACCTGATGTGGAGTATAGTCACATTTGAAGATGTAGAGATTGGCTGAAGTCTTGAGACCCATCCGTTACTAATGATTAGTTTATTTTGTACAGCTTATGGGGTGAGACCAAAATAATGTAGAGCTGCTGTACCCTGTATATCAAGTAACTGGCTATAATTAAGTCCAGTACTTTCTGCTATTTTTTGAGTTGGTGGTGACATTTGCCTTCCCTCAAAAAACCCTGTACATATTTAGATACAAATATTTGAGGAATTCAAGGAAAAGAATGGCCCTTGGTCTGGTGGGTTTAGAAGAAGTATTTTCTCTCCTTATGTTACATTAAGTGTAGATATATTGGGTCATTGCCTATCTGAGTATAACTTTGAAATAGCATATCTTTCAATGACTGATTGATTGTTGTGTGTATTTCAAGTGACTAAGTGAGACTTGAGAAAATGATGAAATTTCTCGTTACAGTCCCACCTGGCTCTTCTGAGCCTTTTGGGAAGCATTAAGCCCAAATGAACAAAGAGACTCTTGCTAAGGATTCACAACTCTCACTCGCACTTCACCCCCATGTGTCCCCTCAAAAAAGACCATTTGGCAACACTGGGTGGTGAGGGGTTGAGGCATTGATGCGCTTGTTGTGAAATTCATTTCTGAGGTCCGGCAGCTGTCTTGTTTTTATTATGTCCCCTGATTATTTTTGTACATCTATTACAGCTATTTATCCTAGCTACATAACTTTAGTTTTTAAGAAGGAAATTGGCTTTCAGTGTTAATTTTTAAAGCTTAATAGAATAACAGGAAACTATTTCTTTCCTTTTTCTTTTTTTTTTTTTTTGTGTGTGTGTGGGGAGAAGCTATCTTTTTTTTATGCCATCCAACAGTATTTCTGAAAACTTGGTTCAAATACTGATCCAGATCTACAGCGTTTTCTTTCTTTCTTGCATGATAATCCAGGAACCATATGTGACATCTATAGATATCTTCAAATCAGAGCGACTGAGCACGAGCCATTACAGAAATTGCTAGTGGAGGGTAATGGGAGTGTCTTTATTAGGATCAAAATAACCCTTACAAATACTCAATCGGGAAGCTAGAGTTTGTTGTTGAAATGACTGTATTAAACCCCGACACTAGCTTGCTGACCTTACTCAGTAACTTTTCCTTTTAATTTCCTGAAGGTCCTCATTTCTCACCTACTAAGATATATTCCTTATAGAACTACGAGACTCCTGGGTTTCTTGGTTTATTCAATGATCTCCAGTATCTGTATACCAGCAGTATTTTAGGGGCCAGGAGTCCAAGGATGGTAAAAGATACAGGCCCCTATGTTCTCCTAGGGTCTGCAGACTGTTGGGAAAGAAGGGAACTGAAAGAAGGAACTGAACTATTCCTGGAAGGTAAGGAGAAGCCGGAACTGTGTCTGAAGAGTCAGGCAAATCTGGAGGGCATTGTAGGAAGGCTGACCATACAGTTTATCATCCAGCTTGGAAGGGGCACTGTTAACAAATACCCCCAACTAGCAGGCATAAGCTGCTACTGTCTCATGAGACACATGGCTTACCCTTACCAGGGTAGGAAATTTGCATGTTATTCAAGAGGCCATAAAGAAGGAGCCATAGAAGATTTTAGACTAGAAAGTGATGTCATAAAACTTTGCTTTGCGAAAGGCAAAAGGGAGGGCTGAGACCAAGTCAGGACTGTTCTAGGGACCCAGGTGACCCTGAGAAGGGGACCATTAGGAGTGTATGATGACTGCAGAGAGGCAGAGTGGCAGCCGGACCTGAGATGTACTTTGGAGACCCAACCAGCATATCTTCCAGGTGAGCAGGAAGAGGGAGTCGAGGGTGGCCTCCAGGTTTCTGGGAGAGTGGCCTCTCTTCCCCAGGAGGAAGAACAGGTTTGCGGTAGGGGTGTTGGTGAGTTCCGTTTTGAATACTTTACATTTGAAGTATCGATGCAGATGGGCAAGTAGCGATGTTTGAGAGACATTTTTTTTTCCCTGATGTATTAACCTGAAAATCCATCTGTGTAACATACTAGTATTGTTATGTATGCTCTTAATTCCCCATAAAGATCTTGAGCCCCTAGATTTGCCATATCAATCCTGAATAGTCTAGTTCCCATTTTGAGCCTCGAGAGAGGGAATGTGGCTGATATGGCCGGTCCTCTTGAAACAACTTAGATTTGGCTGGAAAGGGGGGCACACAGCCTCTTATAGCATCAGTGTTTCCTAACTGCCTGTCAGAATTGTAGAAACTGTGGGTGTCTCTGCAGCTTTAGAGCTAAAGAAATGTCCCACATGAGAGCTCCTCATTTGAACACTATTTATGGCCTTTTGCAGAGTACTACTTCAAAAATACCTGGTATTTCCCAAGCACTTATTCTGACGAGCTTGCCTATATTTTTTCTCTGTATCTTTAGAACATACATGTGACATTGGCAGGAGGCAAATTCACGTTCCCAATGACATTAAAAAAATATAAATATGACAGTGCCTTCTTGGTTAATGTTTATATTATCCTAATATTTACATTCATGATGGGAGTCAATAGAAAGCTCTCTCCTTAAGCTCCTGGAAATTTTCAGAAACAGAACATTCATTTCACATTCAACCTGTATTTTGAATTTGTGGACAGAAATGTCATACCTTTCCCCAACATATTTTAAGTGATAGTGATTCATTTTAAACTTGGAACTGTAGATTTAGCAAACGACATAACTGGGGATGGCCTTTCTCATGCATCTTTAATCTTAATGAAATTACAGCGATTATGTAAACTCCCTATTCAAAAATGGGAGTTTTATGTCACAATACCTTGTGCCCAACTTGGATATTACTCACAATTTCAGTTTGGAAGGGGTAGTTAACGTTGCAGCATTTTCTGTTTGGAAAAGCATTTATTTATTTATACGTTACCTTATTCTCCCTGCCCCAAAAGGATTCAAAATGTCTTAGGGAAATAATATAATATAATTTTAAAAATTAAGTGGAAAAATGGAAAAAGGGAGAGTAAAAAGTAGGAAAATAAAGGAAAGGTAGGGGGTCTTAAGAATTCACAAAAAGGAGGAGTTCCCGTCATGGCTCAGCAGAAGCAAATCTGACTGGCATCCATGAGGACGCAGGTTTTCTCCCTGGCCTCACTAGGTGGGTTAAGGATCTGGCGTTGCTGTGAGCTATAGTGTAGGTCGCAGACTCAGCTCGCATCTGGTGTTGCTGTGGCTATGACGTAGGCCAGTGGCTACAGCTCCGATTCAACCTCTAGCCTGGGAACCTTTGTATGCCTCTGGTGAGGCCCTAAAAAGGCAAAAAACAAAAACAAAAACAAAAAGAATTCACAGTAAGGAGATTCCTCTGTGGCAGAACAGGAACATCAGCGTCTCTGGAGCACTGGAACGCAGGTTGGATCCCCGACCAGCACAGTGGGTTAAGGATCCTGCTTTGCTGCAGCTGTGGCTTACGTTGCAACTGTGGCTTGGATCTGATCCCTGGCCTGGGAACTCCATATGCTGCGGGGTGGCCAAAAAAGAAAAAAAAAAAAAAAAAAAAGAATTCACAGAAAGAGGAAGAGTCTCTGGAATTGACAAGAAGTTCAAATCTGATTCCAACCTATTTAAAGAATAAATTTAGGTATTCCCGTTGTGGCTCAGCAATAACGAACCTGACTAGTATCTATGAAGATAACAGGTTCGATCCCTGGCCTTGCTCAGTAGGTTAAGGATCTGGCATTGCCATGAACTGTGGTGTAGGTCAGAGATGCGGCTCTTATCTGGCATTGCTGTGGCTGTGGCATAGGCTGGCAGCTGCAGCTCCAATTCGACCCCTAGCCTGGGAACTTATATATGCTGCAGGTATGGCTCTAAAAAGCAAAAAACTAAAAATAAATAAATAAATATAAACATGATGTTTGATTGAACAGTCACTGCCTCTTCCTCCTGAATGTCCTGCCCCACCCTCATTCTCTTAAATCAGGGTTGGATTTAATTCGGCACCTTGATCTAAGTATATAGTCATCTTTTATTTTCCTAAGCCTATCTTTTATTTCTGTCTTCTTTACTGACTTACCTAGTTATACAGCAGTTAGTGACAGAGTTAATTAGAACAACTATCCATATTCTTTTATTCAACAGTTCCCTTACTTGTTAAACTCCACAGACCTACCACCTTTTTTTTTCTTTTTACAACAAACACTTTGTAACGCTTCTTTTCCCACACAGAAATACAACCTTACCTACGCACATAATTTCAAGAGTTGATCTGTTACCTGATTGTCAAATGAGTGGGAATGAGAAGGTAATGTATAATAAAGTACTGTTTTGTTAATTATGAAAACTTATAATATGTGGCTCATCTGAAGCTGTCCTAAAGTCCTCAGACGCCCTCCCTTCCCCATGGAGGGGGAGTCACAAGTACAGAGGCAGCTGACCCCAGCTGTGTTACTTGCGTGTGTGCGTGGCTCAAACCTTAATCTGTTGTGGGCACAGTTTCAGAAATGAGGACTAACTCAAGGCAGCATTTCGAACAAAGTCCAGTGTGTTCTGCATGCAGTTATAATCCTGGAAAATTCAGCATTTATTAAAGCTGGGCAAAACAGTTTTGTGTCCATATGTAGAGTGGAGTTCTGTTCTAAGTACAGATAATCACAAATACGTATTTCACGTGACCGAAGTCCCACCGAACGTCGGGGAGGATGCATAGGCACACGCATTCTGGGGGTCTGCTCTGTGCACTGCAGAGCCTCCAGAATCCCAGGAACATCAGCCATGGGACACAGTGACATGTTCTCCAGTCTGGTGGCAAAGAAAACGGCCTCACTGATGTCCCAAACTTCTCTAATGGGAAGTTCTGCTTCCTCCCAGTGGAAGAAAAGCCAAGGAAGAGGAGAAAGGCAATTTTAAGTTGGTAGTTAGAGCTGTCTTTGCCTTAACACCTGGAAGGTAGCATTTGGGGATCAATGCCCTAGAGAATTACAGAAGTGACTACATCTATCTACTTGTTCCAGAAAAAACAGGAGGGAAAGTGGAGGGAGAGGGACAAAAGATGGGGTGAGTAGTCAGAGGCAGGACATAAGGGCAGAGCAGGTTGGTAGCTCAGGGAAGTCAAACCAGCAGAATCCCTGGTACTTGGTGACTGCATGATCTGGAACAATCCTTTTAAACTCTCTTAGCCTCTTTGTCTATCTGTAACACAAGCACTTATGCCTCATTTATAGAGTTGATGTGGAAATTAATGGGATGATAACCTATTACAGGAACTAACCCTGTGCCTGGGACCCAGGTTGTCCTTAAGAACTGCCTCTTCCTTTGCACCCTCCTCCTCCAGCCATTCATAATAAAAGCTGTTTCATTTCCAGGAGGGGGATGAACAAGCAATAATTTGCTGAAATTTTTTCTAGGTTCTTAATTTTTAAGGTAGACAGTGTGATAAATGGTACATTACATACCTTGAAGCATCCTGAATTTTTGTGGAAACAGAGTCTGTGCATTTTAGATGTGGATTTTACACTTCAAAACATTTCTCGGAGGAAAAAAAAAGTTAATTTTTTTTTTAATATCAAAAGAAATGCTTCCTGTAGGAACTTCCAGCATTACGCTGGTAAATAAACTTAAACCAGATACCCTCATCTCCCCAATTCAGCTTCCTAAGGGTGACTGACTACTAGCTTAGAATTTAAACTTGAGTACTCCTTCAGCCTTCCTCCTGGTTTTCGCAAAGGCTGTTCTTCATCTGGAGATCCTGTGCGATTTTCTTATTGGTTCTGCTGAAGCCACTGTGTTATGCAATGTCCATCAGCTTCTGTTCACTCCTCATTGTATCAGCCTGGCTTTTCAGTGTCTGTCGAGCTGTGATCGATGGATTTCCCTATTTCTCCTGTGAGGGTTTTGCATATTTTTTTCTTTCACGGTGGAGCATGAGTTTATTGAATATACAGATTTATTTTATTTCATTTCATTTTAATTTTTATCTTTTTAGGGCTGTACCCGCGACATTTGGAAATTCCCAGACCGAGGGTTGAATCGGAGCTGTAGCTGACAGCCTATGCCATGTCACAACAATGCCAGATCAGGAGCCACGTCTATGACCTACACCACAGCTCACAGCAACGCTGGATCATTAACTCACCGAGCGAGGCCAGGGATCGAACCCATATCTTCATGGATACTAGTCAGGTTCATTTCCACTGAGCTGCAATGGGAACTCCCACACTTTTATTTTATTTTATTTTATTTTTTGGTCTTTTTAGGGCCACACTCGTGGCATATGGAGGTTCCCAGGCTAGGAGTCGAATAGATCGAACCTGCGTCCACACGGATATAGTCAGATTCATTTCTGCTGAGCCATAATGGGAACTCCCAAAGTTTTATTTTAGTGTGATACGTTATTTTAGTGTGATAAGTTATTGTAAGCTGTTATGGTGGTGATGGTCTTTTGGTATAAAAAAGTTTCTCAAAAATGGAAAATACAGACCAAAGCATTGAAATTGTAGTTATATGGGAATATTCGGTAGGCAGAACTGTGTTTGAAATGAAAAAAACTAGATCGTGAGAAAATGAGAATTTTTTGAGTACATGTAACCATACGTAAGTTTATTTAAAGGAGAACTGTAGGTGCATGGAATTTTTTGATATTTAGAATTCTCAACCTGCTTGTATTTCTAGAGGTTCTGTGTAAATAATTGATGCTGCATGACCATTTGTCTTATTTTAAACTCCATACAGTGTTCTCTCTTATAACCACTTATATGTCCTGTAAATGCTATATAGCTTTATTTCTATTAGAACTAATGTTTGAAAAGAGTTTTATAAGACTGAAGAATTCTTGAAACAGTTAGAGATGGATTTTGTGGCCAGAGGATTGATGCTTTCTGTATGATGAGTTTTCTTTCTTTTTTTTTTTAAACCAATGTATTATCTTATTGATTTTAACCCACTCTGAAATAGCATCATAGGTAAGGAGGGAAATAATCAAGATGATATATTGAATTTATAAGGGCATGTATTTTAATGGACTCCACACAGTGCAGGGGTGTCTGATGCACAATTAAAACATCACTTGCTGGGGACTATGCTGATTTCCATTCCATTTGATGGACATTTATTGGGTTTCTCTTTCCTGGGGTCACATCCTGCCTAAGAGAAGCTTAGTACCATGCAAAGAGAATCCCAAACACATTGAAACTATTTCATGTGTGTGATGGTTTGGCTGAGATAAAAACTTGCCATTTAAAATAATTATTAATACAGAATTCTTCTAGTTAATTTCAGTTCCCCATTTAGACTTCGCTTTCTTGAAAGGCTGTAATAAATTCTTCACCTGACTTGAAGGAGAGAATTTCCAGTGGAGAGAAGACCGTTTCTCCTTGTCTTACTTCCAGTGCACGGAAAGCCATAAGCCCCTTCTTTACGGAACGTCAGCTTTCGTTGGAGAGCTATTCAGAGTGGGGTTGGCAGATGTGCCCACAAGGATTTACATTAACAAATTGATAGGAGGCCTGTCGATTATGCCTCAATAAAGGTAAAAAAGAAAAAAAAATTTGTTACCAGAACCTTTTATTTGTTTTTTTTTCATTTTTTAAAGTTTTATTGACGTATAGTTGACTTACAAGATTTTGATGATTTCTGCTGAACAGCAGAGTGATTCAGTTATACATATACCCACATCTATTCTTTTTCAGATTCCTTCTCATATAGATTATCACAGAATATCGGGTAGAGTTCTCTGCTGTACAGAAGGTCCCCGTTGGCCAATTATTCCGTATACCTCAGTGTGTATATGCCAATTCCAAACCCCTAGTCCATCCTTCACCCCCTGCCACCTGTCCCCATCAGTAACCATAAGTTTTTCAAAGTCTGTGAGTCTGTTTCTGTTCTGCAAATAAGTTCATTTGCATCCTTTTTTTAGATTACACATATAAGTGACATCATATGATACTTGTTTTTGACTTAACTTAGTATGGTAATCTAATTTTTTTAAAAAAGAAGTAGTCTTCTTTTGAAGGCAGAGCTAGAAATTGTGTTAATCAAGGTCACTTGAAACATAATCTTGTCTCTGGCCATATATATAAATTTTTACACCTTAGTTTGTGAAATACACACCTGGAAGGCTATGAAATCAAAGTGATAAAAGTATAAAAATATCCATCACCTCCAAAAGTTTCCTCCTGCCCTTTTTGTTGATGGTGATGATAATGATGACGGTGATGATGATGATGGTGTGTGTGTGTGTGTGTGTGTGTGTGTGTGTGTGTGTGTGTGTGTGAAGAACACTTAACATAGGATCTGCCCTTTCAGCAGATTTTAACTATGTGGTACAGCGTAGTTAACTATGGCTATTACTCAGATCCACGTGTATGCTTATCTCCAAAGCCCTCAATTTGTATACATTAAACATGTACAGCCTTTTGTATGTCAGCCATGCCTCAATAAAGTGGTTTAAAATATATTTAGAAAATTGAGCGTAGCACATAAAAGCCAATAGCAGTTTGATGTTTCAGCAGCATCCAGGGACTGTCTCACGAAGCAGGTGTGACATGAGCTGCATTTAGTAGGCCCTCATTATGACACCTCATTTTAAGATTGGTTTCTATAACCCAAGAGGCTACAAAATCTGGAAACCATTTATTTCATTGGTAGATGATTTAAACCCGGCTCTGACTTTACTGGATGAATTGCTGGCATTGACTCCCGATGGAGGATTAAAGATGACTTTTGCCATACAGCATTTCTGGTGGTATTTTGAGTAAAAATTAAAAAATCCCAAGCTTGCTGGATTGCTTTAAAATCTCCCCCATTTCCAATAGCTTAACTTTGGGGAGACTAGTTTCTTTATGATGACCATTATTAAAACCAAACACAAGCATTTTGGAGACACAGCATCTGCCGTAACACTGCCATTTGTCTAGTTTAGATTAGTAGGTTAACAAGCAAGCAGAAAGCTTCTTTGTCACATTAAAAACTTTACACATATACTTAGTTTGTTATGAGTGTGCATATAGACATTTAATATGGGGAATACTATTTCTTCCATAAATTTGATTTCGTTACAATTACAAAAAGACAAAGAATTATGGGTATAATAGCATTTCTCTAAATGAATGACCTATGAATACACTTTCCATGGACAATGTGTAATATTTGCAAATCTTTTTTCCTATATTTTATTTCTTCTTCTTATATTGATTGAAATGTGATTTTATGTGTGCATCTAATGATAAAAATTTGGTTGATTTTTTTTTGTCTTTCATTCATTTTTTTCCCCAGGAATCCATTTTTATTATATATTGCAAAAGTGTACTTCACCACAGATAGTTTGAGAAGTGCTAGTAAAATGAATCCATCTGAAGTTGAGGAAACGAGCAGACATTTGGTTTGTAAGCACATCTTAGAAACACTCCTCTATCCAGGTGCTTTTAGTGAATACCTGTCCATTGTGGTTTTCCTGTGACATGTAGGGTCTGCATGGTTTTCTTCCTATTCTTTTAAAAGAAAGAGTTTTTTCAAGTTCATTTCCCATCCCTTTGTTTACAGTAGGCATATATTTTATTACGAAAGTTTTGCTCTTTCAAATACTGTGGCTTCTGCGTGATAACATTGGCCTCCATAACTCATCTTTTACCTTGGCAACTACATTCTGCCTAATTGTAAGATGATTGTTTTGAAACAAGTTTTAGATTTTTTTTTTTCTGGCCATGAACTTGTAACATGAGTTGTTACTTTGTATCACCTTGATTTTAAAATGCTCTTTTAATAGGCTACCACTTATAAATATTTTTTCTTTAAATGAATTATTTTAAAAACAAGAGCCATGTGATAAAATTGGTCAGAGTCAGCTCCTTGGTGTGTGTGTGTATACACACACATATATATATGGCTTTCAGATTTTGGATTTGTAAAGGTTTTCAGTAGCTAACCAGGTAATTTGGATTTTTATTTTTATTTTTATTTTTTTGCTTTTTTAAGGCCACACCGGTGACATATGCAAGTTCCCAGGCTAGGGGTTGAATCAGAGCTGCAACTGCCAGCCTACACCACAGCCACAGCAACGCCAGATCCAAGCCACATCTGCAACCTACACCAGAGCTCACGGCAATGCCAGATCCTTAACCCACTGAACAAGGCCAGGGATCCAACCCACATCCTCATGGATACTAGTTGGTTTATTACCATTGAGTCAGGACAGGAACTCCTGGATTTTTAGGTGATTTATAACAAACTTAATCATTTGGTACCTCAGGCCTGAGGATGGTGTATTGGTTTCCTAGGGTTGCTATGGAAACATATCATAAACTGGGTGGCTTATAACTGCAAAAACACATTCTTTCACAGTTCTGGAGGCCAGAAGTCTGAAATCCAGATCCTGGCAGGGACTCACTCCCTCTGAACTCCATAAGGGTGACACTTTGCTCACCTCTTCAGCTTCTGGTGGTTCCAGGTGTCCTTGGCTGGTGGCTGCACCACTCCAGTCTCTGCCTCTGCCTTCACATGGCCTCTCCTCTTCTCTGTGTCTTCTCTTCACTTTCTCTTGTAAGGACACTGGTCATTGGATTTAGGACCCACCCAGCAAATCCAGGATGAATTTCTCATCTCAAGATCCTTAACTTAATCACATCTACAAAAACCTTTTTCCAAATAAGGTCACAGTCACTGGTTCTGGGAGTTGAGATTGAGGTATATTGGGGAGCCACCACTCAATCCATAGCAGATAATGGATTTTTTTTTTGGTTTTATATATATATATATATATATATATATATATATATATATATATATATATTTTAACCAAAGTATAGTTGATTTACAATGTTGTGCCAATTTCTGCTGTACAGCAAAGTGACCCAGTCATATACATACATTCCCTTTCTTACATTGCCTTCCATTGTGTTCTTTCCCAAGAGACTGGACATAGTTCCCTGTGCATACAGCAGGACCTCATTGCTTATCCATTCTAAATGTTATAGTTTGCATCTTCTAACCCCAAACTCCCAGCCTATCTCACTCCCTCCCCTTCTCCCTTGGTAACCACAAGTCTGCTCTCTGTGTCTGTGAGTCTGATAACAGATTTTTTTTTATAACTGCTGAGCATCTCTTAAGAGTTACATGTGATGTGTCATAGTAGTTGCTGGAGGGATAGGAACTGTGGTAGAGGGAAGAGGGCCGACTTTGGGGTCGACAGTCCTGGATTTGAGTTCAGGTTCCAGTGTTCTCCTAGCTCTGTGACCTGGGGCCATGTTTCTTAAATTTTTTTGCACCTCAACTTCCTCTACTGCAAAATGACGTGGTGAGGTGATGCAGTATTCCTGAAAATTCTAAACAAGGTGATAGATATGTCAGGGGTGGTCATAACCACAGCATTCTCTTATTTGAAGATGTGCATTTTCATCATTTCTGAAATCAAGGTGCCCTTGAAATCAACCTCTAGTTCCCTGACTTTGTGGATTCCTGGTCCCTCTCATGCCTGAGTAATTTTTTCCTAGCATTCTTAGGGCCAAAGAAATAACCTCATTATTGGGTTTACTAATTAGTTAGGGTCAAACAACTAAAGAATTGATTAAATGATGTCCCAATAACTCAGTAGCAATTTCAGCACTGTTTATTTTGTTCTTAGATAACTCTGGTAACTAGCTAAGAAGATATGTGCACGTGCTGGGCACTGCACAGCCTCTTAAACCTGAGACCCTTATTCATACACCACAGTGACTTTTGCACAATACTGCTTTTTATCACAGCAACCACCCAACAGCCAGATCCTCAGAGATGCTGCTGTCAATGGGAACGGAACACAATCAAATTTGAAACTGTAAGATAACACAAACTCGTTGTTGACATGATGTCCGACAGAGGTCAAGTAATGTTGTCTAATTTGGTGATGCTAAATTTACTTCCTAATCAGCAATGTGAAAACCTGGCTTTATGAATCCTAAACAATTTATATACTGTATTTTATTCTAAACTTAAATGGCCTTCTCTAAATTTCCAACTCTATTTATTGTAACCCCTCGCAATTTTGTTTGCTATTCCTGCATAAAATAATTGTTCAGTAAATGCATGTTGATGAATACCAAGTCACAGAAACCAGTTTTCATTCGAGCTAACACCGAGATGAGACACTCAGGAGGAGGCATTTTGGTTTGTTTTGTTTTTGAGCTGGTATGTCTAACCAGCCAATTTTTAAGGAAGCAAGCTCTGATCTAGCTTCACTTACATGGTAAAAGAAGCATTAGTCATCTTATTTTATCTTTTCATGAACCAGATTAATTCCTGTAAGAGATGACCATTCTGAACTTTGGGACCAGGGTATTGATGCAGTCTTTGAGTAATATGCATTTGTTCATAATATTCATTCTCACCCATTCTTCTGGTTCTCCTCCTACTCCTTAGTTCTTTCATTCATTCAGAAAATATTTCTTGCGCACCCCTGTATTTGTGTACTGGGGATCTATACCGAATAAGCATACTGAACATCTGGTGATAAGCAAGTGACATCACTCAGTGTCATTGAGGTACTTAGCACAGAGCATGGGGCACAAAAGTCGTTGGCAAATGGTAGATGGAATTCTTATTAATATTATTAAGTTTATGTATCATGCATTAAAAAGCTCCACTGGAAGGAACACAGGGATGAAATATATATCAACAGACAGTGAATTTTCTTATTGTAAACTTTGGCTGGAGAGCGAATGGGAGACTTCACTGCCACAAGTGCCAGAATGATCTTTCTGTTGACGTGTGTCACGTCCTCATGCCTGGCAACCCACTATTGCTCTGCAGTTATTAGATTACACATATGTTGAAGGCTGTGTCCTCAACTCATTAAAAATACATATGGTCCTCAAGGGTATTTAGTACATCAAAAGTGCTTAAAACCCTCAAGGGTTAGGAAGTAATTAGCCTTCATGCCTAATGTGTAAACAGCAGAGGAATCTTTGATTTTGGCTCCATCAGTGTAATTTTGATGTTAACAGATCAGCAGCCAACAGTTAAATAAACTTTGACATTGAGGATAGACAAAAGCACAATCCAATTTCCTATTGGTCGATCAACCAGCTAAATTCCTTTTAGTTTAGGCATTCGTCAAACACTTCTTAAGCATTTGAGATAGACATATGTGCAAAGCTTCTTGCTTAAAACAACAAAACATAAACCAAAAAAAAAAAAAAAACTTAGATAAATTGTAAAACACTCATGACCAGACTTCAGGTCCCAGATCTGGTCTCTGGTGTTTGCTGCAGGATCACTGAGTGCTTCTGATTCTTCTGAGCTCATACCTGTGTGATGCTTACACCTTCTCCTTTCATTTTTATAACTTATAGGCACAAATATATAATCATTGGTAAATTGACTTTTCAGGAATTCCAAAAAGAGAGGGAAAAAAAGCTCTTTATTGGTAAGACATGGGCCGACTACTGTTTCAACTTGAGAAAACAGATGACAGTCAAGACCTTTGTAGAACTGCAAGGCTAGCACAGGTTCAAATGAAGAGAGAGGTGACGTTTATAAAGATTTTTCTCTATCATGTGGTTTTCGAAAAACAACTCACTCTCTTTTAGTATTTTACCTTTTAATAGATTTCTTTTCTTTTTTTTTTTTTGTCTTTTTGCTATTTCTTTGGGCTGCTCCCTCGGCATATGGAGGTTCCCAGGCTAGGGGTCGAATCAGAGCTGTAGCCCCTGGCCTACACCAGAGCCACAGCAATGCGGGATCCGAGCCGCGTCTGCAACCTACACCACAGCTCACGGCAACGCCGGATCGTTAACCCACTGAGCAAGGGCAGGGACCGAACCCGCAACCTCATGGCTCCTAGTCGGATTCGTTAACCACTGCGCCACGACGGGAACTCCTAATAGATTTTTTATTGACCTGAAGTTAGTTATAAACTCTATCCTGGTCATAAAAAAATAGGCTTTAGTCTTTGTAGTGTTATATTAGCATTATGGGTTAATTCATCTAATCGCTAGGGCTTTGAATTCCAATTCTGGTTGGAGTGAGCTAAAACTGTTCTAGAAAAACATGTAAATTTGGGATACAGTCAGCTTTTGGAGTGGTGTACAAAATAAACTGAGAGATTCCAAATTTAATAAGGTCCGTTACTCCAGATGAAAGTTTAGGCTGGAAGAGTACACTGATCTTTCATTTTTAAGCACATTCAATCATTTGATTACATTAATCATTGGTATAGGATGTTATTGGGCAATAACCTTGTGTCTGGAGAGTCTTCTTTTTCTGTTCATCCATCAGTGAGCACCCAGGTTGTTTCCGTGTCTTGGCTATTGTAAATAATGCTGCAGTGAACTTAGGGGTGCATATGTCTTTTTGAAGTAGTGTTTTTATTTTCTCTGGATAAATTCCCAGGAGTGGAATTGCTGGATCATATGGTAGTTCTATTTGTAATTTTTTGAGGAACCTCTGTACTATCTTCCATGGTGGCTGCCCTAAAATTTACCTTCCCACCAGCAGTGTTCTAGGATTTCCTTTTCTCCACTTCCTCACCAACACTTGTCCCTTGTCTTTTTGATGATAGCCATTCTGACAGGTATGAGGTGCTGTCTCCTGGTGGTTTTGATTTGTATCTCCCTGACGATGAGTGAGCACCTTCAGCATGCATTTAAAATATACGAGAGGAGCTCCCGCTGTGGCACAACAGGATCAGCAACCTCTTGGGAGCATTGGGACGTAGGTTTGATCCCCAGCCGGGCACAGTGGGTTGAGGATTGGGCATTGACGTAGCTGTGGCTTAGTTTGGGGCTGCAGCTCGGATCTGATCCCTTGCCCTGGAGCTCCATATGCCATGGGGTGGCCAAAAAAATAAAAAATTTGAGTGAAAAAGTCATTCATTTATAAATTGTCTATTTGCATTTGCACACCAAGAAATCTACTACTTTAGAACGTATTTATTCAATAAACCATGGAATTGCTCTATTATAAACCCATCTTTCATTCATTCAACAGATAGTTGTCTAATATCTATGTTGTTCAGGCCTTGTACTGGGCACTGGGCATATCAACAAAGAAGATTAAGATAGTTACAGAACAATCCACAATATGATACCATTTAACTAATCTTTTTTGTTTTTTTGGTTTTTTTGTTTGTTTGTTTTTGGCTTTTTAGGGCGGCACCTGGGCATATGGAGGTTTCTAGGCTAGGGGTCAAACTGGAGCTACAGCTGCCGGCCTGCACCACAGCCACAGCAACGCAGGATCAGAGCCATGTCTGTGACTTACACCACAGTTCACTGCAATACCGGATCTTTAACCCACTGAGAAAGATCAGGGATTGAACCTGCATCCTCATGGATCCTAGTCAGGTTCGTTAACTGCTGAGCCATGAAGGGAACTCCGCATTTAGCTAGTCTTTTTTAGGTGCTTAAAAATACCAAATACTGTTTGTACATGCATTTACGTTTGGAAAAGTGTTTTAAATGTACAGGAAGGATTGACATCAAGTTCATGGGGGTGCTTGCCCCTGGGTATGGAGACAATGAATGCATCACCTTTACCTGAAATATTTCATTTCTTCTATAGAAAAAATTGACAAGTATGACAAAAGACAAAATTTCAACAGTTGCCAATTTGAGGTCATAGATCTGCGAGCGTCTGTTATTTTTAAAATTTCTTTTGTGTTTTAAAAATTTCTCCAACAAGCATAAACACAGGAGAATCCCGTCACAGAACCTAATGGAGGTGGAGGAGACAAGACTTATTGATTATTTGTTGATTATGTCATTATGGTTTATTTCTTCCTTTAAATCAATAAGTAATTTTGTCCTTTAGATTTTATAGGTCATTTTCAGGTTGCATGTGTATTTGGAACAGAAGTTAGCAGTGCTCATGTTGGTTGTGTTGGGGGCAAGGTGCATTTAGAAATGGGACCCGTGGCATTTCTTGGGAGAAAAAGTTTTGTAAAAACAGAAAGTTTCGATTTTCTTGGAAGCTAGGAATGTTGCAGAGGGATGACGAAAACCATGTGCATCCAAGTTGCTCCCCATCCCTGAAGCCAGAGCACACCATTTTAGTGCAACTACAAGCTCTGCAGTGTAGGTTCTGACTAAGACTCTTGGAAATGATCCCTTGTCCTTGCTTAGAATATTCCTTTTTTTTTCTCCTAGGATGCATCATTTCCTCTCTCCTTGCTAAGAACCAGAGTCACCTTATCCTCCTTTTAGAGTGTGTTTCTTTAAGCTCTTTAAAAAGCTTCAGTCATGAGATGCTTAATGTTCTAAATCTGAATAATACATTTTGAACGTAGCTACATAGCTCCCTTAGGACTCCGGTTTTTTAAAAATGGAACAATTTAAAATATTTTCTATGCAAATGGGCTCTCAGGGTGTAAGTGATTTGGGTAAGAATGCAGTATTATTTTCCAGGTATAACTGGTCTCATTCTAAAACAAATATGAGATATTCACTGAGTTCGAGGGAAACAAATGCTTTTTAATTGTTCCAAATGACCTCTCAGTGTTTAATAAAGTAGCAGATAGCCTAGTGGTTACAATCATGGGCTTTATAGCCAGACCAACTTGATTTCAGTGTCTGAGTCCAGCATTTATTTGCCATATGACCTCAGGCAAATTATACACCTTTCCTTAGCCTTAATTGGCTCTATTGTAAAATGGCTGTTCTAAGAATGATTACTTCAGAGATTATAGTTGTGAGGATTAAGTGAGATTATGTACGAAAGATGCCAAGCACATAGCAACAACTTAATAACAAGTAACATTTATTAATCCTGTGGTTTGTAGGGCGGGTCTGTCTTTGGCCTCCTGTAGGATGCCCATCCCCAAATGTGCCCTGTTGTTTCAGTCCTTTGGTTATATTCAGAACTCTTCCACTGGCTGTCTACGTTATTTAATTTCTTTTTTATTTAATTTTTATTTTATATTGGAGTATAATCAATTCACAATGCTGTGTTAGTTTCACGTGTACAGCAGCGTGATTCCATTATCCATGGAATATATATATCCACATATACCTTTATTTCTTTATGCTTTATGCATATATCTTTATTCCTTTGTGCTTAATTTCTTTATGCTTCTGTTTCCCTGTCCCTGATAATAGTACCACTTTATTGGGTTGTTGTGAGGATTTACTCTTTAGCACTCTTGGGGACATGGCTCGGATCATCAGTGTCGAAAAATGAGACACGCGAACATGGGGAGATCTCGACAAGGGTCTTTACTTCTGCAGAAGGGTGCAGGTGCTCAAAAAGTGCACGCAAAGAAGAAAAGACCCTCCCTATTTATGCCTAACGCAGGTGATGTACCTGTCCCCTTCCCATTGGTCAGGTCAGGGCACACATTCTTCTTGGTTGGCTAATTTGAAACAAATTTTTACTGGGAAAAGAGGGAAAGAGGCGGGCGGTGGCAGGAAGGCGTTTGTGCAAAATGGAGTTACCAAGATTTCCTCTGATAAAAAAGACATTATGCTACTTTCCTCAGCACTCACTAATGTTAGCTCTGCTTTTTGTGTTGCAAGCACTCTTTTCTTTCTTTGAAATGCTTTTCCCCCTTAAACTCCTTCTGGAAGCCTCCTTGGCTGTCACCTTTTCTGTTACATGTTTCAGGGTTACCCCAGGCAGAGCATAGAGTACACAACACCATTTTGTACACACTAGTTGTATAGCACTTGGTGCATTGAATTATAATTAGCTGGCTTTGTACTTGATTCTGTGCTGTCCTAAGTTCTTATAACAAGACTCTGTTGTAAGGGTAAGTAGAGAGGGACACTTGACATGCATGTGGAGCTTTATTTTCTTTCAAAAGTAAAAGCAGATGGAGAGACTGTTCTTCGGCTGCACATTTATTATCTGTCCTTAGACTGATCTGTAGCATTTCAACATGGGCACGTGGGGTGTTTTCCAATCTAGCTCCACGCTACTGCATAGTTTGGGGGGAATAATCAGGAGGCTGGGACCCAGGTTCTCCCAGGGCCATTGCTCTTGGGACTTTGTAGCCTTAGGATGAGCTATTAACTTATTAACGCTTTGTTTGTAGAATGGAGATAATGAGACCTAACTTACTGGCTCTCATTGAATTTAGGATTCCCTGAGAGAACATGTAAAATACTGTTCCTGGTTCTCAGCCGGTGCTCAGTAAATCTTAGATCCTTTCCTCTCTGTGCTTCCAGTCTATCTGTGGCTGAAATAAGATACTCATTCCTTTTTTTTTTCCCCCTGTCTTTTTGCCTTTTCTAGGGCTGCTCCCAGGGCATATGGAGGTTCCCAGGCTAGCGGTATAATCAGAGCTGTAGCTGCTAGCCTACACCAGAGCCACAGCAACTCGAGATCCGAGCCGTGTCTGCGACCTACACCACAGCTCATGGCAACACCAGATCCTTAACTCACTGAGCAAGGCCAGGGATCGAACCTGCAGCCTCATGGTTCCTAGTCGGATTTGTTTCCACTGTGCCACAACGGGAACTCCAAGATACTCATTCTTAAAGATCAGGAGAAACATAATGTCAGTGATGTCTGCTAACTCACTGCAGTAGTGGTGTTCACGTTTCCATGCTATTTTGAATGTCCTTATAGGGAAATTGAAGTTATTAGCGTCAGAGTTAGGGTGAGGCAGTGTTCACAGCCACTCACCAGACGTAAAGATCAGGCATCAAAGGAAGAAGGAGAAATGTAACGTGAAAGGAGAGAAGGAGAACTCAGAAATGATCTCAACTAGTAAAAACCCAGGAGCTAAGTGACTAAATGCTCAAATAGGCAAGTTTTGAAAGGAATCACGATATTTGTTCTTTAAACATGGGAACTCAGAGTTATCATTTTCCTCTGTTCTACTCTATCTTTGAGTCCAAGAAACTGTCCTTATCGTCCTAATTTTTGGGGTTTGTGCTTTGCTGTAACTTCATTCTAAGATCAGTTCATTTCAGATCTTCATTGAATATTTTTTATAATTTTAAATCCTATTCCTTTATTGAATTCCTATTGCTGTTTCAGGCTGCGGGGGGGGGGTCCTTATAAATTTAGAAACTTAGCCAGATTATATTCTATACTTTATGCTTTTACATGTGCTGCATTTGTTCAGCATTTACACTCCACCTGCAGCCTTGTCACTCTTCCCCATTTTTCTCTCATCGTGCATGTGCCTCTGAGGAATTTAAGGGTTCCCAATGATAGCTGATAACCTGATAAAAATCATAAAATTTTCAGCGTTTCCATTGTGGCTTAGCGGTAATGAACCCAACTGGTATCCATGAGGACTCGGGTTTAATCCTTGGCCCCTCTCAGTTGTTTAGAAATTTGAACACCGTGAGCTGCCACACTTGGATCTGGCATTGCTGTGGCTGTGGTGTAGGCCAGCAGCTGCAGCTCCCATTCAACCCCTAGCCTGGGAACCTCCATATGCCATGAGCGAGGCCCTAAAAAAAAAAATCATAAAATTTTCATTTTAAGCATGCTCTTCTCACCCTTACAGCGTTTTTATTATATATGATTAATGTGCTAACTGCATTGCACATATTGAATTACATTGTTATTTCATAGAAAGGGTAGCTGAAGCTGGAATTCCTGTAGCTTTTACTTCTCTAGGTAGGCTAAGGCACTTAGAAATGAATTTATTCCTATTCTTAGCACATGTTTATGGAGACACTGGGGCCTGACGGAGGTCTAGATGCTGGGGATTTGTTTGAGGATGTCTGCTGGCAAGCAGAGGGCTTTCATGGACCTACAGTTTAGCAGGAGAGAGAATTGAACTTGCAGGAAACAAAGCAGGCTGTAAGGAAATTTAGAAGCAGGGGCTCTGACCCAGGCAGGGCAGTGGGGTGGAGGGGGTTGGGCAGCAGAAAACAGTGGGGAGGCCATTGTGGCTGGAGCTTCTGAGGGGGTGGTAGGAGGCAGCGTGGGGAGAAGATGCTGGGGGCCACAGGGTGTCATTGGCCGGTGGCCTGATGAGGCCAACTTTGTAGAAGCTCACTCTGTGCTGAGGAGATAGAAGGGCAGGCAGTAGACAGTATATCAGACCTGGTTCCTGCAAGGAGCTTTCAGTGTGCTGGGGACACCACACAAGTAAACCGAGAGCTGTGCAAAGCCTAGAGAGGACTGATTTCAGGAGCTCAGGGCAGAGAGAGAGAATGGAGGCCAAGAGATGTTAGCTGGCATCCTAGTCTAATGCATCCTATGCCCCACAGTAAGGAGCTTTCAGTTTTAGTAAGAAGAGCAAAGAGGAGCAGATGAAAGTCATATCAGGAGAGTGGTGTGGCCACCTGAGACACATTAGAAAGTCTCTTTTCCTTCATCGTGGACAACAGGTCTGGAGCCACGGTTCTCGGAAGAGGAACAGAAAGGAAAATTCCATGGCAGCCTCTGCCCAGAGATTCCCACCAGTGAGTTAGAGGAAGGTCGTCTCTCCTCCAGTTTTTAAAAAGTAGGTGATGGACCATTTGCACTGTCCAGTGCTTTTGCGCTAACCCTTTTTAGTTCTTCTTCACTAAAGCGCCGTTGTTTTCTGTGAGATAAGCAACACTGGATTCCCAGCCTCGCTGTCTCAGAAAACTTCAGCACTGAAAGAATGTATTTATGAGTTTTCTCAAAAGGCAAGAGAGGGAGTGAACGGAAAATCACCCAAGTCATGCATATTTCAAAACAGGAAAACTGCTGCAGAACCCACATGTGCCTTTTTTTAAATAAGGTATTTTAATGGAGGGCTTGTGATGGAGATTTGTTCTATATACCTTAAAAACCATAACTCGTCCCATTTCACAAATTACCCACGATTCTTAGTCGTCTTCTAAACATCAGAGTAAAGAATCTATTACTGATTTTTAACCTTTGTTCTAAAACATTATTGGAGCTTTTTCTTGGTTCCGAATTATTTGAAATTAACTATATGGTCGTTTTCGAAAGCATATATAGATCTCTTCAATACGTCGTAGTTTCCTTTTCACAAAGGTAATGTAGTTAGGGAGTTTTCTATTAAGTAACATTTTCACCACTTAAAAAATTTGCAGACTTAAAAAATTTTCAAAATAATTGGGGGTAAACAAAAGGGAATTTAAATGGCCAAGAAATAGAGGCATATTGAAAGTATCTCCAGGAGTTCCTGTTGTGACTCAGTGGATTAAGAACCTGACTAGCATCTATGAGGATGCAGGTTTTATCCCTGGCCTCTCTCAGTGGCTTAAGGATCTGGCATTGCCATGAGAGCTGTAGCGAAGGTTGCAGATTAGCTGGGATCTGGCATTGCTGTAGCTGTGACATAGGCCAGAGGTACAGCTCCAATTCCAACCCTAGCCTTCAAACTTCTGTATGCTGCAGGTGCAGCCCTAAAAAGAAAAAAGAAAAAAAAAATTTCTCCATCCTAACAGTCTTAAAATCTATAGCAGTGGCTCCTGGAATGTGCAAATGGAGGACCGATTTTGTGACACTTAGGCTTGTAGAATGAAAAAAGAGTTTCGTGGTCAGATTGCTTTGAGAAATACTGGATTAAACAAAGAGAAGCTATTTTCATTATGCTTAGAGCCATAAATATGCTAAGATGAGTGGTGACTCGCTCAGAGGGGGTGTAGTGTGTTTCCTAGACTGATTCAAACACAACATTTTTAAAAGTGTTTTCTGGAATTTACTCTGGGGACACTAATCTTTCTTATGGGGTGCTGAGGGGAAGTGGGGTACAGGAATGTGTTTCCTGCCCCAGGCGGCATTACATCTTCATGGCCTTGCATTGTAAGTCCCTCTTTACTCCTCCCTCTAGAGGAAGGAGGCAGGGGCTGTCTCTTCTTCAGGTTGTTCCCCAGTGGCAAGCCCAGGACCACACTCATTGTAGGATGAATCATAGGTGACCTGATTGAGACTTTTTTTCTGTGCTGTGTACGGTTAATGAAATGCATATTATTATTACTATATCCCTTTTACAGATGAGGAAACCAGCACCCTAGGAGTTTAGAAACTTGCCCAAAGTCACACACCTGGTAAGTGCTGGGCCCATAGCAGGTACTTGGTAAAGGTGTGACTAATGGATTGATTTCTGCCCTAGGCCTGTGCTGTTTATCACTGTTTTGTTTTATAATTTAAATTTTACTTTTACAAAGGTAATTATGTGGTTAGATTAAAAACGGAAATAATACAACTGTTACAGTAAGTGTGTGCACACGCATGCATGTGTGCACACACACTCCTATCTGGTACAGCCAGTCCCCGTACCTACAGGCTCTGCATCTGTAGGTTCAAACAACCACTGATAGACAATATTTGAAAAAAAATTTCCAGAAAGTTCCAAAAAGCAACTTGAATTTGCCTTGCACTAGCAGCTATTTACATAGCATTTACATTGTATTTACAACTATTTACATAGCATTTACGTTGTATTAGGCATTGCAAGTAATCTAGAAGTGATTTAAAGTATATGGGAGGAAGTACAAATGTTATATGCAAATGCTATGCCTTTTATATAAAGGACTTGAGCATCCCAGTATTTGCTATCGCAGGGGTCCTGGAACCCATCCCATCCGTCATGGTTACTGAATGATGACTCTATCATGAAAAATACCAAATCACCTGTCACCCTCCATCCCCTATCATTTCCAATTCCCACTTCCCTTTAGACTCTTTTAGTTGTTTCTTTGGTATTCATTCAGTTTCTAAATAATGTGCTTATAATACTGTATCTTGGTTTATTAATTTTAGATTTTTTATCTAAAAAATAAAGTAAATAAAAATTTAGCTTCCTTATATAGTCACTTCCCATCACCTTATCCTCCCAATGCAGTTATATAGGCATGCAAAGATAAGTAATCAGTGTTCATGTTATGATGACTATGTAACTTTTATGCTTTAAACCAACACATCTTGTATATGAGTATGTTTACTTTTTTTTTGTATAACCATTTGGTTTGCCTGGAGTTGTTAATTGTCTTTATTTTTTAAGTTGTGTAGAGTTTTTTATCTATTTGTCTTCAATTTTTTCTCCCAGGTATGCCATACACTCACTAGTATATTTCTCAGAGTGCTCTAGTATTTCAAATAATGTGTCCATTCCCTTATTTTCTTAGAGACTTTTCTTTGGGAGCATCCTGTCCTCTTCTGTTCTGGACTAACTGCTTTCTAGGCTGGAACACCTGTTAACTGGGAGTTTTCTTCTCACCATTCCTTGTTAGTTCCACTGGTTTCCAGGCTCCATGTCTTCCTGTTCCTTGATTTGCCTCCTTATTTGGCTGAGCCACGTCCCTAGAAGCCTGCTGGGAATATTAATTTTAGGGATTTGGGGGAGGGCTCTGTGCCTTGTCTCTATTTCTTTAGTTTGCTTTCTAGTTTTTGTTGTGTTTTGATCTCTAGAAGCACTGTGATGTGGTTTTGAATTTCTGAGAAGGGTTCTCCTCTGTCAGACCCTCCTGAAGAGAGAACTGAAGGGGCTACAGTGTTTTTTACCTTGGAGTAGACAGTTTTCCCAGAAGCATCTGCCAGTCTCTAGACTGGCTGCCAGCATTCTAGAAGCTGAGGTATGTCACTGTGCACATCAGCCCATTTTATTCAGTATCTTTTTATCCCCCTCAACTGTGCCTGGGGTCCCTAAGTCAAATATCTATCTGGGGAGTTCCCACTGTAGCTCAACAGGCAGCGTGGGTTCATTCTCCAGCCTGGCACAATAGGTTAAGGATCCTGCATTGCTGTAGCTGTGATGTAGGTCACAGCTGTAGCTTGGGTTCATTCCCTGGCCTGGGAACTTCCATATGCTGTGGGCATGGCCATTAGTGAAACAAAACAAAACAAAAGGCTATATGGTTTGACTTCTCCAGAATGTAAAATTTTTGTTGTCTGCCAAGGTCGAGTGGTAGCTCTATTTGATAGAGAAGTGAGGCTGAGTGCCCAAGTGTTCTTTATAAGGTGTTGCAAAGAATAGTCCTTTTTAAAGTCTGTTTCGTACCTCACCTTGAGCAATACCTGCATTCCAGGGACATACCAGGTTTCTTTTCCCTCTCTAGCTTTTAACTTATTTCTTGTAACATAAAAGTAATAAAATAGATGATATAAACACCAGTATATTCTTCACCTAGATTTACTAATTGTTGACATTTTGCCACATTTCTTCTATCTGTCCATCCATCCATCCGTCCACCCATCCAGCTATTGTGAATCCACCTTATGTACCATTAGAGAGTCGTTGCAAATATCATGACACTTTACCCATAAATTATTTCATCTCCCAAGAACAAGGATGTTCTTTTTCATAGTGAAACTAGAATTATCAAATTCAAAAGTGAATCATTGCTGTAAACTCTTATCTGGTGTACAGTTCATAAATGTTTCTCATTATCCTAATAATGTTCTCTATAGCTGTTTTTTAATCTTATTTTTGAATTCTAAGCTCTCATCAGTCATCATTTGTGCATTTAGTGGCATGTCTTCAGTCTTTTAATCTAGAAGAGCTTTCTACCTCCCTTTTGGCTTTTAAGACATTACAGGTTGGTGGTGTTGCAGAGTGTTCCTCAATTTGAGTTTGCTTGATTATTGCTTTATGATTAATTTAGATTAAACATCTTTGGGGGGGTGTAGTACTTCATGGGTTGTGTTGTGTTTTTCAGTGTATGGCATTAGGTGGCACGCTGGCTCTTTGTCTCACTGGTGATGCCAATTTTGATCATTTGGTTACAGTGGTGTCAGCTTGGTTTGTCCTTTGTTTTTTCCTCTTTGTAATTAAATATTTGTTGGTATTCTGAGACTACATGAATCTCCAACACTCTTTTACCTTATGGCTTTATGGGCATCAATAGTTTTTGCATGTATCACTTTTATTACACTGATGGTTACAAATGCAAATTCTAGTTCTATAATTTCTTCTAAAGTTATGAATTGGCATTCACTTGTGTTTTTTTAAGAACTATCCTTTTCTGCACATCTTGTAATTTTTTTAAAAAAATTCTTATTTATAGTTGATTTATAGTGTTCTATCAATTTCTGCTGTACAGCAAAGTTCCCCAGTCATACACACACACACACACACACACATATTCTTTTTCTCATATTGTCTTCTATCATATTCTATCACAAGTGATTGGATGTAGTTCCCTGTGCTATATAGCAGGAACTCATTGCTTATCCATTCTAAATATAATAGTTTGCTTCTATTAACCCCAAAATCCCAGTTCATCCCCCTCCCCACCTTGGCAACCACAAATCTGTTGTTCATGTCTGTGAGACTGTTTCTGTTCTGTAGATAGGTTTGTCTGTGCCATATTTTAGATTCTTCATATAAGTAATATCATATGGTATTTGTCTTTCTCTTTCTGACTTACTTCACTTAGTATGAGAATCTCTAGTTGCATTCACATTGCTGCAAATGGCATTATTTTGTAATTTTTTATGGCTGAGTAGTATTCCATTATGTATATGTACCTTATCTTTTTTTTTTTTTTCTTTTTAGGGCTGCACCTACAGCATATGGAAGTTCCCAGGCCAGGGGTCAAATTGGAGCTACAGCTGCTGGCCTACTCCAAGGCCACAGCATGCCAGATCTGAGCCATGTCTGAGATCACACCACAGCTCACGGCAATGCCAGATCCCCAACTGACTGAGTGAGGTCAGGGATTGAACCTGAATCCTCATGAATCCTCAGACTCGTTTCCACTGAGCCACAACGGGAACTCCATGTACCACATCTTCTTAATCCATTTCTCTGTGATGGACCTTTGGGTCGTCTCCATCTCTTGGCTATTGTGAATAGTGCTGCAATGAACATAGGCGCACGTGTATCTTTTTGAATGAAAGTTTTGTCCAGAATGTATGTCTAGGAGTGGGATTGCTGGATCACATGGTAGTTCTGTATTTAGTTTTCTGAGGAACCTCCATACTGTTTTCCATAGTGGTTGTACCAGTTTACATTCCTACCAGCAGCGTAGGAGGGGTCTGTTTTTGTTTGTTTGTTTGTTTGTTTTAACGGTGAACTCATGGATTCTTTTTTTATTCAATGTGTTATAGTCTTGCATACATGCTATTCGATGCTCAATTAGTTCCCTATTTAGCTGTGGAAAACCCTTCAATCTTGTCCCTGAGTCTTCTAAGGTGGTCCTCATCAGTTTTTGACCCTTTTCTTGCTTTCTGGCACAAAAAGATGTTCCTGGTACACTTAAGCTTTTCCTGCCTCAGATCTGGAGTCAATCATTTCTCCTTTTTACCTTTAGTGGGGAATAGTACTTAAAACCCAATATCAGGAGTTCCTGTTGTGGTGCAGTGGGATGCAGGTTTGATCCCTGGCCTTGCTCAGTGGGCTAAGGATCCAGCGTTGCTGTGAACTGTGGTGTAGGTTACAGACATGGATTGGATCCCATATTATTGTGGCTGTGGTGTAGGCCGGCAGCTGTAGCTCCAATTCGACCTCTAGCCTGGGAACTTCCATATGCTGCATGTGCGGCCCTAAAAACCAAAAATATAATGAAATAAGTGAAATGAAGTGAAACGAAAAAATAAAACCCAAGATCATGAAGAGCAGGTGGGCTCATTGCTACTGGGGTAGCATTACTTCTAGAGATTTTCAGTGGACAGAGCTAGGAGAAGAAACACACACACACACACACCGCAGAGCTCTTTCTCTCCTTTCCCCCGTGCATATTTGTGTATTCCTTCTCACACAATATATTTACAAATTTTCTCAGTCTCACCATACACACAAAGTTGTTTCAGAATCACGACACCCACACCACCATCCGTGGTTTTCTTCTTTTCCTCTTGTATTATATTTAAACTTTCTTCACTCTCTTTATTCAGCTACCTCTCATCCATCTGCTTGTCCAGCTTCCAAAATTATTTGAGGACTTCATCTGCTTTCATCTTCTCACTCATTCTCTTCTTTTTTATTCCTCTTGCTGTCATTTTAGTGGGAGTCGGGAGCTGCTGTTTACAGTCTACCATGTTTAACCCAGAGCCTCATCATAGATGTCCCATCTGTTGGTTACTTAGAGCTAGAAGTCAGGGAAAAACGAAACAATATTTACCTTTGATACCCAGAATGGCTCTGCCAGTCATCCCTCCTCATGTTCCCAGCAGCTGGCATTCTTCCTGAATCCCTCCCAGACAAATTAGAATTCTCTGCGGCTTGTTTGAGGTTTTTCTTTCTAACCATCTCAGTGGGTGGGACTTCTTTTCCGTGGTAATTGTCGGTAGACCTGAAAATTCAGAGATGTGGGCAGTACTGGAGAAGGTATGGCCTGCCTGTCTGATTCTGGGCTTCCTGGTGCTTGTGGGCTGAATGCTCTAAGTCAGGCAGTGCTGGATGACTTCAGACAGAGAAATGAGGAGACCTGCCTGGCAGGAAGCAGAAATCAAGCCCCCTCTCTAGGCCTGATGCTGGTATCTTGATTTTTCCATTTAATTGAAATTAGTGCAGACTTTTCCTATAAATTATAACCCTTGGGTTTTCAAAACCACTTTCATGTGTATTATCTCTGCTTCTTCACAATGAACGTAGTTTCACATTTTAATGTTCTTTCTACTTGATTAAATATGTTAAGTGGAACACTGAAATAGCAAGGGAAATTTTTTACCATAGAATCCTTAGAATGCTTTTGGCATCAGCCCTAGTGATGAGGCGTAACTGGCGATATAAGGAGAGTTTTTAAAAGGCTGTCTGTGTGAGGAACCGTCATCTCTGAATTTGGGAGGTTTAATTTATGTCTCTGAGCTTTGGTAAACAAAAGCTGGCATTTTTCTTTCCATGGGTTTTCAACTGCAGAACTGCTGTTTTTATCCTGCCCCAGCAGTGGTACGTTTTGGGGGTCAAATCTAAAACATATGGCAGGTTCTCAGGCTTACTTTTTGCTGAAAACCTCTTCTGGCACTTGCCATATTGGCAGTTTTTTACAGGATATTTTCCTCTGTGCTATATTTATTTATTTACCCTGCTTACATTGTGGAATTATGGGTAAAAGGCTGCTTTAAATCAGAATCATGTTAAATTAAAACTATATATATATATTTTAAGAACATTTTTGACCAAGGATAATGCGCGCATCTCAACATAAATCATCTTTGCAGAATTGGCTTGTCTTTTTCGAAACAGGAAGACCATCCTATGCGATGTACACGGTTCGGTTTTGCTTTTGCTGCAGACTAGGTTTAGCGACAAATTCCATCTGGCTGAAGCTACATGCAGTCTCTCTATTGATTGGTTATATTGGGACTTCATGGGAGTGTCCTTCAAATCGCTTTTCCCAGCATTTTTAAAAGCTCCATGGGGGCGGGGGGGGGGGGAGAGGGGAGAGGAGAAAAAAGGACCCTGCATTGTTTCAGTTTGCATCCAACATGCAAAAACATAGTCCTAAATTTTTAATTAGCTAAGTGAGTGGTGAAAAGGGAAAATAATATAACAAGGCTCGGTGAGCAGCTGGGATGTGTTGCCATGACGACAAGTTCAGCAGGCTGCCAGCGAGCATGTCAATGGGTAATATTGGGAGAGGGCTTTGAAACAGTGCCTGCTAGCCACAATGTGATTGGTCACGCCTCTGTTGTCTTTGTGTGAACCAGGGAATGCTGGGTAAGACCTACAGTGAATGCTCAGCTTGTCTCAAGGCTGCAATGAGGTAATGCTTCTGAATCTTTGGGGATTATGAGCTCCTGCCTCCAAAAGACTGCAGTCTCGAGTGTTTTCATTCCTATTTGCGTTCATTACTGACTACAACATGTTAAGAAGTTTTACAGCTGCTTTTATTCATTCTTTTATATGTGCATGTGTATATTATAGATAACTTACCACGTGGGTATGTTGCCTATAGAATCTCAAGCGTATTCTAAAAAAAGAGATAACCCTCCATATTAGTCATTCTGCTTAGAGTCAACATTTCTTTTGATTGCTGGCATCAGTGGCCATATCTACTGATGGATAAATGATGTATTAAAGGGCATTTGTGTTGGGTAAGCAAACTTGTTCCTTTCTAGAGACTATTTTGATGTTGATTACTTTTAAAAGTCTTTTATTTATGATAAATCTTTTAGTAAATATAAAGGCGCTTGTAAAGAATGTTGGTTTTGCTTGGTCAGGGAGGTGAAGTTCCTTTTAGATTCCTTGAAGTTGGCTGGTTTATATCCTAATATTGATCTTATGTAGTTTTTTTTAAATTAATTGAACATAATACCTGACTGTTTCACAGTGATAAGCCGAACAATGGTTTAACAGTTGAAACTTAAAGCTCTAAAGGGAAGCCGAATTTATGGATGCAGAAGATCTAGAACTGTTTATGGCCGGTCTGTGAAGCAAATACATCAAGGTGCTGAAATGACAGAGACCATGAGCTAAAATCCTAAGCCCTAACTCCAGCCCTCGATGATGCTATGACTTGGATTCTCGCCAGGGTTTTTTCAAGTGATTAGAGGATGTTTTATCACATCCGTACACAGTAACCTAGTGGCCTGGAGAGGTTAGGGCTGTGTCTCCAGATGCCATAGGTATAGCAAGGGGGAAGCCAAGTGGACGACCTGGTCCATCTTGTCACAAATGGAAAGCAGGGGAAGCTGGCTTGTGGACAGAACTCATTCAGCTGTCATATTGCCACCCTGCTGTATTTACCTCACAAAGAGTTCATAAAAATTTATAAGCCTTTAAATGGATTTTTAAAAAAAGTAAAAACACCTTAACGGTAACAAATGGTTTCTGCTGCTACATAATGCAGTGAACTCCGCCAGCTACCTTGCTTTATTTGAGGTCAGGCCATGGGCATGTGGTTGAAACTGGATAATTCTGCAGCCCAGCCATCACAGTTCACGGAATCCGAGGCCATGCAGCAGGAGCCAGGATCTGGTCTTGCTGCAAACCACGCTTTCCTTCGTTCTTTTAATGAATTGACAGCAGGTTTTAATTTTACTCATCTGTGTGGTTTCTCAGCCTTTGTTTACAAAGACTCGTAAACAAAGACTTCTTATAAATAGAGCCAAGGATAAATAAATGTGATAGTATATCTAGGTTTTAAATAATTTGGTTCAAAATACTTGCCGTGCCAATAGGATCCTGGGTTGTGACTTTTCACCAACATGTTGATTCTGTCTAGTGGCACAAATGCCTGGGGCCAAACAGCCTGCATTTACTCCATAAATGAGGAGGACCTGGAAGAAGGCCAGAGTCCTTTGTCTAAAACAAAGCAGGATGCAGTGACCCCGTCAGGCACGCTAGAAAAATCCACCTGTTGATAGGATAGGTACTTTTTCTCTAAGAAAAAATTGATATTCTGTTACCTTCATTTCTTTGGGGATAAGTCACTTGTGTAGCTTCAAATCTCTGGCATGCCTTGCTAATTTGAACAGTTTTCTGATTTATTTATGATTCCAAGTTTTCCTAGAATCAGATACCCTTTAATACAGTCCAATTGTTACTGGCAGGATTTGTTACCTTCGTTATCTTTTGGGCCATAAGAGATCCTTACTTTAAAATTTGGAAATCCTATTTATTAATCCTCTGAGAAGGCTTTTCTATGCTGACTTGTTTCCCTTCATCAAGGAGTAACATTCGAATCTCTTTTATGTAGGTGATTGAGTCTGTCTCTGTGGATCAGATTACGATATTGCAAAACCTTCATTACTAAGTCATTTTAGAGCCTTTACCATGCAAAATTAACATGTTAAAGATGAAATGAAACTTGCTGTTTAATTTACTGTTTCACAGTCTTTTTATACTAGTTCGAAAGCCCTCTTGAAGAGGAGGCATGGCAAGTCCCAATGAACTTGAGTCATTATATCCTGTGACAGGCTCCATAGTAAATGACTTCTGATTGATGTGAAGCCTGATGCTTAGAGACTAATGACAGATACAGTATTGCAGGGCCTCGCTTGCATCACTACTATTATCAAATGAAGCTAGGGGCTTAGCAGAGGGCTGGGCTCAAAAATAACGTGTCATTGATAATACCAATGGTTTGTAAAGTTTTCAAAAATACAATCCTGGGGGCGGGGAAAAGGTACTTTTAAATAACTCTAGGGATTCAAGAGATTTAAAAATTACTTTTCTTTAAAATTTCACTCTTTACCAACAAATCACAAACCCACCATAGTTATAAAGTAGAGTTTACTGACCAGTAGAAGCAAGAGTTTTTGCAAGAAAAGCAAAACTTTAAAAGAAGGAGAACAAAATTAAGGGCTCTGGAAGGTAGAATATCATGTCTTAAGGCTTTGGAATTAGACAAAATCCTAATTGTTCTACATTCCTTCAGTGTGACTTTTGGTCACTTATCCCCTAACTTATCCTCTAAGTTGATCCTTCTCCCCTGTTCTCCAGTCACAAAAGTCACTGCCTCCCAGGGGTGGGAGTGAGGGGGGCCCATGCACACATCCAGATCTTGATTCTAAGGGAAATTCTTTCAAATGGAAACAAAAGGAGAAGGGAGTAACTTATCCCCAACTGAGAAAAACGTGGTCTCTGTTCTCATGGACTTTGCGATGACATCAAAAACCTTGCATTTGTTGCATTTGTATAACTTTAACTTCATTAATAGAGTTCCATTAAAATAATTGTAAGTGGCACGCATCTTGTAATAGGAAACTCAGTGTCGTGTGTTCATTTCATCCATTTAGAAATGTTGCAGTTCTAATACGATAAAAATAAAACCTTGCCAATTCACAGTATGCTAATTCAGTATGTTAATAATTGAAACAGGGACTGGTATGAAATGTGCTTCTCCTCCATTCATGAGGACAGGGTTTTCTAGTTGAGTTAACAGTGCTGAAAGATATACAGGGGAGAGGACCTGCTTTAGAGAATAATCATGGCAAGTCACTTCTGTTCTTCAGGTGGATTATTAAGTCATATTCAAATGTCATGTTTAGAAAGGGCTACTTTTCAGATCTTTATGATGTAGATTCTCCTTTATTGTGTAATTTGCCTGTTTGAGTGGTTTTAATATGTCAAATCCTTTTGTATTTGGAACTATTATTATTTAGATGGACTACACGGTAAAGTTGTATGTAATATATATAATGCCTTAATGCTGGAATAGCAAATGCTGCCTTTCTCTGTTACTGTGTGTTTATCTTAGCATCCCTGAGTTGATCACTTACTTGGAGGTGGGCAGTACCATGTCTTTATTTTCCTCTTGTCCTCATAGTACCTCACTAGTGCTAAGTATAAAGTAGGTGCTGATACATATATCTTGTCGGGTTGTTAAAAACAATTGGTAGGTTTTTATGTGGAAAAGTTACTCTTGAACTCAGACTCAGGAAGTGGAAGGGTTCTCTGGACTCTTAGGTAGGTTGCCAGTTGAATTTCCTTATCATCGACTTGTTTCTCATCTATACCTAGTTCTTCCTTCAGTCACCATAAAAGTCTTATATTCTTGAAATTTGACATTTCAACGAGAGAAAGCATTGTGGTTGACTTTAAATGGAAGCAGTTATAGTGTATATGTGAATCTTTTAGCCACTCATTGCTTCCTAAGTTTCAGGATTTTCTTGGTGAGGGGGTATGAGGAATGGTGACAAGTGTAAAGGTTTGGAATACTGGACAGAACCCCATTTAAATAAATGGAAGTACTACTTACTTATTGGGAAACATAGAACAAATTACTTAGTCCTAGCTCTTTAAATGAGGATTATTCCTAATCATAGGCTTGTGTTAACTAAGGTTGTCTGCATAAGTGCCTGCTGTAATAACACCTGCCATGTAGTAGCTGCTCAATAAATGCCAATACTCTTTATCTCCTGTTGGCATTTAATTACTCCAGTGACCAAATCTCTTAGTCTTACTGGGTTATCTTCCCTTCTGGGATCGGAGAAAAAGGATTTGTACTTCAACTCTGATATTCTAGAAGGATGTCTTTCTTATATGATAAGAAATTGTTATCACTTGTGTTTAGGTACTGTCCACTGGAAATTAGGGATGTCGTTGATAGGTAGAGCATTTGATATTGATTGCCTCCCTATTTTCAAGTGGTTGAGAGCAGGCATATTTGATAAATATAAGAGCATCAGACAGGAGGTGTATTCTAGTAGTTGTGCTTAAGGTGGGTGAAAGAAACCAGCAAGAGCCTTTTCCAGTGATCCAACAAAGCAGAGATCTGGCTTTCAGCAAAGCAGAAGAGAAAGAACAGACTTAGAGACATCCAGACATTGAGTAGACTGGCTTTATTGACTCTTTAGATTATGGCGCAGGGGCAATGGTCAGTGAAGAGAAGTCAGGGATCTTACATTCATGGGTCACGTGCCCCCATTGACAGTGGTGCTATAATGCAGACTAGGAGAGACCAGAAGTAGCAGGATTTATGGGAAAGATCATACACTGAGTTTTGGACCTGTGGAGTTGGAGGCACTGGGGACATCTAGATGGAGTTGTCTGCTAAGGAGAGAGAGAGAGAAAGAGAGTTGGGAGGTCAGGGGAGAGGTTTAGGACAAGAGAGTGATGTCTGGCCCCCATCACTTCTGTCTACCTGAGGCTTACAACCGGGAGAGTGGGAGGGGTCCCTCTTTTGGAGATGTAGCTGGCAAAGAGAAGAGGCAGAAGGTTGGAGCCCTTGTGTGCACTCCTTTCTAGAAGCAGCCAAAGGAAACTCAGCCCCTAGATGTGAATTGAGAATCCAGATTTCCTTTTAATGATTTACACATGACTGGTTTCCCCAAAGAAATTGATAAGTCAACTGTTTGGAACTGAAAAGCCAAAGCTGGAAAGAAACCACAGTCCTCGAAGTCAGCTCTTCTGTGTCTGATTGACAGACTGATGGGTCCCCTGAGTCCGTCGGAGACCTTGCATTTCATCACGCTGCACCCTTCCAGGAACTCGCTTTCTCCAGAAGCTGTACTCCATGGTGGTTATGTACTCAGGCCAAACCACAGGATTCAGTTCACAAAATAAAAGTGCTATAGATGGCTGCGGAGAAATAGAAGACTCTAAATGCTGAAACAGAAATACAGAATTAAAGGTGTTCCCGTCGTGGCACAGTGGTTAACGAATCCGACTAGGAACCATGAGGTTGCAGGTTTGATCCCTGGCCTTGCTTAGTGGGTTAAGGATCCAGCATTGCCATGAGCTTTGGTGTAGGTTGCAGACACGCCCTGGATCCCGCGTTGCTGTGGCTGTGGCGTCCGCCAGTGGCTACAGCTCCGATTCAACCCCTAGCCTGGGAACCTCCATATGCCATGGGAGCGGCCCTAGAAAAGGCAAAAAACAAAAAACAAAAAAACCCACAGAATTAAAAATAGTTGTTAGCCATCTTCAACAAATGCATAAATATGTTTATAATTAGAGAGAATGACCTAGGACATGTGGAAATTGTGACTTAATCTTCTCAGTACTTTTGAGAGCTATTGAAAAAGCAAATACTTCTTCATCAAATTTTGCTTAAAACCTTTCCCCTTTCTAGTTATTGATACAACTGTATCAATACCATCATTATTATGATTAGCTGTCATTAAAGCTGTTTATTGCCTGGGACCCTAGGCAGGCTACCTAACTCTCCTGGCTTTCATGCATAACATGGAGATAATATCATTTATTGAAATAAATGATACGGCATGAGTAAAGCCCCCTTTGATAGTACCCGGGACATATAGGCACTCAATCCAGTGTAGATATTGTTATCAACAGGAAGAGGGAAGGGAGAGAATTTCTGAGGTACTGGGTAGGCCCTGGAAGTGAGAGTAAAGTGATTAAAGATGATGGAGATGTGTGCGCAGAAGTGACAATGCTTACGGGTGCCATTATCAGAAAAGTGAATAGTGACAGAGGAAGAAGGGGGTCTGTGATGGTGTTTGGTTGTCCTTGAGGAAGAATGAAAAATGGTGGGAAAGATCCTGGAACATACACTGGCCACCCCCGAGGGTTGCTCATAGCTTGTGACAGTTGGATGTTTGGGGCTCAGGGCGTACCTCACTCAGATGATTTGTCAAGTGCTGTATGCTCTGATTGTCTCGCTTGTTTTTGTTTTAGTTTTCTGAAATCAGACATCGTTGGCTTGTAGGATAGAATGAGAATGGTGATACGAAAAAGGAAAGTATGAGATTCGGATTCAAAGGATCACTAGCTAAAAACGTCGATGAAAACTTACAAACTGGTGACTTAGTAACATTAATCTTGGAAACTGAAAGATGAAAGTTCATTTAAAACAAAACAAGGAGTTCCCGTCGTGGCTCAGCAGAAATGAACCTGACTAGTATCCATGAGGATGTTGGTTCAATCCTTGACCTCGCTCAGTGGATTAAAGATCCGGTGCTGCCGTGAGCTGTGGTGTAGGTCGCAGACACAGCTCAGATCTGGCATTGCTGTGGCTGTGACTGTGACACAGGCTAGTGGCTATGGCTCTAATTCAACCCCTAGCCTGGGAACCTCCATGCCTCGGGTGCAGCCCTAAAAAAATAAAAATAAGAAATAAACAACAGAAAAAGACAAAATAAAGAAGACAGAGCTTAAGGGAAAACAAGGAGACGGTCCAGTTAAAAAATTGAGTAGTACATGCTGATTAAGTAGCTCAAAACATACCTTTCACAAATCAAGATGATATTAGGGTCAGTAACCCTTTGCTTTCAAATCCTGGCCATCACACATGGGGTGGGGGCTGGCTGCAGGGCGTGTGTTAGGACTGTCAGCATCTGTGTCCTTCCTCCTCAGATCTAATCTGATGGCTTGGACTTGACAGACCAAAAACATGACAGTAAAGTTTGGTGGATCAACTTAAGATTACCAACTTTTAGTTCTGGCAAGAAAGTACATTTTAAAAATTACATCTATTATCATCATAAAAAAGAGGACATTTAACATTGAAAGCAAAGACATCACACACATACGCATGTACATAAAGACGCGTGCGCACGCACACACATGCAAACAAGAGGAAAGAGCATTGTAAAAAGCAGCTTTTAACTCAAGTTATCTCTATGAACAGTTTTCCATAGTGTCCTCATTTCCCCTTCTTTTTATTGTGAACTGGTGAAATAATTGTGCAGACAAGCACAGAGGTAGGGCCAGAATTTGGAAAGTGCTGGTTCCAGCTTTCCGGACCACCCAGCTCCCAGGTGACCGGCACAGGACAGCTCAGGAGACAGAAATCCTGCCACTTCCACTGCTACAAGCCCAGTGCTGAAAAGACTGACACTTTTTTCCAGACCACTTTGTGCCCCAAAGTCGATTTATCAAAAGGAGCTTTGTTGCCAGGGAATTTTTTCTTTCTTTCTTTCTCGAGACTAGGTTGTGTTGGGGAGGAGGGTGAGGGTAGGAGGGATAAAAGGTAGCTAGTGGAACATAAGAAGGTGAAATTTTAAATACCTATGTCTTTATGCCACTATACAGGCAAGTGTATGTTAGATTCTAACATAAGGTAATAGTGTATTGTATCAGAATGGGAATAATGTCTGTCTTCATCAGTTGTTTGGTCTTTAAAACAAACAAACAAACAAACAAACAAAAAAACACCCAAGCATTTTCTGGGCTGTGGAACTTTAAAGAGGACAGTTTGCTGTTTCTATGGGAATCGACTCCATTTTTTCAAAACATGAATGTGGTAGACACGCTGATTTTTTTAATTAACAGAAAAATTTGCTAATCTGAAGATTATTAAGAGAAGTCTTCTTCATCAGTGTTTGTGTTACTGGGAAGAGAATGGATGTGTGGACATGTAGAACTGAATCACTTTGTTATACAGCAGAAATTATCATAACCTTGTAAATCTACTTCAATACAACTTCAATACTTCAATACAACTTTAAAAAATAAAAAAAAAACAGAAAAAGACATTAGCAGAAAAACAAAAGAGATGATAAAAACTTAAAAACTTGGCATGGCAGCAGTTTTATCAGCAAGGAAAATGATAAAAGTTAAAATGTGGAAGAAAAAGATGTACCACGATTCTTTTATTTTAAAGGAACTACAGATGACTTTGGTTGATAAATTTTATAAATTTAGAATTATTTTGTATCAGTAGCTGAATATTTAGGAACACAACTTTTATTTATTTTTTCCTTTAAAAATTTTAATTGAAGTATAGTCGACCAACAATGTTCCAGAAAGACACTTTTATTTTATTTTACTTAACCTTATTTTTCTTTTTTGGCCACCCCGAGGCATGTGGAGCTCCAGCGCCAGGGATCAGAACTGAGCCACAGTTTTGACCTACACCACAGCTGTGGCAATGTGGATCTTTACTCCAGTGCACCGAGCCAGGGATAGAACCTGCATCCTGGCTCTGAAGAGACACTACTGATCCTGTTGTGCCACTTTTTAAAATGAGTTTGACTTGGACTTATTCCTGGGCTGTTGACTCCGGTGTTATAATTTGCAGGCTTTGCAGTTTTTAGATGTTAAACATACATGTCTGGTGTTGTAGAAAATATTGATGTAGGATTACAGATTTAAGAAAAGCAAAATATAAAAGAGCTGATTAGTCACCAATTCCCCTCTATATAGACTGTATGTGCTGCTCTTTGCCCAGACATGAGAAAATACGTCTTTGCCAGCTGTCTTATTCTTGTTCTATAACTCTGTGTGTGTGTGTGTGTGTGTGTGTGTGTGTGTGTGTGTGGTTTTGGCTGAATTTTCTGTCCGGAGTTGGGGTTAGAAATCAGATTTTACTCACTTTACAATTCCTCGTTGTTTCAATAAGTCACGGTGTCGAATGTCATATTCAGACGTCTCTGGTGGCCTTTGAGCTCTGAATACCTCTCAGAGATGCCCACACTGAAGATTCAGTTTCAGTGACTCCCCAGGCCCAGGGTGGGCAGTGGGAGCTGGGTGTTCTCAGGTGGGTGGAGGAGCACCTCAGGGCCCACCAAACCTGGGTTGTCACCCCGGAAGGCAAGCCCAGGGTCCCATTCCCCGACCCCATCACATCATCGTCCCCCACCTTGCCTAAACCTCCCCATCAGCTGTCCAAGGAGAATCACGCAGAAGGAAGGGTAGTCACCACAGACACTCAAGGAAAATGTTGGGGTGACTCCCCGCTAGCAGCAGGGGGGCTCCCAATGAAGCAGTTAGAACTAAGGGGTCTTCTTCTCTTCCTTGCTCTCTCCTGCCCCCAGTGCTGCTGCCAGTGGCCAGCATGAAAATCCTCATTTGGGCTGAGGAGAAAAATTCATCCATGAAACATAAGCCTTTTCCAACAAAGCCACTCATGCTGCAGAAGGACTCCCAGCTTCCCCCAGGAGTAGAGGACATTATAAATACTCCTTGCCCCCTCACATGTGATCCATGAACAATTCCTGTTCCTCGGGCCTTTGGCTGTCCCGTTATGATGGAACTGCTGTAGCTCCGCCATACCACATGAGAGATATGGTCTGACATATATGATGGTAGCATTGTCTTCACAGGTCTCTTTCTGGTGGACCCGTCGGGTGGCATCCTCTGTGAGGAGGCTATTAGAATTGGGGGTCAAATTGTTCATGGCTGGGTGTAAAATTGTCAGAATATAACGTTTGAGAGTTTTGCTTCTGGTGGAATTTTTTGAGTTGTTAGAGTCCAGAAACTAGTCATGTTCAGATAGGAACCAATTTGAGTGACACCCTCCTAGGGACCATGAATGGCAACAAATGAAGTACAAAGAGGAGGACTGGACATATTTGAGTAAAATTCTCAGGCCACACCTGTTTCTTGTCTAAGTTGTCATGGCCTCAAGCCAAGGCTAATGGGGGGGGGGGTTGTCTTTGAATCACCCACTGCTTCTCTAGGTATGGTGGAGATGGAAGAGAGAGGGTCAGAAAGGGATGCAGGGAACTTGGTGATTAAATTTGATGCTAATTATCTGGTTTGCAGACAGTGTGGCTGCTTCTTCTCCTGGTCCTTCTGACACTGATGACAAAGCACATTAGTCCTCGTGCCACAGTGTGGACTTGGCAAAGGAGAGAATGGCACCCATGTCAATCATTTTAGTTTCTGGTTCATAAATCCAAAGCAGATACTGTGCTAAGGAGGCCAGGGACACAAAGAAAGAAGCAAATTCTAGTCAACATGTCTGTCTGCAATTTTCACAGAGGTGGGAGAGAGGAAGTTGTTTGGTGTTGGAGTTTTGGGGGAGATGGATGAGCTGAAATGATACCTTTTTTTTTTGTCTTTTGTCTTTTTTGTTGTTGTTGTTGTTGCTATTTCTTGAGCCACTCCCGCGGCATATGGAGGTTCCCAGGCTAGGGGTCGAATCGGAGCTGTAGCCACCGGCCTACGCCAGAGCCACAGCAACGCGGGATCCGAGCCGCGTCTGCAACCTACACCACAGCTCACGGCAACGCCGGATCGTTAACCCACTGAGCAAGGGCAGGGACCGAACCCGCAACCTCATCGTTCCTAGTCGGATTTGTTAACCACTGCGCCACGACGGGAACTCCTGAAATGATACCTTTTTGAGGCTGAATTGAAAAAAAAAAAAATCTCAAACAACATCCTAAAATAAACATAAGCCTTTATCAAAGGAAAACTAGGATTTGCTTCTATTATTTACAATGCCTATTTATCATTTATTTATTACTATGATTATTGAAACTCTAACAAGTAATTACAGTACAAAGAAGATTCCACTTCTGAACAGGATGGAATAAGCACTTTCTTTCCCATGGAATGCAGCTAGGAACCCTGGACAGAGCACCTCTGGGATTGAAAAGTAAATGGTAGCAGGCAGACTGGAGAGGAGATAAGAATTTGAAGTCCCACCAAACTGGTTGTGCATTTCCTGTGTCCCCATCTCTAGCATCCCCTGGCATAGACTCAGACTTAGCCCAAAGCCCAGTAGAGCACGTTGATATGGACCAAAGATCTTCAAGATCAAAGGCCTTGCTTTCTGGCCTGAGGAGCAGGAAAGCAGACTCCTATGTTCAGAGGGAGTGTTTCCTCTTTTGTCCAGCCTGCAGTCAGCCCTACAGAGACACGGCAGCAGGAGGTGCCAGGTAGTCATCTAAAACTGTGCAGGTAGGGGAGCCCCCCTCTCTGATGAGAGCAACTGTAATCCTGAGGGCATGGGGTGAGTTCCCATTGCTTTTTCCCCCTTTCGGTCTTCCCACCACTGGGTACCCAGCTGAGACACAGTTGCTGAAAGTAGCTGCTGGGCCAGGATGCTAAAGCCCCAGCCCCCAGCAGAAGGACCATGAAAGGGGGTCCAAGGGAACTGGGAAGCATCAGGAGATCAGAGAGAGGAGGGAGCTGGGAAGAGTGATCACATAAAATGTAGGAGCTCCTGGGCTCAACTGGCAGCTGTGCATGTGTGGATCTGACCCTGAGTGGCCTTCCAAGCTCTTTGAGAACTGAATTGCAAACTAGACCAACTCAGAGGTCTCAGACTGACCACTGAATGGTGTACCCAGGGGACAGATCCAAATAGCCCTGCAAAGGCTTTGATCGCACTGACATTCAAACCCCTCCTGACAAGGAGATTTGGAAATTGCAGCCAGAACCTAACCAAGTTGATCATCTTCTTAAAAGGAAATAAAAAGTCAATGTCTTCCTTAGAATGTAAAGACTTAAACTCACATGACGTAATAATTAATATTACTCAAAATTCCTCCATATATGAGGAATCATGAGCTGTCACATGTTAGACTTACTAGACAGATTTTTAAATCAGTGATTACAGTGACGATCCAAGAACTGTGGATAAACACCCCTAAAAAGAATGGAAATGCTGGAGTGGAAAGGAATAGAGGGTATAATGTAGAACCAAGGTAGGATTTTGAAACTGAAATTATGTATTATGAATACATATAAATATATGATAGTCAAATAAAAGCCACAAATTGTCAATATAAGGAGTGAAAGATGTGTCACTGAAGACCCCATAGACACTGAAAGTATAACAGTTCCTGTAGTGGCTCAGGGGTTAACTAACCTGACTGGTAACCATGAGGCTGCAGGTTCAATCCCTGGCCTCACTCAGTGGATTAAGGATCTGGTGTTGCCGTGAGCTGTGGTGTAGTTTGCAGACATGGCTCTGATCCCACATTGCTGTGGCTGTGGCGTAGGCCGGCAGCTGTAGACCCCTAGCCTGGGAACCTCCATATGCCGCTGGTACGGGCCTAAAAAGACAAAAGACAAAAAAAAAATTGTAACAAGCATAAAGCTACAAACAGCTCTATGCACATAAATTCAACAATATAGATGAAATAGACCAAACCCTAGAAAGAACATCCTATCGAAACTCACCCAGAAGAAATAAATTACCTGAATAATCCTATATCCTTTAAATATATTTAATTTATAGTTAAAACTTTACCCTTCCCCCAACCAAAACCAAAGACACATCCAGATAGAATTCTGAAGAATCCAATTCTACATGATCTCGTCCCCAAAATAGAGGAGGAGGCAACATGTCTCAACTCATGTATGAAACTAGCATTATCTTTATGCCAAAACCAAAGATACTACAATAAAATAAAACCACAGACCAATGTCTCTCTTAAACATAAATGGAAAAATCTTCTGCAAAATATTAGAAATTAAATCCAGCAATATATAAAAATAATAAATTGCGACCAGGTGGGGAATAGCTCTGGAATGCAAGGCATTTGAAAACCAATCAGTATAATACATCATATTAATAGACTAAAGAAGAATAATATCAGTTGATTCAGAAAAAGCAATCAATGAACTTCAATGTCCATTCCTGACAAAAACTCTTAGTCCAGGACTAGCAGGCACCTGCCTGAACCTGATAAAGAATAAAGGTCTGCACTAACATCATTCTTAATAGAGAAAGACTGAATACTCTCCCTTTAAGTCTTAAGAACTAGGCAAGGATGATCAATTTCACCATTCCTACTTAACATCATACTGGACTGCCTTTTAAAAATTCCTTAAGGAATTCCCATCGTGGCTCAGTGGTTAATGAATCCGACTAGGAACCATGAGGTTGCGGGTTCAATCCCTGCCCTTGCTCAGTGGGTTAAGGATCCGGCTTTGCCGTGAGCTGTGGTGTAGGTTGCAGACGCCGCTCGGATCCCGAGTTGCTGTGGTTCTGGCGTAGGTCAGCAGCTATAGCTTCAATTCAACCCCTAGCCTGGGAACCTCCATATGCTGCAGGAGCAGCCCAAGAAATGGTAAAAAGACAAATGCATAAATAAATAAATAAAAATTCCTTAAAAAAAAAGCATGAAATGCTTACAAGTTGTAATAAAACTGCTCCAATTTGCAGACATGATTGTCCATGTAGAAAATCCCAAGAAATCCACAAAAAACAAACAAACAAACAAAAAAAAACAAACAACAACAACAAAAAACACCTCCGAGAACTACATTGTTGGTCGGATTGCAAAATTGTATAGCCAGCCTGGAAAATAGTTGGGTAGTTTCTTACAAAGGTGAATGCACCCTTACCATATGACCCAACCAACGAGGTGGATGAATTTTGGTAGCATTATGCTGAGTGAAAAAAGGCAGTCTCAAAACGTTACATGTGTATGATTCCATTTATATGACATTCTGGAAAAGACAGAATGCTAAGGACAAGGAACATTTCAGTTGTTTCTAGAGATTGGGGACATGTAAAGAGCAGCATGAAGTTTTGGGGGGTGTAAAAATGATGGAATTGCTCTATATCTGACTCTATCTTGACAGTGATGGTGGCTGCAGAGATCTCCATATGTGCCAACACTCATAGAACAGATCATTAAGAAGAAATTCTTTGATTTTGTACGTGTTCACTTTTAAAATTATGTTTTAAAAATTACAGGTTTTCATGGTCAAAGTGAGTGATACCTTACATTCTTATCAATTAACCAGATCAGTATTGTCCAGTTAGAACTTTCTGAACTGATGGCAATGTTTTCTATGTGCTATATCCAGTATGATGACCCCTAGCACTGCGTAGCTATTGAGCACTTGAAACAGAGGAACCAAAATTGTAATTTTTTTTTTTTTTTTTTGCTTTTTAGGGCCACACCCATGGCATATGGAAGTTCCTAGGCTAGGGGTCAAATTGAAGCCACACCTGCCGGCCTACACCACAGCCACAGCAACACCAGATCCAAGCTGCATCTGTGACCTACACCACAGCTCACAGCAATGCCGGATCCCCGACCCACTGAGCAAGGCCAGGGATCAAACTTGAATCCTCATGGATGCTAGTCGGATTCTTTTCTGCTATGCCACAACAGGAACCCCCTTAATTTCATTCAAATTAAGTAGCCACATGGGGCCAGTAGCTACACTGAGCAAATATATAATCACTGTACCCCCAGATAACCATGAAATTCTCTTGTTTTCATCCATTCATTACTGAGAGATACAAGAGAAGTATGATTGGCATGTATTTTTTGACATTAGGATTGTATGAGTTTTTCCTAGTTTTATAAACACCTTATGAATAAAGGTGTATGATCTAACTTCCATGAGATGATGTGTGAAGATGACTCCGAGGATTGACCTGTAATGTCGGCAAAAGAAATTAGTGGATACATAGCATTTTGTGATAATGAACTCAAATCATGTTTTGTTTTCGGTCAATAAATATTTGATCATTTTCGGTGTTGAAACCACTGTTTTCTTTTTTTTATAATGATTTTTATTTTTTCCTTTATAGCTGGTTTACAGTGTTCTGTAAATTTTCTACTACACAGTGAGGTGACCCAGTCACACATACATGTATACATTCTTTTTTCTCACATTATCATGTGATAAGTGACCAGACATAGTTCCCAGTGCTATACAGCAGGATCTCATTGCTTATCCATTCTAAAGACAACAGTTTGCATCTATTAGCCCCAAATTCTCAGTACCTCCCCCTCCCTCCCCCTCCCTCTTGGCAACCACAAGTCTATTCTCCATGTCCATGATTTTCTTTTCTGTGGAAAGGTTCATTTGTGCCATATATTAGATTCCAGATATCAGTGAAATCATACGGTATTTGTCTTTCTCTTTCTGACTTACATCACTTATTATGAGAGTTTCTAGTTCCATCCATGTTGCTGCAAATGGCATTATTTTGTTTTTCATGGCTGAGTAGTATTCCATTGTGCATATATACCACACCTTCTCAGTCCAACCATCTGTTGATGGACATTTGGGTTGTTTCCATGTCTTGGCTATTGTGAATAGTGCTGCAATGAACATGCAGGTACATGTGTCTTTTTCAAGGAAAGTTTTGTCTGGATAGATGCCCAAGAGTGGGATTGCTGGGTCATATGGTAATTCTATATATAGATTTCTAAGGTACCTGCATACTGTTTTCCATAGTCGTTGTACCAATTTACATTCCTACCAATAGTGTAGGAGGGTTCCCTTTTCTCCACACCCTCTCCAGCATTTGTTATTTGTGGACTTACTAATGATGGCTCTTCTGACTGGTGTGAGGTGGTACCTCATAGTAGTTTTGATTTGCATTTCTCTAATAATCAGTGATGTTGAGCATTTTTTCATGTGCTTGTTGGCCATCTGTATATCTTCTTTGGAGAAATGTCTAGTCAGGTCTTTTGCCCATTTATCAATTTGAAACTACTGTTTTCAAGCACTGTTTGGGGCACTGAAGGTACAGTCTGAACCCTGTGCTCATTCTGGGAATAGGGATAGTGTAGCCTTTAACAGTCAGCTCAGGGTACATTGAAGTAGCAGGAAAGCAGTCTATGGAAGGTACCTCAACTTCCCAGAAGCGTGTGTTGGCCTAGCTCTCTCCTTCTGACAGGATCTACGGGAGGCTGTCAGAAGTACAAATATTACCCAGGCACGTTGAGTTCAGCTTCGGGATGGAGAGGTTGAGCCGATATTTCTTTACTTTCCAGTCCATCTGGACTTAGTTTGTCATTTTCCCCCTCTTATTCATAGTTTTCTTGGGGAAGTATTGTGATACCTCCTTTTCATGTGTATTTACTTTTCATTCCTTAGTTAATTAGAAGCACCTTGAGGTCAGAGGTCAGTTCTGGAGATATGTCTCCTTTGGAAAAATATGGCAGCCTTTGCAACTTTCGTATCCCTGCCTCCCAATTCCATCTTACAGAGGAGGAATGCAACCCACAGAGAGGATAACTTGGTCATAATTAAATAAGCCAGTGATAAAGTAATTCAGTTTCTTAGCTCTTTGACCTTCTAACTAATTCCAGCTAAAAGAGCTCTAGGACTCAATAATGGCATATCTTTAAAGCAGCAGAAATACTCATGATAACTTTGAACGCTAATTGGGAAATACCACTTTTAGGTGTATTTTCAGATGTAGTTGTTGCTTCTCAAATTGGGGGCATATTTGCCTCCAGGGACCGGGGGCCCTGCACTGCAGGTTTATACAACCTCAAGATCAAGGCTTCCTGGAGGACAGCCTTCCTGGAGGGTCAGTTCACTTGTAAATTTTGGAAAGTAATGTTGAATGGTGTTCAATGGAAACAATTTTTAAAAGTTTATTATTAGGAAAAAACAATACATTAGAGAGTATAATGCATAGCTTTACGAATTTCAGCAAGACTTCAAAACAGAATATTTTTTTTTCCTGCATATTTCAAACTTCCCTGGACATCCCATCATTATCTTCTGCAATTGAAAGATACCAAGTAGAGGAGTTCCCTTGTGGTTAAGGATCTGGTGCTGTCACTGCAGTGGCCCATGTCGCTGCAGTGGCCCATGTGGCTGCTGTGGCCTGGGGACTTCCACATGCTGCAGGCGCTGGCAAAAAAATAAAATAAAAAAATAAAAAAAATAAGTAGGGGGAGTTCCCCTTGTGGCTTAGCAGGTTATGAGCCCAACTAATATCCATGAAGATATGGGTTCAATCCCTGGCCTCGCTCAGTGGGTTGGGGATCCATTGTGGCCCTGGGTTTTGATGTGGGTCACAGATGCCATTCGGATCTGGCATTGTAGTGGCTGTGGTGTTGGACCAGCAGCTGTGGCTCCAATTTCACCCCTAGCCTGGGAGCTTCCTTGGGCCACAGGTGTGGCCCTAAGCAGCGAAAGAGAGGGAAAAAAAAAGACTAAGTAGAAAGGTCTCAGATATATTCAGGTGTGTTGGAAATGAATAATCCAGAAATCCAGATGCCATTGTAATAAAGTTATAATGGAGAAGGGTAACTTTACATTTTCCCACACTTTTTCATAGTTTTCTTACCACTTACTATCAAAACATCATATTTAAACTCTGTCTCTTAAACTGAAAACTCACAGGCTCTCAGTTTTCCTCACTTTACTTTCATCTTTGCCTCTTTGAATCTTGACTAAGAGCAGAAAAATAATCTATCCCATCGTGCAGTATGGGAAATTGTGCATCCTTAATTTGTAGTGTGAGTTTGAGTTTCTTTGAATAGATGGTGCAAGGTGTTGTGGAGTCAGGGAGAGATGTTTACACTGAGAATCAGGAGCTCTGGTGCTGATGCTGGCTTTGTTCCTTACTCTGAGTAACCTTGGGCAAGTCATCTTTGCCACCTAGACCCTAGGATTATCTTCAGTCAAGTGATAATGTACTAGATGACCTTCCATGTCTCCTCTGGCTCAAAAATGCCATTATTCATGTTCCTAATCCTATGAGAATTGATTGATCCAAAGGCATTTGATAATTTTTTTAAATTACACAGAATAGCCATGCTCTTCACTTTGAGTTCACATTGGTGCTCTCTAACATTCGTAGGAATGCCAAATGTATTTATTGCTCTTGAAATATTTGCCTATATAGTGTTGCATCATATTTAACTTTAATTGAAAATTTTTTCCCTTGTAATAAAAATGCACATAAATCCTGGGCTATAAAGGCATTGAAAACTTTGAAACTTTCTGTTTTTGAAAGCACTTTCCTTGAAGTTCTAATTTGTGCCTTCTCCCCAGCTTTCATGTAACCAGAAAAGTCTGAACTGTTGGTGGTGCCCAGGGATTTTTGTTTGGAGGGTTTCACCTCTTCCCTTTATTTCTCAATTTGAACTAATGTTCTACCTGGGCACTACTCCAAATATCAGATTATCGCCATAGCCCAGACAGTTGGATTGATAGATTCTGGACAAGTTGAGTGTGGTGTACAATATTCCTTTCTTTCTTCCTTCCTTCCTCCCTCCCTCTCTCTCTCTTCCTTCCTTTCTTTCTTTTCTTCCTTCCTTCCTTCTCTCTCTTTCTTTGCTTTTTAGGGCTGCACCCACGACATGGAGCTTCCCAGGCTAGGGGTCGAATCAGATCTGTAGCCGCCTGCCTACACCACAGCCACAGCAATGCAGGATCTGAGCTGAGTCTGCTACCTACACCACAGCTCACAACAACACCGGATGCCCTGACCCACTGAATGAAGCCAGAGATTGAACCCACATCCTCGTGGATACTAGTCGGATTCATTTCCACTGCACCACGATGGGAACTCCTACAAATGCATTTCTGATCGTATTCTGGTATTTCATGCTGGAAATTTTGGGCTGTCCCTTTGTGAAACTGGAAAGCCCCTTATATCTCTGTGTTTCCTCTCTGTACTGTATTTAAGCACTCTTCATCTAGTTTGGTCTCTCAATATTAGGCTCTTCCCTTGACTCAGTAATTAAATATGTCTCTCTTTGGATGCATCCCATATCCTGTTGCCAGAGTAATCTAAATCTTCAGCATCAGTAGCATCTCCCCCCTGTAAAAACCTCTCATGCCTTTCTCCTAGAATGTCATGTTCTTCCAAATCTTATCTCAGCCTGACTTACTCTTTGGCTTCGTCTCTACCATCCCCTTCATGTGTCTTCCTGTGCCAGACGTGTTCCTAAACATCCTGTCTTCCACCCACGTGGTCACTATGGATGTTACTTGGAAAGACATCCTCAACGTTTCTCTTCCCTTTTCCTTCCCTCAAGAGCAGCCTCCTTCCTGAAACACGGCCCCGTTCCTGCCTGGCTTCCTTGCCATCTCTCTCTTCTCTCCAAAGTAACCATCTCTCTTTGTTCTCCTGCTACTCTATCCTGCTTTGCCTTGAATGACTCAGATACTGATGCAGAACCGTGGGGACAGGAGCTGTAACTTCTTCATCCTTGTACTGATCTCAGCAAAAGCAGAGTGTCTTACCTGTTGCACATTGTATCTAATGTATGTTTGTTGAGTTGAACTACATTGTATTAGCATGAATTTAATAAGATGTTGCTGCAGAGGAGGACTTTCCCCCTTCCCTATTGGTACAGTTTTGCAAAGGGGAGAGAGCCCTGGCATCACTTCTTTCTGCCTGGTGATGGGAAGTGGAGAGGTCCCCCAGGGAAGCATCATCTGACTATATAGTCAACATATATTCCCTCTCATGAGCTGTCATAAGCTTATAAATGCTTGCTTTTAGAGAATGTGGGATTCGCATGGGGGTAATGCTTCTTAGGAAGGAGATTTATTAATGGCTTTAATAAATGAAATTGATCACAAGTATAAGGTGGATCATTTTCTTATTCATTAAAAGATTTCTAAATCTGATCTTGGGTCATCCCTTCTTGCCTCCTTTCCCTTGGCTCCCCAGTAAGAACCTTCTGCCCTTACCTCACTGTCCCCCACCTACCCCCCACCAGTACTTCCATACCTGGTTCATACTTCCTCTCTCCAGGTCATTCATTCATTCATTCATTCAGCACAGATTTAGTGCCTGCCATCCACTAGGCTCTCTTGAAGAACACATCTGAGAACAGAGCGTGCAGAAACCCCTCTCTTCACGGTGCTCATGTTCTAACTGATGGCACACCCTTTTCCTTTGGTCCAGATTCTAGGTTGAACCTGCTCTTCCCTTGAAACCATTCCTAGCTGCTTCAGCCCAGTCACTTTCTTTCTTTTTTTTTCTTTTTTCTTTCTTTTTTTTTCTTTTTTTCTTTTTTTTGTCTTTAGGGCCGCACTCGAGGCATTTGGAGGTTCCCAAGCTAGGGGTCCAATTGGAACTGAACCACCATCCTATGCCAGAGCCACAGTTATGCAGGATCTGAGCTGTGTTCGCAACCTAACACCACAGCTCATGGCAACACCAGATCCTCAACCCACTGAGCAAGGCCAGGGATCGAACCCTCATCCTCATGGATGCTAGTCTGGTTCAGTCACCACTGAGCCACAAAGGGAACCCCCCAAGCTCTTTCTCATGAATTTTTAGAGGTGCCTATTAACTGTTCCTCCCCTTTGACAGATACTCTCTTGTCTTCATGGCACTTTTTACCTGTAAATACCTTATCTCCTCAAGAGCATTAGAAGCTTCTTTGAGAGTGGAGATCGTGTCATATGTTCATGAAAAAGTCTGTGTACCAATGCATATGCCCTGCATTGTATATACTCTCTTAAACATTTGCAATTAGGCACCCAGTAAATATTTGTAATTGATTTAAGGAGATTTGTGGCTCTTCTTTACCAAGTACAGAGTCACTCTAAGACATGCTGTACCATTAGTTATCCAAGCAGGTTTTTAACTTTACTTTTTTTAAATTGAGGTATAGTTGATTTATAATACTGTGTTAGTTTCCGCTGTATAGCAAAGTGATTCAGTTATACATATATATGCCTTCTTTTTAAAATATCCTTTTCCATTTCGGTTTATCATAGGATATTGAATAGAGTTCTCTGTGCTATACGTCAGGACCCTGTTGTTTATCCCCTCTGTTTATAATAGCTTATATCTGCCAACCCCAACCTCCCACTCCATCCCTCTCCTCCCACTCCACCTCCTTGGCAACCGCAATTCTATACTCCCAAGCATTTTTAAAGACCCTGAGTGGAGTTCCTATCATGGCTCAGTGGTTAACGAGCCCAACTAGAGCTTGATCCCTGGCCTCGCTCAGTGGGTAAAGGATCTGGCATTGCCATGAACTGTGATGTAGGTTGAAGACATGGCTTGGATACCAAGTTGCTGTGGCTGTGGTGTACGCTGGCAATTACAGTTCTGATTCACCCCTAGCCTGGGAATTTCCATATGCCCCGGGTGTGGCCCTAAAAAGACAAAAAAAAAAAAAAAAAAGACCCTGTGTGACCATGTCACCACGTGGAGCTGAAGCTTCTTCTGCCAAGGAACCAGTCTCATGCCAAACAGGACCTCTGCCCAAACCTCATCCACCAAAGAAATCACCTCTGCAATGTTCTCTATGATGTTTGTAAGTCTCGACTGTAGCACCGAAGCTGTTATTCAAAGGAGCATGAGGTGCCAGGCAGAGGAGGAGCACTGCTAATGATGTCTGTGGTTGAGTCTTGCCTTTATCTCTCCATCAGACTGGTATCAAAGATGTGCCTTTGTTTCTGAGTTGAGGCTAATAAGTGTCCATCATGAAACTCCTCAGTAGGACTGCAAAGTGAGGTTGGGGTTATGGTTTGGGCCAGTCAGTTGTATCCCTTTGCATGGCCATTCTGTAACAGTCTGCAGATGAGGCCAGAACACAGTCCCTCAGGGGCTGTAGAACTGAGCACAGGCGACCCAGCCTGTGAGCTTCACCTCGCTGGCCTCATGTGCTAACCAAGCCAGTTGGCTTCAATTTCAAGGTTCAAATTGAGGGATAAGGTTTTTTTTTTTAAATTGTGTTTTATCTTATGGTTATTTTATTATTAAGAGTCATGAGGCAGACTCTGGTGCCTCCTCTCCCAGGTTCAAATCTTACCCCTGCCACTTAGCAGCTGTAGAAGCTGGAGGAAGGCAGTTAATCTCTTTGGAAATGGTGATGATGATGATGATGATGATGATGATGATGATGATGGAGGAGGAGTTCCTCTGTGGTGCAGCAGCATCCACAGCATCTCTGGAGCATTGGGACACATGTTGCACCCCAGCATTGCCAAGACTCCTGCGGCTTAGGTTGCAGCTGCAGCTCAGAATTGATCCTCGGCCTGGGAACTCCATGTGCCATGGGGCAGCCAAAAAAGAAAAAAAAATTGATGATGATGATCACAGCACTTAGTGGCCCCTAGTAAAGCTTAGATGAGTTTCTTTATATGGGCATAGTAGGCCCACATGTAGATGGAAATGTACATGTTCAGATACTAGAAAATTTGAATACATTTTTGGTTGTAATTTTTCATCCCTTTCCTTTGATGTTTTGTTGTTGTTTTCTTTATCCATGTTCTTAACCTTTTCTGTATTTTAGAGGAGACTTGAGATTTTAGCCATCAAGAGGTGGGCCAGTGACCTAGAGCTTCTTCCCCAGGGGCTCTTAAATTGCCAGGGGTCAAGAGATCTCTAGTTAGATCTTAACTTTTACATAATTACGTCATTGCCTTCTTAAAGTGCAGGGTTTATTAGGCCTCCTTTCAGATGTGCCTCCCAGGAATGGGCTGAATTAGGTGGATTTATAAGGACTACCAACATAAAACTCAGAGAGAGGTGAGTAAGGGTGCAGTGCCTTGGGAGGAGGTGCTGAGGGGGCCATAAGCTGAGTCATTGTCTCGGATGGGAGCCCAGGTGGCACATCTAACAAGAGGAATGAATAGACTGGAAGGGAAAATCACGACCAGTCCATTTCTGAGGAGGCATGTAAGGCATAATTGATGTGGTTTTCTTTTTCTTTTTTTTTTTTAACTGCATGAATGAGACCTGATTGAATAACAGATGACGTGGAAAAAATTGTCTAGGGGTTGAAAGCATGGCAATAACCAAAAACCCACCACAGTCTTAGACCAGGAGAATATAGAGTCCAGAGCGTGGGAGGGGGATATGGTGCCGGGTGGGGGCAGGGCGAGACACAGCTGGGGTCTATCTGGTTCTTCATAGGTCATTTTAAGAGGGAGATTGATATGCCCGATGGAAAGCAAAGGCAGGGAACCATGAGGGCGGAGGATTTGAAAAGTGTCAGAAGGTAGAAGGAGCTGAAGAAGCTTTGTCTAATAATGTTGAGGTCAAATATTCCCAAGGATCCATCAGTGAACATAGAGTATGTACCTTACTTCCAGTGTCCCAAACTGTGGGCAGCTAGAGAAGAGATGGCTTGGAACACAGGGATGGGATTATTATTTGCAGATGTTGGATGAGCTGCCAGACAGAAGGAGGTTATATATTTTCTGGCTTTCCGAAGGCAGGGTAGAAGTCACTGTGTGGGGTTACAGGATTCAGATTGGAGGGGAGGGTGTGTCCTGGCTTGGATGTACCTCAGCTCTATGGGAAGAGGTCCTTGGAGATGGGCTAAATCACAGGTGTCAAGAGAGGGTGTGATTCTCGTGGGGCTTTCGCCTGGGGATCCTTCTAACTAGAGATGCGGCATCATCTTGCTGAGAGCATCATTACACATCTGCACTTCCCAGCTCGGGCTGCATTGTCTATGTCATCTATATTGTCCATTTGCTACTGTGTTGATGAGGATGGGGAGAATTTGCTGGGCAAATATCCTTGGCCACTCAAGTCTATTCAGGTTCTGAGCAGGGGATAATTTATCGCCATCTATTTGGATCCTGAGTGAGCTAGTGGGAAGTACTTGCTTTGCTACTACTGTGTATGGGGGAGTTGGGGCAGTATTATTACTAACACAACAGCATTCCTGGTGTCCTTGATTAGTCTTTTCCTCTTATGAACTCCATTTTTCTCTGGTTTTAATGTGCTGGTAGCTGTTCCTCTCATCCTCTTCTCTCTCCCTAGTCCCACCCCTTCCCTTCTTGATCTGTTCCTGTGTTGTTTCTGGTACTGCAAATAGAGATGAATCATTTGCTCTACGTTTCTGCTGAAAGAAGTTCCTCCGTGTGTATGTGTGTCCATGTGTGTGTGTGTGTGTGTGTGTGTGTGTGTATGTGTAAGTAAATACAATATGTACACGTGCCTATGCATGAGTGATTACACGTGGGGCTCATCAGGAGTGGGGTGGGGTGCGGTGCAAACAGTGCCATGAGAAGGATGTTTTTGCACAGATCTGGAAGGGATTTTTTTTTTTAACCTTACTGCTCTTAGATGCAGAAATTCTAAAAAGGCAAAGAGAAAAAGCAGAGGAGGCTCTGTGATGTAAAAAAAAATCCTCTGAATCATCTGAGCCTGTTCAGTTTCAGTGGTGTTGTGAGCTCCGGAGCATCTCCCGCTGAGGACGAGCTCTTGACACAGTGACCTCATTCCCCACGCTGCCTTCCGAGGCGGCAGGAGCTGCACTGGCTCGCTGGCTGCCTCTGCTGCAAGCCCGCTGCCGGCGTGTCGGCAATGATGAGACCCAGGCTTGTGATGACTTGCCCAGCCACTGGAATTTATGACAAATAGCTCGCTGCTGCAGCTAAACTTTGATCCTGGTACAGTAGGACCGCCTGTTACACACAGGAGGCAGACGTGTCCTTCTCCACAAGAAAAAGCCAGCCTTAAAAAAAAAAAAGAGAGAGAGAGAGAGAGAAAGAAAGGAAAAAAAAGAGAGAGCGCATGTGTCAGGTTTATAATTACAAACTGGTGAGTATATGATGCCGGATCCATGTTAATGTGTGTGTGTATGTTTTCTCCAAGCATCCAGAGGTATGTGCCCTTTTGCCTGTTTTAAGGATGGAAAGGTCTGAGTTGGTGCTCGGTGCTTGGAGGAGGGGTAAGGGCGGGGCCTTTAGAGAGAGAGGAGGGTGTGCCACTGGCTGTCCCCCACCCCCCCTCCCGTGCATTCTCAGGCCCGAGGCCCCCACTGCACAAACAAAGGAGCCCTTACCGACAACCAGAGGCTGCAGCTTTTCTGGGAGTGATGACTCATTTCAGCTCACAAAGGATTCTGGGCAGGGTAATGAGAAGTCAGGTTGGCTGATCCGTTCCTATGACTTCACTTTGCAGAGCACAAGGCAGAAGAGGAGTGACACTGCAGATTCCCCAGGCACTGCAGTGGGCTATTGGCTCAGGACCAGTGGCCGTGGTAGCTGGCCTAGGCATGGGATGGGCTTTCAGCTGTTGCATGCAAATAGGAGGAAAGGGTGGTAAAGAGAATTCCCCTCTCCCCCAAAATCATAACCAGCAAAGTCCATCCACAAAGCTTTTGAAAGGGGCTTTTTGCCAGCTTTTGAACTGAGCTCCTACCAGTATCTCAAGCCCTGAATGAGAAGGGCCGAAGTTCTGCAACTCTTTTTTTTTTTTTTTAAAGTAGGTGTACCATGGTAAAGTACCTGCTTCCTACTGTGTCCCATGCGCCCTCAGTAGCCAGTCTGCAATGCTGTTGAGGATATTAAGTTTACTGTTTCTTCTTATTCCAGATTCTAGGACGTCCGTTTCTGTTACTGGCTCCTTCTTGTGCCTGAATGCTACCCCCTAGCATGCACCAGGCTTTAGCGCCAAAGCTACCTGGGGGATGGAGCCAGTCCAGAAAGGGTCAGGTAGGTCTCCCCTGCTTTTCTTTCAAGAGTTGTTGTGTGCAAAGAAATACGGTCAAATGTCTACCACCTCCCTTCGATACATGTGCCCTGTCATCTGAAACATGGTCTTGCTGTGAAAATCACTCCCAGCCTCAGTCTTAGGCAGCGGAAGCACCCCCTTGTAGGTGCCCACCAGATGCCCCCTCGCCTGCATGATTCATCCCCAGCCTCACATCAGAACTGAAAAGTCAGCTCTAGGATTTGCGCATAGGAAGTAATTAAACTGCTTCAGGTTTCCATCAGCTGTAGTCTCTCTCCCACTCCTCTGATGGAGGCACTCAGTAAAGATTATTTGAAGTTCTTTCTTCTCAATCTGGTCCCTACATTTGGTGAGTTAGTTGGCCTGTTAACCTACATGCAATGCACTAAAATCCCAGAAAGCCTGATTTATATGCTTAGGGACTGTTTCCAACACTAACATCATACAGAGGTTGCTATTAACTGCTAAGGAAGTAAGCATATTTCAACAGTCTACTTTAGGATTCAGATTATGACAGAGCTGTTTTCTTACAACATCCATGGGCTCTTCACACAAAAGCCTTTTTTTTTTTTTTTAATAGAGAGATGGTAAAATATGGTTCTCAAAGGTGCATTCCATGCTGTGTTTCCAAAGTGAAACTTGGCAAATATGAAAGCATGGTGTTACCAGCTCATCAAATTTATGGTTTTAGCACTTTCTATTAAAAATATTTCTGAGAGCATTAAATGTAATTTGTAATAATAATTAGAACATTTTTCAGTAATGCAAGCCATACATTGGACAGGCTCCTTGAACATCTCTTTGCTCTCATATCCACCCCCATAGCTCAGTCTTTCACTGAAGGAAAGAATGCTTGTTTCCTTTCTTCGTTGGAAAGATGCTGTTTCTTTGTGCATAGTACTTGGCATCTTCAGTGCAAATTGAGGACGTTGAGTCAGTTTCACGGGCTGCTTGGTCATATCATACCATGTTGAGAATGTGCTATCCCCACACCATCAGCTCTACTCATGCTGTTCAAAGTCTCCCACTCACATAAGGATTTCTCCGATCACTCCAACAGGAGGTCATTTTTTAGTCCTATCACAGAATGAATTTTTCTTCATAGATAGATAGATGATCCATAGATACAATTAGATCAAATTCCTCTTATAGAGTTAATTTACTAGCCATTTTTGTATTTTCTTCTTATAGCTCTTCTAAGGATGTTTTAAATAATAATGGGAATATGTTATAATTGCTTTTTTTTTTTTTTTTTTTTACAGCCACACCTGCAGCCTATGGAAGTTACCAGGCTAGGGGTCAGACCAGAGCTGTAGCTGCTGACCTATGTCACAGCCGCAGCAGCACAGGATCCGAGCTGCATCTGCGACCTACACCACAGCTCACGGCAACGCCGGATCCTTAACCCACTGAGCTAGGCCAAGGATCAAACCCGCATCCTCATGGATGCTAGTCAGGTTTGTTACCACTGAGCCACAATGGGAACTCCTAATTGCTTGTATTTTTACACATTTATATTATTGTTTACTCACTGAAGGCAAAGATTAAGATTTGTACCTTTTTTGTACAATTCAAGTCGTCTGGAAGTTCCCTGCATATGGAAACCACACCATACATGGTTGATAAGAGAAAAACATAATGTGTCTTTGCATCCCAGGTTCCATCAGAAACTATTTAACTCCTAGCATCACTGATCTTTGGCACTAAGAGGACTTAAATGCTGAGTTTCCTTTCCCTTTCCTGGGGAAAAATTGGCCCAGCCAAAATCTGAAAATAGGCCAACTTTCTCTGTATCCTTGCAACTCTCTGTCCAAACAATTTCCCGTCTCCTAATGGTCTTTGCTCTCCAAAGTCCCCCTGTAATGCATGTTTCCCATTCTCTTCCAGCCCCATAATACATCCCAAATGCTGTATGTTTATAATATATCTTAACTGTTCTGCCTCCCAGGCAAAATATTCCATTCACTCACAGATAAGAATCAAGAGGTGAGCAATCTGACAAAACTAATCCATGCCTAGTGTAGGAAAGACCACTGCCTCTAACCTTCCCACAAATGTTAGGATTTTTTTTTAAAGACATTTTAAAAAATGACCGAATGATTTTCCTATTTGTAGAAACTCAAACTCTATAAAAGAGTAAAATGAATAAATTTAGATAGTTTTGGGGACAATAATTTTAATACTAACTACCATTTATTAAATATCTATTAGGTCTCAGGACCATGTAAGCCGTCAACATCCATTATCTCATTTAATCCTCTCAGTAACTCCATGAAGTGAACATCACTCCGTACATCTTACAAAAGATGATATTGACACTCAACCTATGGCTTAATTTGCCCCAAATCACACAGCTAATGAGGCACAGAACTGGACTCTGAACTTAAAGTTTCAGTTGCAAAGTCCATGGCCTCTACCACTGTTTTGTAATGCCAGACTTTGGAGAAAAAAGTTACTTCTGGTACAGTGAGTTGGGATTTTTCTCTGTGTATGTGTGCCTGGCTGGCCTTTTGTACTCTTTGGTCCCAGTGTACTTGTCTATAATCCTTTCAGTGACAGCTGGAGCAGGTGGTAGGTGTGCGCTCACCGTGGAGTTGGTAGTAGTCTTTCTCTATGCTTTGGCTGTACTTTGGGAACTGTCAATATATATATTTGAGCTGTATTTATTTAGGCCTTCTTGTTCTGTTAAAACTGTATTTTACAGAAATTGGTCACAGTGCAGTAGTGTCATCTAAACGGGTGAAGCGAAGACTTCAAAGGTTGAGAATCAGCTATGGTGATTCTAACGTCAAAAGAGTGCAAGAGCATGACCCTAGAGATTTTAGACTGATTTATTGAACTACAATTGAAAAACATCATCAGCGGAATTTGGAGCCTCTAATATGTCTCTGCTGTTAGGCTAGGTTCTGAATGGAGAAGGAAGAGAAGTACGTGATTGCACTGAAATAGGGACTTAAATTCAGTCCTACGTGATGCTCCTATAGAAAAAAAGGAAGACACTATTTTGCACAGGACTCTTGTTAGCCTGGCACCTTATAGAATTTCATGACATCTGAGACCTCTTATTACTCTGTTGTCATCTAGGACTGGTATTTCATCATGATTTTATTGCTGATGGTAAATGGTCTTAACTTTAGCCCTGGGTGAGGAACTAGGGAGCAAGGAGGCTGCAGGTGATGGAAAACATCTTAGCAGTTATTGGGGTCTTAATGTGTAGCACCTGTTTACCTAGCAGACTTTTAAGGGCCCGATGTATGAATAGGTTTTATTCCCTAGTGCTAGCATATACCCACTTGGGTTATAATTCAGAGCCTTCTTAACAAAGGTTTGAATTGCGGAAAGAGATAATTGACCTGATGGCTCATATCTCCATCCTGACTTTTCAGCTGCAAATCTATTGCAATAGATCAGTCCAGAAGTGTTCGATGGTTGTAATTAGAGAGATGTCAGTCATCATCCTTGGTGATGGTGAAGACAACTCCCTAGCTAGGATTCTCACCATCCATCGATTGCTTTCTCTATCTGATTCTTCACCCTTTGTGGCTTGTCCATCTCTGCTCATCCAATGACAGTTTTTTGTTTTTTTTTTAAATCAGTAGTCAAATCTTAGTAACAAGAGTGATAGCTAATATGACTAATGAAAGCTTGTAGACTGGGGAAGATAATGGGTTTCTTCTCTAAACCAATGAACCAATTGATCTGTCATTACACCTAGAGCTTCCCTGCATTAGACAGACCACTAAGCAGATTCGGGGATGGCTGGACGTTAACCCGTTTTTGTGTGTGTACGTGCCATCTGCCCCCATGACCACTCTTGTTTAACCTGACTCTCATTGGAAGTTTCTTAGTACGTCCCAGCTAATAGACACCATTAACTGTGGTATGAACGGGACCCCCTTGTTTACATTTTCTTTTGAATCAAAACAATTTATTCAGGTAATAGCTTAGGAATTAGACCTTCTTTAAGAGAACCCCATCAACTATTGAAATAAAGCACTAGGTTACTTTAGAAAAGCTGTTAAGAGAATTTCTAAATATTCTAAAATTCTTTTTTGTTTTTATGTCAACTTTATTGCAATCCACACTTGCAGTGAAGGCTGAGCTTTACATTTTTGAGATCTGTGGCATTTAAGCCACACATGCCAACAACTGGTAAAAGTGCCTTTTTCAATGCCCGTTCCTTTTAAATTTCAGATACAAACATTCAAAAGTCAAGCATAGTAATTTGGTTTCAAAGGAAAGCTGCTTAAATGAAGCAGTAAGTGAGTTAATGGGGGCTGTATGTTCTGCCCTTCTGCAAGGCTGTTTCGGTCTGCAAGTGGGTACCTAGGAAGGGAGTGTGTGTTTTTTTAGAATAGCCTTTAAAAAATATTTTAGTAGACTGTCTGTTAAGAGGATCGAACAACATTTATAAATAAAATTGGGGTTAATAAATTGAACTAAATTGTAAAACACAAGATTTGTCTGATCCTCTGCCTCTGAGAAGCTGTTCCCTTAACCTCAGAGAGTTTATGATTTCCCCAGGCCCAAGGGTATAGAAGAGAAAACTCAGCACATTCGTCTTTCTATGAATAGTTTGTTGAAAGGAATAGACTTGTATTATCGCTGTGCCCACTGTACATTTTACAGGCATGTTTGACCATTTTTATGAGTTACAGTATCTACTGCATGTGGTAACTTTATTAGCATCTGTAATTTTAATTTTAGTGTTAATTCTGCAGTCCGGAGAACAAAAACAGGCATACTTTGGTCCAAGGAGCAAAGCTGAGCAGGACTTTGAATTAGAAAAGAGTGAATGAGGCAGCCTTTATTACAAAGGAAAAAATTAATAGCCAATCTATTTCACGACCCTTTTAAAATTAAAGCCTCCTTTTTCAGATTGGATGAGCATTAGAATGGTTTCTCTAGCAAGATGGAAGTCAAGACAGACATGAGGACTGTGTTTTGTTTTTATGCCAGAATTCTGCTGCATTGATAGAGAATCACAGAACTTGAGATCCTGAAGAAATCTTTGAAATCATGTCATTCAGACCCTCATCTTACAGATGAGGAAACAGATGTAGAGTGATAATTGCAAGAGATGGGGTACTTATAAAAAAATTTCTTGAATGCCTTTTTATATTGGGAATTTCCCAATGATAAATGAGTAGTTTCAGAACTACATTTGTAAATAGGTTACCTTGGTTCACAAACTTCATCTCAGGTCAAAGGTAATGCTTCGATCCAGAGTACAGAGTACAGTGACATTTAGGATGGAAAACAGAACAAAAATGGAAAACAGGGAGTTCCCACTGTAGTGACTAGTAACCATGAGGTTGTGGGATCAATCCCTGGTCTTGTTCAGTAGGTTATGGATCTGGCATTGCCATGAGCTATGGTGTAGGTTGCAGACATGGCTCAGATCCTATGTTGCTGTGGCATAGGCCAGCAACTATAGCTCCGATTTGACCTCTAGCCTGGGAACCTCCATATGCCATGGGTTGGGCCCTAAAAAGCAAAAAAAAAAAAAGAAAAAAAAGAAAAAAGAAAAAAGAAAGAAAAGAAAAAGAAAATTAAAAAAATGGCAAACAGGATAATTCAAATGGAATGCTGGTGCTTGAAAAAAAGAGTATTTAAAGAAGGCTAAGATAGAAGGTGGATTTCTGGTACTTTCGAGGTTGTAGCTTATTGTGGTGTGGTTCACCTGGAAAGATTATGGCTTTCCTTTTTGTATAGAGTTGTATGAGGATGGGTTCTTGAAGACAAAAGGAAATAGATTTGTGTTTGCTTTTCTGGCAGGTATCTTTTAGGTACCACCTGAGAAGGATGAATGTAAGCTGTCATGGAAATCACATCTTCTTAGTTGTATTTTCCCCCCTCATGTGTGAAAGTTAGGGAGTACAGAGAACCTCAATTAGTGACTGTGGGGGAAATGGACAGAAGACCAGTCATAGAGGACAGAGCTTTATTAAAGTACTTCCCCACACACATACAAATAGAACCAAGATAGGAACAGTTTTGGAACTCGAGTGCCCAAAGGTTTGGGGTATCTAATAGACACTCAAATAGATTTCTTGGAAGGATGAGTTATGCGAGAGAGCATTTTTTGAAATAATTCCAACTGAAGTAACTGGCCAGAAGTTAGAAGGGAGAATAGATTGATGGGTTAAATTGTAAAAATGCGTGTGTGTGATAAATGTATTTCCAAGGTGGAAGTCACCAGCTGTAGAAGGTAAAAAAAATAAAAATAAAAATAAAATAAAATAAATTAAAAAAAAAAAAAGAGAAAGTCGGCATATATCTGATTTCAACAGGCAGAAATCAGAGTCTCCTTGTCAACTGCCTGGAGATTGTAAGAGCCACCAGTTTGTTCCCCACAGTTGCACGAGTGATTTTCTCACACAAACATGTCATGTACTTCCTCTGTATAAACACACACACACGGTTCCCTCCAGCATTGAGGGTAAGATCTCAGCCTCCTGGTCAACCAGGATCTGGCTCCTACTTTTCTCTCCATCTTACCACCAGCCTGCTCCAGCTGTGCCAAAACACGCCCCCAGCTGCTCCAGCCCAGCGCACTGTTTCATGCCCTGCGCATGCTCTCTCCCTTCTCTAGCACAGCGTCCTCATCCTCCGCTCATCTCAGCCCCACCAGTCGCATTTATCTCTGTCCTCGTGCTTCTCAGCTGACTAGTTCCTTAAATGAAAGTAATGTCCAAATATTCACTGAGATATTTGAAATCTCATGTTAAAGGCTATTAAAATCTGAAAAGTGGAGTTCCCATCATGGCGCAGTGGTTAACGAATCCGACTAAGAACCATGAGGTTGCGGGTTCGGTCCCTGCCCTTGCTCAGTGGGTTAAGGATCCGGCGTTGCCGTGAGCTGTGGTGTAGGTTGCAGACGCGGCTCGGATCCCGCGTTGCTGTGGCTCTGGCATAGGCTGGCAGCTACAGCTCCGATTCGACCCCTAGCCTGGGAACCTCCATATGCCGCGGGAGCGGCCCAAGAAATGGAAAAAAGACAAAATAAATAAATAAATAAATAAAATCTGAAAAGTTTGCTTAGAATTGAAATACTGTCATGTCGTCTCACATTTGAAATTCATTTAGCAGTAATTGATTGCTTACTACTCTGTCCAAGGCACTGTGCTTGGTTCTCCCTAAATGATCTTGGCTTTGACAGATGTTCCCTGAGGACTGTACTTAAATGGATGTTTGTAAGAAAATAAAGCTGAAATAAAAACCTATTTACCTCTTCTTTTTAGAACAGTAGGACAGAATTATAGCTGTTAGCAAGAATTGGTTAGCCCTCAAAGTAGTTATGAACTTTTACAGGACTTTTCTTTATGAATGTGTAGAGTACTAATTCTGACAATAGAGACATCTAGCCTATAAATTATAGACAGGTCACAATTCATAGTGTATGCAGAATGTGGTAGTTTCCATAGATTATGGTGACCAACAATATTTTAGTGGTATTTACATTCCCTTGTTTTCTTCTTTGACCATAAATGTGGTCCAGTTGTTGGAAGGATTTTCTAGTAGCATATTTTAAGAATGGCCAGTTGGCTCCTTGAGTAGATCTGATATATGATCCACAGAAAATCATGGTAAACTTGAATAATGTGTTATGGTGTGTTGATCGATACCTGTAATTCTTTTTGTATAGATCTTAAATGCCTGTCTTAAACCTTGCTTAAAATATGATTATTTTTTCTGTAGTGACTGCTGTGTTTGGGGAGAAGTTAGAAGCGGCAGTCTTAGAAATTGCATGGTCAAGTGTATTTGGTCTCTTATTAAATTTTTTGTTTATTTTGCAATTATTTAGCAAAATATATGATAAAATCACAATGCTTTAAATACCCTGAGCAATTCATTGGATTAAAATGTTAAAAGTGGGTATTCATTCATTCAAGAAACATATACTGGGTGTCTGGTACATTATTCTAGGCTCTGAGAACGTAGTGGGAATGTGGGGTTCATGTTTCCTTCTAGTGGGTGAGACAGACAGTAACATCGGAACATGCAGACACACGTGCACATACTCAAAGAGTGAAGACAAGGACTTGCTGAGACCATGAGACCATGCCCAGTGGAGGAGGGGGGCGTTCACTCCACCAGAGGTTCTCCAACATCAGCTGAGTGTTCTGCAACCCGCCCCAGTTCCACTCCATCTGCCTGGAAAGGATCAGATCCCACGGGTTCAGGGCTCAGTCCACAAGACTGCCCTCGCCACCCTCCCACTTGAGGTGCCAGTCGCAAGCCTGTGATTCAGGTCACCTGTGATTCTGAAAGGCAGTACATTGGAGGTTTCCATGACCCCCTCCTTGGGTCCACTTAATTTGCTACAGCAGCTTATGGGTCTTAAGAGAACGCCAGTGTATTATAAAAGAGAACAGCTCAGAAGAGCCAGGTGGAAGAGATGCACAGGGCAGGGAGGAGGAAGGGCACAAAGCTTCTATGCCCTCTTGAGGTGCAACACTCTCCCCAGATTTCCACATGTTCAGCAACCTTGGAAGCTCTCTGAACCCCACCCTTTGGGTTTTTTTATGAAGGCTTCATTACCAAAGCATGCTTGATGAAGCCATTGGCCGTGGACGACTATGCCAGTTCAGCTTCCAGCCCCTTTCCCCTCCTGGGAGGTCAGGGGCAGGGCTGAAAGTTTCAACCCTCTAACCACATGGTTGGTTCTCTAGGCTATGGGCCCCATCCTCAGGTGTTGGTCCAAGTCACCTCACTCACATAACAAGACACCTTGATTTCTCACATCACTTAGGAAGTTCCACGGGTTTTAGGAGCTCTGTGCTGGATATGGGGCTGAAGATCAAACATATTTCTTTTCTCTCTCTCTCTTTTTTTTTTCTCTTTTTGCTTTTTAGGGCTGCACCTACAGCATATGGAAGTTCCCAGGCTAGGGGTCAAATCAGAGCTACTGCCACAGCAGTGCGAGATCTGAGCCAGGTCTGCTCTATACCACAGCTTGCAGCAACGCTGGATCCTTAACCTACCGAGCAAGGCCAGGGGTTGAACCTCATGGATACTACTTGGGTCCATAACCTGCTGAGCCACAACAGGAACTCTGCAAACATATTTCTTATTATAAACCACAGTCTTGGGTAACAAGAGGGAGAGTGCGCTGTGGCATTGGGACAGTGTTAGTTCAGGCGCCCTGCACAGGGCTCCTGAGGAGGCCCCTAAATTGGAGCCCCAGAGAAGGACAAGGAGCCCTTCCTAGAGAGATCAGTGCCAGTTGCATCCCAGGCAGGGGCTCAATAAAGGCAAAGGCTCTGAGTGGAGAAGCTTGTCACATTCAAAGACCAGAGGAGATTGTGAGCCTGCTGAGAGAGGAGGTGGGTAGACAGACTCAGACCCTGCTCTGGCCATCATAGTCCTGGCGAGGAGTTCTGATCTCCTTCTAGGAACAGCAGGCAGTCACTGTAGGATCTCATGCAGGGAAGTGGCGTGTTTTAGATTTTTCTAGAAGGCCTGGCTGGTCTGTGGAGAAGGAGTGCCGGGTAGAAGGGAGGGCTGGGAGTCATCATGCCATCATAATGGGCCAGATGAGAGGTAATGGTGGTATGGGATGGAGGAAGGGAATCCAGGAAGGATTTGGGCATAAAAGAGACAGGGTGGCCAGTGGGGCTAGGGGTGGAATGGGAGTGGAAAATAATTGATCTTAATGCAGTATAAAAACTAGATGACATGCAGATAGTCACTTAGAGCATCCAAATTCCATTCGGTTTCTAGTCTGAGTTAAAAAGTCTTGTACAGGGAGTTCTCTTGTGGCACAGGGTTAAGGATCCTGCATCATCACTGCAGCAGCTCAGGTTGCTGCTGTGGCATGGCTTCAGTCCCTGGCTTCAGAATTTCCACATGATGTAGGTGTGGTCAAAAAACAAAAACTGTAACAAAACAAAACAAAAAATGTCTCGCACACACTTGGTAGTATAGTGAAACTGAGCTTTTTCAATGCTGATGAATTTCCAAGGCACTTAAAACATGCCTGCCCCTTGGCTGCAATTGGCTGCAATGAATGAAAAGAAATTAACTTAGAAGATGGCTAAACTTTCGGTATTTGTTAGTTAAATGAAACAAAAAATCTCAGCTAAAAGCAAAAGGTCGAGCATGACCTAAGAAATGATAATAGTCATTTCTTTTGTATAGAGAACTCAAGCTCCTTAACCTATACAAAATCAGAAAATAGACCTGCATTTAAAAAAAAATTATATTTGGTACATTTGTATCTTTAGTCTTCTGAGACATCCTTAATTATGATAGGAAAATTCTAGAACGTGTTCACCTCCCAAATAATAACACAGATCCAAAAGCACTGGATCATGCTTTGAGCTCCCCCCTTGTCCACTGACCCCCCATTTTCCTCTCCCTCTGACTTGTAAAATCATTCTAGGTAATTTTGTGGTCCACATGGCCAATCTTGCAACTCCTCAGGAAACCAGCCTCCCTGCCCCTCATCCTCTCCTGTAGAAGGTGGAGGGAGAGAGAAGGATTCACAGGAGAGATCTTTAGTGTGGCAGCAGCTGTGCCACCGTAGGGAGGGTGATTTGAACGTGAGTAGCTCCACACTTCCCCCTCGCCTGCATCTTACCCGCACCACTAGTTCATCATTCACACAGATGCCTTTTTGTTTGTTTGTTTTGTTTTTTTGTTTTTGTTTTTTATTTTTATAATTTTTTTTTTTATTTTCCCACTGTACAGCAAGGGGGTCAGGTTATCCTTACATGTATACATTACAATTACATTTTTCCCCCACCCTTTCTTCTGTTGCAACATGAGTATCTAGACAAAGTTCTCAATGCTATTCAGCAGGATCTCCTTGTAAATCTATTCTAAGTTGTGTCTGATAAGCCCAAGCTCCCGATCCCTCCCACTCCCTCCCCCTCCCCCTCCCATCAGGCAGCCACAAGTCTCTTCTCCAAGTCCATGATTTTCTTTTCTGAGGAGATGTTCATTTGTGCTGAATATTAGATTCCAGTTATGAGTGATATCATATGGTATTTGTTTTTGTCTTTCTGGCTCATTTCACTCAGTATGAGATTCTCTAGTTCCATCCATGTTGCTGCAAATGGCATTATGTCATTCTTTTTGATGGCTGAGTAGTATTCCATTGTGTATATATACCACATCTTCCGAATCCACTCATCTGTCGATGGACATTTGGGTTGTTTCCATGTCCTGGCTATTGTGAATAGTGCTGCAATGAACATGCGGGTGCATGTGTCTCTTTTAAGTAGAGTTTTGTCCGGATAGATGCCCAAGAGTGGGATTGCGGGGTCCTATGGAAGTTCTATGGATAGATTTCTAAGGTATCTCCAAACTGTTCTCCATAGTGGCTGTACCAGTTTACATTCCCACCAACAGTGCAGGAGGGTTCCCTTTTCTCCACAGCCCCTCCAGCACTTGTTATTTGTGGATTTATTAATGATGGCCATTCTGACTGGTGTGAGGTGATATCTCATGGTGGTTTTGATTTGCATTTCTCTAATAATCAGTGATGTTGAGCATTTTTTCATGTGTTTGTTGGCCATCTGTATATCTTCCTTGGAGAACAGTCTATTTAGGTCTTTTGCCCATTTTTCCATTGATTGATTGGCTTTTTTGCTGTTGGGTTGTATAAGTTGTTTATATATTCTAGAGATTAAGCCCTTGTCGGTTGCATCATTTGAAACTATTTTCTCCCATTCTGTAAGTTGTCTTTTTCTTTTCTTTTTGGTTTCCTTTGCTGTGCAAAAGCTTTTCAGTTTGATGAGGTCCCATGGGTTTATTTTTGCTCTAATTTCTATTGCTTTGGGAGACTGACCTGAGAAGATATTCATGAGGTTGATGTCCGAGAGTGTTCTGCCTATGTTTTCTTCTAGGAGTTTGATGGTGTCCTGTCGTATATTTAAGTCTTTCAGCCATTTGGAGTTTATTTTTGTGCGTGGTGTGAGGGTGTGTTCTAGTTTCATTGCTTTGGATGCAGCTGTCCAGGTTTCCCAGCAATGCTTGCTGAATAGACTTTCTTTTTCCCATTTTATGTTCTTGCCTCCCTTGTCAAAGATTAATTGACCATAGGTGTCAGGGTTTATTTCCGGATTCTCTATTCTGTTCCATTGGTCTGTCTGTCTGTCTGTTTTGATAGCAGTACCACACTGTTTTGATGACTGTGGCTTTGTAGTATTTCTTGAAGTCTGAGAGAGTTATGCCTCCTGCTTGGTTTTTGTTTCTCAGGATTGCTTTGGCGATTCTGGGTCTTTTGTTGTTCCATATAAATGTTTGGATTGTTTGTTCTAGTTCTGTGAAAAACAGACGCCTTTTGAATAAGGTTTTGTTTGAACGAAAGGTACAACAGTTTTCAAAAGATTTAAATACACTCTTCTAGGCAGTAGTAAGCTTGCCCACCGAGATGGTCCCAGCCCACACAATTCTGTCATTTTTAAGTCACCAAAATGAGTTGAGCTTCACCAGCACAGTGAAACTCCCATCCCCAGAAAGAGCCTGAAATTCCACATTCTAGCTTCCATTCACTGCTGCCCCACCAAAAATCTGCAAGCATCTCTCAGCGATCTGTCTATAATTCTCACATCCCATAGGCCCCAGCAGTCTGTGGGTTCTAAGTTAGGTCAGTTCCTGGTTTCTGCTGACTTTTACCTCTGCTCGGCTTCTCCTTTTCTGGATGTGGGTATCCCCCTCCCTCTGGCCATTGGGGAATTGTCTCCCTCTTCTCAGACCCATCTTGCAGGGAATGAGAGCTACGGCAGAGCTGATTGAGGCCCCGAGGAATGCAGGAGAGAGGGGAGCATCAGACTGAGCTGGGCTGAGAGAGGCGGGGGTTGGGGGGTGGTGGTCAGGCTTCCACCTTGGACACTGGGCTCCTGCTGCTCCACCTGGTGGACCTGTTAGACGTGCCCCCTCACCTGGTGGTTTTCATTCCCACCTGGTTTCATCCATCAAACCATGTCTCATCCAGGAGTTCCCGTCGTAGCGCAGCAGAAATGAATTCCACTGGGAAGCATGAGGTTTCAGGTTAGATCCCTGGCCTCACTCAGCAGGTCAAGGATCCGGCATTGCTGTGAGCTGTGATGTAGGAGCAGATGTGGCTCGGATCTGGCATTGCTGTGGCTGTGGCATAGGCTGGCAGCTGCAACTCCAATTAGACCCCAGCCTGGGAACCTCCATATGCCACAGGTGCAGCCCTCAAAAGACAAAAAGACAAAAAAAACCTATGTCTCATCCAGCCCATCCAAGCGGGGTTCACTTTCTTTCCCAAAGGGCCTCAGGAGTCCCCCTATCTAGCTAGGGATCATGTCTGGGCACAGGAGGCTGTCCACCTCAGAGCTCCCAGATACCTTCCCAGAGGATGCTGCTCAGGGGCACAGGCTGACACCAGTCCAGTTCTTGCTATCACAGTGGTTTATTACAAGACTGAAATCAGGGAGTTTCCCTTGTGGCTCAGCAGTAATGAACCTGACTAGGATCCATGAGAACTCAGATTTGATCCCTGGCCTTGCTCAGTGGGTTAAGGATCCGGCAATGCTATAAGCTGTAGCTGTGGCGTAGGCTGGCAGCTGAAGCTCCAATTCAACCCCTAGCCTAAGAACCTCCATGTGCCATGGGTGCGGCCCTGAAAAGGAAAAAAGAGAAAGAAGCTGAGAAGCTCGCAGACATTCTGCTCTGCTGAGAATTTCCCCCCTTTCTAAGGGGCCTTTTCAAGTGAAACCTTACAGAACCCCAAGTAGGAAACAGGTGGCACCCAGATGTCAGGAGGAGCAGATTTCCCTGCCCTCCCCCTACCGCTGCAGGGGGACAACCCACCCTGCCCCCGGAAGCCTCTCTGGGGGATGCTAGGGATCCTTCCTTGGAACATGACTTGGAATGGCCCACTGTGACAATGAGAAGAGGGCAAAAGGAAGACAGCTGTGTGCCTTGATTGTTGACGTCTCTCTGAGGGCCTGTCAGCCTGTCGCTGTGGGGTCGGCAGCCTCCTCTGCCTGCCTTGGCTCTGTCAGATGCAGGCGTGTGCAGGAGACTACAGCCCTCCCGGATGGCAAGTCCATCCTCCACGTGGCCACCGCAGTCATCTTCCTGAAATTCCCACCTGACTTTGTCATTCCTTAAATTCCTTCTCTGGCTCACCACCCTGCACAGGATGAAGGCCTTGGGCACTCAGCTCTTTGCTCATAGCTGTCCCTACATATCTGTCCCCCATCTCTACTGCACCCCAGAAAATACCCTATGACTCCCAGCCACCGGGCACACTCCTACTTGAGCCCACTGGGTTCAGGCTGCAGGACCCTGGTGAAACCTCTCACTTTTAAGCCTCATCCTCACCTCCAGGGGGTGTACATTGCCCTACCCTCTCTGCCCCAGAGTTTATCAGTCAGCCTTCTCTGGTGCACAGTGGACTTCCGTCTGTCTGTCTCCTCCACTTAAACAGAAACTCCTTGAGGGCAGAGATGTTCATGGAAGGGGGGCTTATTCACTTTCCCGGGTGAATCCTAAGCCCCCAGCAGATGCCTGATGTGCAAAGGGCACCCAGCATTTGAATGAATGAATTTGAATGAATGAATCCTCAAGTTACCACAAACACATTTGTCAATATTTGCATGACGGTTACAAAGTAAATCAGCTCCAAGTTCATAAAACCAGTAATCACTTTAAAAAGCTCCCTCTTGCAAGCCTTTCACCACTAAGTCTATTTAAACGTGATCTTGGGTTTGAAAGGCAACTCTTTGTCAAGGCGATGGGAGCCTCTGTGGAAGTCTTTCCACCAGAGCAGACGTGACTGTAACACATTGCAGTGTGGAGAGCTGATTGCATTCGTAGCCCAGGGAGTAGGTGAGAGTCACAGGAGGCGCGTGTGTGAAGGTGTGTGCGTGACAGCTGGCTGGGTCTTAATGAACCACTTTTTGAAAATTGTCTTTTCCGCAGGTGATGTATCGCCCATCAGTATGTCTCCCATCAGTCAATCTCAGTTTATCCCACTTGGGGAAATCTTATGCTTGGCCATCTCTGCGATGAACTCTGCAAGAAAACCTGTCACCCAAGAAGCACTGATGGAGCACCTGACCACCTGTTTCCCAGGTAAACGCGGAAAGAACAAGGCGCTTTCCAAAAGGACATGTGTTCTGGTGGTTCTGGGACTTCACATGGACAGTTATAAATACAACCGGAAAACACTCTTGGCCAAAACTGACCAGTAACTTTTCTCAGTTCTGTAATTACAAGTCAAGGCACCAGTGTTAACTACAAAAATAATTTGCCTTCTTCAGCTGTAATATTTTTTAATTTGCACTGAGGAAAGGAGATTAAGTCAGAATCCAGGAAGAATTCTGTGGAAAACGACCACAATTCCTTTTAACCTTTGCAACACAGCCTTCTTAAAGTACATGAACATCTTGATTGATGGAACTGAGTCAGAAACAACTGAAAATTTGAGTCCTAAGGGATTCAGCTACACAGAGAGTAATGTCCAAAATAAACATATCTCGAATGCTTGTGTCATGGTCTGCTGAGTTGTAAGAATATGCTATTTGATAAAGTATTCGTCTGACCTTTTTTCTTTTTAAAGCTTTGTTGAAGGAGAGTTGATCATTTCCACTGTCCAGCAAAGTGATTCAGTTGTACATGTACGCACATCCATTCTCTTTCAGATTATTTCCCCACATAGGTTATCACAGAATATTGGGTAAAGTTCTCTGTGCCATACAGCAGGTCCCTGTTGGCAAATTGTGCCATATCCCTCAGTGTGCATATGCCAGTCCCAAATTCCTAGTGCATTCTGTCCTCCCCCAACCTGTCCCCTCTGGTAACCATAGATTTTTCAAAGTCTCAGGAGTCGTGTCTGTTCTGCAAGCAGGTTCATTTGTATCCTTTTTTTAGATTCTACATGTAGGGGATATCATATGATGTTTGTCTTTCACCATCTAACTTTGCTTAGTATGAGAATTTCTGGGTCCATTCATGTTGCTGCAAATGGCCTTATTTCATTTTTTTTATGGCTCATATTCCATTGTATAAATGTACCACATCTTCTTTATCCATTCTTCTGTCAGTGGACTTTCTGCTTGCTTCCTGGCTATTATGAATAGTGCTTCTGTGAACATTGGGGTACATCTGCCTTTTCAAATGATGGTTTTTTTCATGACTTTATTGTAAAAGAAAAAATGAAACAAAATAATTCTTTTTTTCTTAAATATTTTTAAAAGAAGATAATAGTCCACATGCTGTATGAATGGCATTTGATGCCTCCAGTGCTAGGAGATGTTAGGAACGGTAGGGAATTCTGTGTCCTGTCTCAAGAGAGGCAGCTCACACTCAGCTCAGTGTATGGTATCCCCTCCTCTGCCCCAAATGTAGAACCCTGCCAGGGCAGCCAAATCTTCTAACTTTTTTTTTCAAATAAGTGCAACTTTTTAAATTATTTATTTATTTACTTTGCTTTTCAGGGCCGCACCCGAGGCTTATACAGAGGTTCCCAGGCTAGGGGTCGAATTGGAACTACAGCTGCCAGCCTATGTAACAGCAACACAGGATCCGAGCTGCTTATGCAACCTATACCACAGCTCAAAGCAACGCCAGATCCTTAACCCACTGAGCGAGGCCAGAGATAGAACCCAAAACCTCATGGTTCCTAGTCAGATTCGTTTCTGCTGCGCCACGACAGGAACTCCTCCTAACTTTTTACGACTGTCTGGAAATTCACTTTGCGGTCTCTAGACTTCCCTTACATAGTAATTGTGTGTGTGTGTGTGTGTGTGTGTGTGTGTGTGTGTGTGTGTGTGTCTGTGCGTGTATATTTTAACATGTGTATGCTAATGACATGCAGGTCAAATATAACACATTATTGGGCCATCGGTTTGCCAACTTGGATTGAACTCAACCCGTCCCTAGATTAAAACAGCTTACATTAAAAATGAGTGACAAACCGAGTTCTCATTGCGGCTCAGCCAGTAATGAACCCAACTAGTATCCATGAGGACTCGGGTTCAGCCCCCGGCCTCACTGAGTAGTTTGTTTCCAGCGTTGCCATGAGCTGTGGAGTAGGTTGCAGACACGGCTTGGATCCCATGTTGTTGTGGCTGTGGTGTAGACAGGCAGCTGCATCTCCAGTTCAGCCCCTAGCCTGGGAACCTCCATATGCCGCAGGTATGGCCCTAAACAGAAAAAAATTAAAAAATGAGTGAAAAACACTTGACACATTTTTCTTTCGACCTAGAAGAGACTTTAGACATCAGTGTCTATGAGCTGCTGGCTGCCTTCATTAGCTTTTTTTTTTTTTTTGTCTTTTTGCTATTTCTTTGGGCCGCTCCCTCGGCATATGGAGGTTCCCAGGCTAGGGGTCAAATCGGAGCTGTAGCCACCGGCCTACGCCAGAGCCACAGCAACGCAGGATCCGAGCCGCGTCTGCAACCTACACCACAGCTCACGGCAACACCGGATCGTTAACCCACTGAGCAAGGGCAGGGACCGAACCCGCAACCTCATCGTTCCTAGTCGGATTCGTTACCCACTGCGCCACGACGGGAACTCCCTTCATTAGCTTTTGACACAAGTGCTGGGTAGCAGTTACAGAACATCAGTAACTATGACAATGAACATTTACGCCGCTCGTGAGACTGGGTTCTCTGTGAGTCAGCTGATCCAGGCTGGACCTTGCCAGGTGGCTCTGCTCCACCTGTACTCCATCCCCTTTGGAAAAGGGGACCCATTCTGCTCATCAGGGTGACAGAGGCACCAGAGAGCAAGCCCAGGTGCCCTGGGGCTCTGCGGCTCTCTGGTCCTGCCATACCCACTAACATTTCATTGGCCAGAATCAGCCTGGCAAAACTCAAAATCAAGGCGTAGGGACATGCAGCCCACCCATGGGGAGAAGGCGGAAGGACCACTTCTAAACTAGTCACCCACCATATTGAGTCTCCCCACTTTTCCTATTGCCCCAAAGCGACTTTATATTTCTCTTCCAGTGATTTTTTTCACACTTTTTAGTGCTTTCTAATTATAGTTGACCTTCAAATAGCACAGCAATGAATTGTGCATGTGAATTTTTTTCAATAAACATAGTACCTGTATTTTCCTTTTATAAATCACTAAGTAAGTGTGGGAAAGTGTTCGCGATCAGTTCAGTTAGATTCCATAATATGTGGAATCAGAAGAACCAAGTTTGAGTCCTGATTCTATCCACATTATTTCAGCTTCTTGCCCTTGGATGAGTGACTGATCAGTTCCTTTGTTTTTGAGGAAGAGATAGCAGTACACAGGTTTTTGACTGCAAGGGGTTCCGTGTCCCTAATCCCAGCCTTGTTCAAGGGTCAGCTGTACCATGTTTTGAAATTCCATGTACTGTTTAAAATCTCTAACATGAACCCTCCCCTGCAACCTACAGATGATCTTAAATTTTCTAACATTTTATTATCTCTGAATATTCTTCACTGACTGATTGTGTGTCTTTCTTTGTTAACTTCCAGGCAACTCCTTTTCCTTTCAGTAGTAAGATAATCCCAGGTGAGAGTCACCTTAGGCAACAGAGGCCACCCCAGCATAATGCTCTTGTGAAGGAAGGCTGTCCCTTTTTGGCCTGTCACCTGGGTAGCCTCTTCTGACATCAAACATCCCAGCAGCTTTTAAAATCCCTCTATTTTTATGTAGCTTCATGAGATATTCCCCCAGCTTTTCCAAACATAGTTACCCATCTCCCATTACTGGGCTGTAAAACAGAAAACGAAAAGAAGATAACAAATACATAATAGTAAGTTGTGGGTCACAGCCAAACAGCTGATAACAATATCACCAAGTTGGAATGTTTTGTAGAGAAATCTGTGGGTCACTTGTACTTAAAAGAAGAACTGCTTTGCTAGCTTTTATGGTAAGTGGCCTTAAATCCCCAAGGCCTTGCATTCAGATGGACCAAGCAGAATCCTGCAGTCTGGCCCTGAAGCCCAAGCTCTCAGTCTCCACTGAAATTGCCATTTTTGTGGGTCAGACACAGCTGAGTATTGCCAGTATAACTCAGCCTGACCTATTTCCAAATGATGTCATTTGGGTCAATTTTAGAAGTATTATCACCCTCAATTTGCAGGCACTGAAGAATGGAGAACACTAAAAAAGCAAATGCACTGCAGCCCAGAAAATGTATACTCTCCTAAGAGTGTACTTTCTTTTTCTTTTTTTCCTTTTTAGGGCCACACCTGCAGCATATGGAGGTTCCCAGGCTAGGGGTGAAATCAGAGCTACAGGTGTCAGCCTACACCACAGCCACAGCAACATCAGATCTGAGCTGCATCTGCGACCTACACTACAGCTCATGGCAATGCCGATCCCCTACCCACTGAGCAAGACCAGGGATTGAACCAGCCTCCTCATGGATACTAGTCAGATTCGTTTCTGCTGCACCACAATGGGAACTCAGAGTGTACATTCTTAATTCTCTCTCTTCAGGTAGACAGTGCATAAATGTTAACACAAAACTCTTTGAGAACAGTATCAGTCACTGTATAAGGGAGTATCTCTGATTTTCTTCTGAAATTTCTATTTTAGCAAATACAGTAGTTTGGGATTCAGTGACCAGATAGACGTAGAGCATGTAAACTTTCACTGGTCATTTGTTAGAGCGCCCTGGTTACGAATTTGGGAGAAAAGAAAACAAAAACAAAACCTCTATCCTGCTGGCTTATGCCAAGAAGAAGGAAGTTCTCACCTGAATTTCACCAGTGCTATAATCACTTTCAGAATTGAAGGTGGTGATTTCAAAGTTGGAGAGTACTTCCTAAACAGTGGTTAAGTCTAGTTGCCCTTTATGTAATTTATAAAATGAGGTTTATTAGGTCTGCTTACTCTTTAAATAAATGCATGGATGGAGGAACGCCAAGTATGGGTTGTAGCCTCTTTATATTTTAGATTTGTTTTTTGATACCAACATGACTCTTTCGACTCTGTTTCCCTAATTGCTTTTATTGAAAAAGTCTTTTCTTGTAAACTTATATCATGTAAGATGTTTCTCCTTCATTTAAAAATATTCTGTCTTTAACAATTCAGTTCAATAAAGCTTTGTCACAAGAGTAGCATTCTCACTCCATCTAACATCCATCTCTCTCTCTTCCCAGCTTCTCTATTTTCCTGTTCTGTAGGTAGTAACATTCGTAAGAGTTAGCAGAGAAAATTAGGATTCCTGCTACACTTAATAAACACCTTTGGGAGTTCCTGTTATGGCTCAGTGGGTTAAGAACCCAACTAGTATCCATGAGGATTGGGGTTCAATCCCTGGCCTCGCTCAGTGGGTTAAGGATCAGGCATTGTCACAAGGTGCACTGGAAGTTGCAGACATGGCTCAGATCTGGCATTGCTGTGACTGTGTCGTAGGCCTTAGCTGCCGCTCTGATTCAACCATAACCCGGGAACGTCCATGTGCTGTGGATGCGGTGCTAAAAAAAATTTGAATTTGGCCCCGCCCCCCTCACCATCCCATGGAGCTTAGGGCTCGGACATGGTTATCTTGGGGAGAAAGCACAAACATTCAGTCTGTGGCAGACTGTACAAACTCAGGAATCATCAACACGTTCCCCTCTTCATTCTCACATGTGTGTCCTGTGGTTTCAGGTGTTCCCACCCCAAGCCAAGAAATTCTCCGGCACACCCTGAACACGCTGGTCCGGGAGAGGAAGATCTACCCGACTCCAGATGGCTACTTCATCGTCACCCCACAGACTTATTTCATAACTCCGTCCCTCATAAGAACTAACAGTAAATGGTACCATTTGGACGAGAGGATACCTGACAGGTCTCAGTGTACCTCCCCCCAGCCCGGAACCATCACGCCCTCTGCCTCAGGCTGCGTCAGGGAAAGAACGTTGCCCAGGAACCACTGCGACTCTTGCCACTGCTGCAGGGAAGATGTGCATGGCGGGCACGCGGCCACCCTGCAGAGGAAGCCCGCCAAGGACTGCAAAGACCCGTATTGCCCCCCTTCCCTCTGCCAGGTGCCACCCACTGAAAAGAGCAAAAGTACTGTCAACTTCTCCTATAAGACGGAGACTCTCTCCAAACCTAAAGATAGTGAAAAGCAGTCCAAAAAATTCGGGCTCAAGTTATTCCGGCTCAGTTTTAAAAAAGACAAGACCAAACAGCTAGCCAATTTTTCCGCCCAGTTTCCTCCCGAAGAGTGGCCCCTGCGCGATGAGGATACGCCGACCACTATCCCTCGGGAAGTGGAAATGGAGATCATTCGGCGTATTAACCCGGACTTGACCGTGGAAAACGTCATGAGGCACACGGCCCTGATGAAGAAACTTGAGGAAGAGAAAGCACATAGGAGTAAAGCTGGGTCCTCCGCCCACCACAGCGGAAGAAGTAAAAAGAGTAGGACGCATCGCAAGTCCCACGGAAAGTCTCGGTCGCACAGCAAGACACGAGTGTCCAAGGGCGACCCATCCGATGGTTCCCATCTGGACATCCCGGGTGAGAGAGAGTATGACTTCTGCGACCCTCTGACCCGGGCCCCCCGGGAGGGCTGCTTCATCATCGAACACAAAGGTGACAACTTCATCATGCACAGCAGTGCCAACATGATCGAGTCTCATTTCCCCATGACCCCAGAATGGGACGTGTCTGGGGAACTGGCCAAAAGGAGAACTGAGATGCCTTTTCCTGAGCCTTCCAGGGGAAGCTCCCACTCAAAAGTGCACCGAAGCCACAGCCATACCCAGGACCGGAGGTCCCGGAACGAGAGATCCAACAAGGCCAAGGAGAGGTCCAGATCCATGGATAACTCCAAAGGCCCCCTGGGGGCCTCCTCGCTGGGCACACCTGAGGACCTGGCTGAAGGCTGTAGCCAGGATGACCAAACCCCCAGCCAATCCTACATTGACGACAGTACTTTAAGGCCTGCACAGACTGTCAGTCATCAAAGGGCTCACATTTCGTCCACAAGCTACAAAGAGGTGTGCATTCCAGAAATAGTCAGTGGCTGCAAGGAACCTTCCAGTGCTTGTAGCCTCCTGGAGCCAGGCAAACCACCTGAGACCTTGCCATCCTATGGGGAACTCAACTCCTGTCCAGCAAAGACGGCTGCTGATGACTATTTCCAATGCAACACCTCCAGTGAGACGGTGCTCACGGCGCCATCACCTCTGGGAAAGAATAAAGAGGACCATGACACTCTGACCCTGGCGGAAGGGGTGAAAAAGCTGCCTCTGTCAGACAGGCAAGCCCCACATTCTTCCAGGGAGCCTGTGGGGCACAAGGAGGAGTCACCAAAGGGGCCAGGTGGAGGCCCAGCCACATTGGGCACCGGAGCTGAAGGGATTGCCAATGGACGCCTCGTCCAGCATCACAGCACCGAGCCCAGCAGCCTGGACAAAAGGAAAGAGCTATTCAGCAAAGACACACTGTTCAAACCTCTTCACAGCACCTTGTCTGTAAACAGCTATCACAAATCGAGCCTGTCCCTCCTCAAATCTCACCCGAAGACACCTGCGGACACACTGCCAGGCCGATGTGAGAAACTGGAGCCGTCCCTGGGGACCTCGGCCGCACAAGCCATGCCGGCTTCCCAGCGTCAGCAGGAGTCTGGGGGGAACCAGGAGGCCTCTTTCGACTATTACAACGTCTCTGATGACGACGAGTCTGAGGAAGGGGCAAACAAAAACACAGAGGAGGAGAAAAATAGAGATGATGTGGGCACCATGCAGTGGCTCCTGGAGAGGGAGAAGGAAAGAGACTTGCAGAGGAAATTTGAGAAGAACCTCACCCTCCTTGCCCCCAAGGAAACCGACAGCAGCAGCAACCAGAGAGCCACCCATTCGGCACGTCTGGACAGCATGGACAGCAGCAGCATCACGGTGGACAGTGGATTCAACTCCCCACGGTAGGGAGAGGCGTCTCTGCACACACATACACCCACTGGGGCCTGGGGCTTTATGCAGCTCATGCAGACAGTGTCTGATTTCAGTCTCAGTGCTGTGAGTGAGGGTTCCAAGTGGTGTGAGCAGTATTGTTAACAACCTGTTTCTGACTTCTTTTTCAGGAATTGAAACAAAGGTTTCTGCAGCTGTAGAGATCACCAATCTGGACTGGTGGGTTGGCCCCTTTCCGTCCAATCTAACTAAGACCAACATTTCCCAGTATTTTTCCTTCAATGTTTATATTACCACCACGTTGATCAAGGAAGAGGTGTTTTTTGTTTTGTTTTGTTTTGTTTTTTTAAGGTCTTCAGAAATAGTAACTTTTTTTTAAGCGGAATGAGTAGTCAGTGTCAGAGTGGGAGGTGAGGCTTGGGAGTAACTTGATTGAGTCAAGGATAGGAAGCCTCTCTAGTGTGAATATAATAGTTTATCATATCGAAACTTTCCAGTGGATCTAGAAACTTGTTACCAGTTCAGGTCAGCCTGCACCCCTTACTCTCATACACCTTTCTCTCACCACTCCCAAGTTCTGCAGACACCTAGAACCTGTTCCTGTCTCAGAAAGATGAAGGGCCTGTGTTCCACTAGAGCAAAGCACATACTAGCACTTTTCTTTCTCTTCCTGCAGAATGGACACCGTCTAGGCTCACGGATCACAGTCCCTTCTTTTTAGTGGGTTCGGCAAAGGGTTGACAGCTGAGAGTGTGCATGCCCAGTGGCCACGTCCAACACCCTGAAGTAGTTCAGGGGTTTAGAAAGCAAAAGGTCGTCTATGCAACTTTCTTTTTTTCTCCTTAATTCTTCCTTCTCTTCCAAGAACACCTTGGGACCTGATTCCTCTTCTAAATTCTACTCCAGATTGGTGACTCTGAGATGCAGAAATACTGGGGAGAGATTGACATCTCCCATTAGTCATGATTCCCAACTTTTTACGTTATTTATCATTTTAACAAGGGAGATGATTATGTACTTCATTTACTTATTTTAATTATTAAGAATTAAAAATTAGTTATGTTGTAATCATTTCACTCTATTTCTGGATAATCGGGGGACAGAGCATCCCAACATCAGAATTGGGATTCATGAATCTGTCCCATATTAGGCCTTTGTTATTTCTTAAAGGGCTAGTTCTTTATTATTACTATTATTATTATTATTATTATTATTATTGTCATGTAACTTTCTTTTCCAAGTTAACACATGTGTGGAAATTTATGTCTGAAGTACAGACTGTGGACTTTATGAATGGGAGTATTTCTTGAAGTAAGCTGATTTGCATATCTTTAACAAACCTCTCTGGGGTTTGTTTCACTCTGGTTCCAGTGGGTGGGAGACCAGGAGCCTCCCAGCTCTGCCCATCCCTCAAGGACCCTAAGAGACCTCAGGGAGTCCTGGCACTCAGTCTGAAAACTACCAGCCTATTAAATGACTGTTCTAAGAAATAATTTTTGCTAAATACATTTTAATCCCAAATCTAATCTTAATTTATATACCAATTATTTTATATACTCTTTTCTTTCTCCTTTCCTCTTCTGTTCTTGTTTTTCCTCTTGATTTCCTAGTGGGGAATACCGGGTAAGCCTAACTGAAAGTCTGTCACTGATGGTCGAAGTTCACTACCATCGCTGGTGGAAGGCGTCATTCATTTGCTGTAGCTTCTGCTCTACTGTTTCTTATTATACAGCCTCTCCTTACCCAGTGCTTCTCCTACAGCACTTTTCAGCTCTTCACATGGCCTCTTGGCTGCTGGATCTCCATGGAGGGAAAACCGCAATACCCCAGAAATAGCTACTAAGGAGACATTGAGAGTAGTTTAGTGGGGTCTAACTCAAAACCCTACCACTGCCTAATATTGAGAGGTCTTTGTTTGTCTGGGGGCAGATAACCAGAAATGATCATATAATAGTTGAACCTGTCTCTCCGCAGAATATATCTTAGTATCTCTAAATTTGAAGTACAGATCAATGGACTTTACAGATGGGATTATTTCTTGAAGTAAGCTGACTTGCATATCTTTAATAATACACTTAAGGTCAAATGCTTTGTCATAATAGAAGATAAAGGTCCTCTTAAGGAGACAATCTTCACGCAGGAGCTACCTGTCTGTTACTATTATTAGGTAGACTTTTCTCTACAGGAATACGTAGGTCACCCAGAAATTTCATGCAGTTAGAGAATCCTCAGAACAATTTCTTATTTTTATGCCTTTCATATGTAATGTTCTTTGGTTAGTAGCTAGGTGACAAAGTTCTTCTCTATATAGCTCTCCTTTTTTTTTTTTTGGACTTTTTAGGGCTGCACCTGCAGCATATGGAGATTCCCAGGCTAGGGGTTCAATCAGAGCTATAGCTTCCAGCCTACCACCATAGCCACAGCAACATCAGATTGGAGCCGCATCTGTGACCTACACCACAGCTCATGGCAATGCTGGATCCTTAACCCACTGAGAGGGCCCAGAGATTGAACCCAAGACCTCATGGTTCCTAGGCGGATTTGTTTCCATTGCACCATGACGGGAACTCCTCTATATCTATTTTTAAACTTTGTTTTCTCCACAGCTCCATGAATTCACTCAGTTGCCTTTCTGATGTGTGGGGATGGTCTGTGAAGGAGCATTTTTGCATTAGAGCGAGTTTCACTCTAGCTTGAGGAATGATTCCACTAGATAATATTATCATGCTGATACCCCTCCACCACTGAGAGATACAGGAATCTTAAGTGGGCCATTTTCTCAGGTCTTGCAATCAGTAATTCACTGAACAGTGAAAATCAAACCTGGTCCCCACCCCACCTCCAAAACAAACCCCCCCAAAATAAAAAAAGGTCAAAAAAAGGTAGTCTCTATATTCTCAGCTTTCAATGCTGGCCCAGGGGTCCTGTCTGGCCGTATGTCCAAAATTTTTCAATTCCCTTTTGCTGGGAACCAAAGTGCACTGAGAAGACAACCAGGTAGAGACTTAAACTGTGCTATGAGATCTAATGTTGAAAAGTCCTGACAGGCAAAGCCTGCTGTTCCAAATCGGAGGCTGAAAACCAGTTGCTAAAAACACAGTATGAAAACCAGGGGGACCTTGGAGGAAGACCTGCAGGGCCTCTTGGTTCGCTTCTTCTGCCTATAAAATCCTTCCATCTTCTTCTTTTTTTTTTTTTTTTGTCTTTTGTCTTTTGTCTTTTTAGGGCCACACCCTCAGCATATGGAGGGTCCCAGGCTAGGGGTTGAATCAGAGATGCAGCCTCCGGCCTATGCCACAGCCACAGCAATGCCAAATCTGAGTCACGTCTATGTTCTACACCACAGCTCAGGGCAACACCAGATCCTTAACCCACTGACCGAGGCCAGTGAGCAAACCCCAAACCTCATGGTTCCTAGTCAGATTTGTTTCCCATGCCATCTTCTTTTTAAGGTTGTGCTCTGTTAACTCTCTCTCTGTCTCTCTCCTTTTTTTTTTCTTTTCTTTTTTTTCTTTTTAGGACCACACCCATGACATATGGAAGTTCCAAGGCTAGGGGTCAAATCGGAACTGCATCTGTGACCTACACCATAGCTCACAGCCAAGCTCAATCCTTAACCCACTGAGTGAGGCCAGGGATCAAACCCTCATCCTCATGGAAAGGGGGCGGGTTCTTTACTGCTGAACCACAATAGGAACTCCCCCATTAGCTCTCTTTTTAAAAAAGAAGAAATTTTAAATTTGAGAATCTTGTTACTGCTAACCCTCCATCTCCATGAACTGTTTCATCGTCTTATCCAGAGCTTCCCTGTGACTGTCACACGCTGTACACAGTATTACAGCAATAATGAGATATATCCTTTGGAGACACTGGAAGGCTGTGTATATTGATCACTGTTAACACATTGGTGGTGGTGAGAGGCGGTCTCAGACCTCTCAGAGCACAGATAGCTCTCCCCTTAGATGATCTGTTGCAGTGACGTGTGTTGACAGTGCCTGGCACGGTACCTGGCATACAGTAGGGACTCGGTACATGTTAAACTCGTGCCACGAAAGCTGGTTTGAAAGGGGACCCCTCGGACCTCATTTTCCTGTAGAAAAGATGTCATTGGTAATGTATAGGTTCCCCAGCCCCCCCACAGTGGCTGTTTAATTCATTAGATGCCAGATGTACAACAGAGGTCACTAAGGTGTGTCTAGCTCTTTGGGGTACAAATTCTTCATCATTGCTTGTTTCTTCCTCAGAGTCACTCAGTGAGTAGTATCTCCCATCACTCTCCCTGTGTTAGAGATGAGGAAGTCAGATGCCATGAACAGTTTCTCTTGTAATTAAGAATGAAGCTGAAGGAATGTGTCATGATGTCTTTGGGTTTCTACATGTTTATTGCCCTTTTTCCTTTCTCCGCCTGACCCTCAGTTGTAATCCTGGAAAACCACTGATGAATTTCCTTAGAATGGGGTGTAAGGCAGGTAAGGAGGTAAGTCTAGCACTTTCTATCCTTTCAGTGATGACGCTTTGGAGTATTCTTTCAATATGCCCAGATTTACCAGAAGCATCACGAAAAAAAACGTGATTTCTACAAATGTATTAACCTTCTGGAGGTACACTCTGCAGTCTGGAAAGGTCCAGTTTTCTTTCTGTCAGTGAACAAACTTCCTGTTAAACAGTTATCTCTTAGCTTCTTGATGAAGAGCAAACTTAAGGCCACAAGGGGTCAGGATGAAAGAACCTGTTGGAATGGCAGCCAAGCTATAATTTTCAGACAAAATCGCTGTCCATTTAGGATGGGAATGAAAAGAGGTGGTGAGAAGGTTTGCTTTGTATTGTGACCTTAAATCAGTTATGGGATCAACCCATGTTTTGAGCAGGCTTCTTCAACCTATTTGTAAGCTGATAAATTTCTTGTTACCATTTTGAGGACCTTGAACGTGAAACCCATAGAGTTCCCATCACTCAGGCCAAGTAATCTTATTAAATAGACTCAAGTATTTCTAAATTAAAAAATTAAAAGAGAAGTCAAAATACTCACTCCTTTAAACCACCTCTATTCTATAAGAGTCTTTTAGAAAATAAAATATTTCTGCCAAAGCGGGGGAAAAGGAGGAATAAATGTAAATGGGGAAAAAATTAAGATTCCTTATCTGAAAATAGAATGTATTTTAACCAAAGTGTTACACATTTGAAACAGAGGTATGAACATTTAAAAAAATAATTTTATTTCCATCACTGTGGCCATTTGGCTAGCGGCATGCTTGCAGCCCACCATCAAAGTCCAGAATCTGCTAACCAAGACTGAAAATAGAACCAGTAGGGTAAAATCATTGAGTGTATTCAGGAACCATTCTATCAATGAGTTTTGAGCCTGAAATGAAATCATTACCTATGTATATATACGACAGCTATTCTTTTTTAAACACAGATGTGCTAGCCACCTAGCACATCAAATTTTGAAGGTGTTGCCCTGACTGTGAAAGGAAAGGGAAGGCATTTCAAGTGCCTTTAGCTGTATAAAAACCCTCAATTCAGTACACCGCTGCTTAGAACTTGTCCTGTGAAAGCTTTTGGAGTCCAGGTTGGAGAAGCATATGTGAGTGATCAGTATGAGATGCTATGGACATGACATCTTGAACCAACAGAGGAAATCCATTAACTCCATCATTAGCTCTTCCTCTGGGGCTCAACATATAATTATTTATGTTCCAAACCAAACAAAACAAAACCTTTTTACTCTTTTAGCACTCGGGAGAGCCTGGCTTCCAACACGTCGAGCATTGTTGAAAGTAACCGTCGTCAGAACCCTACCTGGAGCCCGGCCCACGGTGGAGCTGGCCCAGCCTTCAGTTTCCGAGCAAGTACGGACCCCCCCACCAACGAAGCCGAGAAATTACAGAAACCTTCCAACTGCTTGCAAGCTTCTGTTACTAGTGTGTGATAGTCATCCTGCCTCAGATCTCCTGTCTCATTTGATACGACCAAGTTTACGACACTGGGACTGATGTTTACGACACTGGGACTGATGTGACATCGTTGGGAAGACAAGCATCTCAGCCACAGTTTTTGTGTTGATGGAAACTGTGCTGCTAATAAGTAGGCTAGGGCAACACAACAACAACACAGTCTTTATTTCAGAGTATTGCTTTTCACATGTATGGCTCTGTAGCAACAAGAATAGCAGTAGGGGTGATATGTCTACTTTTGCTTCACTAATTGTAACTGAGCACACATAGGGAAGTCTAGACACTGTAAGTGTTATATGCATTTTCGATGTCATGCCGTTGCCAAGTCCATTTTAAAATGCCACAGGTGCGTGTTGCCCCCCAGTCTGCGGCCACCCTGTACCGCAGAACTGATCCTTGACACTTCCAAAAACACAAACAAAGCCACCACAAAAAGGTCGAAGGTCAGGGTCCACCTTGAGGGAAATCGATGCCAAACTGACCAGGAGGGCACCCAGCCCTTTGTGTGGGAATCTCTTAGGCACCAATCATTTTGCACTGTGCGTTTTCGTGAGTTTTGCAGGAGCTGGTGGACGTGTGTCGGAAGGGTTCTGAGATCCAAGTAACTGGGAGTGTTCTGTTTTCAGGATTTTGCTTTTAAGTGTCAAGATGCTTGTCTGATTTTTTGTTTGTTTGTTTTACAACCTTCCATAATCACAAACAGGAATATAGGCCTTTGAATCTGAAATGGACAAAGGAAGAATTCCCCAGCCTGGCTGGGACGGAGCACTGAGTGATGGGAGAGGTGATGTGGACTTTAAAAGGTGTTAATCAAACATTGAAGGAAGATCATTTCCTCCTTGCAAAATTTAGGCTAATGCTATCTAACTGTAATAGATATGGTAATTAGTTTGTTTAAAAAGCAAAATGTTCTTTGTGATACACATGAAGACTATGGCCTGGGCGTTATTCTTTCTAATGGAAGGACATAAATCTATTTTATGTAGTTTTAAATAGAATGCCTAAATTAGGCTGTGGGAGATCATTTTTAGTGGTTGTAGGAAAGAGCAAATTTAGGGAGAGTTGAACTTCAGGCCTTTTATTCCTGGGAAGATATCTAGAGAGAAAACTTTAAAAATAATTTTTGATTAGAAATATCCATGTGCCCATGTAATTAACAACAGAATGTGATCATTCTGCAAGTGTGGTGTAATCCTGACTTGTATGCCCCTGAAAATTTATCGGAATAACCATTATGCATATACATGAACTATGCCACAGGAATGTTTACAGATAACTTCGTAACCAATTTCAGGAGGCAGTTTTAGGCGGATGTATAGTTTTTAGCCCAACTGATTTCGGAATGGTTTGTTAACATTTTTCTTTGGTTTACCATGTCATGTTGAGCACAAAGAAGGTCCTCAAAGGGATTCCAAATAATCAAGATTCAGCCTTCTAGGAAAGGGACATTCCAAAGTTCCCACGCCTCATTTTATCAGAATGATGCAATAAATCTGCCCATAATGGAAAAGTATTCACAAAAGGGTGACCTGTGACACCAGTAAACAGTCTAACAGAGAGTTTTATTTAGTTGAGTGGCAGGTGATATTTGGAGCCTCATGCCATACAATAAATATCTAAAAAATAAATCTGAAACAGCTTCACCCCAGACTTCAGGAATTGGCACCAAATTTGTGAAACACTTCTACTTCAGTGTTAGGTTGAATCAGCAGCCATCTGTCTAAAGAGTGGAGTCCTATACGCAGTTGGACTATTTCTTGAAACATTTGTGTACCCCCTCATGCTTTTTTCAGATATCTGGAAGTTGCATTGGGTCAAACTGGACTCGGTCAAGTTTATGTGGATTCCTTATTCCTTTTTTGTGCTTACACATAAGCATGTTTCTTGGTTAAACTCCCACACCCCTAAAATGCTGAAGTCAATTGGCTTTCAGTCCCATGCCTTATTTCCTCCAAGGCATGCCTTGATTGCTCAGAAATGCACTCTGTCTCATTGCTTAAATTTGTCCAGAAGGAACAATAACAGATCCAATAGACTGTACGCAGAGTCTGTTTCCTTGGGGAGTTGTATACCATAGAGTTATTACTAAATTATTCTAAATTCTTTTTTCCGCCCCCAAAAACCTGCCCTCAACTGTGTATCATACTATCAGTTCATAAATAATAGAACCATTGAAACAATATGTCAGCCTCTAGTTGATCCTCCTAAAGTAGCCATTATAATCATCAGATACTGTGTGAACAGGAAGGGAAAGCATTACCTTTAAGAGAAGCTTTAAAATAGGAACTTATCAAGATTTCATGAGAAATAGGTTTACAGAAGACATTGTTCAAATAAAATGTGTACACTCTTTGCCCGATGCTATGGGGTACATGATTTAAAAAAAAGCAAAAAACGAAAAAACTCCCTTAGACCAGCAGCCATTAGCATAGCAACAATGGACTTCAGTGAGCGTGTGGTGTCAGCAGACATTCCCTGCAGAAATATGCCTCACTGAATGGAATCAGTTTTCTTGAACAGGGAGAAGTGGTTGGCGGGAAGCACATTACAAATATGACCCAAGATGGTCTGCGGGGACCTCCTCAGTGGCCCGCTCCAAGCTTTGCCCAGCGTCCTTTCCTCCAGGGAAAAGACAGCTCTGTGTCTCACGGCTGCTTATCTAGACTTCACGTAGAGTTTATCAACGGAAAAGGTTTACAGAACTGAATCTGGTTGAATCTCTGTGTAGCGTTCAACTTTAAAGGGTCAACTCATCTGTCAGCATTTTGCACACTTATGTATTATTATGATGCAGCATATTACTTTATGGTAATTTTTATTTTTACATATAACTACCTCCATAAATTTGATGAAGCGGCAGCAGTGCGTTCACGTGTGTTGTTCAGAAAAGCAAAGTTGAAAATTTTCTTGACCATTAGGCCATGGTGTTGTGTGTGTGTGTGTGTGTGTGTGTGTTTGTGTGTGAGTGATGACCTATGTGGACTCGTGGCTGTTTCATTGCCATGGTTTTCTTTTCCAGCATTATTTCACTCTCAGCTGTAAACCTGTCTCTCCTCTTCTTCCCCACGAAAGCGCACTTGATTTTGTTCTGAACGAGAGGAAGTTTAAATTTCTTGTCTCCTCCGCCCCCGCCCCTGCCCCATTCCTGCTAAGAGTTCTCTCTGGCCAAGAGCCAGTTGGTAAACATGATCTAGCAAGCTGTTTACTCCTATACGAATCTGATCTGAATTCTAGGTTCTCGGTCGCAAGACACACAAGAAATTTGGACTGCCACCTCTGAAGCACTCTGGGCTTCTCCGCCTTCACTTGCATGCTACCATATCGAGCCCAGACTTCATTTGAATTAAAAGAGCTGTGCTGTATATCCACCGCTTCTGTTCAATAATTTGTATTTCGTTTTATATATTTTGCACATCTCAGGGGTCCTTCATGCGCATATGAAAAGGGGGGGGGGGTGCCATCAAATAGAGGAAACACATATAAGAGCCGAAAGAGGCCTCGAAGGACAAAATAGCAAATTACTGCTTCTCTGATGCCGTTGAAGTTCAGGTTCAGGAAGCTTCCATTGAAAGTTAATCTGGAGTCACAACGATCTGAACACCAGCTGTTTCCAGATCTCCCTTTGTCATAACCCAACCAGCATTTCTAAAGTGTGCATTTAAATTATATTGTGGTCACCATGGGGAGAAAAAAACAAAAACCTGTTCAGTGATAATGAAAGCCTTGTTTGTATTTTTTAGGTTGGCACAGCTTTGTAAAATTCTACCCAGGATAAACCACTTATTGCCACAAAGTGTACTTGAAAATAAAGTTTTTAACTTAAATTATAGGCATATTGCTCATGATACAATAGCGACCATATTTTGAAAAATCTCACCCTTTATAACACGGGCTGTATTGGAGCTTAATTAAAAACCAACAACAACCTATGATGACTTTGCAAATTTATTTTAGGCTCTCAAAGCGCTTCCAGAGCAGTTGGATTCACAACTAACAAAGCAGGTCACATTTGTAATACCTGAACTTGAAACAAATAAACAGGAGGAATGACATACGATTACCCAGAAACACAGTGGCAGCTACCAATGATCTATTTTCTATCCATTTGATAGACCATCATGAGACATGACGAAATACAATGCTATTTTTCTGATGTGTGCTAATAAAGTCAGAGTTAACAAATACAACTTGACACCTTCGTCCATTTTCATTCCAAAAAAAAAAAAAAAGTTCAGGGTGTTGGGAATTTTACAAAATGCACCCAAATGCCATTGCAATCCAATGTTAGGTCTGGACATACACCCTTGTTTACACTTTCATATTGAGCTTCTCTAAATCCTGTGCTCAAATACTGTCTTTCAGGAACATGACTGCTCCTGGCAGAGGAAGGTGCTGAAACAGCAATTTTCATTAAAAACTTGATCAAGTCCTCTTCAAAGTGCTTCTTAGCACGACGGAAATTCAGTACAATACATTGAGCCCTACTTTGAAGAATCTGGATTTCCCAGGGAAGCTGATCTAGTTTTAAATGGGTGTCTTTCTTCTCAAATTAGGAGATAAAAGATCCCGGTCGGGGACCTTCCCTGTGACCACAAGCCAGTCAGAGAACCAGCTAGCAGCACACTGTCAGGTGACAGTGGACCCCAGTGGAAGTGATCCCTTCCTTTCCCCTCCTCACCAGACCCCCCAGACACCGCCCCCCTCCCATACTCTTCTGTTCTCGAGCGAATTTCTGCTCGCATATAGGGCTCGAGGAAGCTAGAACACAGGAAAATTGAATGCCAAAGCCATGGAAGACATTGCTTTGCTCTAGGTTAGTAAAATGTGAGCAGGAAAGAGATGACTCGATCTGATCTTTACCAAGTAAGATAAAAGCATCAGCTGTCACTCCGTCAGCAGGCCCCAAAGTTTTACAGTATTAAGGATGCATCCAATATTTTCCCACAGATTTTTATTGAGGAGACATTTTGTAAATTATATCTATGAGAAGAATCGTTATTAAATTTCCCGGTGTAGGCAGTAGACACTGGCGTCTCCCTGGTGGAGTTAATCTCTGCGTCTTTTGCAGCAATATCCCAGAGAGGGAGTCCCCAGCTGTGGTTCCTCTAACACAGAGCCCTGTGTTTTCAGAGTCATTCTAGGACTTGCAGGTGCTGATTTGCAAGGTTCAGAATTCTTCAAGGCTCAAGGGGGACCAAATATTCTTCTGATGATTGTACCTGATCAGTGACAGGGCTTTCTTTGCTCCTTGCTGGCTTCAAGTGTGAATACACACACACGCTGCCAATGAGGAAAGGGGGTGTTTCCCAGGTGAGGCAGCAGTGACTCTGGAAGCCGATGCAAGGCTAAAAGTTTGGTTGGTCCATGAACAGCTGCCTCCCTCCCTGTCCAAAGGCTGGTTTGGGCATGCGAATTCCCTGGAGCCCATCAAAAAGTGGTACCAAATCTGAGATCCAATGTCTCTTCCAACATGAATCCCCTGCAATGACAGCAAATTCATCTCAAAGTACACATGGCTCCTCACCTTCCTTTCCTCCAAGGAGGTCCCCCTTCCCTGCTTACTTCCCATCCTCCCCCCAACTTAGATACCAATACACCGCCATGGTTTCCACATTGGAAGGGCAAAGCAGTGTGTGATACTGTGCACACAAGGGTGGGTTAAGGCTAGAGCTGCCCTAGGGTGACGTCAGTATTGACGGCTACAGATTAAGGTCCTTAGAGTAGTTGACATCAGTACAACTTTCTAGAAGAGAATTAAATTTCAACATTAAGTTTAAAGGGATCATAATTCTGCAGGTATCTTTCTCTGAGTGACTGAATGTGACTATTACATTAGGGTAAATGAATTAAGAAGTGCAAGTGGGATTTACTGTATGTTAGAAAGGAGTTTTGCAGCCAAGACTGCCTTGAATAAAATGTGTTTGCACTGAAAAAAAAATTTTAAATTACTTGGTCTCTGGTTGCTGTAAAGGTCATCCACGATGGATGTTCTGTTTATATTGTATAGTATTTCATATGAAATAATTACAGTTCATGAAATGTCTTCCCTAATGTTACTGATTTATAACAGCACATTTGTAACATGGTTTTTATCGTGTCAGTGTACCATATTGTAAATGATGATTACTTGTCATGCTTAGTATAATAACTTAAAAGAAAAAAAAAGCACAGGGATTTTTGTAAGTCTATATTTGAAAGTCCCTCCATATGGTAATATTGTGTTCATGTTGTTTATGTAGTGTTGTGTGAACTATCCATTTTGGATTGTGTTACTTTTTAAGATATTAAATAACATTTGGTTATATGTCTAAGTGGATTTTTTTTTTTTGGCACTTGAGAGAAAATACCTTCCATGAGGCCAGTTTCTTTCTCTCCTCAATTAATATGATGTCATACATTTTTATTGCACAATCTTGGTTGTTAGAGCTTTTGAATTAAAACAGCTGAAAATGGAAATTTCTAATCAAAATCTTTTTCTAGGAATGTTGAAAAAAATCTCATCTTTAGCTAGCTGTTCAACTTTAACACAGAGGGAGGCTTGTAGAGGCACATAATTGTTTTCTAAATGAAATCATAAAGTAATGTCATCAGGTTTTTTGTGTTGTTTTGTTATCACTCATATCACAATTTCCACGCCCAAACAAACAGGATTCCCCTCTCTAGCGCACGCTCGGAGGCTATTCACATATTCCAGTGAAGCTCCTGCCCAACTTTGGATCCAACTTTGGATCACCTCCGTGTTAATTGCCCTCGGAATCTATTATACATTCTTTGACTCTCCTCAGTGGTGGCAAATCTTTGTCCTGGGAGAATGGACATTATTTTTCCCAACCCAAAGTGATCTGCTGTCATGCAAACGAGTAAGCTAGAAAACCTAGAAAACTGCATACTTAGTCCAAAACAATACGAAGCTGTAAAGTTGAGCCTGGTGTTCTTGTAAAGGCAAGACCCAAAGCCGGCTTCCCCAGACCATTTTGAACAATGACAGCGTCATTTAGGGGTAAGTGTGTGAAACCCAAAATGACTACGTTGGAGGACAAGTCTTATTTTAGTTTGTATTTTTTTCATTGTCTCAGTACAGACCCTTCATTTCTCAAGCTCAGAGCAAGGAAGAACAGCAACACTGGAAGTACACTGTGAGTTTTACACTAAGACCAAAAGCTGCTGGGCTGGAGGAAAGGTAACTGTGTGTTACCCTCAGAACCATCCAGTGACTGGACACATGGAGAAAATGTGGTGACTCGCTAAGAAGATGGGAGGCAGGGTTCTGGCTCCTTTGAGAGAATGGTCATAGTTCATACAAATCTTTTCTTTCCAGAGGAAACGGTATGGGTTTAAGTTATTTCCAAGTGTTTAGAGTGGTGGTTTTTTTTTTTTTTCCTCGTAAAGAAACTCAAGCAGAGTCTTCGATATTTGCCGTCTGTGCTGTTAACAGCTGTGAAATCGAGAGGCACTGAATAATAAAAAGCAGTTATTCACCTACCTTCGGTATTTTTATTTAACCGGGAAATCTTATCCCTACTACGGGAATACTGGGAATGAGTGCTATTCCCCCTCTTTGGGCTCCGGGGCTCCAGAATTTTCCTGTACAGCAAATAACTAGTCATCTAACACAGGGAATAATTGTGTGTGATGAATGTTCCCAGGGCACAATACACCATGCAGGAATTTCCAGGAAAATCAAGGCACCTGCCCTCAAGATAGGCTGGGTAGGGTTTGGGGTGACTCTTCTGAAAGGTACAGCCTTAGAAATATTATGCTGAGAGGGAGAAGGGAATTTGATGTGTTAGCTAAGAGAATAAGGCCAGAGATGTTAGTTTGGAATTCAGACAGCAAGATTCAACTACTGATGTTCACTGAAGAGCAGTCTCTCTCTTCCTCAGTCACATTTAGGACTAGCATCTGTCCTGAGAAATCCCCAGACTTTCAGAGGATTGACTGATAGATAATATATTAGATAGATGGTTAGCTGGATGGAGAGATAGAAAATTGGATGGATGAATGGCTGGGTGGATAGAGATTAGATGAATGGATGGATGGATAGAAGATGGAAGGGTAGACAGGTAGATAGATGATTAAATAGATACATAGATTATTATTGCATTAGACCCAGGTTCTCTGTAAGTGGCAACAAGACAAAAGGAGATACCATGCAGAAAGATATAGTGTGACTCTTTTTTAATAATGTGTTGAGAATTTGTTATCCTGGGAAATTATTTTTGAACCCTTTTGTATCTGTGTTTCAAGCCAGCGTCTGCCATTCTTTACCATGTTCCATATTTCGGGAAAAATTTCCCCTGAAAGGCACCTGCTTTAATGTTAATGACAGAATAGTTCTAGATTTAAAATCTCATTCTTTTCTTTCTTTCTTTGTTGTTTGTTGTTGTTGTTGTTGTTGTTGCTTGTTAGTGCCGCATTTGCAGCGTATGGAAGTTCCCAGGCTAAGGGTCAAGTTGAAGATGCAACTGCCTGCCACAGCAATGCCAGATCCGAGCCACATTTGTGACCTATGCCACAGCTCACAGCAACGTGGGGTACTTAACCCACTGAGCAAGGCCAGGGCTCGAACCTGCATCCTCATGGAATCTAGTCCAGCTTGTTACCACTGAGTAACAACGGGAACTGCCTAAAATCTCGTCCTTGACTATCCTCCACAAACACGACTTTTCACCGTTTGCCATCTCATCCAGTTGCAAAGGTAATAGTGGGTCTTTCCTAAGCAGCACACCTTCACATTGCTTGTCATTGTTGACAAGACATGTGATGGATTAACAAATCTTAAATGGATTGGAAAAGACAAGGGTCTTTTGTTTTCTCTCTTTCCTTCACAGGTTTTTGATGGCAGTTCACGGCACATCTGTGTCACATGTCAAAGGATCAATATTCAGACTAGGAAGGTTTCAAAATTCTCAGGGTGATGACCTTGGAAACAGAAGATGCCACAGTTATTTCCCTTCCGTATCTCCTGTCTTTAAAAGGCATCTAATTAGATGAATCAGGGCCTCCATCTGGCCCTAGAAGAAGTCAGAGAAACAGGCACAATAGAAGTTATCTTTTACAATTAACTTTTGCTCTAACCAATTGATAGAAATACCAATACTTCCACTTCTCTAAAGATTTCAACCATCAGAATATTTTGTAAGTAGCTTATTGAGAGCAAAGCACTTCCATTGCATTTTTAAAACAGGCATGTTATTACAGGTTTAGAATTACAGAATTATTGCGGCCACAGTAACAGAGGTCCTGTAGATCTCACACCCAGTTTCCCCTATTATTAACAACTCTTACTTTAGTATGGTACATTGACCATAATTAGTGAACCAATATTGATACATCATTATTTGTTTAGGGCCACACTTGCAGCATATGGAAGTTGCCAGGCTAGGGGTGGAATAGAAGCTTTAGTGGCCAGCCTATGCCACAGCCACAGCAACACCAGATCCAAGCTGCAGTTGCAACCTACACCACAGCTCACGGCAACGCCGCACCCTTAACCCATGAACAACGCCAGAGACCAAACTGCATCCTCATGGATTCTAGTCAGGTTCACTACAGCTGAGCCACGACAGGAACTGATACCTTACTAACTAAAGTGATACTTACTCAGATTTCCTCGGTTTATCCTTCCTGTCATTTTTCTGTGCCATGAGCTTGTCTAGGGCATGTTATCTTCAGTCATTATGTTGCCTTAACCTCCTCTGGTCTGAGCAAGTTTCTTAGACTTTGTTTTTGACATCCTTGACAGTTTCGAGGAGTACTGGACAGGAGTTTTGTACAGTGGCCTTCGATTTGGGTATGTCTTTTGCTTTTCTTGAGATTAGGCTACGGTTATATGTTACAGGGAAGGAGATCACAGATGTAAAATGCCCCCTCATCATATGGCAAGAATGCATATCATCAACATGACTCACCACTGTCTGTGTTAACCTTGATCACCTGGCTTAACGTCACGTTTGGCAGGTGTCTTCGCTACAGAGTTCCTCTTTGTCTTCATTTCCATACTATCCTCTTTGGAAGAAAGTCACCAAGCCCAGCTCACACTTGAGGGAGAAATTATGGGCCATCTCTTGAAGGAAGGTATCTAAATAGATCACTTGAAATTCTGTACAGGAAATCTGTCTCTCCTAACCCATTTATTTATACTGTAATTTATTCACACCAGTACACCCTCATGGATATTTATGTTTTGAGCAATAGTCCATTACCACTTTGTTTATATTATGTCTCAATTTCCCCAGCTTCTGCTATTGTTTGCTCCCTCAGTGGGCTCCTGGATCCCTTTGACATACCCACATCATTGTGGCTGTAAGTTCACTTGGTTTTGAACAAGTCTGAACTTCCTGGCACTGTAGGATGCTCTAGACTCATTCCATATATGCTGCCACATTCTCATAATCAGTCACTTCTCCAAGGATCCCTGGTTTCTTTTACTGAAGGATCATCTTAGAAACCAAGATCTAGGTGCCAGGTATGCCCACAGGTACTGGAGAGCCATTATTTCTAAGCAACCCCAACTGATAGCGTAGGGAGACACTGCATATGTACCAACCTGTGTATGTATACACACGCCTACACCTATTTCTTTATGTAACATCTGCATCTCTAGTAAGCCAAGTGTGAGCTCATACTGATGAATCCAACTTTAATCCACTCTCACCTTGATCAATGGAGCCTCCTTCCCCTGCTCATCTGTAACCTCCCCTCCAGCAATGAGCATCCTGGCTGCCACCCCCACCACCCACGTACTTAATTATCCAGTTGCAGTGCACATGTATAGTGGTTCATCCACTGCACTTTATAAAACTGATTAGATAAATAAGGGTAAACATGGAAGTGAAATAAAGTGGAAAGTTTTCTCAACTTATCCTAAGTGGGTGGCTTACTTCATATGACAGGACGGTGAAGATCAAAAACTTAATGGGCTTATATGGTCCTACTGGGATTGCACTAAAGAATTGTAAGGTTGAGGGGGGAGAGGACACGATTCATACGTATTATTTCTTGTGCCTTTTTCCCTATGTCACACTGTCAGGACTTGGAAAGAAAGTGACGTATTCATATATTTGATAAGACCCCACTTTCTTCTCCCCATTTCCTGTCTCTGCATGTCTGATTTTTAACAATATTTCCAGGTTCAGATCAAATGCCTTCTCTTTCACAAGGGCCTCTCTGAACACCCCTTCCCACTTTCATTGTCATAATGAAAGTATAGCCTCTTTCTCACTTTTGGAGTAGTACAACATTTATCATTTCCAACCCTATGTTCCCAATTTTTGTCTCAAAAGTCAGGACTGTAGACTCCTGTCCAAGACTATGACCTCAGCTAAATAATTTATGCCACCTTTATACTATTCCCTGGATCTCCTGGGGCCAGGGGCGAGAGGGGCTTCTCCGTGGCCCTTATGAACTTTGAAATCTTTGGTAGGCTGGGCTGTGCAAGAAAGGATTTCAACAGCCTTGGGGGCTTTTCTGGTCTCTGCTTCTAACCTAACCTTCTGGAGACAGCTTATGATCTGCTGCTGCTCCTTTGCCTCGGTACGTCTTCCCTGTTACAAAAGAACCCCAGTAACTAGGGCATGGCTTTGGAAATGTCAAAACGTTTTCGAAAGATTAAAAGCTAGATGGGAAGCTTCAGTTCCTTCTTGCAAGGGCACGTGCTGTGGGAGCCCCATCCTTTGCTCTTGAGCTGTGACTCTGGAGGGAGTCTTTTTGAGAGAGGCTGTGTGCTTGGCGGGGCTGCAGGTGGTGGGCGGCGGTGGGGGGTAGGTCTTCCCCAAAGTGGTAGGAGTATTTATGACCATGGACACAGTATGTTTCCTTTTAACCATATCTTAAATCTAAAGACAACTGACTATTGTTTATGCAAACATTCCATGAACATATAACAAAAAATGTACTTTCTCTCTGAATTTCAGGGGTTTTCTCCCCTATCTTAGCCACATGTTTTTCTTTCTGTTTTGGTTTTTTTTTTTTTTCATTCCCTCCCCCAACCTCCTGCTCCTTCTCCTTTTGCCTCCGTGAGATTTTGACTACAGCTAATGTTTCATTTTAATCTACTCGTTTCTCTCCCCCTCCACTCCATCACACCATTTTTCAAACAAATTCTTGATTTTGAGTTCTTGATGATCTTTGTCATAGCTGCCCACAACCGTGTCCCCAGCTGTGACCAACTCATTTTGCAGTGATGACTGTTTTAAAAGCCTAACCAGAATTCTAGCAAAGGACTTGCTTTTCCTCCCCAATACTCAAATTAGCTAAAAAAAAAAAAAGTTTTAAGCCTTGCTTTGGGTTGACTTAATACCAAATTCCCCCAAAGCTCTAGTTCACCTGCGATGTTGGGGATGGGATATTTAGCAGGCATGCTAGAACTGTGTTATTCTCGGTGGCACCAGGGTTTAGGAATGGTGGTTTGGGTCCTGCCCTGGGATGTGGTTGGGGGTCAGAATTCAACAAGGACACTGTCTAGTTCCCCCTGGGAGATGCTTTAGGTAACTTGAATAGTGTCTTCTAATTCTACTCTTTTTGAAAGCATCACCTCTATGAAAATTTACCTCTTAATATAGTCTGTATAGTTTCCATATAGTTTTCCATATAGTCCAATGTTCCTACATTAAGTGTAGATTATTATTTTTACTTTGTCTTTTTAAGTCTGCACCCACAGCATATGGAAGTTCCTGTGTCTATCATTTTAAAGACAGGGCACTGTTTATGAAAACATAAAATGTTAGGAATACAGTAACCAGAAGAAAGGTCAGAAATTGTGACCTAGGTGCATCCTGTGTTCTAATGCTCCACGAGCAGCTGGGTCCTTCTTTTCTTTCCCACAGAACTTTCTGGCCACTGCCCCCCAATGGGAACTAGATTCCGCAGCTTGCAGGATTCTCTTGAGTATAAAAAGCCTTCTTAATTTTTCAAGTGGCAGATCTGTGTGCTTCCTGCTTTCCAGAGCAAAAACAGTCTCCTGGTCTCAACAGAACATAATCCAGAATGTCTTCAGATGAGGTAGGATTAAGAGGGGGAAAAAAAACCCAGGATTAAAGGTAAGGATTTTTTCTTTCTTTAGGAGCAGAGTAAAAGTGATCATGTAGGGGAAACCAATGAATCATTCAGATAAGCCGGAGATTAAATCATTTTCCTTAGTCATTACTCAGTAATTAAATATTCTTCCCAAATGATTGGTCACAACCAACTCATTTGCTCTCAGAATCTGAGAATCTTCTGATCCTCCGCACTGTGCCTGGAATTCTAGTGCTTGTCAATTCATGCTGCACTTTATTTATTTATTAATTTATATATTTTATTTTATTTTATTTTATTTATTTTTTTTGTCTTTTTGCCATTTCTTGGGCCACTCTCGTGGCATATGGAGGTTCCCAGGCTAGGGGTCAAATCGGAGCTGCAGCTGCCAGCCTACACCAGAGCCACAGCAATGCCAGATCCAAGCCGTGTCTGCGACCTACACTGCAGATCATGGCAACGCTGGATCCTTAACCCACTGAGCAAGGCCAGGGATCGAACCCGAAACCTCACGGTTCCTAGTCGGATTTGTTAACCACTGAGCCATGACAGGAACTCCTCATGCTGCACTTTAATCAGTTCCTGTCATCATTTGCAATAAACTTATCTCAATCATAGACTTTAAAAGTATCACCCCAAAAAGGAGGTCCATTAAAGCAGGTGCATTTTTATTTTTTTATTTTTTATTTTTTTAGGGCTGCAGCTGCCAGTCTACACCACAGCCACAGCAATGCTAGATCCAAGCCTCATCTGTGACCTACATCACAGCTCAAGACAATACTGGAGCCTTAACCCACTGAGCCACAACAGGAAATCCCAGATGCATTTTTAAAATTTAGTGCCCAGAGTTCCCATTGTGTTGCAGTGGAAATGAATCCAGCTAGGAACTTCGAGGTTGCTGGTTCAATCCCTGGCCTCGCTCAGTGGGTTAAGGATCTGCAATGCAGTGAGCCGTGGTGTAGGTCGCAGATGTGCCTCTGATCTGGTGTTTTGCTGTGGCTGCGGTGTAGGCTGGAAACTATAGTTCTGATTCAACCCCTAGTCTGGGAATTTCTGTATGCCACAAGTGCAGCCCCAAAAAGCAAAAAATAAAAATTTAAAGCACTGTAGTTGTAGACTAGGTTTTGCAAAGCTAGATAAATAAAAGAGGTTTAAAGCGTTTCCCCCTAGTTTTATTGAGATATAATTGACATACCACACTATTTAAGGTATACAGTGTGATGACTTGCATATGTCATAAAATAATTACCACAAGTTTAGTGAACATCCATCGTCTCATATAGATATAACATTAAAGAAATAGAAAAAATATTTTTTCCTTGTGATGAGAACACTTAGGATTTACTCTCAACGACTTCCATCTATAACACAGAGCAGTGTTAATTACAGTTAACATGTTGTACATGACATTCCTGGTACTTTTTTCTTTTTGTCCTTTTAGGGCTGCACCCTTGGCAAATGGAGGTTCCCGGGCTAGGGGTCGAATCTAGAGCTGTAGCCACCAGCCTATGCCACAACCAAAGCAACACTGGATCCAAGCTGCGTCTTCAACCTACACCAAGCTCATGCAATGTCGGATCCTTAACCCACTGAGCGAGGGCAGGGATCGAACCCAAGTCATCATGGATGCTAGTCAGGTTCGTTAACCACTGACCACAACAGGAACTCCATCCCTAGTACTTATTTATCTTATAACTGGCAGTTTGTACCTTTTGACTGCCTTCATCCAGTGAGATGTAAATTTGATCCTTCCTCGAATACTACTTTTCTAAGTTCAGAAATTAAAATAATACACCGTTCGTGGAAGGAGCCCAAAAGAAACATTAGACACACACATACCTGTGCATATTATAATTTCATTTGAATATTAACTTTGATTCAATGGCTCTTTTAGGTAGCAAACATTCAGAGCTTTCCTCCTGACTGCTAGGCATACTTCTAGGTTCTAGGGACACAAAGTAAAAGATGTGATTATTGCCTCCTAGGAGATTTAGAGGGAAAGTCAGCCCCTCGTGTGGAAAAGCAGCAATGCAACCAAGGTACATATATTCCAATGTTCATTGCAGCACTATCTGCAACAGCCAAGACATGGAAACAACCTTTTCTTTTTTCGCAGTTGTGAGGCCGGCTCATCAGACCCTCAGCTGACCCCCGAGGAGGTCATGACCCTGGGATGACCCTGCAGAGTGGGCTCTGCCGGGATGAGGGAGTCAGACCGTTCACTCCCACAGCAGCCGGTCACTGGCTGCAGGCCTCCCGTGGGAGGGACGTGCATCCCAGGCAAGGTGGTTTTTCTGGCCCAGACAATCCCAGAAGGGAGCTGCTGCTGAGGCCCGGCTGGTGGCAACATTCCAGCAGCTGGGACCCTCTTTCGGCAGGGGGGGGGGGGGGGGGGGGCGCGAGGGCGGGGTGGGGGGCACATCCCAGTGGCCTCCCTCTCTTCTCCATTTGAGAGCACGCTCCATGAGCCCCAGGCAGAGATGCTCAATCTTCATGTACCTGCAGAGCCTAACACAGGGCCTGGCCCAGCCAAGTCCTCCGTAGATCTCTTTTACATGTGACATCAGTCGGTCTTGAGTTTCTGCCTGACTAAATGTTTTACTCCTGGTCTTTGAGCAAAACCTTTTCTTTCCGACGGACAGCTGATTTCCTGTGGGCTGTCTGTGCACCTTCCAGAACATCTAGAGCAGTGGTTCTCATCAGTGAACCGGGGTGGTGTGAATGTTTGCTGGAGAAACTATTTCAAAGCACACATCCTTAGCCCTCAGGATTCTGCTTCTGTAAGTCTATTCTTTTTTCTTTTTTTTCTTCTTTTTAGGGCCACACCTGCAGCGTATGGAAGTTCCCAGGCTAGGAGCTGAATCAGAGCCACAGCTGCCAGCCTACACCACAGCCACAGCAACGCCAGATCCAAGCTGCACCTGCAAACTTTGTTGCAGCTTGTGGCAACGCCAGATCCTAAATCTACTGAGTGGGGCCAGGGATCGAACCTCTAGCACATCCTCTAACACTACTTCAGGGTTTTAACCCAATGAGCCACAACAGAAACTCCTGAATCTGTAAGTCCAGAATGGCGCTCAGGCTGGAGAATTTGGGGAAAAAATTTCCTAAGATTGAGTTTGTTTGCTTCACCACCTGCCCCTTCCCCCCAAAGAAGAAGTAGCTTGAAGTTTGGTGGTGATTTTATTTATTTTTCATTTTTATTTATTTATTTTGCCTTTTGACTTTTTAGGGCCACATGCACGGCATGTGGAGGTTCCCAGGCTAGGGGTCCAATAGGAACTACAGCTGCCAGCCTACCCTGCAGCCACAGCAGCACCAGATCCGAGCCGCGTCTGTGACCTACACCACAGCTCACGGCAATGCCGGATCCTTAACCCACTGAGCGAGGCCAGGGATCAAACCCACAACCTCATGGTTCCTAGTCGGATTCATTTCCACTGCGCCATGACGGGAACTCCAGGTGATTTCTTTAAATGACTTTCAGAAATTAGGGAACATTTTCCACTTTTTTTTTTTGCTTCCTTAGGTATAATTCGTTTCCTTTAACTATTGAATTATGGTTGATTTACAAAATTATGTCAGTTTCAGGTGTACAGCATAGTGATTCAGTATTTTTGAAGATTATCTGCACTATAGGTTATTAGAAGATAATGGCTATAGTTCTCTGTGCTGTACAGTGTATTCTAGTTTACCTATTTTATATATAGTAGTGTGTATCTGTCAATCCCATAGTCCCAATTTGTCCCTCCCTCTTTTCCTCTCCCTTTAATAACCACAAAATAACACCTATGAATGTATGTGCAAACCAGAATCGGACACAGTTCTAAAAATCCAAACGCAAAGTTATGCACTGCCAAGCTGAAGCACATTCTGTGGAGATGTTCTGTACCCACGAATATTTTCCAAGGACAGGAAACCTTTAACAAGTTCCTTCCCACAATTACCAGAATCCTATTTAAATTGAAAACCTCATTCTTAGGGATGCTAATGACGATCTGGAGATGTTCAACTTCATGTTCATGTTATTTCTAAGCGTGAATAACCTGCCAGCTGTTGGCACGGTCCCTTCACCAACACAGAGCCCTGGAGCCATTGCTTCTGTATCCAATGTCACATTCACCCCTTTAAATATGCTTCTGGAGAAGAGCACACTATACCCAAGGTGGCACCTTGGCCAACCAGGGAAGCAGGTGAATTTGCCATGAGCCTCTTTCTAGTCCAAGCTCATCATTTCTTTCCTACAGCCCTGTCTTTCAGATGAAGAAGGAAAGCCAATAACTATCTAGAAAAGTTCTCTTTTCAAAGATATTTATATTGTAAAAGAATCTACAATAGGAGGATATGCTGGTGAGGATGACCTTTCACCTAATTTCACAAGAGTCTGTTTATATGTCTTTCTGCCCCTTAGTCTGTAATGAGCTTCAGGGGTGGGGATGGCTGTGCCTTTGTTGGCTTTTCTGTGCTGACACATAGATATTTATGAATGAATGAATACATGAGGGAAGGAAGAAATGCATGCATGAGAAGGGCAGAGGGAAGGTAGGCACTGAGGGTAAGGTAGCCTTTGCCATAATCGTCATTTTATCCTGGTTTGTTTTAAAGTTTGGCCAGCTAAATGAAGAGCCTAAGAAATAAAGATCCTACTATTACATTTAGAATGGATAAGCCATGAGGTCCTGCTGTACAGCACAGGGAACTATATCCTATCGCTTGTGATAGAGCATGGTAGAGGATAATATGAGAAAAAGAATGTGTATATATATACATATATACATATAACTGGATCACTTTGCTGTACAGTAGAAATTGACAGAACATTGTAAATCAACTATAATAAATTTCTGAAAAAAAGAACTAAAGGAGTTGCCATCATGACTTAGTGATTAACAAACCCGACTAGTATCCATGAGGACACAGGGTTCGATCCCTGGCCTTGCTCAGTGGGTTAAGGATCTGGCATTGCTGTGGCTGTGGTGTAGGCCAGCAGCTACAGCTCCAATTAGACCCCTAGCTTGGGAACTTCCATATGCCACAGGTATGGCCCTAAAAAGCAAAACAAAAAACTAAAAAACTAAACATCAATTCTTTCAAGAAACTTCAAAGCAAAATCTTGTGGCTCTGGTCCTGATATATTCTTAGGGGGACATTCTTATCAGTATTCCTAGAGAGGTATTATTATGAGTAATTTTTCAACAAAAACATTGGTATTTGAAAAATATTTACGATAGAATGTTTCTATCTATTTGAAAAAGAACTTGAGTAAAATTGGAGTTAGGCTTATAGTACAACTCTCTCCTGAACCATCATAGCCTTGTCTTTGAACCGCTAACCCCCTTGTATCACTGCTTTGACAATGGCCGAAAAGAATCCAGTACATACGTGTGTGTTCACACAAACAATAGTGCAGCAGTATCACACAAATAGCGTGAAGAAGGGGAGAGCAATTCACAGGTGGGGAACAGGTAAACATTTGGAATGTCTGGTCTGTTTGTTGCACCTCACTGATGTTAACGTTTATTATTATTTTTTGATTAAAAACAAATATATATTTATTATAGGAAATCTGAAAATTATAAGAAAGCAGAAAGGGAGCAAAAGAGAATTATGCATCGTCCTGTCACCCAAAGATGATACCAAGCAGTATACAGTATGTCTTTCCTTCTAATGTTTTACGTATTTTTAAACACAATTGAGACCACCTAGTCCAAAACTCTTTTGTAACCTGCTTTTTTCCCATAGCTATCATGAACGTTTCTCATGACTTGAAATGTTCTTCTGCCATTTTACTCGAAATGGCTGCATAATGGGTCTTTCCTTGAATCATTTTCCTTCTGTTTCTCATTGGTGGACATTTCTTTAAACATGTTCCTGATATTGGAATTTTTAGGCTGCAATGAACATCTTTGAAGAAATCTGAATGTTTCCTGAAATTAGAGTTCCTGAGTCAAAAGCTAGATGCATGTTTAAGGCTTTTAAAATCTGTCGTCAAATTACCATTCCCAATTTGTTGTGTCCAATTACATTCCTGCCAGCAGTTATAATAAAATTGATTTTCTAACATATTTAAAGATTACTTTCATTTGGGTACTTTTTGTGACTGTAACCATTCCTGCACCATTTTTATTCCAGGGTTAGGTTCTGGTGCATCATCTGCAGAATTATTCTGCCTGTTGATAGAGTCTCTTGAAGGCAAGGACACGTCTACTAATTAAGTCTTAAGAAAATAATATTAGGGAGTTCCCGTCGTGGCGCAGCGGAAATGAATCTGACTAGGAACCTTGAGATCGTGGGTTCGATCCCTGGCCTTACTCAGTGGGTTAAAGATCCAGCATTACCGTGAGCTGAGGTGTAGGTCTCAGACACAGATCGGATTTGGGGTTGCTGTGGCTCTGGCCTAGGCCGGAGGCTGCAGCTCTGATTAGACCCCTAACCTGGGAACCTCCATATGCCGCAGGTGCGGCCCTAAAAAAGACAAAAAGAGAAAAAAAGAATATTAAGATAAAGGACTTCTTGACTTTTTCACCTTTAGAAGTACACCATGGGCAAGTGAATTAGTCATTTCTAATCATAACTATTTGGAGAGAAAGCAACCCTTTGGCTTACATATCTTTTTTTTTTCATCTGGATGGCCAAGAACAGCATATTCAAATTCAAAATCGTTCCCACTTATTCTCAAGTACCCAAGCATAATGTGAGTGCGATGCGGTCTCTGGCTTGCTAGGAAAACATTTACAGTACAACCCAGATATTTTCAGTCTGTTTGTAGGGGTTGAATGAAAAGCATTTCTAATTCCCATGAGCATGCAACCTCTTGTTATAAGATGTTTTTCATTTGTGTCCAGAGTGAAAGCAGCATTGGAAACTACTTGACAGTATTCTTCTCTATCGGTAACATTAGATTCCCAAGATGCAACATGTTTTCCAATTTATTATTCTCCTGTAATGAAGAAACTCAAGGATACTTCAATCTGGAGGAGCTTTTTCTTCGACATCTTTCTTTCAAGGTAACAGCTCTGCTGCGGTTTGGGTAGACGCACCCGCTTATTAGTGGTAGCTTTTTGCGAAAACATGCTTATCAAAAAAGGATGATATATAGTGAAAAGCAGCTGCTCCAAATCACAAACTATTCATAAATAGCTTCCCACCCCCACCCCCCAGAGCGAGGCCCTCCATTCTCAAGTTATAACAGTCAGCAGAAAATTAAAACCCCATAGGATGATAAATAGTTTAAAAAATATCTCTCCCCGGTGTTTCGAATGTTGTCTTGTAATGCAGTGCACTTTCACTGAACCAGAAATTGTCTGTAATAAAAGGATATTGGAGGAAAATGTTTATATTCTCATTGAATGCTAGAACTTAGAAGGAATGTTCTGGTTTCACTGTTAAAGGTTAATAGCTGAGTATATGTCATAAGCTTCAATAAAATGAGAGTTTGGGGCCCCGAGGCCCCAATAAACAGTTACAATTTTTAACACATAAAAGCTAGAGACCTTTTCTCCCTTAATTTAAAATAGCAGTCAAATTGGCAATAAGCAAATGATTGCTTTTAAAAGATCCTATAAATCCTATAATTTTTTTTAAGTCATCAAAAAGCGCACTTCTTTCAGCTGCCTTTTGACTTAAAACCATCTTTTCCATATACCCGTGGAACAAACACTATCATTTCTGGCAAGGATGCTGATATGTTTTTCCAGTTATTAATCATCTTTTTATCCATTATATTGACCATAGTCCTACACGTCCTCTGAAGCGGGGATTTCCTTCCTTGTAAAAGGAAATCAAGGCTTCAGAGAAATCATTTCAGAATTATCCCAAGACCTGCTGACATTGAAGGGAACGCTAAATGGTCAGCGGTGACAGCAAATTCATTGTCAGTTCTGGATGGTGATTTTGTACTTGAACCAACTTGTTTCCACCCGAGGTTAATTAACTGTCAGTCTCCCCTGGAGGTGCCTCTTTTCAAGCTATTAGTAATCATCAATATCTGCAGACGAGAATCTCAGTTGTAATGGCTGGACTGAATCTAAAAAAAAGTTCATCTTTGTTCTTACCCTAGCTGACGAGCATCTCAAAAGTCCTTGAAATGTTATTTTTTTCTCTCGACTGTTTGCACAAAACCAAGAAGGTGAGCAGGTTTTCCGCAGTCTGAGTGTTCGCTGGAGCAGATGGGGCTTGTGCTTATCTGGATGGGGAGCGGCCCGAGGACTCCCACCTTGACATTGCAATGAAAGCGTTCCCGCAAATCTCGAAATTCTCTCATCTGGCACCATAAATTAGAAAAGCCTGCTGTTCCCTTTGGTAGGCCTATAGCATGCCCCATGTTAGATTAATATCCAGAAAGCATCTCTTCTCGGGGGTAGCAGAAGGCAGACGATGAGTCCCAGATGTTTCTGCAAGACCGTCATTCCCAGACATAATAAATGACATCAGGGAAACCAGCAAAAAAAGAGCTGTGCGCCTTCTTTTTTTCTTTCTCTCCTTTGTTTCCCCTCCACGTCCTCCTCGTCCTCCTTCCCCCTCTTTCTCACACACACTTCTTTTTCTTTCTTTTCTAAAGGATTCAGGGGGTTGAGGGCTAATAACCTCACTTGATGGACTAACTTGCCCCCATCTCAGTCACTGCAGCTGGTGCTGAAGGCCAAGGTGCTTTGGGTTATCTGGAGGAATTTCAGATGTGGCAAACTTGGACGTCACATAGGATTGCAGACGGGACTGTGGGATGAACAGTGCCGCAGAGCAGGGGCTCATGGCCACTTCTAATCTTCCCCATGGCCGAGCCTCCTGCAATTCTCCTTCCCCAGAGCCATGGTTTTGTTTGTTTGTTTGTTTGTTTTTTGTCTTTTTGCCATTTCTTGGGCTGCTCCTATGGCATATGGAGATTCCCAGGCTAGGGGTTGAAATCGGAGCTGTAGCCCTCGGCCTATACCAGAGCCACAGCAACACGGGATCCGAGCCACATCTGCAACCTATACCACAGCTCACAGCAACACCAGATCTCCAACCCACTGGGCAAGGCCAGGGATCGATTCTGCAACCTTGTGGTTCCTAGTCGGATTCGTTAACCACTGCGCCACGGCAGGAACTCCCCTCCAGAGCCATGGTTGATTCCTTTCTACTTGCTTTATCCCTTGTGGCCTTCAAAATCATAGGAAAAACTAACAGCTCCCTAGAAAATTGTGGAAAGTCTGCAGCCGCCTGAAGAAAAGTGAACTTGGTAATGACTGAGCCTTCCTTACTTCTCCAGCATTATGCTAGGCCCTTCTACATTAGAGATGATGGCTCGGAAGGTGAATTGAGCACCCTGATGTCATGGGTGAGAGGTTTAAGTTGTGTGAGGGCCCATGGTCCCTGACTCATGGCCCAAAGCTAATAAGATTGTGAATCCAGCCTACAAATCCAAACCTGTCTAACTCTAAAACATGTGCACAGGGGTCTCTGGGGATTAAGCGCTCCCAGCTCTCAGCATGAAGTCACCCAGCCCCGCAGAGGTGGCAGCAGTGCTCATTCTGCCTTGGGGACTGCTGGTGGCCCTGCAGCATCTGGTTCCTCCTCCTCCTGATGTAGGGAAGGAATTGAGACTGGACCAAGAGGAGCTGTGGGGTTTTCTTGTGGCCATGGAGTTTATGGAAGGCTTTTCTCACCATAGAGCTGGCTCCTTTATCTCTCTCAAGCTTCCTTCTCCACCCTCTACCCTGCCCTCGGATGAATGAATAGAGTTTACCTTGAATGAAGGTGTTTCCCAAATTAGAGAACACAGAGCAGTGTCACACCGGAGGCTTCCTGCCATGCTTTTGGGAGAGTATTCTGGCTTCATAACCTTCAAAACCTGTAAGCACTCTTTTCCAAGTCTGTGGTGTCCCATCTAACTGGGGAGTATTTCTGGTACCTGGAGATTCCCATATTTGGGCGTAACCTCCGAAGAATCAGGTCTGAGGAAGGAGGAGGAGTGAGACGGGTCCTCCTGACCCCTCCCCCTCGTTCCACGCTGCACCCTTCACTGTGATTTTGGCCATCAGAGTCTGTGGGGCAGAAGGTAAATTGAGACTCTGACTCCCTTTCTTGCTGATGAAAGCAAGCAGTGTTTCGGAATCTGGAAAGATGGAGCCAGCCCCTTGTCCATCCAGCCACCCTCCAATTGCTCCATTCTCCCCTCCCGTGGTTGCCTGCAGCAGGGTGTGTACAGCTCAGTCCTGGAACAGGGCTGTTGTACGTAACTCGCCACCCTTAATTATTTCAATCACACTATCAGGAAAAGGGGAGGTGGTGGGCAGGAGAGGAGATTTGGACTTGGAGGTCAGCTGTGTTGGTCACAGTAATCCACAGCAGAGTCGGGATCAAACTCCAGCCAGTCTCACCCAAAACCTCCAGCTTCTAGTGGTGCCAAACTGCCTCCTGTACATTCAGGGCAACAGGAAGTATCACTTCGCCCTCGATTTACAGGCCTGAATGGGTTGTAAAGAGCATGATTCCACTGTCTTTGGTAGTAGCCAAACCAGGCTCACGGAGGATCATAGCAGATCGCTTCCCCGGACTAACCACCGTGTTGCTTACAGAAACAGACTTCAGAACAAGATAAATTCCACAAAGCGCTGGGTTCTTCAGAGTCAAGCCATAAGCAAGTTTCTTTGTTAAATAATATTTAACTTTTTTCCTATTTATAAAAATAATGCACAGTGAAGAAAATCTGGGAAACCCTAAAGGAAAAGATTAAAAACCACCTATCATCTTACCATCATGGCATTCAGTTTTAATATTATCTGTACACGTACATGTATATGTGCATATATATCTTTTAATAAGTATATAATATATTAATTTATCTTATATATTTAATAGATTTATGATCTATAATACCCTGTACATATGCAATATATATATCTTTTAATACAATTAGATTAATATTATATATATGGCTTTTATTATTATTTTTAAACCATGACATTGTCTCTGACCATATGTCCAGCCACTAGCCACTCCATGGATCGATTCTGGGTCTTACTCTAGGCCATCTCCTCTTACAGGCAAAGTGCTGCCCGCTGGGAGGATTCCCTTTCCCCGATGTCCAGGGTGACAATGACTGACAGCCCTCTTTGGGCTGGTGCTGGCATATGGTACAGGGCCTCTAACTCTGGCTGGAACTGCTACCTTTTCTCATCAGTTGGCCATTGGGAATCTGCCATGAGGTCATGCCTGTTGGCGAAGGTTGCCAGAGTGGCCAGGACAAGCATGCTGGGGTGTGAGTGCCTTTCTCTTGGACCTGATTTGTGCCTTCAGGAATGGTCAGGCATCGACCTGTATGTCTCATCTTTCTGTAATGGTTGGGCACTTCTTGAAATTTCCAGTTTTGTGGCCAAGCAGACCAGATAGCATCAGTTCATGAACGGCAAGTATCAGGTGTCTTGTTGACTCCAGCCTGTGGTCAGTGCTCCCTCCCCCCACAAGGTCCAGTGTCTAGCCAGGACCTCTTAGCCCCAAAAGGAAAAGAGTTATTTGCTGGAGCCTAGCTTTAATCATGAATCTTATGGTCCTTCACTTTTGATGCTGTGTTGAAGCTCATAATAGACTCCAAACAGCCTGGACCCTTTGAGCACTGCTGCATCTCTGTGGTCATGAGCTTCCAGCAACAGCACCAATTGCCGTGCACCCTGATCAGTGTAAGAACTTTTCTTGGCCCTGAGTCTCATTCTAGACAAGCAACTGCTCAGATGCCCAGAAATGGTTTCTTTTCTTTACACTTACCTTTAAGTTTCTCTGTATTTTTCACCTCTAGTAAATTTAACATTGAAAAAAAATATATTTTTTTAATCTAACCAAAATATCCACATTTGAGTTTTGTCAGTTGATCCAATAATGCCCTTGTCAGTGTGTCTTCTCCAGTATGGTATCTGGTAGAGGGCCAGGTGTTCTGCTCAGTTACTGTGTCTCTTCAGCTTCCTTTAATCTGGAATATTTCCATAGCCTTGCATTGTCTTTTGTGACATTGACCGATTTTGAAGAATACAACCCTCCAGGCTCTTTTTTATTTGAACATTCCTCATTTGGCTTTGTCTGATGTTTCCTCATAATAAATTCTAGTTATACATTCTCGGCTGCCATCCTACATAGGTGATGCTCTGCCCTTTTTAGGCTGTCTCATTTAGAAGGATGAGATCCATCCAGAAATAAATTCAAACATCTATGGTCAATTAGTTTTTGTCAAGGGTACCACAACCACTTAATGGGTGAAAGAATAGCCTCTCCAACAAATGATGCTGGGACATATGCATTTCACCACAATTTTTAAAAAGCCACAAAATTACGTATGAGATTTCTTTTTGTAGACAGCTTTTTGTTTATCCTGGAGTTTTTAATTATTATTATTTTTTGTGTTGCTCTTCTTTATTATGTCCTCAAGCTTTTCAGATGTTCTATAATATTAGGCATTTCTCTTGTGCCCAGTGGTTTCCAGGAAATCCCCCATTCACAGCCCTAATGTTCCTGCTCCAGGCTTGGTGAATTTCTCTGCACCCTTGTTACATGGAAATTCCCTTGACCTACCTCTATCTGCACTTTGTCTGAACCTCTGTTTCTCCTCACCTTTTATTTATCTGTTCTTCACTTAGCTTAAGCATATCTTCAAGTAATTGCAGATTATCCTGTCTGGAAGTGTCTATAATCCACCCTTAGAACTGATTAACTATTTGCCTCAGTTAAATGTTCTTTTCCCTCTGCTCTTTCCTAGGCTGAAGTGTTGCTTCTGTTTTCTGATATTTTGTATGTTACTCAATTTTTTTCTCAAGAATTTACTAGATTCGTATTATTATCCATATTATTATGAAATTTCACAATGATGTGCTTGGATACAAGTCTTTTTTCATCCATTCATTTGTTCCTTTATTACGATGGACTCTTTAAATGTGGAGACTTTTATTTTTCGAAAATTTTCTGTCTTATATCTGCTAATTTTCACTCCTCCATTTTCTCTAATCTCTCCTCCCCAAACCCCTATTTGTTGGATATAGGACCTCAAGTATATTTCTCTTAGTTTCTTGTAGTTTCTCTCTCTCTCTCTCTCTTTTTTCCCCTTTTAACGGCTGCACCTGTGGCATATGGAAGTTCTCAGGCTAGGGGTTGTATTGGAGCTACAGTTGCTGGCCCACATTACAGCCACACCAACGCCAGTCTGCAACCTACACCACAGCCACAGCAACGCCAATCTGCGACCTACACCACAGCCACAGCAACACCAGATCATTAACCCCCTGAGACAAGGCCAGGGATTGAACCCACATCTTCATGGATACTAGTCAGCTTCTTAATCTGCTGAGCCACAACAGAAGTCCTCTTATAGTTTCTCTTATACTATGTCTTTGTCAATCAGTTATATTTTTTAGGAGATTTCCTTGACTCCTTCCTGCAATTACCCTGTTGATTTATTCCAACTTGGCTCTCATATTTTTAATTTGTAAGAACTTTCATCTTGTTTACCCCTTCCTTTATCAAAACATCCTGCTTTCATTTTATAGCTACAGTATAATTCTTCAGTTTCTTTGGGAATGCTAGAGTTGTGTGTTTATTTCGTTCTTTCCCTATTTTCCACATTATTCCTTCCTTCTGGGATCACATTTTTCAATTTTTTAAAATCATGAACTCTTTGTTTGATGCTTTTCGTTGACCCCAGGTTGTCCATTCCTATTTAAGAGTAAGATTCTAAAAGCAGGTTGAGAGGTTTCTATACTGGGGTAAGGTGCTTTTGTTTGCTTGCTTGCTTGCTTGCTTGCTTTTAGGGCTATTAGCAAGGGAGGCTGCTGTCATGCCAGGAGTCCATTGAATGCCAGAATGCAGAGGTCTTTGGGTGGGGAATAGTGGTTATTTCATTTTTCAAAAAGGAAATTCCTATCTGTCAGCTTTGGAAGACCTAGGTAATAGCATTCTGTGTAATACGCTGGGACACTAATTGCTTAATTTACTAATCTTTAAAGAATCCGCGTTTGCAGCCTCAAGTTCAGTCCCACTTTTGCCATCCTGAGCCAGGAAGAGTCCTGTCTGGCTTGCCAACTCTCCTGCCCTCTGGTCCAAACCCCCTGGGGGAGCCCTTGGCGCTGCTTCCTCCTCCTTGTGGGGTCCATCCATCCGTCCTCCATAGACTTCCTGCCTGACCGAATTTTGCGGAAATCCCTCATCTGCAGAGAGCTCCCTCTCCAGTCTCTTTGACACTGCAGGTTAATATATTTTTAATCTTTTATTATCTTTACATGATAGCATGTCTCAGGAGAGAAAACTTTTTTTTCCCTTTTCTTTCTGCTGTGGACTTCACCTCTCAATTTATTAATTTCTCTCAACTGCAAAACGACCATTTCTAAAGTCACTTATAATTTTAAAATTCTGTCATAAATCTCCGTCCTACTTTTGAGTTGACCTTCTATCCCCAAAGCCTGGACTTCGCCCAGTTCCATCAAGTCTCCCTCAGACTTGATGATGAGTGAGTGAATAACTTGACTTTTTTTTTTTTTTTTTTTTTTTTTATTCCTAAAGGGACTGATTTATTTCTTGCCTGCTACACGGACTCCCCGGAGTTGCTTTGGAGAAGCATTAACTGGTCTTTAACAACTCCTCTCTCCCACCTGGGTCAGCCTGCCGAGAGTTACTCACATCTCACTGAAAAGCAGCTTGAAAGCCACTTAGTATCTGAATTCAGGAGTGCCTGCCCTTAATGATTTGCAGTTTAGGGCTCAGGTGCAAAATCTCTATCAGTGCCCTCTTAATATTGTAGCACATCTCTCTTAATTTTCAGTCCCCTGAGACTTTTGTTATACTCGAGTTTCTGCTGTTCTGGATAAAAGCTGCCTGTCCTCTGGAAGTTTCCTTTGGCATTTTCCCAAAGCGAACTGTGACCATACTGCGGATGTTATGTTTAAGTCAGATTATTCCACATTTTTTAAAAGCCTGTCCAGATATTTTGCGGGATGCAGATAGAATTTTTAGTTTTGTTTTGCTTTATTTGGAGTCATCTTGAACGATACTATTTAAAACCAAGTTAAACTAATAGAGTATATATCTAACAGACAAGTTTTTCATGATACAGGAATATTGAGAGGGAAAAAGAGCTAACACTTAGTTCTTATTGTATGTCAGGTAGTCTTCTAGAGAATTTGTGTTAACTAATTCCTTTAATCTTCAAATGAGCACTGTGATAGCTACTGTTGCATTGGACGGGTGAGCAAAGGGAAGCCAGGGTGCAAACCCAGGTTGTCTGGCTCCAGAAGGACATTTTTGTGGAAAGTTGTTTTCTTAGAAATTGTCCAGGGAATGAATACCTTGTCCTAAGGAAGAGATGAGGACCCTGGAGCTATTTAGGTGGAGAAATAGGAAGAAAGTGAATAATTACCTCAGAAATCAGAAGACGATTTGGCAGTATGTTAGGATTTATAAAAGTTTTATTTAAAAAATCAGAACTGAAATTGCCACAACATTGTAAACCAACTACACTTGGATAAAAAAAAAAAATTTGTTTTTTTTTAAAGCAAGCTTAGGAGTTCCCATTGTGGCTCAGAGGTAACAAACCCAACTAGTAGGCACGAAGACATGGGTTTGATCCCTGGCTTTGCTCAGTGGGTTAAGGATTCAGTGTTGCTATGAGCTGTGGTGTAGGCTGATAGCTGCAGCTCTGATTCAACCCCTAGCCTGGGAACTTCCATATGACACGGGTGCGGCCTTAAAAAGACAAAAAAAAAAAAAAAAAAGAGAGACGCAGGCTTTAAAAAAAAAAAAAAAAATCAGATAGAGGAAACCACCAGAGCAGAATATTTAGAGAATAAGCTTTCTTTCTTCCAGAAGCAACATCCCACACAAATGTTTTACGATTCCTCCGTATCCTACACTCAGAACCACTTTCTGATGTATTATTGAAAGATGTGGAAAAGAATTTTGTACCTGAATTCACTCATCGACTCACTCCTTCAACAGATGTTGATTGAGCACCAACTGTGCGGTGGACATCAGTCATAGAGCTGACCTCCAGCAGATGGCAGGCAGGTGGGGGCAGCTCTGGCAAGAAACACACTAAGGGGAGGGCGGGCGAGAAGGGGGAAAGTGCCCTTCGGGGAAGAGAGCAGCCCAGGGGAAGGGAGATTTGGAATACCCAGAGCGGGGGTGGGACACGTTACAGTTTCCAATATAGTGGGTGGGATAAGCCTTTTAGAGAAGGTTTGATTTAAGACTTGACGGGTATCTGGGCATTAGCTAGGAGAAGGCTGTTCCCAGCAGAAGGAACTGCTAAAGCGGAAGCACCCCAACATGTTGGAAAGGAGCAAGGAGGCCCAGGACAGTGGGTAAAGGGGAGAGAGGAACTCCGAGAGGGAGCAGGGAGCCAGAATGTGATGGGCTCTGTAGGCTGTTGGGGGCCTTGCCTTTTACCCTGAGTGATACAGAAAAGCATTCCAGGATTTGGCAAGGCCTGGCTTATGTTTACCAAGACTGCTGTGGCTGCTGCTAGACCATGAAGGGACAAGAGTTGGATCAGAGAGACTGTGAGGAGACCAAAGCAGTAATCTGGCAGGAGGTGACAGTGATGGGTACCATTGCAGGGGAGGAGGTGAGATGTGCCCAGAGATGAACGCATTTTGAAGTTGGGAGCTGGCAGGATTTCCTTATATTGTATTTAGGTTGAGAAGAAACTCAGGATCCATGATTGGACTCCATGGTTTTTGACTGGAGCGGCTGATGTGACTGCCGTGAGGACGATGGGGAAAGTTGTGGGTGAGCAGGTTTGGGGATTTGTACCTATTGAGGTTGAGGCGTCAGTTAGACATGCAAGTGTCAAACAGGAGGTTAGATTATACCAGTGTGGAGTTTGGAAGGGAAGTGTGGGCTAGAAATATAAATCACTTCTGTGAATACTTGTCTGCAAGCAGTTTATCTAGTTTTCACTTGGGCATAATTTTTTAATCATTGGGAGCGCCTAGGAATTTTTATAAAGTGAGAACCTTTACAATCTATAAACCATCTCTAGCGAATAAAATATTTGTGAATTCTAAATTTAACAATCATATGGACATATTTTGTAAATATTATGGGCTGAACTGTGTCTCCCCAAAATTTAGATGTTGAGGTTCTAACCCCAGGACCTGAAAATGTGACTGTTTAGAGGTGGTGCCTTTAAAGAGGTAATTACAGTAAGTTGAGGGTCTATGGGTGGGCCTTAGTGACTGATGGTCTTCTAGGAATTGGTTACGATGCCTACACGAATGCAGGAAGCACTGTGAAAACACAAGAAGACGGCCATCTGCAAATCAAGGAGAGAGGCGTCAGAAGAAACTAACCCTTCGACCCCTTGATCTGGGACTTTGAACTTCCAGAACTGTGAGAAAATAAATTTCAGTGTTAAATACCCAATCGGTGGTAATGTGTTATGTATTAGAAAGATAAAACAATAGATAGCTAATTGAATTTGAGTTGGGGTCAATTATGTAGTTTCTTTTTTGTATTTTTATGATTTTTTTTTTTAACAGCCACACCTGCAGCATACAGAAGTTCCCAAGCGAAGGGTCGAATCGGAGCTGCAGCTGCTGGCCACAGCCACAGCAACGCAGATTGGAGCCGCTTCTGAGACCTATGCCACAGCCTACACCAGATCCTTAACCTGCAGAGCAAGGCCAGGGATTGAACCCGCATCCTCAAAGAGACAATGTTGGGTCCTGGTTCTTAACTCACTGAGCCACAATGGGAATTCCTAAGATATATATCTAGATAGATATCTAGATAGATATAGATATATCGATATATTGATATATCTATCTATTTATAGATAGATATACAGATTTCACAGTGTTTTGCAAGCACTGAAATATATGTAGTCTAGGCATTGAGCCTAAGGCTGAAACGGTGCTGGGGATGCGAGGAAAACAGAAAGGCTTTATCAGAAGGCCTGGAAGTTTAGACTTTCCTCTTGGGAGGCTAGGCTATCTGGGTTTTCAATGTGGAGCTATAGGGATAACACCCTTGTGTTTTCTGTCTTTTCTCCTTTTTTCCTGTCTGGGTGTTGCCTTTCACAGGAAGAGCTGGGAAACAGTGACTTTTAAACTCCACTCCTTTCAGAATAAGGCCTGATCAGCATATTGGTCTGAACCAAAGTGTAGGAAAGTCATTGTAATTTAATATAGTTTATTACCTGGAATCTGTTGCGTACACTGTGTCGATTTAAATTTGTTCGTGGGCAAGATGTTGTTAAAACAATTGTTAGGAGATGTAACTCAGTGCGATCAAAAGCCGGGCTGTTGGGGCGCAGCAAGTTTCTGCCTGTTAATTACTCACAGGCAAGCAGATCGAGTCACTAGGTGATGTGCTGGGTATCACCATTTGATCAGTGTGGTAGAGCCATAAAAGAGCACAGTCAGCTCGGATCCATGCCCACAGTGGGCTCTGCAAAGAGACAAGGGTCTGGAAAACTGACCCTGAACTGCTGGTGACATCGGATAGTCCTTTAAGGGAGGATAAAATAAAATGTTCTCATTCACTATCATAGATAAAGCTTAGAATGGAACTAGCTGGGGAGGTAGCACCTGGCTCCCTGTGGGCCAGGAAGGAAGTCTCCTGTTGTAGCTTCCAGAACCTTCCCTGGAGTGAGGCACAAGGAAAGCCTTGACTGTGTTTGCTAAGTAAATAGATCTGATTTTTTTTTTTTTTTTTTGCCCCTTAAGAGTGAGTCTTGGAGTTCCCATTGTGGCACAGTGGTTAATGAATCCAACTAGGAACCATGAGGTTGCCGGTTCAATCCCTGGCCTTGCACAGTGGGTTAAAGATCCGGTGCTGCTGTGAGCTGTGGTGTAGGTTGCAGATGCGGCTTGAATCCTGAGTTGCTGTGGCTCTGGCATAGGCTGGCGACTACAGCTCCGATTCGACCCCTAGCCTGGGAACCTCCATATGCCGCAGGAAGGGTCCTAGAAAAGGCAAAAAGCCAAAAAAAAAAGAAAAAAAAAAAGAGTGAGTCTTGGGCCTTGTTAGGAGGTAGGGAGAAAGAGCCTAGAATGAAAGATCACCACTTTTTTTTTTCTTTTTTGGCTTTTAGGGCCGTACCCGAAGCAGGCTAGGGGTTGAATTGGAGCCACAGCTGCTGGCCGACTCCACAGCCACAGCAATGCCAGATCCAAGCCACGTCTGTGACCTACACCACGGCTCATGGCAACGCCAAATCCTTAACCCACTGAGGAAGGCCAGGGATGTAACCCACAACCTCATGGTTCCTAGTCGTATTCGTTTTCACTGCACCACAAGGGGAACTCCCAGCACTTTCTCTTCTTTAAATTAATTAATTAATTAATTAATTAATTTTATTTATTTATTTTTCCTCAGTACCGCATGGGGACCAAGTTACACATACACGTATATATACTTTTTCCTCCCATTGTTGTGTTGCAATGTAAGCCCACCACTTTTTTAATAAAACTAGTAAAAGGAGTTTCCGTTGCGGCGCAGTGGAAACGAATCTGACTAGTATTCATGAAGATAATGGTTTGATCCCTGGCCTCGCTCAGTGGGTCAAGGATCTGGCGTTGCCGTGAGCTGTGGTGTAGGTCATAGACGAGGCTGGGATCCCAAGTTACTGTGGCTGTGGCATAGGCCAGCAACTGCAGCTCTGATTCAACCCCTGGCCTGGGAACTTCCATATGCCATGGATGCAGCCTTTAAAAAAAAAAAAAAAGAAGAAGAAGAAGAAAAGAAAACACAGCATGTGTGAGCATTGAAACAACCCTACTTTCAAAGGCTGAGGTAATGACTTTCTACCTCCAAAAGCCTGGCACGAACCTGCTGGGATTCTGGAATCCCAGCTCTTGGCTTATCTTCAGAGAGCACACTCACCCATCGAGATCCCAGCCCAGGAACCAAGGTCCCTTGCTCTGTGTTATCTGAGGCTCTCCCCCCAAATTCCAGGGTTAAATTTGAGAGGTAGGCTCCCTCCCCTGCCGACTGCCTCCCCCATTACTCTTTCTTCAATGGGCCCTCCATCCTTTCAAGCAGAGATCGGCCCTGTGCCCTGCAAGGTCCACATCAGTACCACAAGCCGCAGTGGCCTCATAGAGCATCTGTCACACCCACCATGGGAGGACCAGCCACCTCCATTCCATGTCACATGCAGACCCCAACACGTTTGGAGGTAGACGGGTAGGAAACATCAGGAAAACAGCTCAGCAAGAGACAGCCTCGACCACCCAAGAAACTAGCTTTGTCTCCTTTTCAGTTCTGCCCCAGGCCAACTCTGCATTTATGACATTTGAGCTGGTAATCTGAAGATTGAAGCTGAAAGATTGTGTTTTAAAGTGGTCACAGGAATGTCAAAAACAAGTAGCAACTCCGTTTTAATGGTTTTTCCCTGGAGTAGGCAGCCTGGCTGCCAGCCTGCCACCCTCGGTGGGACCCTGTTCCTGGGGTCAGGCTCTCCTGAGAGCAGGCGGGTCCACTTCTTTCTTTTCCTGTTGGGATTTTGGGTGTGAAACTCTCAAAACAAGGCTGGCCTCTCACACCTGTCACCCCCTCTGCCTGTTTGTGTGTTTTTCTTGTCCTTTCTGGAGCAGTCACTGGCTAACAGTGCCAAATGGTTTCATGTTCTAATCCCCCATCCACCAGCTTTTCCATCTGCACCACACCTACCTTCGTAATGGGCCTGAACTTGCCATTGTCCAAACATGAGCTACTGAACTGAAAACTCAACTTTATGATTCAATGCACAGGGTTTTTTTTTCCCCCCCCTCTAAGAAATTTATCTGATCTTGGCCAGGTTTTAGTTTGTCATTATGCTGCATGTAATGCTCTTAGGCTAATCTTCCTTTCTCACCCTCTTAGTTTTGGTTTACATCTGTCACGCCTTGGTTAAAAATACCTTATTTATTCATATTCTGAATAAAAATATTTCAGATAGACACAGACAGCCTCTTCGAAATGGGTCACAGAGTCTTCATTTGGCCAGATAAGATGTTGAGGAAAAGTACCTTCCTATTATTTGTAAGATATAAAAAGTACTTCTCTGAGATTTTCTTTCTTTTCTTTTCTTTTTTAGGGCCACACCCACAGCATATGGAAGTTCTCAGGCTAGGGGTGGAATCAGAGCCACAGCTGCCAGCCTACGTTACAGTCACAGCAACTCCAGATCCAAGCCGAATCTTCCACAACTTACGGCAATGCCGGATCTTTAACCCACTAAGCAGGGCCAGGAATCGAACCCACATCCTCATCGATGCTAGTCAGGTTCTCAACCCCTTGAGCCACAACGGGAACGCTCTCTTTTTTTCCTTTTTAGAAGATGACTTGGGATATACTTGAGGTTTCTTGAGAGTCTGAGTACATTTTAGAATAGATCTTGGTTTTCTTGTAGTCTGGCACTTTTATCTTTTACTACTTCCTGTCTCAGTTTTATTTGGTGTGGGGAAAAAAATGTCACAAACTTTAACACAAAAACATTAGTCATAGGTGAACTCTTTGTTCTTTGCCAAAACCTTAGAGAAGGGAGGTTCAGTATTTAGGTTTTTCTTCTTTTCCTTCCTAGAAAGACCTTTTCTCTGGCAGCAGCTCCATACACAGATTTTTCATAATCCCACATATCTTTGAATCTTTGTGTCTTTTAGTCTCAATAAAGTCAATGACTTTGACTTTCAGTTCAGTCTCTAAATGGGGAAACCACATAGTAAGTCCTGCCACGGGGCTTTCTGGTATTTTAAACTTTTGTTCTCTCCCAAATGATGACGGTTCCTCAGTGAGGCTTGACAATAATTTCTAAATTAGCCTTGTCTGAACTTGTGCGCGGTAATCTTAGGTATTTAACTGTAAGTGTCATGGATTCCTAGCATTTTCAGTGCAGGTGCCAGATTAAAAAAGACAATTTGACATCCCCATTGCGTAGGTCATTTTAGTCATTTTCCACACCAGGAGCAAGGTAATTAATGTTGTCCCCTCTTTGCAGGGTTAGAGCGGTGACTTTGCAAATGTTACACTTCACGTGTATGGACTGCTACTCGAGTTTCACTGGCTCTTTGTCTAATGGGGGACCACAAAGGGTACCGTGGTTGGAAAGCCATAGCATGGAAAGCCGTGAAGTAATTCTATCAAGAAGCAGGGCAGCCAATGCTAATATACAGTCCTATCTGCTGCAATGGATAGGAATTTCATAATTCTTTTTTTTCTTTTTTTTTTTTTGGAATTTCTTGGGCCGCTCCCACGGCATATGGAGGTTCCCAGCTTAGGGGTCTAATCAGAGCTGTAGCCACCGGCCTACACCAGAGCCACAGAAACGCGGGATCCAAGCTGCGTCTGCAACCTACACCACAGCTCACAGCAATGCCGGATCATTAACCCACTGAGCAAGGCCAGGGATCGAACCCACAACCTTATGGTTCCTAGTCGGATTCGTTCACCACTGAGCCACGACGGGAACTCCAGTTTTACGTAATTCTTGAAAAGTGAAACCATGCTTTTAAGTGGGAAACCATGCTTTTAAGTGGGATTAAGAGAGATTATGTTATGGGGGAAATCAGAGGTACAAAGTGTTTAAGGGAGAACAGTTTGGAGCTCAGAGTTAGATTTGTTGTTGTTGATGATCTTCTTACAAATTGCTTCCCAAACTGCACGGCTGGTTTTGAAATCAGTCAGGGTTCTGGGTGGAGTTGAAAAAGGATCAACCATGGGAAAATCAAGATTTATGGGTACTAATTTTTTTTTTTAAGAGCTGCACTCTCAGTATAAGGAAGTTCCCAGGCTAGGGGTCAAATTGGAGCTGCAGCTGTCAGCCTACACCACAGCCACAGCCACAGCCACAGCCACAGCAATACCAGATCTGAACCGCATCTGTGGTTTACACCACAGATCACAGCAATGCTGGATCCTTAACCCACCAATCGAGGCCAGGGATCAAACCCAAATTCTCATGGATACTAGTTGAGTTGCTACAACTGAGCCACAATGGGAACTCCTGGGAACCGATTCTGAAGTCGTTTCACAGTCAACAGTTTTCAGCACTTCCCAAATGTTTATCCCTTTCCAGGCCTAAGAATGCTGAGCCCTGTCCTATTAATGAAATTTTGGGGCCTCACTTTTGCATCATCAGGGAGTGTTTTGAAGAGGGCTCTGCATCTGTAGAGGGCTCCCTGGGTACGAGGCACAGGGCTGGCCTCCCTTGGTGAGGAAACAGCCGCATAGAGTCCAGGGACTTGCCTAGAGTCATTCCCCGGTGAGTGACAGGGCCAGGCTTTGCATCTGAATCTCATTAAATCCAAAGCCAGTACTTTTAGGCACTCTGCTGGGCTATTCTGTGGTTCTTTTTTTTTTTTTTTTTTTTAATCACTTAGGTTTATCATGGGTATTGATACAGGAGACTCCTGAAGTCCCCATGGATGGAGATTGTCAAACATGAAGCCCAAAGGCCTTGTGTTTTTAATAGGATGTCATCCTTCACGTGTGAAGACAAGGCTCCTAACTCTGCCCATACGGCACAGGCGCTGAGCTTTCTTTCTTTTTCTTAATAACAGCATCTGAAAATTTGCTTACTCACCTGTGTTCTGACTGGCTTTCATTCGTCTTGTGCCCAAAAGCTCACATTTTGCAATACCTGGCATTTCGAGAGGAGCTTCGTGAAATAAGGAAGGGAGGTGGTGGCCTAAGGGGAGAGTGTGAAAAGACTAGAAAGGGCATTTTCTCCTACAATCCAGTGAATGTGATATTTTTTGGTCTAAATAGAAAGTGTAATTCACCAGTTGATGGGACAGAAAATGATTTGATAAAGATGGGCAGAGAGAACCATTGAGTTGCCATAACAGGGTGTGTGTGTTTGTGTGTGTGTGTGTGTGTGTGTGTGTGTGTGTGTGTGTGTTGATAATGATGATGACGATGTATTTACCCAGACAGAACCTTCCTATCCAGTCCCTGTGGGTATTGGGTTCCCATAATATGTGTATCAGGAATGGGGGGTAGGCGAGGTCACAGAACTAAAATATGACAGACTTTTAGGTAAGAAGTATTGGTTTTACAGTTGATGAACATGGATGTTTGCTTTTTTTTTTTTTGAGGGCCACACCAGTGGCATATGGAGGTTCCCAGGCTAGGGGTCGAATCGGAGCTGTAGCCACCTGCCTATGCCACAGCCACAGGAACACCAGATCTGAACCTTGTCTGTGAACTACACCACAGCTCACAGCAACACCGGATCCTCAACCCACTGAGCGAGGCCAGGGATCGAACCTGCATCCTCATGGATATCAGTCAGATTCATTTCCACTGAGCCATGATGAGAATTCTGACATTTGCTTTTAATTTGACATTTTCCTTTACTTCTTTAAAAACTAAATCTCTTACCTTATAATCTTATTACAAGGTAACATAGCTTCAATTTTTGATTATGTGGAAAATACAGAAAGCCTCAAACTTATTCAGCAGTAGCAATCCTGACTTTCATTCTTTTTTTTTTTGTTGTTGTTGTTGTTGTTGTTGTTGCTATTTCTTGGGCCGCTCCCGCGGCATATGGAGGTTCCCAGGCTAGGGGTCCAATCGGAGCTGTAGCCACCGGCCTACGCCAGAGCCATAGCAACGGGGGATCCGAGCCACGTCTGCAGCCTACACCACAGCTCACGGCAACGCCGGATCATTAACCCACTGAGCAAGGGCAGGGACCGAACCTGCAACCTCATGGTTCCTAGTCGGATTCGTTAACCACTGCGCCACGATGGGAACTCCTTTTTTTTTTTTTTTTTTTGTGGTGTTGTTGTTGCTATTTCTTGGGATGACTTTCATTCTTGATCTCTATTTATTCATCTGAAGATCAATGAAGAAATCTCCAAAAGGAAAGAGTGCCCAAACCTAGGTCTTATGTTCTCCACACTTGCTGCCCCTGAGGCAGCTGCCTTCTCACCTCCATCAGCCCCCACTTGTCAAGCTCTGGGCAAACCCCTCACCTCTTTTCCTTGGCAGGTGCTCATGGTCTCAAATATCACCTCTTGACTCCAAAATCTGGATTTCCAATCTCAACAGTCCATGTCATTAATCTTCTACAGAGAATGTACTGTTCATCCACTTTCTTCTCTCCTTCTATCGCACAACTACAGCTCTATTACCAAATGCCAGGGCTGTGACAACATCCTCTGCACTGGCCTCCCTCACTTCAGGGCCCTCTTCTAATCCATCCTTCATCCTGGGATTAGTTTTAATTTTCTAATGCAGCCCTTTGAACGTTGGCCTTTCCCTTGAGCCTCTTTGCGCCTCTAGGGTAACGTGCCAACACTTTGCTCTGGAAATCAAAATGCTTTTCACTCTTGCCCCTTATTCCCTTGATTGACTCGTCTTTCCCATGACAATCCAGGTATGGCAGAAATGCTTGGCTTTTACTGGAAATTCACATGCTCCCCTGCATGTTTCGGTCCCTCTTACTGTTAGACGGGGCCCAGGTGGCTGAGTTCTGATGAGAGCTGTGGGTAGAAATAAGGTTTGTCACTTCCAGGCTTGGCCACAACAGCCCTCTCCAGCCTTCTCTTTGTGTTCTGTGGTGTCTCCAGGGGCCACATGTTTAGAAGGTGCACCTCCATCAGCCTGGGTCCCTGAGTGTCCATGTGGAGTAGAGCCCTCCATCAACCCATGATGGATGTAGAAGATGAGTAAGAAACATTTGTTTTTTTTTTTTTTTGTCTTTTGTTGTTGTTGTTATTGTTGTTGTTGTTGCTATTTCTTGGGCCGCTCCTGCGGCATATGGAGGTTCCCAGGCCAGGGGTTGAATCGGAGCTGTAGCCACAGACCTACGCCAGAGCCACAGCAACGCGGGATCCGAGCCGCGTCTGCAACCTACACCACAGCTCACGGCAACGCCGGATCGTTAACCCACTGAGCAAGGCCAGGGACCGAACCTGCAACCTCATGGTTCCTAGTCGGATTCGTTAACCACTGCGCCACGATGGGAACTCCAGAAACATTTGTTTTTGTGGAGTTCCCTTTGTGGCTCAGCAGTTAAAGAACTGGCCTCGCTCAGCAGGTTAATGATCTGGTGTTGCTGTGAGCTGTGGTATAAGTTGCAGACGTGGCTCAGATCTGTTGTTCTTATGGCTGTGGCATAGGCCAACAACTGAAGCTCTGACTCAACTCCTAGCCTGGGTACTTCCATATGCTGTGGGTTCAGCCCTAAAAAAAAAAAAGTATTCGCATCATGTCATCATATCTTCACTCCGATCTGCTATTGCTGTGGCGTAGGCCAGCAGCTACAGCTCTGATTCAAACCCTAGCCTGGGAATCTCCTTCATATGCTACAGGTGTGGCCCTAAAAAGACAGGAAAAAAAAAAGAAGAAGATGACATGTTTGTTTTTGTAAGCCTTTTGGATTTTAGAGTTAGTATGTTACTAGATCTCTTACCTCTTGATTCTAAGTTAGGAGGTGGGAAAACTTTTTTTTTTTAGGGCCACACCTGTGACATAGGGAAGTTTAAGTGGGGCTGCAGCTGACGGCCTATACCACAGCCACAGCAATATAGGATTTGAGCTGAGTCTGTGACCTACACCACAGCTCACGGCAATGCCAGATCCTTAACCCACTGAGTAAGGTCAGGGATCGAATCCTAATGGATACTAGTCAGGTTCTTAACCCCCAGAGCTACAAAGGGAACTCTGAGGAGATGGGGAAACTTTTGAACCGTTACACCAAAATGTGTGTGCCTATAGGGTGAGGGAGCATGGGGTGGGGGAAGGCTTCTCACGGAGCCATAAGTGTCAGGGGTGGCGTATGCAACCAGGTCTAACTCTCCTGTTTGACTATGACATTGCTCTCGAGACACTGCAGACTCAAAAATCTGCAGGGTGAGCCCACAGAGCTACCCGAGGTTCCCAGAACTGGCTTTTAGGTCTTTCAGTGGTGGAGTCTCTTCTTCTGGGAACGTTCCCTACCTGAAAGTGAGGACTTGAGCCTTCCTCTCATGCCATCCTGAATGTATACCGAGGTGGAGGATTTCCTGTCCGCTGATTATCCACTTCCTGTGCTCCCTGATGGAGTCACTCTGGGCAGCGTGAAGATTGTTTCCCGGTATTTCCACTACCTCCTTAATGTGCACATCCTAAATCTTTGACACATGTTTGTTCAATAAATGAAGGAACACACGTCTGAATGACCATGTCTAAAAGATGTTATTACTCTAGCATGCACTAGAAGAAAGGTATACTAGATGTTTTGAGATTTTTAAAAATTATTATTAGGGTTATTTCAAAGGGTTGAAATTTTCTTATTTACATTATCTCTGACATAACTTATTGCCATTTTCAGCCTAAAATGGCATCTAGCAGCTTTTCATTATGCCTGCTTTGGGCGCCTCCTGATGGCACATTTCAGAAAGTGAATTATAAACACCTCTTGCTTACAGAGTTCCTGTTGCAGCGCAGTGGAAACGAATCTGACTGGGAACCATGAGGTTGTGGGTTCCATCTCTGGCCTTGTTCAGTGGGTTAAGGATTGGCGCTGCCTTGAGCTGTGGTGTAGGTCGCAGATGCAGTTCAGATCCTGAGTTGCTGTGGCTGTGGGGTAGCTCCGATTCAACCCCTAGCCTGGGACCCTCCTTGCCACTGTGCGGCCCTAAAGAGCAAAAATAAAATAAAATAAACACGTCTTGCCCTGTGCTTTAAACAGGTGTCAGCTTTATGTTATCTTTCACAGTTGTTGAAGGTACTAAAGATTTTAAACTTCAGGAGTTTCCACTGTGGCGCAGTGGGTTAAGAATTCGACTGCAGCAGTTCCAGTCACTGCGGAGGCTCTGGTTCGATCCCTGAGCTGGCTCGGTGGGTTAAAGGATCTGACTGAGAGTTGGGATTCAATCCCTGGCCAGGGAACTTCCATACTTCATGGGTACTTAACAGTACCACTGGTGTAGTGGTATCATGCAAGATGCCCATATGTCACGGGTACTGCCATCAAAAAAAAAAAAGAAAGAAAACAAACAAACAAAAAACCGAAAAGATCTTAAACTTCAGTTTTTTTTTTTTTTTTAAAAACAGCTGTACCTGAAGCATATAGAATTTCCCAGGCTAGGGGCTGAATCAGAACCACAGCTGCCAGACACAGCAACTTGGGATCTGGGCAGCATCTGCACCCTACACCACAGCTGATGGCAACACTGAATCCTTAACCCACTGAGCAAGGCCAGGGATAGAACCTGAATCCTCACAGAGAGAATTCAGTTCATTAACCTGCTGAGCCACAATGGAAACTCCCTACTCTTCAGTTTCTTGATCCGAACCTGAAAACTATGGCTTCGCCTTCCAATTCCAGATCTGGCACTTAGAGAGAGTGGCAGAAGAGGGAGCTCTGAGTTAGGTAATAGTGGCTGGTCGGTGGGGAAGCTTCCCCTTGCTTAGGCTGGCATGACCGCTTAGAAACTCAACGATGGAGATGAATGCAGGAGGGAGCACCTAGCCAAAGGTAGTCCTGTGGGTGGAGGAGGCGACCACCGACATGGGAAAGAGACCTGCAAGCGCCCTCTGCCCACGTTCCGGGCACCAGGCCGCCCTGAGCAGGTCACCCTGCCAGTTGTGGTGAATCCCCATCACGCGGCATCGCCCATCCAGAAAAGGGCGTTTTGGGCTGAGGGAGGGGAAATAGTCTCTTCAGCACCCTCACCCCGCCCCACACCTCCTCGGCAGGGTTTCCTGGATTGTGCCCTACATGGGGGAGGTGGGGGCGGGTGTCCTTGCTCGGCCCCAGCAGCAGAGCACAGGCCCTGATCTGCCAGCTGCTGGAGATGCTGCTGGAAAAGGAACAGGAGCCCCCAACCCGGGCACAAGAATCAACCTGCTCCCAGCTCGCCCTTCTGAAAACTGCGTATCCCAGGGCCCTGATGCACTGCCGAAGGGCATCAGGAAACCCATGAGTCAGAAGCCCAGGTGAAACCTCCCATATCGCAGAGCCTGGCTCCCCTACTGGGTTTGCAGGAGGCCAGGAAAACCGGTCAGTTTAGGGAAGGCCCCCCTCACCTCCCCCACCCCTGCTGACACCCACACGCCAATTGTTTAACACTTTGCTTGAGACCCCTTGGATTTTTCTTTCTGGGAGGGTCTTCTAGCGCCCACCCTGGCTCTCTCCCCTCAATTTACAAACAGAGGTGGTGAGACCCACATTACTCCCCCAGACCACAGAGCTGGGATGGGAACTCCAGCCCCACCCCCTGGCCTCCACCTCCACAGACCACATACCAGCAAGAATGTGGCCCCGCGGCCACACCCCCTTTTCCAAAGTGTACCTTCCCGACTGTCTTTTTCCAAATGAAAAGGACTTTTATCATTTACCTTTTTTTTTTCTTTTCTGTCTTTTTGCCTTTTCTAGGGCTGCTCCCGTGGCATATGGAAGTTCCCAGGCTAGGGGTGAAATCAGAGCTGCAGCCGCTGGCCTTCGCCTCAGCCACAGCAACCTGGGACCCACGTGTGCAACCTACACCATAGCTCACAACAACGCCAGATCCTCAACCCACTGAGCAAGGCCAGGGATCAAACCTGAAACCTCATTGTGACTAGTCGGATTCCTTAACCACTGAGCCAGGACGGGAACTCCTATAATTAATTATTTTTGATGGGTGTAAAATTTGCTTAACATGAAATTAACTGTTTTCAAGAGAGCAAGTCCATAGAATTTGGTACATTCACAATATTGCGTAACCATCACTATGATCAAATTCGAAATCGTTTTCATCAGCCCCAAAGGAGCTGACAGTCATTTCCTTTCCTTCTTCGCCTCAGTCCCTGGCAACCACTCATCTGCTTTCTCTCTCTACGCCTATTTTGGATATTTCATACGAACAGAATTATACAGTATGTGACCTTTGTGTCTGACTTTTTCATTAACTCTTTTAAAGAAGTAGATAAAATGGAAGACCCCCAAACGTAGTAGGATTATTGTCTCCACTCCTTAGTAGACGTTCATGTTTAAGGCTGTGGTGGCATTTTTATTTCTTCTGTTTTTTTGAACTTGCTACCCTTCACAGTCCCGGGACTGTAAGTGTGTACTTTTTGACCATTTTTGCCCATCTCCACTCCCCGCCTCAAACAACCACCAATCTTTTCTCTGAATCTACAAGTTTGTTTTTTTCAAGACTCCCCATATAAGTGAGATTGTCCAGTATTCGTCTTTGTCCAATTTATTTCCCTTAACATAATGGCCCATTGAGGTCCAATAAATAAACAAATATTTCACTTATTCTTGGTATATCCCCCTGCCCTGGCAAACTGCCTTGCATGTGCTTTCTTGCTATTATTGTTACACTTTATTTTTAGAACAGTTTTTGCTTTGTTTTGTTTTACTTTTTTTTTCTTTTTATGGCCGCACCTGTGGCATATTGGAAGCTCCCGGACTAGGGGTTGAATCAGACCTGCAGCTGCTGGCCTATACCACAGCACGGCAGTGCCAGATCCTTAACCCACCAAGCGAGGCCAGGGATCGAATCTGCATCCTCACAGAGACTATGTTGGAGAACAGTTTTATAGTCACAGGAAAATGAAGCAGAGAGTAAATAGAATATATAGGAATATGCTACCCCCTTCATGGGATTTCCTCTGTTAGTAACATCTCACTCACATCAGTATGGTACCTTTGTCACAATGAATGAACCCCAGTAGCAATACATCATTCTTAAAGTCCATGGTTTATTCAGAGTTCCTCACCTTTAACCTAATGTCCTTCTTCTGTACTAGGACCCAATCCAGGATTCCGACTCACATAGAGATGTCATGTCTCCTTAGACTCCTCTGGGCTGGGACAGTCTCTCTGACTCTCCTTGTTTTTGTTAATTAATTAATTAATTAATTTGCTTTTTAGGGCTGCACCCGCAGCATAGGGAGGTTTCCAGGCTAGGGGTCAAATCAGAGCTGTAGCCGCCAGCCTATACCACGGCCATAGCAATGCGGCATCTGAGCTGTGTCTGCGATCTACACTGCAGCTCAAGGCAACGCCAGATCCCTGACCCACTGAGCAAGGCTAGGGATTGAACCCTCATCCTCATGGATGTTAATCGGATTTGTTTCTGCTGCGCCACAAAGGGAACTCCTGACTCTCCTTGTTTTTGAAATCAGTTTTGAGGGCTACTGGTTGGGTAGATTATAGGACACCCCGTTACTGGGATTTGCTTGATGTTTCTCTTATGATTAGGCTGCTGCTATGTGTTTTTGAAAGGAAGGTCACAAATGTGAAGGACCAGTGTCATCACCTCATGTTAAGGGTACATATCAATGTAGTTATGACTGTTGATCTTGACCTTGGCCACCTCGCTAAAACTAAAGAAGTGTTTGTCAGCTTTCTCCACTGAAAAGTTCCTCTCTTTGTCCACCCCTTCCTGACTTTTAAATTTCAAAAAGTCTTATTCCCTTGACTAGATTGCACCGCTTATATAACCAAGTGGATGCTTTGTGTAGACACAGCCGGCCTTGAAAGTCTGAGTGGCCTTGCTCTCTGTTCAGCAGTGCATCGATCCAAATGGAGGCAAACACATAGAGAGTCCGTGTGTGCCCCCAAACCACAGTTTGGTGATGCACACCACTCACAGTAATGGCAGTATCAAAGTGTCTTCTGGAACACCAGATGCTTCCCGTGAATAGCCAGCAGTTCTTCTAAGCTTGAATTCATATTTTTTTTGAAGTTTTTTTTTTTTTGTCTTTTGTCTTTGTTGTTGTTGTTGTTGCTATTTCTTGGGCCGCTCCCGCGGCATATGGAGGTTCCCAGGCCAGGGGTTGAATCGGAGCTGTAGCCACAGACCTACGCCAGAGCCACAGCAACGCGGGATCCGAGCCGTGTCTGCAACCTACACCACAGCTCACGGCAACGCCGGATCGTTAACCCACTGAGCAAGGGAGGGACCAAACCTGCAACCTCATGGTTCCTAGTCGGATTCGTTAACCACTGCGCCACGACGGGAACTCCTTGAATTCATATTTAAAACTCTTCCCACCTTTATCAGTCATGAAATCACAGCCCATAAGAGCAAGAGCATGAAAACAGGAGCAGATAGCAGAATCAAACTTCATGTAGTTATTCAACAAACACTCCTACAATAGGCCCAACATTCAACTAGGGCACTTTACCTGGATAATTAAACTCCCCTTGATTGTCCCTCTGCAGGGTCACACAACCCTTCACAAAACAAGGGACTCTGTTTAATACATGGCATAAAATGGAACCCATGAAGGTATAGCTGCAAAACCTATGGAAATCATCATGCTATTCCTTCCAAGAAAATTCAGGTAAACGAATGACTAATTCTAGGCTCTTGACACTGAGATTTAAGAAGCTTTTGCCTGGATGTTTTCAATTAGAGAAAAAGGGTAAGAAGCTAGATTACCCTAGCTTGGATGGTGGAGAGAGAATGACTAAGGCTCCCTTCACTCTACTTGGTGATACTTTTAGAGTGTTCAGTGAAGAACTCCTTGCATGCAGTTCTTGCCATTAATTAAAAAAACTTCTGAGGAGTTCCCATCCTGGCGCAGTGGAAACAAATCTGAATAGGTACCATGAGGTTGCGGGTTTGATCCCTGGCCTCACTCAGTGGGTTAAGGATCCAGCATTGCTGTGAGCTGTGGTATAGGTCACAGGCATGGCTTGGATCTGGTGTTGCTATGGCTGTGGTGGAGACCAGCAGCTGTAGCTCCAATTAGACCCCTAGCCTGGGAACCTTCACCTGCCGCAGGTGTGGCCCTAAAAAGACAAAAGATAAAAAAAAATTCTGGGACTTCCTGTGTGGTTCAGCAGATTAATGATTTGGCACTGTCACTGTATTTCACTGCTGTGTGGGTTCAATCCCTAGTCCAGGAACTTCTGTATGCTGTGGGTGAGGCCAAAAAAAAAAAAAAAATTTAAAAGAACCCCCAAACTTCTGAAAAGACAGGACAATAGGCACCCTTCCTTATCAAGTAAGACAGATCGAATTGAATAAAGTTACCTGGGTAAATGGAGACTTTACACAATTATGTGGAAAATGCCTTTCTGGGACGGGAGCTTCCAATGCAAGACACATCATGGCTCCGTTGACCACCACACCCCCCACTTTGGCTGGGGTACCAGAGCAGGGGAGGAGAGGGAGGGGCTGGGAGACAGAGCGTGTAGCGGAGAGGAGGACTGGCAGCTGGGCTGGGGGGTTTGGGTCTTGGGGGACGCCATTCAGGGCTCATTTGAAGGCACAGGTGACCGATGACAAGCAGCAGACAAAAACCACTGGGTAGAAAATGCACTTAGAAAGGTGGGTATGAGGAAAACAAACAAACAAAAAATCATCTGATGGTCCATCATCACCCTGCTCATCAGAGTATGACCAACCTGTGCAGGTCTCCCAGGGCTGTCATATCTATTTTCTCAGCAGATCTTTAAGAAAGGAGATTTTAAAATGGTCAGTTCCTTCGACAGAGTGACATAACCGCTTTGCACTGAATCTCTGTGTCTCTCCTGAATTCGTACATTAAAGCCCTAACCCCCCAGTGTGGCTGGATTGGAGATGGAACCTCTGAAGAAGGAATTAAGGTCACATGATATCATAAGGGTAAGGCTCTGATCCAATAGGATTTGTGTCCTTGTAACCAGAGCCATCAGAGAGCTTGCTTTCCTTGCTCTCTTCTGGTACAGACACGCTGAGGAAAGTTCCATAGGAGGACAGAATAAGAAGGTAGCCACCTGCAAGCCAGAAAGAGAGACCTCCTCAGGAACCAAACTGGATAGAACCTTGGTCTTGGACTTCTGGGTTCTAGAACTGTGAGAACATAAATATCTGTTGTTTAAGCCCTGGAGCCTGGTATTTGGTTATGGCAGCTCAGAGACTAAAGCATTTGGAGGCAGATGGAGCCCTTTGTCTGGAGCTTCATGACTGTGCACTTGCCCCTGAAGGAGAGCAGATGGGCTCAGAGACTTAAATCCAAACCCTCTTAAATTTGAGGACTTTCTTGGGATGGAACACGAGGGGGGATGATATGAAAAAAAGAATGTATGTATACGTATGACTGGGTCACTTTGCTGTACAGCAGAAATTGGCACAACATTGTAAATCAACTATACTTTAATTTTTTTTAAAAAAAAGAAAAAGTTAAAAAAAAGTTCAAGTACTTTGTAGCCACTGCCTAAGACATGTTCCAGTCTCATAGGAAAGGGGGAAATGAACACTGGACTGGGTCCCAGTGAATGCCTCTGGTTCACCCAATAGAGAGACAGGCCTGCTTGGATTTGCAGGTTTCACCTCGGGCAAGTCCATCTCAGTCACCCTGCCACCGAGTAATCTTGTCTGGATAGTTTCATTTAATAACCTGGTTTATGAATGATCTGGATTATTTTTAGTCTGAAATTACTGACTTTAGAGTGGGTCTCCCCTTGCTCTCATAGGGCCTTCTAGTGATGGAGGGGGCTGCAGGCACGGCTTCCCTGGGAACAATCTTTTTTTTTAAATATATTTTTTGGACTTGTCTGCAGCATGTGGAAGTTCCAGGGCCAGGGATTGAACCTGAGTCACAGCAATGACAATGCTGGATCCTTAACCCACTGCACCACAGGGGAACTCCCCTTGGAAGCGATCTGAACATACCAAGGTCAGGTATTTGTCAGGACACCTGGAAGGTCACTGCTAACATCTAGGGATCCAGTTTCACCATTGCTTCAATCAGCAGGACGCATTAAACTCTGGAGAAAACAAAATGTCCCCAAAGCTGGGACCTGGGACCAGAGAAAAGATGGTAGAAAACTTGGAAAGCCCCTGGGCTTGTGGCTGAGTTGGGAAATTCCTGAAGACACATTCCTGGGAGAAGCTGAAATGCATCAGGGTCCTGAAGGCCTGGCTTTGATGCTCAGACACAAGAACACCTCTGGAGGTGGAAGGACGAAAGGGCAGGCTGATCCCATTTCTACTGGAGTCACCTTTGGGACTGTCAGCTGCTCCTGTGACCCCACCAGCTTTGATCTCCAGGACAGGCCAAATGGACCCCTTTGATTGCCTTGAAAATGAACTATTTATTTATGTCTATATCATATCTGCAGACGTGTATTATGTGGGTTTCCTCCACTGTGTTTCTTCAGCTGCACTTTCATAATTTATTCTGCCAGGCTCAGCCTGTCCTTGACATACCAAGCCATTAACTTGAAATCAGAAAAGGACCGTGAGGCCTCTACATTCTTTCTTCTGATTGTCAGGCCCTGTGCTGGCTGGAAATAGAGTCGCTGGGCGGGAAGAGGAAAAAGAATTGGCCTAAGTGGTCATGGAAAATCTAAACACAAGATTTTCTTTCTCTCTCCACTTGCAGTGATTTATTTTCATGGTTTTATGAGACTTTAATGAGGAAACCTTATCTGTATGCCTGGTAATTATCAGCCAAATTCCCACTTCCTGTCGGAAAATCCACCAAAAGTAAAACAAAAATGGTGGAATTGGAAGACTCTTTGGCCCCCATGACCTGTACGGCTGAGGAATAGCTCATGGCCAGATGGAGGATGTGACAACAAAGTATGTCTGTGACTCCCCTTCCACGCTGCTGCTTCATCTGGATTTATAACTTCTTTTTTTTTTGTCTTTTGTCTTTTTTTTTTAGGGCTGTACCCTCGGCATATAGAGGTTCCCAGGCTAGAGGTCCAATCGGAGATACAGCTGCCAGCCTACACCAGAGCGACAGCAACACAGGCTCCGAGCCGTGTTTGCGACCTACACCATAGCTCACAGCCACTCCGGATCCTTAACCCACTGAGTGAGGCCAGGGAGCGAACCCATGTCCTCATGGATGCTAGTCGGCTTCACTAACCACTGAGACACAATGGGAACTCCTGGTTTTATAACTCAATCAATTTAGTATAACTCAGTGCTGGTGACTGAGATGTCTTGGGTTCTCATGAATGCTGTCCTGCCAGGTAGCTGATTTGAGAGAAGGAAAGGACAATTTCCCTCTTTCTGACTTAATGTAGTTTCCAGTCTGGTCTAGTTCTTTCTGCTGGGGGAATGAGGTCACACCTGAAGCTAAAGGTCTGACAAGATGCTATGAATTTTGCATTCTGAAAAGTTGGGTGTTGTGGACACAAATTGCAGCTCTTGCTTGTACATCAAGAAGCTACAATTGGGGGAGTTCCTGTGGTAGCTCAGCAGTAACAAACTCAACAAGTATCCATGAGGTTGCAGGTTCAATCCCTGGCCTCGCTCAGTGGGTTAAGGATCCGGCATTGCCGTGAGCTGTGGTGTAGGTCACAGATGCAGCTCAGATCCCGTGTTGCTGTGGCTGTGGCATAGGCCGGTGGCTGCAGCTCCAGTTTCGACCCCCCAGCCTGGGAACTTCCATATGCCAAGGGTGTGGCCCTTAAAAGTCCTCCTCCTCCAAAAGTTACAATTGGGGTCACTCAGTGAAATCACCATAATTCAAGCCAGGATGGATGGCTCCCATCATCTTGGGATTCAAGCAGAGATCTTGTCAAACTTCCCAAACCCCTAGGATGGAAGGCACACATCAGAGATGCCCCAAGTTGCTCGCCAGGAAAGATCGAGGCCCGTGAGAGTGTTAGAATCTTGTTAGAATTTTAGGACACCATCACACCCAGGGCTGCCAAGAAGACAGAACACATCTGAATCTTTATTTTCAGTTCCAGTTTAGTTAACAAGGTGAGAATCTCTTTTTCTTACACTTTTCTCTAGGTGTAAAATCTGTCATGCTCCCAAATAACCTACAAATTTCTCTCTGCTTGTTCTGTCATTGGAAAGAATTATGCTCGTGCTCTCATCTGATCTTTCTCGGCATCTGGGCCAGGGATAAAAGAACCTGAGTAAGAATGTAATGACTGCCTTTAAAGAAACATTCTTCAAAGAGGTACTTTCTAGCCACTGCAGACAGGACTGGACAGGCTTGTCTCGGGTACAACAAGGGGTACTCCAGGAGAAAGTGAGTGGGCCCACACTGACCCCTGTCCCCGCTCACGCTGGGTACCAGTTCTTTCCTCCTATCTCTGCATCCCTCTCAGTCTTCCCTTCCCCAGAGGTGTAGGTGGGAGCAGGGCACCAGGAGTCAGAGCTACTTTATAGCGCACAGGTGGTCATGCGCTTTGGACACTGCTGCAAATTTTAATATCTTCTAAGTGATTCATTGATTTATTCATTTATACCCAGCCCCCCTCCCTTTTTTTTGGCCACCCTGAGGCACACTGAGTTCCCAGGCCAGGGATCGGATCCAAGCTGCAGCTGTGACCTATGCTGCAGCTGTGGCAATACCAGAACCTTAACCCACTGTGCTGGACCTGGGATTGAACCTGCGTCTCAGCACTCCAGTGATGCCACCATCCCGTTGAACCAAAGTGGAAACTCCTCATTTATACCCTTTGACTGCCTATATTGCAGGGGTATTTGTGTCTGGCAGGCTTCGAAACTAATGAATGAGCTGGGTCAGGCCTGTTTTCCTCCTCCTTTTTCTTTGAGGAGCTGTTATCTACTCCCTGCTAAGATAGCAATGAAAAATAGGCTCTTGACATATCAGTGATATCCGGAAGGAGCACATGCCAAGATGAGGACTTCTATAAATTAAGACCCAGGGAGGCAGTACACTGATCTAGAACAATACTATCCAGTAGAAATATAATGTGAGTCACATAAGAAATTAAAAATTTTCTAGTAACCTCATTTACAAAAGAAAACAAGTGAAACTAATTCTAGTCTATTTTAGTTCACACAGAATTTCCAAAGTAGTACTAGTTCAACATGTATGCATGTAAAGATGTTTATAAAATCATTTCTCTTTTTTTGCATTAAATCTTTGAAACCTGATGTGTATTTTATACTTACGCGACATCTCAGTTTGGACTAGCCCCATTTTAAGTTCTCAGTAGTCACAGGTGGCTAGTGGCCACCCTATTAAACAGCATGAAGATGCAGTATTTATCCTCTCCAACTCACGACACAACCTCAGTCAGTCACCACTTGCTGCTCCGGGTGCAAAAATGACTCTACTTAGTAATGGTGTGGAGTTTGTCCCAGAAGATTCTGCCTGCCCGTCCCCATCACTATCCATTCTGAAGCAGAATTTAGAATGAGGGTTAGAATTCAGATAAGCCCTGCCCATCTCTATCTTCAGAAAAGGATGTGTTAGTTCAATTTCAGATTGTAAAATTTAGACCACTAATTCTCAGATTTTGGGGTGCAGAAGAATAGGCTAATTTAAATACAGATTCTGGAGTTCCCATTGTGGCTCAGCGGGTTAAGAACCTGACATAGTATCCATAAGGATGAATGTTCTATCCCTGGCCTCGCTCAGTGGGTTAAGGATCTGGCTTTGCTGCAAGCTGTGGCATAGGTTGCAGATGCAGCTTGTATCCCATACTGCTGCGAAGCTATAGCTCTGATTCAACCCCTAGGCTGGGAACTTCCATATGCCACAGGTATGGCCATAAAAAGGGGAAAAAATACAGATTCCTGGGTAGAACTCCAAATGAACCAATGATGGTTTCTGGAGGTAAGGCCCAGAAATACATCTCTTATCAAAATCACAGGTGATTTGAATCCCCCCTTAAGTCTGAGAACCACAGACCCTCAAAATCCTACTACAGGGTTTCTCTGGGAACAGCTGGTTGTTATTCAGGCCTTGTTGGGCTTCACATTCGCACATATCCACAGACCACAGAGCCTTCTGGAAAGGCCGCTGATCAATTTGTGCCCTGTATTTTATCATCGCCTTGCTCTCAGCAGTTGCACCCAGAGACCTACATAACACCCACAGCAACCAAACAAAGGCTCCAGAGGTTATTTTTAAGACTCCACTTCTCCTTTGGGATTTGTCCCCTCTATTTCTGTGTGTGCCAACCTAGTGCAGCACCTTATGCTTATCCACCAGCGTCCCCGGGGCCTTCAGGGTATTTATAAACATCTTCTCACTCATCGTCACTGCACCCCTGCCAAGTAAATAACACATGAGATGGTCTTGGTCTGGCAGGAGGGAAATCGAGGCATCCGGGAGTTGACATATGAAGAAAACTGGGGTCTAGGTAAATGGGTCCATCATTCTCTTTCGGTGGCCACCATGCACCTTCCCTGCACTGACCGCTGGGCTCTGCTGTCCTCATGGAAACCCATGGGGAGACGCTTCCCATAGAAACACTTTACCAAAGATGCTGCATGTGCCAGCTTCCTGGCTCGGCAGGAGAGATAGGATCATTTATGTCTGGGTTGGGGGACTTCAGGTGGGAGGTGTGTCCATCTGTTTGAATTTCTTTGGAAAGACAGACTCTGGATCCCAGCTCCCAGCAACCAAGGTGAAATGGAACGTGTGAAATGGAAGATGACGTCCTGAACTGCTTACATTCCCTTTGCTCCTTGGGATAATTTCAGGGCAGGCCAGGCTTCAGGGGAACCCCAAGTCCTCCACAGTCACCTCTGGGAGCACGTTTCCCAACGTGGTCCCAAGGCCGTTTCTCTTTCTGTCAAGAGAGACAGATGTGTGTGTATAACTACCTTTAAAAAAGATTTAAGGGAGTTCCCGTCGTGGCGCAGTGGTTAACGAATCCGACTAGGAACCATGAGGTTTCGGGTTCGATCCCTGGCCTTGCTCAGTGGGTTAAGGATCTGGTGTTGCCGTGAGCTGTGGTGTAGGTTGCAGGCGCGGCTCAGATCTGGCGTTGCTGTGGTTCTGGTGTAGGCCGGTGGCTGCAGCTCCGATTAGACCCCTAGCCTGGGAACCTCCATATGCCGCGGGAGTAGCCCAAGAAATAGCAAAAAGACAAAAAAAAAAAAAGAAAAAAGAAAAAGATTTAAAATTTCCCTCTTAGCTGTCTGATGATCCTCTTTGAAGGCATATACCTTAATACATTTATTTTTATACATGTATTTTCAGAACATAATTTTGTTCTCTGTCTTTTTGTTTTAAAACTCTATTTCTTTCAATTGCAAACTCAGTATAGAAAATTTGCAATATGCAGAAAATATAAAGAAGAATATTAGAATCACTTACAATCTTGCCATTCCCAGACCTAAGAAATAACTGTTACTGTTTTGGTGTATATCTTTAGGTTTTTCATTGCATTTTTTTGCATACATATTTGAGAGGATATGAGATCAACTTCTTTTTCAAGAAGACTTGGTTTTATGTAGTGGAGGTGGTATTTTAAAAACCACAGCAAGGATACTAGCAATGCTATTGGATATGTTTCTAAGTCTTTTTAGTGGATAAAGCTAGAAAAAATATATTTAAAGATAAAATCTCTAGGGTTTTTTTTGGTATTTTTTTTTTTACTTTCCACTTAGCTTTTAAAAATTATTATTTTTATTAAAATATAATTGAGTACATAATTTATATGTTACAGGTGTACAATATAGTGATTCACAATTTTTAAAGATTATACTCCATTTATAGCTAAATAAAATATGGGCTATATTCCCTGTATTGTTCAATGATATTTCTAATTCAAACTCAGGACATAGGAGTTTTATTTACTCCTCTTCTAGTTTCTATCTGCATCTCCTTTCTTCCACCCTGAAATCCTGGTTCTTAATGACACAGGGATAATATAATCAGAATAGTCCAGGCTAAGAAGATTCATGCTTTATTCTACATTACTTACATGATGGCCTCAGAACAACAGCACAAATATTCCCGCCACCAGCAAGACTACTGAAAGCATTTCCTTTTTTTTTTTTTTCTCAAATTCTCTGCCCATTTACTCTCCCTCCATTTAAAAATTATACCTGGAGTTCCCATCGTGGCTCAGTGGTTAATGAACCTTACTAGTATCCACGAGGACGCAGGTTCAATCCCTGGCCTCGCTCAGTAGGTTAAGGATCTAGTATTTCTGTGAGCTGTGGTGTAGGTCACAGACTCAGCTCGGATCCTGAGTTGTTGTGTCTGTGGTGTAGGCTGGTGGCTACATCTCCTATTCAATCCCTAGCCCGGGAACCTCCATATGTCATGAGTGCAGCCTTCAAAAGACAAAAAAAAATAATAATAATTAAAAATTTAAAAATAATAAAAAGTTGCAACACATCTACAGCATCAAATCACATAGACACTGCCCCCTCTCCCTTGTTCTATAGTAACTATTTATTTCATGTTCATCACTAGACCTTATGTCCACGTATTCCTGGTCAGTTTGGTTGTCTGAAGCTTGCTCTCTAATTGATTAGGAAAGACTCAGAGGCACAATATATCCTAAATTCTTTCCTATTGATAACAGCTTGAACCTTTCATACTTGAAAGTCAGTTTTGCAGAATATAAAAATCTTTGTCTCGCACTTTCTTTTAATTAGTATCTCAAATATGTTAGTCTGTTTTCTTTTGCCATAAAGTTTTGTGTTGGAAAAAGCATTTTCATTATAAATTACTTTTTTTTTATGGCCACACCTGTAGAGTATAGAAATTTCCTGGGCCAGGGATCGAATCTGAGCCACAGCTGCATCACTACACCACAGCTGGGGCAACACCAGGTCACCAGATCCTTTAAGCCACTGCACTGGAATGGGGATCAAGTCCACACCTCCACAGTGACATAAGCCACTACAGTCAGATTCTTAACCCACTGCATCATGGTGGGAACTCCAAAGTCATTTCCCCTTTTTGCTTCAATGCCCAAAGGACTTCTTTCTTGGTCTTAAAATCCAGTAATTCGGGGGTTTGATATTAATGGTTCTAGTGATAGCCTCAGATATGTGAAGTATTCTTTCAGTATATTGAGTTATTTTTTCTTCTTTTTAATTTCATAAAAGTTTCCTTGCATTACAATTTCAATATTTGTTCTATTCTTTTGCTTTGATTTTTTTTCTTCCTGGATTCCTGTTACTGCATGTTCAGTGTTCTTTGCCTGTCTGCATATTTGTCACTTTCTCTTGAATATTTTTTTTTATTTCTTAATTTGATTTAGATTTTTAACCCTCCCTTTTACTTTCTATTTCTCCTAAGGCATTATCTGTTGTGATTATTAACTCTTTGTTCCATCTAGTTTAGATTTTATTTCTGAAATTCTTTGTATCTCTTTTTCTTCTTGAGTTTAACCATTTCCTGCTTTTTATAGTTGGATTTATATTGTTCTTTCATATTGTCTTCTTAATGTATTTGGCTCACCTTGAAATAGTAAGTTATGGTTTTGACCTGTTTTGTGATCAGGTCTTTCTGGCATATTTCACTGATTGTTGGACAATTATTCTCCTTATTATCATTTAAAGATAATATCTTAATATGGGACTTGACTTCAATCCTTTTTTACATTTTAATTTGAAATTAGTTTTTCTAAACTTTGGAAGGAGATATGGTTCAAGCTAGCGTTTCTGGTTTTAAACATTATCTTGTGTTGTATTCAAAAATATGCCATTCCTGGCTAGAAATTCCTGCTTCTCTCTCTCTTTTTTTTCTTTTTTTCTTTTTTTTTTTTTTTGCCATGTTTATCTGGACTGGCTCTTTCTTTTATCTCTGTGGTCCCCATCTTGCTTAACTTTTGGCCAGGTCTCCTCAGTTTGGGCCCTGCCCCAGAGTTGAGCTGAGGCTGGTCAGTTTCAAGGGCTCCTAGTGGATAGACTGCCCCAGCCCCTCCAGACACCACTGCTGGAGTGGCAGGGTCCTTCTGAGCACACCTTGCTCTGGGATATGGCAGAAGCTCTCCTCCTGCTTGTTGTGCTGACACCACCTTGAGGCCAGACTTTCCTAAGCAGCAGAAGGGCAGGGGCAAGGGGCAAGGTGAGAACTTGACTATTCCAGGAAGGGCCTTGCCTCAATAACCCTCTCCTCCCTCTGAAAGCGCATCCCACTTCTTCCTACCATCCACTCCCCACTCTTCAGTAGCAAAGCCAAATCAGACTCAGAAAGCATGAGGAGGAGGGGGCTGGTGATCTGGGCTCTTCCTTTTCCTCCACAGGCCTAAGCATCCAAGCCTCTGAAGCCCTGTCTCTTCCACACCATAGGGAAATGACAGTACACACTTGTTGAAAAGTCGAATTAAGCATGGTGAAGACAGGGCTCATTTATCTTCTCTTCCTCTCTTCCCATCTGCTACACATCCTCGTGTTCATGCCTAAAGAGGGGACCTGCTGAAATGTTGAAAAAGAAACCCCTGCCCCCTGAATTCCATGCCATGCATTAGTCATTTGTCAAATCCTGCTACTTGCTGCAAAGTGTTTCCTGTCTCTGGTTCTTCCAACCTGTGGCTACTAGGAGAAGCTGATCTTCTGACCAAAGAATCCTAAGCTTCCCACTTCACTCATTCATTCATTCATTCAATAATTCATTCAGTTCACCAGGCAATTTATCAATACTTTGTGGCAGATTTTGTTGGTGTTGCAGACTTGGTTTGGAGACTCCAAAAATTTAAAGAATCTACAATCTCAGAATTCTGCTTAGCCTACAGCCTAGTTGGAGAACCCTTGGCAATAAATTATTCCAATGCAGTGTGACTTGTTTTGTAATCATTGAGAAAATAAAAGAAAGTGAAAGCACAAGGGTCTTACAGAGAATCGAGGCTATGAAGGACAAATGCAAGTTCACTAGACAGAGAGTGGGGAGGGACACCCTGGACGTGGGGCCAACGTAGGAGAGTTGACACATGGCACATTGAGGGGACTCAGCTGAGAAACTTGAAATGAAGCACTGAGAGATATAAGGGGCCGTCAAACCATAGAAATGGATTAGGGGCAGAGTTAGGAATTTAATTCCATAAGAATGAGAGACAAGGGTAGTTTTCTTTCTTTCTTTTTGTCTTTGTCTTTTCGGGGCCACACCCTTGGCATATGGAGGTACCCAGGCTAGGGGTCTAATTGGAGCCACAGCTGCCATCCTACACCACAGCCACAGCAAGGCCAGATCCGAGCTGCGTCTGTGACCTACACCCAAGCTCACTGCAACGCTGGCTCCTTAACCCACTGAGTGAGGCCAGGGATCGAACCCGCAACCTCTTGGTTCCTAGTCGGATTCGTTTCTGCTGCACCATGACAGGAACTCCAGGGGTAGTTTTTTTTTAATCAGGTGAGTAATGTGATCGTCGTTGCTTTTCCTGAGAGAGAAGGAAACAGATGAGGCAAAGAGCAGACAGGAGTGGGGACAGCAAAAGGCCAAGAGTGAGATCCCAAAGGAGGCAGCGAATGGGCTCCCTGCCTCCAGCTCCTCTGCTCTAGAGCTGATGCCTTCTTTCACTGTTACTCTTGTTTTCTCCGAAATTCTCTTCAAGCATTGTCCATAGCAACCAGATCATTTTGTTCTACAGAAATGAGACTTCAACTCTGCTCAAAAATGGAAGAAATGGCACAGGGAACTATATTCAATATCTTGTCTTGTAATAAACCATAATGGAAAAGGATGTAAAAAGTGAATATACTGGATATAAATACTGAATCTATATATCCATTTATATATATAAATGAATCGATTGCTGTATACCAGAAACTAACACAACATTGTAAATCAACTATACCTCAATAAAAATTTTTAATTTTTAAATGGAAGAAATGAAATGACTACATTGTAAGTTCTGTGAGGACAGTAATGGTAGTTTATCCTCTATGCCTCCCCAAAACATGGCTCAGTACCTGGTGTGAAGGAGAAGCTCAAGAAATCTCTGATGAGCTAGACTGACTAGCTAGCAATATGGAGAGTGTCTTCATTTCTGTGGTTGCTGTAACAAATTATCAGAAACTGATTGGCTTAAAGCAACAGCAATGTTGGAGTTCCTGTCATGGAGTGGCGGAAACGAATCTGACTAGGAACGATGAGGTTGTGGGTTCGATCCCTGACCTTGCTCAGTGGGTTAAGGATCCGGCGTTGCCATGAGCTGTGGTGTAGGCCGCAGAGGCGGCTGGAATCTGGCGTTGCTGTGCTGTGGCTGTAGCTCCGATTAGACCCCTAGCCTGGGAACTTCCATATGCCATGGGTGGAGCCCTTAAAAACAAAGAAACAAAAACAGCAATGTATTCTCTCAAGGTTTCTGGAAGCTGAAAGTCTGAAATCAAGGTATAATCAGAGCCACACTCCCTCTAAAGGCTCTGGGTGGGTGGGGGGATCCTTACCCACCTCTTCCAGCTACTAGTATTTTGACAGTTGAACTTGCATGCAGCTGGTATAGAGGTAGAGTATACAGCCTGGTCAAGAGGGGTAAGGAGGAGTTGCCACTGTGACACAGTGGGTTAAGGATCTGGTGTTGCCGCAGTGTGGTGTAGGTCAAAGCTGCGGCTTGGATTCGATCCCTGGCCTGGGAAATTCCATATGCTTCAGGTGCGGCCAAAAAAAAAAAAAAAAAAAAAAAGAGGAACGTGAGGAAACATTTAGCTTGAGTTCTAAGAGAAGGGGACACCAACTAGCTGAGGACGGGGCTACTGATCAAGGAGGAAGTGATGTGGTGGAAGTGGACTTCGGCAGTAAGAGTTCACAGAGTAAGAGGGAGAATGACGGGAGATCAAGTAGAGAGAAGGGCAGACGTTGCACCAGCCCTGCTAAAGCATAGGCTACAGGTGGAGATTAAGACAGGGGACACCAATGACAGGGTCAGGGCAGGAGAGCGGCCTGGTCTGACTTGCATTTGAGAAAGTCTCTCAAATGGAAGAGAGGAGCTGGGGCCACCTTTAGGATCACAAGGAAACATGTCCGGAAGCTGAGACACAAGATACAGTAGCGCTTCTGGCTGGGGTGCTGGTGAGAAGGGACATAGGGTGGTTACTGGTTTCTGGGGTGAAGCATAAGGATGCTCTGGGAGAGACTGAGAGCACTGAGTGTAACGTTGGCTAGAGGCTGGATTCAGGCCCTGACTCGGGGTCGGGGATCGTGGTTATTCCGTTTTCATGAAATATCCCAAATAGGCAAACCTGTACAGACAGAGTGTAGTTTAGGTGGTTGCCTGGGGGTAGTGGGGGTGGGGGCGCAGTGGAAGGGAAGGTGACAGCTAATGTGCTCATGAATACGGAGTTTCTTTCCGGAGTGATAAAAATGTTCTAAAATTGACTGTGATGATGGTTGCCCAATTCCGTGACCACACTAATGTCATTAAACTGACACTTTTCTTCTTCTTCTTTTGCTTTTTTAGGGCCACACTTGCGGCATGTGGAAGTTCCCAGGCTAGGGGTCCAATCAGAGCTACAGCTGCCAGCCTACACCACAGCCACAGCAACACAGGATCCGAGTCACGTCTGCGACCTACACCACAGTTCACGGCAATGCCGGATCCTTAATCCACTGAGTGGGCCAGAGATTGAACCTGCATCCTCATGGATCCTAGCTGGGTTCGTTAACTGCTGAGCCACTAAGGGAACTCCTAAACTGACACTTTAAAAGGAAGAATTATGTCGGCTATGAATTGAATCGCAATAAAACTGCTATATTTTTAAAAAGTAAATATGTTAGTATATTTAAAATCTAATCTCCTTCCTTCCTTCCTTCCATCCACCCATCTGTCAAGTTTATAAGCTGGGGATGGAATATGCTTAGTCCATGAAATGAAGTATAATTATATTGTCAGTTGGATGACAAGAAAAGATAACAACCCCAGAAGGGAAAGTTTGTTTAATTCGAGGAACTACAGACAAAGAGAATGTCTGCTGGGTAAAAGCAAGTCTCCTCAATGACAGCTATTCTTTTATTCATTCAACACACATGTATGGGACACTGACGAAGCATTTGAGACTCTGCTGAAGATGTTATTTTATGATTTCAAAGCAACACAGATGTTTGTATCTTCCATAGCACAGACCTGAGACTAAGTTTCCCGTGTTTTACAACCAGGCTGTTGAGGCTACCATTTCTCTTCCTTCCTGCACGTAGTTTGCAAGAGCTGACTTTGGTCTCACACAAACAGCTTACAAAGATTAATCTTGGAGTTCCTGTCATGGCGCAGCAGAAATGAATCTGACTGGTGCCCATGAGGATGCGGGTTCAATCCCTGGCCTCACTCAGTGGGTTAAGGATCCGGTGTTGCTGTGGCTGTGGCCGGCAGCTGCAGCTCTGATTCAACCCTTAGCCTGGGAACTTCCATATGCCCTGGGCACAGCTCTAAAAAAAAAAAAAAAAATTACACTCAATTTCCGAAATCTATTGATATTTACAGAAATATAAAACACTCACCAGAAAATACATGAAAGAGCTGTGAGTCCTGAATAATGAGTCTGTCTGATGGCATTGCTGAGAAACTTAGACTCACAGACTGGGGTGTGGAGATGACACTCTAGCCTCTCTCCATCACTGGAGCTTTCAGACCTGCTTTGGTTTCAGGGTGGGAAGCTTGACTCAGCTAGATGGGGGCTGATGCCCGTCTGATGGCCCCTGAAGAAACCAGCAGATTATGAATTTGCTCTTAGGAGACGTGGGTCTACCAAAGTCAAATCAAAACCCATCTCTCTTTAAAGAAAACCCACACCTTAGAGTGAGGTGACTTAAAAGTGGTGTCTGAGGCCCCACACCAGATACTCTGAACCCCCATCTCTGGAAGTGAGACAGATGATGCTTACAATCCCAGAAAGTTTGCAAACTATTATCCACGTCCACATTCAGGTCTGCTGTGGATTTCCAATAGTCCTTTAAAAGTGAAGAGAGTTAGGACTTTATAATTCAGGGATCTCAGAGGCTAGAAAGAATCCCCTGGGCCTGCTCTAACTTAAGCTTAAGTCTTCAGAACTTAATTGAATTGGGTTCTGGTGATTAGGCGTATAGGCAGGGAAGGTAGCCATTCATCTGGTCTTTAAGGATCATTCCTTTCATCTATCTTTGGTATCTGCTGGTCAGTTCAATTACCTTCCTCCCAGAATTATTGATAAAATAGTAAAATAATCAGGGAGAAAAGGTGTGTACACAGAATCCTAGCAGATTTTACCCAGATGGAACAAAACGCATTTAGAGAAAGTAGAATTTTCTTTGGAAAAATAATATGACTTTAAAATGAAAATCAGGGGAGTTCCCGTCGTGGCGCAGTGGTTAACGAATCCGACTAGGAACATGAGGTTGCGGGTTCGGTCCCTGCCCTTGCTCAGTGGGTTGACGATCCGGCGTTGCCGTGAGCTGTGGTGTAGGTTGCAGATGCGGCTTGGATCCCACGTTGCTGTGGCTCTGGCGTAGGCCGGTGGCTGCAGCTCCGATTAGACCCCTAGCCTGGGAACCTCCATATGCCTCGGGAGCGGCCCAAAGAAATAGCAAAAAGACAAAAAAAATAAAAATGAAAAAAAATAAAATGAAAATCAGAAGAAAAAAATTCTAACCAAATAATTAAGCCACTAAGATATATGCATCGTTTTAGGCAAAAAGTTTTTTTTTCTCCATTCAGTGTTTGAATTTTCTTTATTCTGTACCAACACTCAACAATTCCAAAAGTATCTTATTCTCATTTGTCTATTCAAACCTACTTATGGAGTAACTGCACTTTGTCAGATAAATATCTGACATTTTATTATGTAACTTGAAGACTTTAAGGATGAGTGCAGGAAAAAACTGGTAGAGCAGAACAGGATAGACAAATCAGGATTGTATATATGTCTGAACCCTCATGACTTTGACTTTGAGGATCCACTTTTAATTGAATCACTTGGGTATCTTCTAGGTATCCTCTCTTCGCAAGGGAGGAAAATAGGCTCCACTGGATTCGTTAGAACAAAGTCCTTTAAGAAGAAAGGAAACTTTGAACAATAGATGCCTATTCCAACAACCGCTGCCAGTGTTCTGAAAGCACTAATTTGCTTTTAGCCAGATAACAAAGGCTGATTTGCCTTTCCAGTTGATTCGATGGCTTGCCGGTGCTTTAAAAATGTATTACATGAATCCTTAGGAATCTTTTGTGAAGATAAATTTGATATTTTTAAGCAGTGATCCTTTGCTCTCATGATTCAAGACCCAGAGACAGCTCCCAGGCTTCTTGAATTGGGGGGAGCATAGATTTTCATTTTTCAAGGTAAACAACACATAAGGGCTTCATTGTCCTGATGAGACCTGATGTGTTGTCTTTTCCAGACAAAAAGGCTCCTCATTTGCAGATGTGCCTCATTTAGTGCAAACTCAGGTCTGATGTAATAATACATGTATATGACTCTGATCACTGCAACAGGATCTCCTATAGCAAACTCAGAAGATGAAACTGAAAACATTTCAACTCAGGCTCAGCACCTCTTCTTCAATTTCCTTAAGACCCCTGGCCTCTGAGGTGGCACCCTGACCAAACTGTTTCCCAATCGAATGGCTGAGGGGTTAGTGCCTGGGATTTGGCACCATCACATTGCCTCCATCCCCTGAGCCCCATTTTCCTGGTAACCCTGGGTCCCTCAAGGGTCCCCTTTGCGGTGGTTATTGAACAAGCATTGCTCTGGGGCATGAAAGCTGCAGCAAAGGAACACTTAGCGCATTACCATTTCAAGCAACGAACTGAGATTTCTGCAAGGATGTCACACTCTCGTCAGCAAGACCTCCTTCTCCCCGCCTATGATGACGAGCCAGGCATTGCTACAGTCTACCCTTTGCATGGGGAGGGATCCAAAGAGTGGCAGTCCCTGATTAAGCCCTCTCACAAGTGCTGGGCATGCAGGCAATCCACAGCATACAGGGCCTGCCTTGTGTGTGTTCAGACAGTCATACACTGTGATAAGGCTCACAGAAGTGGTATCTTTTGTAAGCTTTTCTGCTCCTACAGCAGGAAGGCCATTTTGCACACTCAGACTTTGGGAAAGAACCTATCTCTCTCACTTTGTTCTATGAATTCTGCAACTCCTAGTGATTTTGATTGATGGGTGAGCCAAACTATGATGTACCCTTTCTAGGACTTTGTATAAGGTGAAAACTCGACCAACTGGAAATAGCAGCTACTGCTTCCAGATGGCCCTCCATTTCCCCAGATAGAAGGAGCAGCACTGGATGGTGGCCGTAGAGCCTGAGGATGGCTCCCAGGTGTAGACAGAGGGCAGAGAAGGGCCTACTTTGTGCAAAACAAGACAGAGATTGGCCAAACCTTAGGTGCAACACCCACCCGAGGTCTGGTTGCTACAGGGGCACACCCTGCTCAGCCAGTTCATCTGAGTACATGCAAAAAAGGAGAAAGTGACCTGTAGTTGAACAAATGAAAAGCTAGGGCTTTCCTTACCTCCAGAAAAGAAAAAAGAAAATTTTTTTTTTTAAGAAATAGGGACTTTTATGTATAGAGTCATCCAAGAATAATATATTTACAATTTTATGGCTTTGATTGAATTAATGAAGCTATTATTCAATAGAAATCCAAAACCCTCCCACCATGGGGGCACTCGTGAGCAGCTAGGCCAACAGCCAGAGCAGAATCAAGGCCAATACACAGGTGCTGGGCAGGGCGGCGGGGGCTGAGCTGACTGGGTCCTTCAGCATGCACACCACCCGGGACCAGGACCCGTTGTTGGGCAGGGGGGTGATGCCTGCCACACTGCACATGACGTTGTAGACATCCACGGATCTGATGGGAGCGGCTCTGAAGTTGGATTTGAAATCTGAAAGGGAAAGGCAAGCAGACAAGTTGTCACAGTCCCCACCCAGGGCAGAGAGGGGTAGAGTCACAGTGTGGAGGAATCACACCCCAGATCCAGGCGGCTTTGGGGCTGAAAAATCTGCTAGGTCTGGGAGTGTGGACAAGAGATTGTGAACCTGGAAGGAGATCTGGAAGGTTCCAGGTTAGAAAAGGAAGTTGCTTTCTGTGGCTCATGGAGATGAGTTTCTTTGAAAGACAAATCAGTCAACAACAGGGCTTGTTGTTGCTCCCCTTGTGATGACAGATCTTGAGGACGTAGAGGCTGCCCCAGAACGTCAACCCTTCCAATATCAAGGAAAACACTACAATTAGATGAGGGTGGTAGTTACACATCCCCAGAGAAGAATCAGCTGCTGAGAAATCAGTGGCAAGGCTGTCCCAGTGCCACAGAAGCAGCTCCTCTCCCTTCTGACATGCTGTGGTCTTGGATGTGATGATCTTTCTGCATCCTCACCTAGTGGCCATGTCCTTGTCACATGAGGGGGTGGGAGGGTATGAGGGGTGGCAGACAATAGTAAATCCAAGAAATCCATCCCCACCCTTTCAAACATCTCCTTCTGTAACACTTGGCAAGAGAAATTGAGATCAAGCTCTAGTGATAAAAATGTTAGAAAAGATTATCTTTTTATGTTGAAAGTCCAAAATCAAATCCTGTGCATGTAAGCAAGAATAATTGGGGTTTCTGTCCCATTCCATCTGGTTCATGGCCTCCAGGTCTGGAGCGCTGGGACTTTGGGCCCAAGGCAGAGATGATCCGGGCTGGGATGAGAGCGTCTAGAAAATTCCTGAATAGCCGAGCTCTGCTGGCTCAAGATGATGTTTGAACCTGGAATGGGAATCCAGGTTATTCCCATGGGTTTACATTTTGTTGGATATTAAACCCATTTCTCCTAAAGAGAGAAGGTTCTGGAGGCTCACACTGAGCAGCCTGGGCTGCTTTCCAGGTAAGGCTAGCCAATTCGCAGGCACTCACTGAATCAAGCTCCTGCCGTCTTATCTTGGACGTGGAGCTCTCCGGGGCAAGATTAAGACATTCAAATTAGAAACTAGGATTAAGCAGAGAGAGGCCATCTTCCAGAATTATTTCCCCTTCTCTTAGCTGGACCAGACTTACTGACTTTCAAAGCTGTGTCTGGGCAGCTGCAACGGTGCTCAGCTTCCTCCCTGAGTGAGGAGTACCTACAATTAATCAAGAGGGATGGACCTTTATCTTAAAGAGCAGCTAGACAGCTATTAAGGGCCTCACGCTTAAATTTTCTTCTGAGTAAACAGTCAGTGTATAAAGCTGTTCAATCTTTCATGGAAATTGGGGCCAGAAACGTGATGGTGTGCGGGAGGCTCTCAGGCTCTATCTGCCTGGAAACATTTTTGCAATTAGCCCAGTCCATTTTCATCAGGGGTCGTCTTTCTGTCTATAAAAGACTTGGGCTTTTAGTTTTAAAGGAGTGTGTGATGAAGGCCTTTGTTAATGGACAAACTTTCCACACTGAATTTAAGCTATCATTGCTTTGGGGACTTTGTTTAAAATTTTTGGTTGGAGGCTAGATTTGCTTCTGCTTTAAAATAAGCCTGAGACTCTTATTCATAAACACTCCAACTGCAACTGTTTTGTGTTCATCATCTGATTCTTCTCTAGTGGGCCGAGGAGGAGGCCATGCCTTTGAATGAGAGCCCTGCTGTCTAATGTTCCCCTGTGTAAAGCCCATGGCCCTGGCATGTCTCCAACCTTATCTAGCACTGGACCTTGACAAGGTCCTCAAGGCTCCGTCCTGAACTCCCTCATTGTTTGAGCTTCACAGACACCCCGGGGCCTGGCTCTTGGGGGGCACCTAACTATTAGTGGCTGCTGGCATCATGCTGGAATCCCCTGAACTCTCTTGTAAGCTGATGTTGTGAACCCAGTTGGTGCTCTGTAAATGTCTGCTGCTACTGGTTCTGACTTTGACTTGATGACATGGAAACGTGGATGACACATGGCTATGGTTTGGACCCATGTGTTCCCTAAGCTCAGACTCCCAGAGGTGCCCATGGAGGGTGCAGAAACAGATACCCCATAGTTCCCAGCAGCTGCGATGTGGCAGGTAGAATGACCCAAGGCAGAGGGAATGAAGGGGACAACGCCTACCTCTGCTCTGTCACATGGCCAAGCAGTGCGGGCTTGCAGGTGTGATCCCTACCCTATGATTTGAAAGGAAAGCATGGACTTTCATGGTTCGAGACATTCTGATCAACATTCAGGAGAAGGAATTTGGAAAAAGGATATGGGGGTAAGCTTATTATATTTAATAAGGAGTGTGGACTGTGGAAAGAAAAAAGTGGCTCATGAGCCAGTGAACTGACAGTTGATGGCTGCTGACTGCTTGTTACTCTATTTTTTTTTTTTTTTAAAGAGGGTGTTCAGGTCGTACTATGATTTCTAGAGTGTTTGATACACTTTTCCAAACTGTGAATTTACAGCGCTGTATTGATTAAACCAAATTACCAAATAGACCCTCTCCCTCTCTCTTGCAGCCCTAGGAAAATTATCAGGTCAAGGAAAGCACCATAAATTTGCTTTCATCCAAGACACCCCGCGTTGTTCTGGCTCATTCTCCAAGTCAGTCTCAGAATCATCTCCGAGCCTCCCCTTGAGCACATCCTAGCTTCTGGTTGGGCCCTAAACTGAATGACCCCACAGGGAGGAACTGCGCCCAAGTCAGATCCTGTGAAGTGGTCATGTCAACCTCAAGACTCACGGCTGTCAGCAACGTGGTGCCTGACGAGCTTCCCTGGACATCAGAGAGCTGTGAAAGAACATTCTGATGAATTAAGGAAAAGAGGAATCGTAAACATGTGGAATGCATTTTCTTCACTGCGCTCGAGATTTAAAACTTACAAGGAGAAGTATGTGGCCACGCTTGCCAAACCCAAGAAGCATTTGAAAGCCAGCCAGCCAAAGACCTTTCATGGAGGCTGGCTGGGTTTGCTCAGCTTTGCTCATAAAGCAATCACTCCAGCCTTTACTAGCACCGTCAGCCCCTCCTGGCGGACACTTCCTTGGGAGTAGATGACTAAGGGAATTTGGTCTTTCTCGCCTACCAGGTCCGAAGGCCAGGAAGATGCCCCTCATGTCCCGGAGCTCGTTGTCATAGCCATGCCATCCACGCTGCCAGCCTTCCCTCTTGCCAGTGCTGTTCATCCAGAATGGAAGCAGCTCTCGATTCTGAAATCAAGCAACGCAGACATTGTGTTGAGTGAGCAGCCAGTCCAAACCACCACCCAGTGTGGGGATTTCCTGCTCAGCATCCTCGTCTGGGGTCATCCAACCTCAGCTGGATGGTTCCTCCTCCAGGTAGCACAGACCTCTGGAGGCGGCCCATTAATTTGCCAAAGAGCCCTCCTTCTGTAGGTATCTTCTTACACTGAGCTGGACTGTACCTTGTAATCAGTTTTAGAGCCACTCAATACAGCATGTCAGAGACAGAAGGGATGTTAAAACGTACCTGTGGTATAATAAAAAATAGAGCTGGCCTTTGTCCCAGGTTCCTGGCCCAGAGTGCCTAAATCCTTGGAATTTCCTGAGTGATAGGCATAATGAGCCTCTTTCTCCATAGCTGAGTTTAGGCTCCTGAGATGACTCATGGGGGTTGAGGTGGGGTGATGGATAGCTTCAGGATGGGGGCTGGTCACCAGAGGAACCAACCACATGATGAGAGGCTTAGAACCTTCAGCCCCATCCTCTGTCCTCTAAGACTGAGTTCAAGTATATGGGCAAGGATTGAGTTACCCAGGCCGACACAGTGACACCCCATATAAAACCCTGGGAACAACATGGTCCAGGGAGCTTCTCGATTCATGTGCACAAGGTGGTGGGAGGGTGGTGCACCCAAAGAGAGCATGGGTTCTCGGCACCCCTCACCTCCATACTTTGTCCTACACATCTCTGCCACTTGGCTGCCCCTGAAAAGAATGCTTTATAATAAGATTGTAACTGTAAGTACAGCATCTTTCTGAGTTCACATCTTTCCGTGAACTAAATTCTGTAAAAATGAATTCATTCCAGTGAATTATGGCACCTGAAACAGGGTCGCGAGAACCCTCCAATTTGTAGCCAAGTCAGCCACAAGTGTGGGGAGTCTGGGAACCCAGGACTTGCGGCCAACATCAGGATGGGTGGGCAGTCTTGTGGGCTGGAGCCCCTTATAGCGTGGCTCTGCTCTAACTCGGGGTGATGTCAGAAATGGAGTGGTAGGACACCCAACTGCTGCCAGAGACTTGTTGCTGGAAAACAGCGTTTAATCGAATCACATTGCTTTTCTAGAAAGGCTGTGGGAGCCCAGAGGCAGCCCACTCACCAGCATCCCAGTGCCTCTCCACCATACAAACCACTCCATTCTCCTTTCTTCTAGCTCCACCCCAGGAAAAATTCAGAACACATCAGCCCCTCCCCACCACTCAGTCAACATTTGAAGCTGGTGCTCACATGCCTCTTCTCTAGGCTTGTGTACCTTCACTTCCTTTGACCATTCGTCATTTGGGATGGGTTCCAAAACCATCACTTCCCTGTCACCCTCCTTTCTTTCAGAACTAAATTTTCTTAGGTTGCAGCTTCTTACTTGTGAGACAAAAAGCTTAAAGAATGTTTTACGGGAGTCCCTGGTGGCTCAGCAGGTTAAGGATCGGGCATTGTTACTGCTGTGACATGGGTTCAATCCCTGGCCCAGGAATTTCCACATGCCACGGGCACAGCCAAAAAAAAAAGGAAGATTTTTCAAATCCTAAGGAGGCTACAGCCAGCTGGATACAACCCCAGCCCTTCGAGGCAGACTAAGCATTCATTCCTGATATTCCATCATCTTCTTGCTAAGCAGGATTAATATTACAAGTATTCCAAATGCAGAGGGTAGAACTGACTGGTCATGATGAATGACTGGAAGCAGAACAGATAAAGTACCAGGGATTTATGGGTTGGCTCACAAGACTCATAACAGTACATGTATTTTGTGCCCAGTACAGTTCACAAAGAGCCACCTCTGAATGCACTTAATTGTCACCACCTCCCAGTGTGGATGGTATTGTGTTTCCCACTTTGGCACAGAGAGGTTAAGTGAGACTCTTAAAACCACACAGCTGTTGAGAGGCAGAGCTGGGACTGGAACCCAGCCTGGTCTTTCGCACCTTCCAGAACCCCACAGCCTGAGGTTGCTGCAGGGCTCCTGCTGGCACTGAACAGCAAAGTATCCTTGTCCCTCGCTTCTTCACTGACTGACTGGTGGCCAGCCACAGAATATGAAGACAATTTTTGGAAGAGAATCGGCGCGGGGGTTAGGTTTGCCACTTTCCAGCTCTGAGGTCCTGGGCAAGCTGCTTAACTTGGAGCTTCGGCTTCCCTGCTGGATGTAAAAACACCTGCCTCTCAGACTCTGCAGGATAACCTGATCGGGGGCTAAGCTAGACACACAGTAGGTGCTCAATAAATGGTCTCCAGGTGCCACTGGCTGCGGGGTGAGGTGCTCGGGTCCTGTGCAGCGGGGCCCGGGCGGCTGCGAGGGTCAAGCCCTTCTTTGCTTATTTAGCTGTCATATCTCATTGCACACCCATCCACTCTCACCCTATAAATCGCTCCCTGGCATGACTGCTCTCCAAATCGCACTGTTTCATTGACTCTCCATTTCCTCAATTTCCGTCATCCCTTTTCTCTCCTTTTCCAGCTGGAACTTGCATTGTTCCATGGGAACGTTTTTATTAACTTACTGCATTTCTGACTTGCACTGGGTTTTGTTCTTTGTGGAGATGATCACAACACATCCCAACTTAGCTTCATTTGCTAATTGCACTCACTGCTCCCCACCCCCTACAGTCTGAACAGTAGGCAGGACAGGTTGTCACTAGTGACTTCACCACGAATGAACCCCATGGGACATGTGTCCCATGACAAAGGGACAGGTGGAAGGCAGGCAAAAACTGATGGCCTGATTTTAAAATTTCAGCCTAAACTCTACCAACACAAACACAGAGCAGTTAAAAATCTCAGCCTAAAGAGATTTTTAGGTCAATCCACTAGTTTTTATTAACATGACAAGTTGCTCCAATGAAACAACTATTCTTACTAATTTTAAAAAGTAATAAAGTGACTGGTTCTGAGAGAAGCTAAGTGATTAAATCGATTACATGATGTAATCTAATTACATTACATAATTAACCTCAAGAAGGTGCATTGGGAGTTCCTGCTGTGGCGAAGTGGAAATGAATCTGACTCGTATCCATGAAGATTCAAGTTCGATCCATGGCCTTGTTCAGGGGGTTGGTGATCCAGCATTGCTGTGAGCTGTGGTGTAGGTCGCAGATGTGGCTCGGATCTGGTGTTGCTGTGGGTATGGTGTAGGCCTGTAGTTTTAGCTCCAATTTGACCCTTAGCCTGGGAACTTCCATATGCAAGGATGCAGCCCTAAAAAGCAAAAAAAAAAAAAAAAGAAGGTGCGTTGATGATTTCCTTTTCCTCCCTGGTGGCTTCTTTTACTTTACTTGGTTCTGTGCTACTACATTATCACACCCGTGTAGGCCTGTACAGCTGTGTGATGCATACCAGACACATGTAGCCCTGATGGTGAAGCTTCCAGACCTCGCTGGAGCTGAGGGCAGGAGCCCCAGGCTGGAGATCCTCAAGCTCCAGGCGGAGGAGCCCGGGTACTGCCACAGAGCGCCACCTAGTGACATCCTGGGGAGGAGTCACTGAAAGGAGTAGAGGGGTGTGTGTGAGAGAGAGATGCGGTGGGGAGCCACTATGAGGGAGCCTAAGCAAGAGGACAGCTGGGGGGGTGGGGGGATGACTGTGAGTGGGGAAGGGCTGACACAGAGGACACCCTTTGAGGCCAGGGGACCTCTGCTGGGAAGAGTGAGAGAAAAAAGCAGAGGGAGACTGTTGGAAGGAGGGAGGGAGTGAGAGGAACCGGGAGATTTCCGCTCTCAGTTTTTAACCCAAGGTTGTGCCAATCAGGGCAAATGACTGTCCTGGTTTACCTTGACTGAGGGGCATCTGAAGATGCAAAGCTTTCATTTTTAAAACCTGGATAGGCCTAGGCAAACCAGAACAAGTTGGTCACTCTATAATGAGCACTTTCTTGGGAATTCAACTAAAATCCTCACAGAGTGTCATCCATTCAGCACGTTCCAGTAGCTCTGGGACCGCTCCTCTGTACTTGGATGGACTGCAGTGCCGGGACTCCCCTTGATGAGCCCCTAAATTAGTTTATCATTTCTAGCAGGAAGGACCCAGAAATAGCTCCACACAGGAACTCTGTGAGAACTGGTTACTTTATGTTGACAGGCTGTGCTCTTTTATTCGGTGCCTAGTTACATGTAATGCCTCACACCACTACCAGCTCACCATGAAAACACCTACCATGAGCTTGCTTCAACTGGGGAAGCCAGAAGGATATTTATGAGCTAAGAGCTGAATTTCTAGACTGGATCTTTGTCTCATTCCTCCCTGGCATTAAAAAAATTAGCATTCACTGTTACCCCCAAATCAGCAAACCAATTAATGGAGTTTGTTCAACACTTGCCTGGACCCATCTCTTTGACGCACCATTTTTGGACTCCATTCTGGTCCTGGGCTGGGATGTCTGGGCAGCGCTGGGAAGGAGGGTCAGGGAGCAATGAGGGAGGGGGAGGTGGGGAAGAAGCCGAGAGCAGCCTGAACAGTCTGCAGTCATCACTGCCTGAGCACACATGGCTGAGGCACTGCCCTTGGTAAGCCCTCGGGCATTTACTCGGTTTGTATTGTTGGATTTGGGGAATATATTAGCACGTGTATTTCTCACCAGCTCCTTCCTATTTCCCTTCGATAGAGATCAGAAAATGGTTGCTAAACCACAGAGAGAAATACTCCTGAAGAGGCAGGAGGGCCCCTGGCTCTGGGAAAACATCTGGGGAGATGGGATTCTATTCTCTTGGCCCCAGCCAGCATCAATTTGTCTTGACTCAGCTGTTTTCCTAATTGTGTCTAAGCCAGAAAAAAAAAAGACTCCTCTGTTATCCAAGGCTGGACCCAGGGAAACTGCTTTCCGGGCTGAGAATTTCATTCTGCTGCGAAGTGCAATCCTGATCGGGAACATCATCACCCACGCCGTGCACTGGTATGCAGGTTACAGAGCAAACACAGCGTTCTTTTACCATGTGGGGAGAGATCGTGCCAGTAAGAATGTGGGAGATTAACAGCCCTGGCACAGAGCAGGAAGCGCCACAGAGAACGGCGTTTTCAATTCTCTGCAGCCAAATAAGTGTGATAAACAACAGAGAGATGTAAAGGCAGAAGGGAAAGAATGGGGGCTCGCCTTTAGGAGTTTTCAGAAGATAAAGAGAGAAAACCCACATTAAATCTAAGTAGGGTCAGAAATTATAATTTTTACCTATGAATCTTAAAAGTAAGACTCCATAATTTCAAAGATAGGAGTAAAAGGCTGAGGCGGTGCCATCGAATTGGTCACTGGGCTTTCTAAGTGGCCGTCACCAGTCAGAAGGCTGGAGATGCTGCCATTGGTCCTCACTCTCATTTCCCCTCCTTTTCTCTGCTGATGCAAGTTCCAGGCACCTGTTTGCCCGATCCCCAGCCACTGTATCACTTTTGTCTTATGACTGTGGTCCCCTGGCCCACAGTTCAGCACAGCACCCTATCTTAGGACCAAAGCAGAGTCAAGGCAGGGGTGTCCTACCACACTGGTAAGCTGAGTGATGAGACCTAAAGGCAACTTTGCTGGTAGGTTCTGGGCAGGGGTGGATTTCCAGTGCAGTTAGAGAAGTTTAAGCATCAGTTCTTCTCATTCACATGGGTTTCTTCCAAGTCCTTGTATCTAATCTTATATTCATAATTTAGTATTCTTTTTTAAAGAGAGACCTCCTTCCCCCCAATTTTATAATCATCAGTGTCCCAAAAAACCCATATCTGCTGCCACTGATTCTGGGATATATATTTTGCTCTCTAATAAAAGTGTGAGATACACAAGGACAAGCTATTTCCCTGCTTTCCTGCTTTGAGATGACCTGGAGGATGTGATACTTGGAGCTGCAGCAGCAATCTTGTGCTCTGAAGGGGAAGTCAAAAGAATTGCGGAAGAACTGACTCAGGGCTTAATATCACTGAAATGCTGAATGAACCACCCTGGAACTGCTTACCTCTAGGCTTCTAGTTAAGTGAGATAATTAATCTTTATTTATTTATTTATTTATTGTCTTTTTGCTATTTCTTGGGCCGCTCCCATGGCATATGGAGGTTCCCAGGCTAAGGGTCTAATCGGAGCTGTAGTCTCTGGCCTACGCCAGAGCCACAGCAACGCGGGATCCAAGCCGCATCTGCAACCTACACCACAGCTCACGGCAACGCCGGATCATTAACCCACTGAGCAAGGGCAGGGACCGAACCTGCAACCTCATGGTTCCTAGTCGGATTCGTTAACCACTGCACCACGACAGGAACTCCCTGAATCTTTATTATTGAAGGCATTTATTCAAGTGCTCTGTGACTTATAACCAAGAGCATCTTGACTGAGACCCCAAGGTTCCCCATCATTGTGGGGTTTTTTTATTCATTTTTTTTTTCTTTTTATGGCCACACCTGTGGCATATGGAAGTTCCCAGGGTAGAGGCTGAATCAGAGCTGCAGCTGCAGACTACACCACAGCCCCAGCAATGTCAGATCCAAGCCGCATCTTTGGCCTATGCTGCAGCTTGAGGCAAATGCTGGATCCTTAACCCACTGAGCAAGGCCAGGGATCCAACCTGCATCCTCACAGTGACAACATCATGTTCTTAACCTGCTGAGCCACAACAGGAACTCCCTATCACTGTGTTTTAGTCACTCATTGGGAAAAACATGCATCTTCTCACGGGAGGTGCTACTTTCCAGGTGGAGCCTCCTCTGACAGCACTTATGGCTGAAGCAGCTTCACCCATGCCTGTCCCACCCTCCTGGAAGAACTGAGATGGTTCCTTATAAGCTGTTCCCTATCTTCATGACACATTCTGGCTTTGCCACTCTCCCTATGTAAGCCAGTTTTTCCATAAGTTACCTCAAATTACCTCTGCATTCTTACAATTTCCCTCCCTGCCATGCCTCTCAGAGTGGTTGATTTCAGCTAAGTATAAGAAAGTAAAACAACAGAGACACAGAGTCCTACTGAGAAATGAGTGACAGCTAACGGTGGATTAACCCTCAGCATCTATTTGGTTTTGAAAACTTAAAGCAATTTCACCACAGTGTTCTAAATTGAAAATTTTGCAAAATCTAAGCCTTTTTGTATGGCTTGGGAAGTTGGCTTTATGGCATAAAGTTAGATAGGCACCCAGCCAGGTGACCCACTCGACTATATGTGCAATCGGTGCAAGGTCCTGAGAAAGCCACCATAGATGAAAATGTGGTGAGCCTAGAATAATCTCACTGCAGGTGACCTTCACTGTGAGAAAGTGACCAGAAGCACGTGTGCACTCAGAGGAGAGCGTTTATGGGCAGAGGGACCCTTTTGGAAACTTCCAAAATCACACAGCATAGGAAGCCGAAGTCTGCTACTTAGAAGGGCCCAGCTTGGCCTCAGGACCATGTAGGGGGCATGTCTGACCAGGTCTGCTTTGTTTCCTCAGCGACCAGGTACTTCCCTTGCCCACAAGACCATAGGAAGGACTCAGTCCTCCTGAAGGACCCAAGGTCACATCAGAGAATCCCTGTTTTCCACACCAGGGTCCCCAGATGTCCATTCACTTGCCTGATCAATATTTCTGCTGATCACACCTGCCCTCACTCTGGCAGATTAAACACCAGCCTAGGCCTTCCACAGCCTCCCTTGGTATCCACAGGGGATTGCTTCCAGGACCCCCTTGGATACCAAACTCCATGGATGCTCAGGTCCCTCAGAAAAAAACAGTGTAGTATTTGCGTTAACACCACAAATCCTCCTGTATATTTAAAATCATCTCTAGATTACTTACAATACCTAAAACAATGTAATGCTATGGAAATAGCTGTAAATGCAATGTAAATATGATGTAAATTGTTGCTGACACCTAGCAAATTCAAGTTTTGCTTTTTGGAACTTTCTGGAATGTTTCTCCCTCGAATATTTCTGACCCTCAGTTGGAAGAATCTACAGATGTGCAACCTCGAATTTGACTGTACTTTGCTGGCCTTGACCAACGCCTCTCATGTGCCACTGTCTGCCACTCCTTTCTACCCCGTCGTCTGATCAGTTTGCAGCCCCATTCAAATTCATTCCTACAGTAACCCAGGCCCTATCCAGGAAGTGATTCTAAGCAGGATGTGACCACTGACTCCCCTGTGGAGAGGACCTGCCCACGTTGCCCTGGTATCAGAAGCTGATGCAAGAGCCTGGTGAGCCTGGGGTCCAGGCGGGCAAGGAGGAGGCCGCTGATGTCATTCGGGCACGAGGCAATTAGGATTTGGGCCCAGAATGCAAGAGAGGCTCTGTGAAATCAAGCTGGCAACCCAGGGACTTGGATCCATAGAGTTTTGTTTGCCAATCACTTCTCTTTAAGGTAAAAGCAAAGCTGAGTCTCTCCTGGCTTTTCGGTGCCCTAAAGCAATTGCTTTGGTTCATAGCAATTGTTCCACTTTAAACTGAATAGGTTACATTGTAAGCCTGGGTAATTGAGTTAAGGGCCATTTGTTAAAATACAGCAAGTCTGGAGCCATGAAGTCTAAACCGTGACACGGGGTCGGAATCTCCAGTTGTGTCTCCAGAGTCACCTGACCAAGTCTTTTGGTTCTCCAAAGAAGGAAATAATGCAATGGATGACTCTTAAGTGAAAACAAAATCTTTCAGGTGGAAAAGGTGAATAATTATTTACCTTCGGCTGTTCGATAAAATCTGTATAATCAATATCTTGTCATATGTTTTATATTCACCTCAGTTATGAACCATCCTTCGTCAGCCACTAAGGTCAAAGGAGAGACAAATTTTCCTTTCTTGTAATAGAACCTGCTCGGTATGGCTTCTTTCTCATAGACAGTCATGTGTTCAACTCTTCTCAATTTGTTATATATCTGCAAAGATAACCAAGAATGACCAGTTTTATATTCTCTCTCTTAAATATTTACGAACATTTACTGGACCTGGAGGAGAGAGAGGGCTTTATAAAACCAAAGAGAAAAATTACCCAAATACCTGATAGATCTGACTACATAAGACAGAGAAACTTTCACATGTCTCAGAAAACATAGTGGCCTCATCTAGTAGGGCTGAAGACCCACATACCCTATGACCTAATCAGTTAACCCCCAAGGATAGTGAGAATCCCTCATACATGTGCACCCGGAGATACACAGAAGGAGATAGACCACAAACTGGAATAGCCCAAATACCCAACAGAAGGGATAAATGAAGCATGAGTGTTTCTGCAGGGCAATACTATACAGCAATGAAGATGGAAGAATTGCAGCCTCACAGAACACCTGGAAGAATCAGGGGGATCTCAGTTTCAGGGGAAAAAAGCACATTTCAGAAGAATACAGACAAGAGTATTCCTACTACATGATGTTCAAATAACTATAAACTAACAAATGTAAATGGTAAAACTATAAAGAGAATTATGGGAATAACTCATAACTTAGGACAGTGGTTTCCTCCCAGGGGCCAGAGAAGGTTATGGGGTCTGGGAAGGGCACCTAGGAGAAACCATTATCAATGGTAATGTTGTATTCCTTAAATGACTGTAAGGTGCCTATTGTAACATTATCCTTTATACCTTACACATATTTTACAATGTTTTTCAGTATCTACTCGGTAATTAATGAACAAGTTACAAAAACTTATTTATGTCAAAAATACTACAGTAAAATTAAAAGGTGAATGAGAAATTGGTCTGCCTGGTGTTAAATACCAAGATCAAAGAATAGAATTTATTCTTTGACTTGATCTAGATAGAGCATGTCCCACCTACATCTGATTTGAAAAGTACTAGTAAATTGTTTGCCATTAATTATACTGCTAATTTTATGATGAAGATGTAAATTCTGCACATAGTTCTAATATTTAGCAACAGCTTACATCTTTATGGCTAAAATTAAAATCAACTGGATGATGTTGATTTGTGGGCCCTCAGCCAAATTAGGCATATACTGGGTAGATCTGAATATGAAACTGAATTTGTCAACTCTGGAAAATAATTGGTCTTTAGGTTATTTAGTAGAGAGTCTCTAATGGCCCCCAGAGTGATGATTTCCTACTTAAGAAAACGCCTAGTTCTTAAGGAAAGTGGGATGCCTTTCCAGAAAGATTTTTGGATAAGTGAAAAGTCTGATGGCACATAACAGGTCTCACAAACTGTTGTGTCCATCACATGACAAACTGTCACCCAAACACAGCCCCCACTTCCGAATAATCTACCAACTGCTTTAGGCAGCTTGCGACTGCCTGACATACACTGCACATTGGGAGAAAACAGCTCTTGCCAGCTCATAAGCTGTTGATGCTCCAGCATTCCGGAGACAGCTAGTCCCTAGGTGCCAAACTGGAGATGCAGACCATGTTTCTTGCCAGGAAAACGGAACTTCTTTGTGAGATGTCGTTTACTGTGAGACTTGCCAATGGTGTAAAAGATCCTTCCCAGTTTCACATTTGAGCTCATGGGAACGTTGTGCAAAGTGATTCAGCACCTCCACTTCCTGACCATGGAGACTGAGATAAAAAGGGGCATTGCCTGGGGATGGGACGAGGCTGGGGAGGGGTGGCAGGTTGGGCACCTGGCTTCCTCAGTCACAAACAGACAGATCATAGATTCTTACAAGGCGGTGGGCAGGACAGGGAGGAGATTCTCTCTCTGGGCTACACCAGGAGGACCCCAGCCTACCCCAGTGCTCCATTAACACCAACAACTGTCCATTGCCAACCGCATCTCTGCCATGAGGTTGTATGGAAGCCCCATGCCCAGCCAAGGCCCAGTCCCGTCTCCCTGAAGGTGGCACCTCCATTGGCAGCAGCGTGGGCCTCCCCAGAGGAAGAGAGCAGTTTTCTCTGGGAGTGGACAGAAGTCCCAGAGCCTGTCCTGGGAGGTGACCTGGCCCTTTGCTCCTTCATCATCTCAGTGTGGCTTGGCCGCCACTGCCAGATAGAATGACTATTTGCAGAGAAGGGTAGGAGAGGCCTGGTCATCTCATGGTGTCAGGTTCCCAGTGGCAGGGGCTGGGGGCGGGGGGAGCTGTGGAGAGGGGAGCTTTGTCCTATGTCACCTGCACTTTGTGGGCACTCAGCCACACCCTCTAAAGGATGTCCCCTTCCAATGGTGATAAACATCATCAGTGACAAATACATCATCCTTGCAGTGGTCCAGCATTCTTCCACGTGCTTCAGAGCTGCACAGGAGGGCAGCCACAATGGCACCGGCACCCGTGGACAGGGAAGCAGCAGGAGGCTGCATCAGGGATGCTGGTCAGGGAGTTGATGAGAGCTGGGATCTGAACCCAAGCCCTGTAGCCCCTGAGATATGTCGCCGACCCTTGCATATGGCCTCAGCCCTGGTCCCTTTGGCACCTTTTTATCTCCAATTCCCTAGAGACAGATCAGCCCAATGGCTGACTTCCAGAAAAGAGCCTTCTATACTTGCATCTGACATTCCCCAGCCAGGTCTGAGATGCACTGCACTTTGGCCAAGAACAAAACAGCCCTACTAAAGGCTAAGCCCTTAATGCGCTGAGCACTGCACACCCTTTGTCTCATTTAATGACCACGAACATCCAGTACCCACCTCAGAGGAAAGAAGACAGAGACATGGGAGGGTGAACAAGTCGACAGAGGTCACTTAGCAAGGGAAGAACAAGGTGGTCACCTGCTTCCAGAGTCCCAGCTCCCCCTGGAGGCTACACTGTTTCCTCATTAAAGCTACAGGACAAAGATCCAGTGCGGTGATGGCCAGTGAAGGTGTGTCTTGCCCCCATCCCCTACCCAGCCCACTGCCCACCCTGCTCCCCGCATCTTGCCTCGGAATGCTTCCCGGGGGCTGGCCACAAGCTGACAACAGGCCCTCGGTCCTTCACCTGCTGCAGGTCATTCAGGCTGATGTACTTATTCAGCTCAATCACTTTGTCCATCCAGAAGATGTCCGTCATGCCGTGGTCGGAGAAGATGATGACATTGAGGTCGTCCTGCAGCTCTCGCTCCTGAGGGAGTGCGAGGCAGGGGTGGTCAGCACAGTGCAGCGAGGTGCTCTGACCCGGGCAGTCTGGCAAATGGGTGCTTCAAGCTACAAGTTATAGGAGAAGGGATTCCTCCTAAGCTGTGAATTTAATTGTCTACTGTTACCCTGATGAGACCGGGTTCAAAATCGCAGCAGATGTACCGTGGGGAGTGGAGCGCAAAAGCCCGATCCCCACTCAATTACAGCTGGACATTATATTCAGCCTTTTAAGGTAGCCTTTCTGTTTCCATCCTCTTTGGATCTTTCAACAAACTTGGGTGGGAATATAATAACTATTGCCGCCCATTTCACGTGTGTGAAAATGAAGCCCAGGAAAGTTTTAAAACATAATACTTTAAGGAGTTTCCTGATGGCCTAGTGGTTAAGAGTTTGGTGTTGTCACTGATGTGGCTTCAGTTTGATCCCTGGCCCAGGAAATTCTGTATGCTGTGGGCATGGCCAAAAACAAAACAAAAAAATACTTTAAGTCGGACAAAAAAGACAAATATCACATGATATCACTTATATGTGGAATCGAATAGTGATACAAATGAATTTATTTACAAAACAGAAATAGACTCACAGACATAGAAAACAAACATGATTACCCAAGGGGAAAAGAGGTGGGGGAGGGATAAATTAGGAATTTGGGATTAACAGATACTCTATAAACAGATATAGATACACACTACTATATATATATATACATATAGATAACCAACAAGGATGTACTATATAACACAGGGATCTATATTCAATACTTTGTAATAGCATACATATATGTGAATCACTTTGTTAAAGACCTGAAACTAACACAACATTGTAAATCAACATTTTGATTAAAAAAATTTAATTTTTAAAAATTTTTTCTATTTATTTAATTTATTTATTTATGTCTTTTAGGGCTATACCCGTGGCATATGGAGGTTCCCAGGCTAGGGGTCTAATCAGAGTTATAGCTGCTGGCCTACACCACAGTTCATGGCAACACCAGATCCTTAACCCACTGAACAAGGCCAGGGACTGAACCTTCAACCTCATGGTTCCTAGTCAGATTCATTTCCACTGAGCCAGGAACTCCAAATTTTTCTTTTTAATGTATTGTAGTATACTTGACTTACAGTATTGGGTTAGTTTCAGGTATACATCAAAGTGATTCAGTTATACATATACACACATCCATTCTTTTTCCAATTCTTTTCCCATATTGGTTATTACAGAATATTGAGTAGAACTCCCTGAGCTATATAGTAGGTCTTTTTTAGTTATCTATTATATATGTAGTAGTGTATATATGTTAATCCCAACTTTCTAATTTATCCCTCCCCACAACAATTTTTTTTTTTTTTTTTGCTTTTCAGGTCCACACCTGTGGTATATGGAAGTTTCCAGGCTAGGGGTCCAATTGGAGCTACAGCTGCTGGCCTACACCACAGCCACAGCAACACCAGATCCTTAACCCACTGATCGAGGCCAGGGATCAAACCAGCAGCCTCATGGTTCCTATTCAGATTCATTTCCACTGTGCCATGATGGGAACCCCAAATAAAAGTTTTTTAAAAATAAAAAATAATACTTTGCTTAAAGTCCTTCAGTAAGGGTGTGGCAGGATCAGGGAGAGAATTAAGGCCTGGTTTCCACGTCCATACCAACCTGGTTACCAGACTTAACAGGTTTGGTAAACAATGGGGCCATCTCGCCAGCTACACCAGGCAGTGACACAACCCTTGGTCATTTCAGTGCCACTGGCCTGGCTATAAGACAAGGGCCTCTTAGTGCCTGGGGAGGCGTGTGAGGAAAAGAGACCCCACAAACCCTTGTGCTGGCCCAGTCAGCTCTTGGCAGTAAGAAGGGAGATGTTGATGGTGGGACAGTCAAGGAGACAGAAGAAGGGTGACAGAGGGAAGGTCGGCCTCGTGGTCCCCGTTCTTGGTCACCTGGATCCACTCGGTCATGTACTTCAAGACAGTGTCCACAGCCTTCAGGGCATCTCTCCTCTGTGGTGACGAGGGCCCATAGTGGTGGCCTTCCACATCAATGCGCTCGTGGTATATGGCTGCCAGGTCAGCCTGGCCGCTCCTAGAGGGTAGGGTGAGAGGTGCCGTTGAGTGAGGCTCCGCCAGCTTCCTCCCCCTCACCCCACCATCCCAGTGAAGAAAAGGGCACCCCAAAACCCTGCCCTGAGGGCCCAGTTCAGTTGACACCTGAAAGCCAGTAAGGGTGCTCCCCAGGGGAGAGACGTGAATCTAGCAAAGATGTGGTGCCAGCCCTTCCCACATTGGTGACGAAAGTCAGACAGCATGTTCATGGGTCATCTCCCCTCTTTGCTCATCATGTCCCAAGATCACCATGTGGCAACAGGCAGGGACAGTTCTAATAGCTCCCCCCACCATCTGGTTTCATCTGAAGATCAGAGAAAATAGAAGCAACCATTCAAATAATGCTTATTTCATTATTGTTGGACTTAGAGGAAGCTTCTAAATAAAATAATATACTGGAGTTTAACCAACTGACAGGAATAGGAACAAGCTTTACTGGGCAAACAGGTTTGTGTTCATGATTGGCCATCAGCAGGCATCCCAGGATGCTTGCTCTCTGGGGACCCAGAAAAGGTCAGCTCCAGTGTGGACTCGGAGTGAATTCTAGCACCAACCACACTTCATGTGTCCCAGAAAGACCTGGTTCTGGCAAAATGTCCCCTCTGGGCCAGAGTATTGGGGGTAAAAAAATCAAGCTATTTTACCTTCCATGTGGGGCTAAGACATAAACGAGTGGGAGGCTTATGGGGTGAGGAAGGGGAGGGGCCATGCAACATGCCCTCCCACCTCCACACAGGGCAGGGCTTTCCCATGACTGCCTGCCGGCTCTGGCTTTGTCCACAGCCTTTCCCAAAGCACCTGAACAGAACAATGATGGTGATGTGGTGAAGATGGTTGTGGTGATGATGGCAGCGGTGACAGTAACTGACAAAAGATGAATCGATGGAAAAGAAATGGAAGTAGTTCCTTTGTTTGGACTTTACAAGGGTTAATAACTAATATTCTTGGCAGATTCCCTTATTTCTCTTGAAAAGCTTTATTTTAACAAACACACACACACACAAATGAGGTGGCACTGTCTCTTCCTGACACTTGGAACGTGAGGAATGAAAGAAGGTGTATCCTTAGCCCTGCGGTGCCTCTCAATCCACAGAAGAGGAAAAACAGCTTGCAGTAAGTAGTTCAAGATCCTGCCTTGCACGACTGGAGTTAAACAGCCTCGTCCACCCTTCAGGTCTCAGGGAGAGGTTGCCTCTTTCAGGAAGCATCCCCTGATGTCTGGGTGCAGCTGGGTGGCCCTCCTGGGGGCTCCCATCGCATTCCGGGTTCATCTCTTGCTTGGGATTTTTCATACTGTGCCGTAACTGCCCACTTATGCGTCCTTCGCCCCCTCTAAACTGCGGGGTTCTTTCACCCCAAGGTGGAGACTCATTCTCCTTGGTGTCTCAGCTCAGCCCAGGACCTGGCACTCAGTAGGAGCTCTATAACTGTCAGCTGGATGTCTAACAATAGTAAGTGCTGCAGACATGGAGAGTAGACCTGTGGATGCCAAGGGGAGGGGAAGAGAGTGGGATGGACTGGGAGTCTGGGTTGGTAGATGCAAACTATGACATCTAGAATGGATAAGCAATGAGGTCCTACTGTACAGCACAGGGAACTATATCCAATCTCTTGGGATAGACCACGATGGAAAATAATATAAGGGAATGTGTGTGTGTGTGCGTGTGTGTGTGTGTGTGTGTGTGTATACGTGACTGGGTCACTTTGCTGTCCAGAGAATTGGCATAACCTTGTAAATCAACTATATTTTAATTTAAAAATAAATCACTAAAAGTAATAGTAAGTGCTCAATAAATGATTATTCTGCATCAGGCACTACGTTGAGGGCTCTTCATACATTATTACATTTCATCCTCACAGCAGCCCTATTGGGGATGAATACAATAAACAGAGAGTTCAGTACAATTGCTCACACAACTTGCAAGACACGGAGCGGGGACTGAGACAGGGTGGGGCTGCCTCCACCACCCTGAGCACAACCCCTGAAAATGCTGAAAGAGCTCCACAGCCCACACCAACATGGAAACGTTCCGCCTAACCCAACCATCAGTCTGGAAACGGTTCTTATTCTGCTCTAAGAATCCCACCCACCCCGAGAAAGCTGGATGTGAGACATGGCAAAAGTGGCCGTGAGACTGAGTCACTCGCATTTTCAGACATGCGCTCTGTGTCCGCAAGGGCCTCCACATTCTGGAACTGTGGGGAAAGCGCCCCTCTAGAAAAACAGTTACAGATTTTGCAGATGAGGCAATGGGCAAAAAAGGACTCTAGGAGTTACTCCAAGGCCTCCAGACCTCTGAGACGCAGCTACGACTGGAAACGTGAACCTTCCACCTCCAAGGTCAGAGCACTGTACTTCACCAGCCCGGGCTTCTGAAGGACCACATGGACTCCATTCACCACACTGGGGATCAACTCCAGAGGAGCTCAGCAGGCGTCCTCCTGCACTGTGGTCAGACTCGCCAAGAGGGCGCACGTCTTAACCACCCTCTGATGTTCCGTGCATCCCGAGGTGTACTGGGCTCACCGTTTGGAGGGTACGTTGGTTTCAAGTTAAGGGACATTGCTAGTCAAGTGTTCTTCTCTCCTTTTAGAACAAAAGGTATTTGCCCTTCTTCACCAAATACCATTCCCTCCTCCACCATGGGGACTGGAGTAAGTTATTATTTAGCTGCTTCTTGCAAATGATACTCCCATCATTCATACGCGCTCATGTGTGAATGACTAATCCCAACGCCCCCTGCCTCAACAGCAGTGGAGAATGAAAAGTCACTTAAGGAATCCCACGTGTGTGGGTGGTGGGGAAAAGTCCTTACTTGGGAGTGGCATTTTCATACTAAGGTTTTTTGAGGCCCGTGGGCAATATAGTGATGGGCTGATGGCACTTCCTCCATCATGTTTGAACATAATGGAACTGTCCATACAATCAAGCCCTCAGCTATGTCTCTGCATCTTGCTGCCTCTAGTACTTGCACCTGTAGCACCCTAGATGCTGGTTCACACAGTATAGCCTATGTTTAGGTGTGCACACTGCCGGCGGGGTGGGGGGTGGGTGGGGGCTTGAATGTGGGGAACATTTTCCAGGGTTTACTGGTGCACTCAAGTTCACTGAAATGTTTTCTGGTCACATTTCAGCGACTTCACCTTAATACAGCAGCCACTGGGTTGGTTTCTTTAAGGCTATTTGCCATAGTCATAAATCTCCATGTGATCAGAGAGCTAATAAATCTCGCAGATTTACCTAATGGCTTTGTGTCAGGAAGCTGTCGACCCCAGATGCCAGCAACACTGGAATCAGGGTGCTGGCTATTTGGGGACTGATACACATGCCTTTTGTGAAAGGCCTCTATGTTGGAGTTCACTGATTCATGAGGGACCTGAGTCTTCAAGGGCTGAGAACGCTGGCCTGTTTGGCGTTTAGCTGACAAATTCTTGGTGGCCAGCTGTTTTCCACATGGATCTGGTCTCCATCACAGGTCAGCTCATTTGTAACGGAGTGGTCGGGTGAGGAGCGATGGGTGGAAATGCCTGTTGTTGGCCATTTATAGCTTTAAGCCCAGGAACCATGCCAGAAGGACATGTGGCCATCAGCCCAGTTCCCTGAGAGCTGCAAAGAGCCCTCAACCCTGGGGTGACGGGGACCCCCAGATCTCCCATCACCTTAGGATTCTGTCCAGATTTCTTTCCAATGTACAAAGTTCAGAATGTCACATCCACTTTCCTTACTGAAGTGGGTTGGAAAGAGAGAAGGATTCGGGAGGGAGAAATGAAAGCTGTTTAAAGGAATGGTTCGAGGTAATGACTGTTAAAAAAAATTCAACACTTAGAAGTAAGACCATTTCCCTGACACACTCTTGCGTGCTGTTCAGCAGAGCACTACTGGTTTCTGCATTTTTCAAACTGGCTGTGATAACTCCACAAGGAAGGAATAAAAAAAAAAGGTCCTATGTTCTAAAACACTAATATGCTTTGTATGCTTTCAAGAAGATGACAGTGTAAGGCAATTTTTCCAAACTTATTCCACCACAGATCTTCCTCTTTTTTTTGCCAGACACTTATTAACATCTTCCAAGAGCCAGGCATTCACGACATTATGATTAGAGCAATGCTGACATTCACATTGCTTCTCTATTGCCCATCAACATCAAGAAGAAAGTCCGAACCCCTGGGGACTTTCTTGCTCTCAATTCAACACTTCCAAAAAATGCCCCACCTAGAATTACTCACCCACAATTATTTCTTCTAGCAGGTAGAAATCACTGTGTGAAAGCCTCACCACCTGAGACATTATTTCACCTACACTAAAGCTTCTTAATTCACTTTAGCATCCATTATTGGTCCTGGAAACAAGGAAGAACAATGGTATGGCTAAGAATTTGGGACACTTACTTGAAGAAGTCAAGAGCATCGCTGACAGCATTGGCAAAATTGATATCCGTTGGGACATTTTTATATTCTAGGCAGTAAGTGGGTCTGACACCAAGAATCTCAACCTCACAGCCTAAGAAGGAAAAAAGATGGTATGTGGTTACTTTCCTCAATAATCGAGGTAGGGTTATGAGCCTATTTTGGGAAGTACCATTACTCAAATTTTTTGTTCCTTTTCATGAATTAAAAGAACATATTGTTGATAGGCGGGGTATTTAATTTTGTTTAACTGGAGCAGAGGTTCTTAAATGTCATTCCTACACAACACTGGTGTCTCATGACAGGGACTAGTGAAAATTGGTTAATGGCTGTCTTTCCCAATTTGAAACAACAGCAACAAAAATTATTTAGTACACAGAATGCTTCAATTAAAACTTTGTTCTATAGATTTTTTTATAACTACCTCGTCTTCTAGCATGTCTTTGCCTACTGCATAATCAAGTCTTAGGCAGTATCTGATTAGGCTGGGAAAAGCAGAAAAGACTTCACTTGTCTAACTGAACTCAGAAGTATTGCACTAATTGGCAAGCTTAAAAATCACCGAGTTCAACCAAGGATTCTGAGTCAGGCCCTTGCCTTTCCCAAAATGAAGTAAAAGAATGAAATGCATTCGGATGGGAGGAGCTGCTGTGGCCTCAGTTTTTCTGCTCCAGATCCCTGAACAAGTTGAAATAGTTGCCCTGAAGAAGACACACTCAACCTTATGATCGGAAATAGGGCAGGAGAGGACTGAGCCAGTCTTAATTTTAAGTGAGTTGAGTATATTTATTGGGCACCTACTATGAACTAGTCACTATGTTCAGACGTAATGGAAAGAAAAAGGTATCAGTCAGGGTCTCCATCCTGTCATATCCCAGGGTCTAGCCTAGTGGGAGGAGACAACATGGAAACAGTGTAATAGTTGATGTTTAAAGTGGGCGGTGAGGGGACTCAGATGAGAGACATTCAGTTCAGATACTGTTTGCTCCAGGAAGCCCCAAGTTGGGCTCATTCTTACAGACTGTGTCTGGCCAAAGTGCTGGGGGGGTGGGGGGTGGGCAGAGGTGGGAAGAAAGGGATGTCCCAGGCAAAGAAAGCAGCAGAAGCAAAAGTCCAAAGTGAGAAACAACAGGGTATGTGGGCACAACAAAGCTCCCAGGCAAGGGGTGTCTGGAGACCAGATGGTGAGCTATCTCATAGCCCAGAAGCAATGATTCCCACTTATACCTGGTATAATCCTTATGAAGCCTAGAAAATGGCTGGCAGTGCCTCCATCTCATACAGAAGGTACCAAGTCAGAAAGGTGAGGAGTTTTCCCTGTTGTCATTGGGCAGGTGCAAGAAAGAGCTCACATTTGAATCTAGTTTTATCTGACTCCCAAACTTCAGGTCTTCTTTTAAAATAGTACCTGATAAGTTCGGACATGTGAGGACAGAAACTATGGAACTTAAAATATTTTGGAGTTCCTGTCATGGCGTAGCAGAAACGAATCCGACTGGCATCCATGAGGACGTGGGTTCAATCCCTGGCCTCGCTCAGTGGGTTAAGGATCCAGTGTTACCATAAGCTGTGATGTGGGTCGCAGATGCGGCTCAGATCTGATGTTGCTGTGGCTGTGGCGTAGGCTGAAGGCTACAGCTCCAATTAGACCCCTAGCCTGCAAACCTCCACATGCCGCTGCGAGTGCAGCCCTAAAAAGAGAAAAGACAAAAAAAAAAAAACAGAAATATTTCCACACTATTAAGATTTACTCAAGCTTACTGAGAAATAAGTCAAAATGAAAGAACCTAAGAATGAACAAGATAGATTTTTAAAATAAACAGCAGTAAACAATGAAATCATTAAGTAAGTATTAGTAATAAATATTAATGTAGTTATGTGAAAATTAGGTGAACTTTTTAAATGTTTAATGTAATAACCTGGATTACCTCCAAATTACTTCAACAAAAATGAAAGGAGGAGTTCTCTTGTGGTGCAGCAGGTTAAGCTGGCATTGTCACGGTAGCGGCTTAGGCCACTGCTGTTAGATACATTCAATCCCTGGCCCAGGAACTTCCACATGCTGTGGGCACGGCCAAAAAAAAAAAAAAGAAGGAAAAGAAAAATATTTTCATTGTTGTTGGAGCAAAGCAATAGGCAATATACAGTATTCATTCTAGACATTGATTTAAAAGACTGGAATATACAGAAGAAAGCAGGATACATAACTTTCAAATCGCTAAAGGGGAAAAAAAGGCATAAAATTAACCAAATATCAAAGTACATGAAAGTAAAAAAAAAAAAAAAAAAAGAGGAAATATCCAGGAAGCACTAATACTAAAAGCATAATAAAAGAGAAAATCAAATATATTAGTTTCAAAATAAATGAATGGGATTATACTTTACTCTTAAAGAATGTCAACATGAAGTAATTATAGACTATCTTTAAAACTTACAGTTGAAATAAAACTGTATAGAAAGGTTAGATATAAAAGAATAGACAAAATAACCCCCTCACCACAAAGTAAAATCAGGTCTATCAATAGTATTAGAGTTGATTATAGTCTCAAAGCCTGAAACAGCTACAAATCCACATTAATAGTTTGGAATGAGAATGAGTGTTTAGATAGCATAAATGTACATAAAACACATACAAAGAAGACTTGGAAATATAAAGTGTGAAACTGCAATCTTGGTGGAAGACTTTAATGACAGCTCAAGATATAAAGAATAAAAAATATATAAGAAATACCTATATAAAGATACAGAGGCTTTGAATGTTCATGTCAATAAGCTGCATTCAATATACACTACAATTTTAATCTTATTATTATAGAATGTTACTATGGAATCTTATTATTATAGAATTCTTGTAAGAATGGAATTGTTATAAAAACACAACTGTTCGAAAACTGATCATATTCTATCCACAAAGAAAATCTCAATAACTTTTAATAACGTAAAAAGTGAATATTTTATAGGCCACAATGCCTATTATCTGACCACAGGTAGTAAAATTAGGAATTAATCATAACAGTTAACTAAAAATAAATCTAACTCCTTATAAATAAAAAAGAAAACCTTTATGAAACTTGATGTAAAGAGGAAATGAAAACTTCACTGACAGGCCAGTAATTAACAACAGTGAAAATTCTACATTTCAAAACTTTACTGCACACATTTTCATTTAGGTCAGAAGCAAATCAGGAGTGTTGCCATCATCACTATAACTTGTTACTGTTATAGAACTTCCTATCAAGGCAATTAACAAGGACTAGGAATAAAACATGAGTGCTGGAAATCAGGAGGCATGCAGGAGTGTTCGTCTACAGAACATTTTAAAAAACTTGTCTGTAACCCATGGCAAAATACTCATTTTCTTCATGACATGGTACAGAACACACCCACTCACAGAAGAAACAGCGGTTTCACCCAGCTATGAGCAATACATGCCAGTACATTCTTGTTCTATGCTATTCTGTTTCCATGGGTTTTTAAAAAGTTCTGATTAGCAAACCATAAATTGATGTCTCTGTGCATTATGAATCAAGTCCAGTGTTTAAAAAACACCAATATGAGCTACACACCTAGGAGTGGATTTTTCCGTTACTTGCTTCCATTGTGACAACATTAGGCAATACTTATATAATTTTTTTGTATACCTGCTTTGCCTCGCAAACCACTTCAGAGGACATATTCTAAGAAAATATCGATGTACATATAAGTATCTTTATTATATTATTTAGAAAATAAAACTAAGAAGCTATTCAAGCATTTGGTAATAGAGGTATGGTTAAAATATTACATCATTTCTATTTACGGGCATACTATTTTAAGGGAAAAAGGCTAGTGAATAGTTTGTAAAGGATGATCTTATTTCTGTAAGTATTTCTAGCATATTTATGTCTAAGGAAGAGTGGAAGTGAATATAAAAAAATATAAAAAAGGGTAAAATTGGAGTGGATGGTTTGGCAGACTTTTTTGGGGCTTAAGTGAAGCCATTCTGAACTTCCTTCTGCCTTCCCATTCCTTACTATAGAAAGAGGAAGGCTTTCTCACTTGCCTAGAGTCCCTTGTGACTAGGAATGGTCATGTGACCTACCACTGGCATTGAGATCTGCTGAGAAGCTTAGAGTGGGAAGTTTTGCTTCATATGAAAAATATACATAGGTTGCTGACATGCCTCTTTTTTTCTTTTGCAGTTTGGAACTCAGGTTGTGAGGATATGATCCCTGGACTGGCAGCAGCCATTTTGAAACCATGAGTCAACAAGCATGAAGATAAAAAGTTAATAGGCTATTACAGAGCAGAAGGATAGAAAGGGTTTAGGGTTTTTTTAATGGCATTGTTAAGCAGCTGAACCACACAAAAAACATACTCCTTACGTGATACAAACAAATTCCTCTGTGTTTAGCCAATGTATGCTATTGGTTCGGTTTTCTAAAACTTGCAGCAAACAGTTACCAACTGTTGCAAAGGGATTATAGTTTACTTTCACATTCTTATTGCTGCTTATTGAATTGAACTAATTTTCCTAAAATAAATACCTGTTATTTTTATAATAACAAACCAAAACCACATTTTTTAGAGTTAACTTCCAACTTCCTTCTAATATACACATTAGGACAAAAAAGTTCTATTGTATGAATATCTAGTTTTTAAATTTTTAAATGAATAATGCTGGCATAAACATTCTTGTACATGTTCTTTGATGCACTTTGCTATGCATTTTTGTTGTAACATATGTAAGAGTAGCATTGGTAGATTTGAAGTATACATAAGTTCAACTTTATCAGATGATGCCAAAGAGTTTTTCAAAACATGATGTTAATTTGCCCCTCCCAGAACAATATGAGACTTCCAGTTACTCCACCCTTGTTACCCCTTGGACGTATAACTATTAATTTCCATTTAAAAATGAATCTAGTTGCATCCCAGTATCCTACTGCATTATATGCAGTATTTTCACTATCCATCAGTTCAAGATATTTTCTAAATTTCCTTAGTTACTTCTTCTTTGAACCATGAGTTATTTAGAAGTCTCTGGTTATTTTGTAAACATTCAGGATAGAAAAAAAAGTTCTTTCTTTTTGTTATGGATTATACCTTAAATACACTATAGTCAGAGAACACATTCTGTATGATGTCATAGTTCTAATTTTGTTAAGAAATGCTAATTTGTTAAGAAATAATATACAGTCATTTTTGACAAATGTTCCATGTGCTCTTGAGAATAATGTGTATTTAGCAGTAGTTGGGTACAGTGTTCTAGTGATATCAATTAGGTAAATATGTTAACTATATCACATACATACATTTTCTGTATCATTTTAATGTTTACTTTCTTATCTTACCAGTCACTAAGAAAGATGTTTTAAAACCTATTACCATTTCTCCTTTTAGTTTTATCAATATTTGCTTTATTTATGTTGAGATTGTGTAATGAGGAACATTAAAATTTAGAATTATTACAACTTCTTGATAGATTGAACTTCATATCACTGGTAAACTGTCCTTTATTTTAAAAACAATCTAATCTTAGAGTCTGCACCAACTGATATTACAGCTGCAACAATTCTCTTTGATGAGTGTTTGTGTGCTGTCTCTTAAAAATGCTGTTACTTTCAGAGTTCCCTGGTGGCTCTGGGGGTTAAGAATTGTCACTGCTGTGGCTCAGGTTCAGTCCCTGGCTTACAAACTTCCACATGTTGTGGGCGCAGCCAAAAAAATAATTTTAAAAAATGCTATTACCTTCAACTTTCCTGCATAGTTAACATTTAATGTATGTCTTTTATAAGCAGCATACACTAGTTTTTGTTTTTATCCACTCTGGTTTTGTTTTGTTTTTTTTTTGTCTTTTTTTTTGCTATTTCTTGGGCCGATCCCGCGGCATATGGAGGTTCCCAGGCTAGGGGTTGAATCGGAGCTGCAGCCACCGGCCTACGCCAGAGCCACAGCAATGCTGGATCCGAGCCGCGTCTGCAACCTACACCACAGCTCATGGCAATGCCAGGTCGTTAACCCACTGAGCAAGGGCAGGGACCGAACCCGCAACCTCATGGTTACTAGTCGGATTCGTTAACCACTGCTCCACGATGGGAACTCCTCCACTCTGTTTTTAATGCAAATTTCTATTAAAGTTTAACATAGACAAAAACAAAGTGAATAAATGGTAAGTGTACTGTTCAACAAATTCTGACAAAGTAAATGCAGCTGTGTAGCCAGCACCCAGAACGTGACATTCTCCCACAGGCACCTTCTCATGCCCCCTTTTAGTCACTGTTCTCCCAAGTGGAAACACTATTCTAACACTGTAGATTAGTTTCACTTGCTTTTGAACTTTATATGAATAGAATCATTCAGATTAATTGGAGTATTAAATGAAATATTAGAAAAAAACTTTTACATGCAATGCATTTAAGAAAATTTTTAGATTTAAATCAGCCACCTATATGTATGTCTTATAGTCATCATACATTTGATAGTTTTTCTCTCCTTTCTTAATTTCTTTTGGATTATGTTCATATGACTGTTATTGTTCCATTTCCTCTACTCCATTACCCTGCTATTTGGTTTTTTTTTTTTTTTTTTTGGCCACCCCAAGGCATATGTTGTTTCTGGGCCAGGGATCAGATCCAAGCCATAGCTGCAACCTAAGCCACAACTGCAACAACACCAGATCCTTAACCCGCTATGCCGGGCTGGAGATCAAACCCGCATCCCAGCACTCCCAAAATGCCGCTGATCCCATTATGCCACAGCAGGAACTCCACTATTTGTATATTTTAATTAATCTCTTTCTGGTATAGTACCCTAGAGATGATTTCTAAAAATTAAAGTATTTGTCTACTGAAATATAAATTTGTACTCCTACAGCTTCCCAGAGAATGCAGAGACATTTGAACACTTTAATCTGAATTTTTTTTTTTCTTTTTAGGGCTGCACCCATGGCATATGGAAGTTCCCAGGCTAAAGGTGCAACTGGAACTGCAGCTGCTGGCCTATACCACAGCCACAACAATGCCAGATCCAAGTCATGTCAGTGACCTACACCACAGTTCATAGAAACACTGGATCCTTAATCCACTGAGCAAGGCCAGGGATCAAATCCACATCCTCATGGAAACTAGTTGGGTTCACTACTGCAATGAGAACTCTTTTAACTCTGAGTTTTGCATTTCTCCCACCTTCTGTGCTTTTGCTGTCATGTATTTTAATGCTTTATGGATTTTTAATCTAAAATTATTATTACTATTACTATTGTTATTAATTTAGTTTTCCCTATATATTCACCATTTCTGTAGTTCTTCATTCTTTCCAGCATCTCTATACTTCCATTTCTGACCATTTTCCTTCTGCCTTAAAGTATTTAGCATTTCCTCTACTCTAACCTACTGGCAACAAATTCTCTCAGTTTTCTGTCTCTGGAAAAAGTTACGGTTTTTTTTTGTTTGTTTGTTTCTTTGTTTTTGCCTTGTTGCCTTTTCTAGGGCCGCTCCTGCGGCATATGGAGGTTCCCAGGCTAGGGGTCCAATCGGAGCTGTTGCTACACCACAGCCACAGCAACACCAGATCTGAGCCTCGTCTGCAACCTACACCGCAGCTCATAGCAATGCCAGATCTTTAACCCATTGAGCAAGGCCAGGGATCAAACCCACAACCTCATGTTTCCTAGTCGGATTCGTTAACCACTGAGCCATGATGGGAACTCCTGTCTCTGGAAAAAATTATTATTTTACCTCATTTTTGATAACTACTCTCACTGATATAGAATTGATCATTATTTTTCTTTTGTCACTTTGGGGATACCACTCAATTGTCCTGGATTCCAAAATTTCTATTGAAAAGTCAGCTGTCAGTCTTAACACTACCCCTTTGAATAATTTTCTGTTGCTGCTTTTAAGATTTTCTCATTGTAACATCAGCAGTTCTGAAATTCATGATGTTCTGGGTTTATAGTAGTTCTTGAGTCTACAATGATATCTCTTGTCTGTTTTGGAAAGTTCTCAAATACTGTCTCTCAAATATTAGTTGTGTCTCATTCTCTCTCACCAGTCATCCTGCTGCCTTTTCACTATGTCCCATCTCAAACATTCTTTTCTGCTTTTTCATCCTTTTGCCTTTTTAAGTCACAGAGCTTCAGTTCCACAATTCACTTTTTAAAAAAGATTCTAATTTGCTAGTATAAGTCTCCATTTTGTCATTTAGTTCTTTTATCATAGCTCTCTTTAAGTCATGTCTGGGATCTGGATCAGTAGGGTTGAGTCTATTGTCTACTGTTTTTCTCTTGTTTTTCAGTGAAGACTCATGAGTTTATTTCTCCTGAGTTTCTAGTCAGGCCTTGTTTTCCCATATTCAGGTTATTTTTTAAAACCAAATGCCACATGTAGTGTATGGGGGAAAATGCAGATATCATTTGACATCCCATATGTTGGTATTTTCTCCTAGAGAGCACATGCTTTTGCCTAAGATGGGCACCAAGGTTATAGGCAGACCATCCTTAACCTAGAGTGAATTTAGTCAGAGATTAAGATGATTCGAAGCTCATCTTGAGCTTTACGACGCCTTCAGTCCTCGAGGGGGTTTCATCTCTTCTCTATTTCTAGCTCATTCTTACTCCAAGGATGCCATCCTTTATTTGTCCCAACTGAAAGTCTGGGATGTTTATTAGATCTCTTCTCCTTAGTGCCCCATGAACTCCAATTTTTGTCATTTCCCCCATCCTGTGATTCTGTCAGAACCTCAGTTCAGTTTCTTAGTCTCTCAGCTGCTGCTTTCAAGATCAGTGTTTGAACGGACAGAAGACATGGTACCAATTGCCAGATATACCTTGTTCTCTAGGACTTGGTCTGTCTCTGATCCATCACACACACACACACATACACAAAGCCTAGCAGCATTTTCAGTTGTTGCTGGAGAGAAGAATTGTTTCAAAACAGCTTACCTTGTCATTGTACCAAGTGGAATTCCAAATTTCAATAAATGGTTTTTTTTTTTTTTTTTTTGGCTGCACCCAAGGCATGCAGAAGTTCCTGGGCCAGGGATCAAACCTGCACCATAGAAGCAACCTGAGCCACAGCAGTGACATTGCTAGATCCTTAATCCACTGAGCCACAAGAGAACTCCAATTATTTTTTAAAATAAAAAGCTACATTCTATTGGAATGGCATCTCATAATGAAAGGAATAGGACGCTTTTAAAAATAAATTTGTATATCCATGGATGCATATGATTGATCTCTAGAATGAAACAAGTTCTATTCTATTCCTATTTGTTAAATCTAAGTGCTAGGGAAAGTTGTTTACATAAATTAGTAGATGGAAATAGAAATAGTTTGTCATTTAATTCTTTGGACTGCTTCTTTGAATGCCAACATTCACATAGTGACCTATAATCATGAATTTTTAAGTGCTTCAGCTGACAACTCAAATTTTTCTTAAGTAATATAAAAGAGAGCATTGGAAACAACTTGATTTTTTTTGTTATTTTGTCACTAGATGCATTTTTAAAATATACACCTACACCAATATCTTGAACTGTCCCTTTGTTTGGTGCTGGAGGCTTTTATATACTGGGCCAATGCACTTTAATAAGGTTCTTAATCACTGAGGGGGTACTCCTTTCTTATGTAAAGTAAGAAAAAGACATGTTTTTAGAGCAATTTTTGCAATATATATGAAAGTTGACGATCTTAAAATAGATTTCCTTAAAATTAATCTTGCTCTTGGAAATCCTTACAGTTTGATGAGCCCTGGACCAGGAAATCAGGCAGTAGTGCTGCTACTCTAAGGGAACTTTATGTAAAGTTCAGAAAGCAGTGGGGCATAGAGGGACATGGGGAGTTGGGGGTAAGATATGACTGAAAAAAAATCATTTATTGAAATTTGGAATTCCACTTGGTACAATGACAAGCTAAGCTATTTTGAAACAATTCTTCTCTCCAGCATCAACTGAAAATGCTGCTGGGCTTCGTGTATGTGTGCGTGCGTGTGATGGAGCAGAGACAGACCAAGACCTAGAGGACGAGGTATATCTGGCAGTTGACACCATGTCTTCTGTCCATTCAAACACTGATCTCGAAAGCAGCAGCTGTGAGACAACCCTTATTCTCAGGATTGTCTCACAGCTGAAGCTCTATAAGCTGAGCAGAGACAGGGAAAACTTCACTGCCGAGCCAATGGGACATTATCCCTTAACTCTCCCTCCAGATAAGCAAAGAACCGGACAATGGAATGAGAGCACTGTGTCTCAATCCAGCAGAGATGCCCTGAATGCAAGTCGTGCAGACACAGTTATTTTGCACAGACGCTATTATCTCCATGTGCCCTAAGAAGGGAGAAACAGGTACCCAAATGCACAGAAACTGGGCAGGCAATCCTTCTGCACTCTCTGTCCTGAAAGGTCCTCCTGGGTGAAATCTCAAAGGGCAAAAGCAGTCACCTGACCTCGAATCTTAAAACCCAGGAGGAATAAATGACTGGCGGAAGAAACAGCCAGAAAGCAATGACAGCTGCGATGCAGTGGAATGTGGAATTAGTGGAAGCGGTAGCTTTAGAGAGAGCAGGGCTCATTATTCCTGGGAGAATTCATGTGGGGGCTTCATTTTGCTTTCTGCAGTCTGTATCGGATAGAAATCAGCACACTGGAAAGGCTGTGGGGTGTGGGTCCCACGAGACAGTTCTCTAATCAGGAGTCTGTGGGCCCCTTCTGGATCCACCATGGGCTCCCTCTGTGAACCTGGATGCACTGCTCACCCTCTTGGGCTGCTGACCCCAGGCCATTTTCATGGCTTCCCAGGGAGCGTGGATCTGGTCAGCTGAGGGCTTCAGGTCACCCCAACGTGCTTGAGGAAAGCAGGGATTCCTGAATCTCTCCACAGGGATCTGTGGGGAGACAAAGGCAGGCACCTGGCTCTCATGGTTTCAAAGATCAGCCAGAAACTTTGCAGTAAGATTTTGGTTTCACAAGTGATTCAAGCACATGGCTTTACTCCATCTTGTTTCCTCATTGTTCTCAGGGAATGTAGAAGGAGTTGCCCTTAACTAGGGCTCATTTTTAAGCCCTCATCTCATCTCTGTCTAGATGCCACTTTCTGCTTGGATATTCCTGCCTCAGGCTAGGCGAGCATCTTCTGCAACCTAATAAATATATCCCGAGTGGAAAAGACAGAGCTAGAGGGAACTTATCAGACAACCAACGAGGACCATCACTAAGCCCAGACGCCTCTGTGCAAAAAAGAAAAAAAATTCAAGGCATCTCTCCTTCAAAACACTTAACTTCCACCCACTAGAAAATTATTTTAATATATCTAAGTGTTGCTTTTGTCATAGCAACACTTGACTGCCAGGGGCCAAAATACTGTCAAAGTAAGTGTGCAAATCTATGACAACTACAGCTGCGACATCCAGGCCCAGCTAACAGCTTTCACGGTCCTTCGAGGCAGCCTTACATCAACCCCTTTTATTTTACAGCTGAGAAAACAAAAGCCTTGGATGGGAGAGGTGACTGTCCCCAAGTCTCCCTGCTGGCTGGTAATCAGCTTCCTGGCTCTGATACTTTTCCATCACTTTCCTAAGTGGCCTTTGCTCCCTGGCAACACTGTCCAAGGACCACCCGGTAGAGCCCATGAAAGTCACATTTCTCCAAACTTCCTAGAGCACAGGTCTCACCCTCTATTGCCAACTTTGACACATTTTGTAACAGTAACCCTTGTGAGCTGCAATTTATGCGACTGAGGCAGGTGGGTACGGCTGTTGACTAAACACGTCTCATGAGAGCTTATTAAAACAGCTAAGCCAATTAACTCTTTTAGAAACATGCAACCTTTTCCAGGAAGATACATCAGAGGCACAGGAGCCTGTGGGAACAAGTCCTTGGGGAAAGCGTGGCCTTTGATCTTGGAGTCCCTTTCCGGGGTCAGCCTGGGCCCCAGGCTGGGCAGTCTCTGAGGGCAGCTCTCTCCTGATCTGGAGAGAGGGAGGTGGGCTGGCCAAGCACAGAATGCCACAAGGGCTGGCCTTGTGCACAGACAACAGAGAGCAAGCCCCAAGACAGACGAGACAAGAAATATTCACCCATAGAGCAGTTTCTGAAAACAACTGAAAATGACTCACTGGGAGTTTCCATCATGGCTCAGTGGAAACACACCTGACTAGCATCCATGAGGACTCAGATTTGATCCCTGGTCTCATTCAGTGAGTTAAAGATCCAGCGTTGCTCTGAGCTATGGCATAGGTCACAGACAGCTCGGATCTGGTGTTGCTGTGGCTGTGGTGTAGGCCAGCTGCTACAGCTCTGATAAGAGCCCTGGCCTGGTAACTTCATATGCTCAGGTGCAGCCCTAAAAAGACCAAAAAAAAAAAAAAAAAAACCTCACTGGGCATAACAGTGACTGAGAGGAACCCAAGGGGAGAGGAGCATGGGCTTACCCCAGGCTGGGCGTCCACTTTAGAACCGCATCATGAGGCCAGAGGTGGGCTGTGATCTCTGCCTCTGCTGCTCCACTTTAGATGGGGAAACCTCATCCAGGGCAGGGACTGGACCCCTCCCCAGGGGTCCACATGAGGAGTGAGTGCCTGCCCTCAGAATTCCGGCCTGGGTGTCCCTCCTATCAGCCATGGGCAGCCTCACTGGGGCTGAGGCACATGCTTCAAGGCCATCTCAATCTTGCAAATGGTTACATGGCTCTGGTGCCATCATGCTCGCTGGAGGAAGGCATCTTGACTCCTGCACATGAGGCGCTCCCCACTAGAGCCTCCTCTCGGAGCATGTGAGTCCCTGGTATTTGGACCCTAGAAGACTGGGCCCACTTAGGACGTAGGGTGCCGGCAAGCCCTTGACCACGGGGCTCAGCCTCACTAGCTAGTCTGCCAGAACTCCAGTGCCGACCGAGGACATCTTCGCTCCCAAGCCCTCAAATTGAAGCCTATGATCTCCAAGTCTAACAAACTGCCCTCTTCCTCCTACCATGTATCTGGGGAACCTTGGTCTCCCTGACCTCTGAGGTAGTTCTGAGCCACTTTCAGGAATGGCTGGGACCAGGAGTGAGTGCTATGTGTGGCCCTGCCAAGGCAATTCTCTGCATCCCTTGGGCAAACAGCCTGGAGGCCCGTCCAGTAACTGCACAACCCTGTGCTGAGTGCCACTTCTGCACACAATCATGTATGCAGTTCCCCCTGTCCATGGTTTCTGCCCCCCAGCCCTGAGACATCAAAAAGCCAGGCTCTGTCCTCCTTCCCTTCTCTGACGACCCAGTGGCCAGATCCCTCTGCTCACCCCTTTCCTGGGAAATTCCCTTCCTGACCCTGACTGGCTCTGATGGCCAGCTTCAGAATTCTCTTGGAGATTTAAAGGAACACTTGTGTTTCACTCTGGTCTTTCCTGCAAATGTATGTTTGAATTTTTTTTTTTTTTTTTTGGTTGCACCCAAAAGTTCCTGGGCCAGGGATCAAATCTGAGCCACAGCTGCGACCTACACCACAGCTTCAGCTATGCTGGATCCTTAACCTGTTGCACCACAGCAAGAACTCCTATTTTTGAATTCTTGATGTGACCTTGCAGCATTATTTTGGGCCGGGAGTAACCTGGCCACAGCCCTCATTATAAGGGACACAGGCTAAAGCTCCCTTTTAAAATCTGGGGGCAGGGGTGGTGTTACAGCTATTAAACATCTTATCTCATTTCATGTGCCCAGCAAGCCTGAGAGGTACATGTGTCATTCTGATTGGACAGATAAGGAAACTGCAGCACAGAGAGATTGACTGTCCCAGGTCCCACAGCAAGGAAGCAGCTGAAGTGGTCTCAGTTCTTTTCTTTATGGTCATGTTCTGGCTCTTTTCTTTAAAGCTCCCTGAGGTCCCCAAGTGCTCCAGAACAGCAGGGAGGACAGGCCAGGAGAGGCCAGAGGTGACAGAGCTCTCTGCACCCCAAGGGCTCAGGTGGAGTGAAAGTGCCACCTCTCCGTCCCACTGTAACGAATCCCCCGATGGATGCTACATCCAATAACCAGAGGCCCACTGACCCAGGTGGGAAAAGCACAGCAGAGACAGCTGAACCCACCTGTCCACTGACAACAAGGAGGTCTTTGGTACCCCAGAAGGCTGTGGAGCAGACCAGTCTGCAGACCTGCCTCAGCCGCCAGGAGCCAAGCCTCCAGCATTCTCTACCAGGGACTGACTGACTACAGGAAGGGTTTTTTCCTTCACTTTGTCAGGATCCCTCCTTCAGAATCCCCCCATCCACATCCTAGGCAGTCCTGGGGAAGCTGAACTGGCAGACCTGGGATGGCCAGTGGGAGGGTCCCTTGAGCCAAGACCCTCTGTGGAAGCTCAGGTCTCTTGGCCAAGCTCAGGGGACCTCACACAGGGCTTGGGGTCAGACAGCCTGGGTACAGGCCAGCTGGCCTGCTTCCTGGCTGTGCGTTCTCTGAACTCCCACGGCCTCGTTTGTAAAGTGGGGGGTAAGAGCCTCATTTCTTAGGACTCTTGAGGATTAAGCAAGGTTGTGTAAGGTTGTCACTTTAGAGGCTCAAACTACTCATCTCTTCCTCTCCCTATGGATGTCAGGTTTCAAATACACCAGTGCCAACAACGCAGAACAACCCCGGGAGAATTTTCTAGCCGTGATGGGGTGAGGGAAGAGAATGAAGGAAGAGGATTCCCGGGACAGCGTGACTGGCAGGGAAAGGAATGAGGGGCTGGAGGCCTTGAGGCTTTGGGGGAGCCAGGGTCGGCTGCCTAAGTCTGTGTACCAGGCTGGCTGCTGCTGCACAGGGTCTTGAGCTGTATAGTTCTCAGCCCCTGACCCCACAATCAAAGACGTCGGGATCTCTGAGGGTGCAGCCTGGGCTCTGATATTCTGATATTTTGTAATGGCCTCAGGTGATTCTTGCTGGTATCCTGGGTAAAGAATCACTCCAAGAGGGAGAAACAAGGACAGAGATTTCAAAAGGAAAGTTGTCTCTTAAAAGGCAAGAAATGGGACCTAGCAAGGAGTAAAGAGGATCATGACTTCATCGGAACCTCAATACTTCCCAAAGACCCCGCCCCCAAACACCACTGCGTGGTGGGGAGGGGAGGGGGTTGGGGGGGCGGTTAAGGCTCCAAAATATAAATGTAGGGGGACACCTTTCAGGCCCCAGCATTGTTGGTATCATTATTGAGAGAGTCAACTGCTAATCGAAATTACCCATTTCAGACTTTCTGTGGGCAAAAAATAATCTTCCACTGGGTTAAGCCACTGAGACTTTAGGACTTATCTGTTCCTGCAACTGATACGACCTTATCAATATACCTTGTTCCTTGAACCCAAGCCCCTTTACACAGCATATACAGTACTTAAGATCTGGCTGTTTCCAGTGTCCTATCTCTTTGCTCCTGCCTTTGTCACTCAGATGTAAGCCTGCCTTACTCTTTGTCAGCTCCACAAAACTTAGCACATGCTCCTTCCCTTTGCCTCAAATGCTCCTGAAATCTGTCCCACATTCACATTATAACCACAGCATCAGCTGCAGTGGATGGTGCTGCCGTCTTCTCATCTGCCTCCCGACCCGAGGAAATGTGCTTGTTCATTATAGAACATATGACCACCTAGGGAGTCAGAAGATGCACTAACCAGAACAAAAAAATAAAAAAATGTGTTGGGGTTCTTTTTTGTTCATATTTTTTTCCCGTTTAATTGAAAATTGTCTTTGTGGAAAAAATCATGGAAAATTTATTCTTTGTCCATTTTCCTTCAAAATCAGTATTAGATGAGGTACAGTGATCATTGTCACTATTCAAGCCCAGACTCTCCTACAATCGTTAGAAATTAAAGGATACCCTGGGATTATTTTATGGCCCTTTCTTAATACTAAGTTGGAAAATGTTAAAGAAATTAAACCAGCTACAAATTTCAGAGCTTTCCAGCCATGCCCCTGATAATAAATCCAGACACTGTCTTTGGCCGTCCCCACAATATCCCAGGGATGGCCACTCGCCTCCTGAAACCACTTTCTTCCTTTGGTCCCTGTAACAAGTGTGATTGCAGCTGGTGTCATCCTGGCAGTGGAACCTTCCCCTGCCCTCTCAGATGACATGGGTCCCTCATCAGATGCCTTGAAAGGTGCTATCACTCTCCTCGATTATACTTTTCACAGCTCTTCTGGGTTATTTCCTGCTGCCCCAGCAACTCCTGTCTCCTCTGCAGGGTCAATCATCCACCTGATGGTTAAACATTACTTTGCCCAAAGCTGTGTCTGGGACCTTCTCTCTCTTCGAGCTGGCTCCTCCCTGGCTGACCTTCCTGCCCACAGCTCACAGACCAAGGACCCTCCCAAGAACCACGTACGTATGTGTATCCCCGGGCCTCTTCTCCGAGCTCCAGGCGCCACTCTATATGTCTCAGAGTCAACTCAAACATTCTTCCTCCTCCTTCGATTTCCCAGGTTAGAAGACTCGCCCCCAATCCATACAGTTCTGGGAGCCAGAAACCAAGTGTCGTGCTTGTCACTGCTCGATCCATCAACCCCAAAACCAATCCATCACCAGGTCCTGACAACTTTAGCTCCTAAATAGATCCCCAAACCCACCTATTTCTCCCTACTTCTGCTACTCTGGTCCACACTATCCTCACCTCTTTCCCAGGTCTTAATGGCAACTTCCTGATGGGTTGGTGGCTCCCCATCCACCCCCTAGATGCCTATGTTCCATTCTTCATGTTGCAGCAAGTTATCTTGTCAAACCAAATATGGTACCATCACCCTCTTCCTTAAAACCTTTGAGTGACTTCTTGTTCCTCATAGGATAAGAACAAATTCTTCAGTGATGCCCGTGGAGGCCCGCCTGGCCTCAGCTTCTTTCCACCCCATCCACACCACATCCATCCTCCCCTGTTTCTTGAAACTTCCATGCTTCTCCCATCCCTTAACACATGTCCTTCACTCAGCCTGGATGCTCCTTTGGGCCAGCACCCCCAGTCCCACTCCTCACCCTCACCCCCGCTCAGCTGTTAACCTGTGTATCCTCTGGGGGGAAGCCAGATCCCCTATTAGATGAGGTCATAATGCAATATTCTTTCCATGATTATGCTTCAAACAAGGGTACTTTTCATTTCTATGGGCAAGTATTAGATTATCATCTGTCTCCTTGACTGGATGGTAAGCCCTCTGGGGGAGGGGAGCGGGGGTGGAGCAAGCCTGTATCTGGTTTTGCTCACAGTTGTCTCCTGAGAGCTTATTACAGGGCCTTGAGTCACACCCTTTTAAGATGTTTTATGGAGAAACAGATTTGCCGTGAATTGTGAAGAATCGAAGTCAGTCCCTGGATTTCTCTTTAAGGCTTTCTAATTACCATAATGGATGCTGCCGAGAAACTCTGGGCTCTTTTGGCCAAGATACCATCCTGTGAGAGGAGCCTGGATGTGGCTGGAGAGCCCTGGAAACTTTCAAATGCTGGGGGATTGCTGCTGCCAGCAGTGGTCCAGAGGGAACACTTTCTTGATTTCTCCGCAGCAGAAATGGTTGCCTGCAGAATGCTTTTTTCTTTTCTTTTCTTTTTTTCTTTTTTCTTTTTTGGGGCTGTACCATGGCATATAGAGGCTCCCAGGCCAGGGGTCGAATCAGAGCTGTTGCTGTCAGCCTACACCACAGCTTCAGCAATGAGGGATTGGAGCCCATCTGAGACCTACAGCACAACTCTACATGGTGCCATATCCTGAACCCACTGAGCAAGGCCAGGGATGGAACCAGCATCCTCACTATGTCAGGTTCTTAACCCGCTGAACCACAAGGGGAACTCCTTGCAGAATGTTTTTGAAGAGAGAGATCGCTTCTCTGAGACAAACTATGACTTGAAAGATGAATTTGTATCTTTTTCTTGCTGATGCAGACAGACAACAGCAGTGGTGCAGACCTTATCAAAGTTACCAACAAACAAAGGAAATGACTCCAGGTGAATTCGACCCAGAGAGACTTGGAGAATTCTGATCCAAGCTTACTCTTGGCAGACAACATGAACTAGAGAAGCTTGGGCTTCATTTGATACTTCAGTGAGTTTTTAACAAGTGTTTCCCTTACACTGAAAAAAGTCAAATCAACAAGATATTCTAGACATGTATGTGTTGCCATCTCAAAGACCATTTGGCACTCCTCCACATGGTCGTCTCTTCCATTACATGACCACACGATTGTGAGTATAGTATGTATGTGTTTGTTTTTCTGGAAAAAAAAATCCATAATTTTTTTGGATCCATAATCAGTTTCCTAAAGAGGTCTGGATTTACAAGTGTAGGAACCAGCAAGCTACATACTAAGGCCTCTTCTTGGCCTAAAATTATATACATCTTAAAGATTAATGCCAAACCAGTGATGTTATTTGAAAATTTAGTTAAAATCTGGATCCCCTGTATTTGAATGTTAAATATTTGTCTGAAAAAAAAATTACAGTTTTTATCCAGATGTTTGGAGTCATATACATTGGGTCCAAGAACTTGACAGTAATGTTAACTCACACATCTGCATGCTTGATGCTGGGCTCTGAATTTTTTCAGAGCCTAAGTGCATTCACCTATGTTCAGCCCCACGGAAGCCCACGTAAGGGACCTGCCACAGCAGGAAAGGGGAAGATGCTGTGAACAATCCGAAACACCAGGTCCATGGATAGTACGTGCCTCCTCACTTACCCAGGGGAAATCACCTTGATTTTAACAATGAAAACTTGACTGGAGCTGAGGCAGGTAGCCAGCTATTAACTCGCCACCCACCCACCTCTGGGAAGTGAAGGAGAAGAAGCCAGGTGGAAACATGTCTTTCCCTCCATAAAAGGTGTCTTCTTTGTCTCAGTACCTGCACAGAACGGGAAGAGACCAGCATCCAACCTCATCCCAGGGCTGCAAGAATGGCTGCCCCCAGTTCCTCCAGGCTGCCTGGCCATACGGAGTTAAAACTGCAAAATCATGATTGAAGATGTAGAACTTCGGACACTTGCGCCACAGAGTTTGAACCACAGGCTTGGAAAAGGCTGCTGATTTTGTCCTTTCTTGTATTTCATAAGAGCCATAAGAATAAACTTAAAAACTGCTGCCGTTGTGAACAGGAGCACCAATTGCCTAAGGAGTTCAAACACCACGTCCCTGCGACGTCTCACTCATCCTCCTGTATCCCCACTTTCCACCTCCTCCCTCAAGGCATCCTTCTTCTTGGGCTGCTCTCAATATGAAGTGAATATTGGAGACTCTTCTTCCCCACCCCCCTCGATAAAACTCCTTTGACCTGGCAATTCCCACTGTGGCACAGTGGGTTAAAGATTGCTGTTGTCTCTGCATCAGCTCAAGTTGATGCTGAATCTTAGGTTTGGTCCCTGACCCAGCACGGTGGGTTAAGGGATCTAGAGTTGCCGCAGCTGCAGCACGAGTTGCAGCTGTTGCTCAGGTTCAGTCCATGGCCTGGGAACTTCCATATGCTGTATACGGGCTAACACACACACACACACACACACACAAATGCACGCATGCACGCACACACGCACACACACACACTCCTTTGACCTCAAGCCAGGGGGATGAGATAGGGAAGTAAAATTAGTGAACAACACACGCTTAGCTCTCATCCTTTGCACAACACACCAAGGTCCTGGTGATGCTAATCCTGGCTGATTTTGGAGGGCCTTCCTCCCAAATATTTGATTTAGGGCCTGGGATAATTTCCTGAGGCACATTCCCCTCCCCAACCCCCGCACAGCTCCATGGCACCATTGGGTGGGGTAATAAAGGGTCTGTTTACAATATTACGTTTCTCAAGACTTGAGGTGGGATATTTTGGACTCTTCACCAGTGATCAATTTTTCAGTCTGCTGCTTTATCTACCTGACAGGAAGACTTGAACTACTGCCATTTCTAAATTGCACTTCTAAATATTGACTTAATGGCGAGACTCAAAGTGTCATAACACAGCTCACTGGAGCAATGAAGATTTTCCAGGCCTCATCAGGAGGTCTGTACAATGTCCTGTAGGGAGTGGAGAAGGAAGAGGAGGATTTAAGAAGAAAAAGAGAATCAGGTCGTGTTTAGAAGAAACACCACTGCACTTCACTTCATTCTGCAGAGACAAATGAACACTCACTGGGCTATGAGCTGTGGCTGAAGGGGGCCGGGGGCAGTGAGAAAGGACAGCAGTGACCATTAACCCCTCAGCTGTCCTCCAGTAAGAATGGAGGGCCTCAGGGGCAGCTGGTTCTCAGAGAGCCTTTACTTGTGGATCCAGTTTAGAAGGGCTGGACAGTGTCTAAGAAACAAGACAATTTTTACCCAATTTCTATCGAGACTTGAACACAACTGGGTTGTTAGTTAGTCTTCATTTAGGTCCCTGAGGAAATCCTAGAAGGCTCTAGTTTCAGATTCTACCCTCCTGACAGGTAACACTGGAATCCAACCTTCAGGCGTATTTGTCACATCACCTTAGCTGTTGAACCATGAATCAAAGAAAGCGATTGTCCCTTTTTTACCCTTCAGGAACTGTTTTGGGGGAAGCAACGAGATATTTTAAAAGCAAATTGGCTTTAAGTGTTTCTTTTAGATACTCAGCGATATATAAATTCAAGTTGTTTATTATGATTAAGGAGCTGGATTCTCCAATATGAGATAAAGAATAGTGCCCTGTAATACTGCACAGAGAAGTCTAGAAGATGGCAATTGTCTCCCTTCAGGATCTTCCCACACCTTTCCATGAGCACTGGTATCCTCAGCTATGCCAAAGGCCGTTGGCAGGAGACCATATGTGGAGGGGGCACTCGGGTAGCAGGGAAGAGATTCTGGGGCAGGGGAGGGTGCTCTTCAGAACAGGAAGAGCTCAAGTTCCAAGACATAGAAAGTTAAATTAACCAGATATCATGGAGATGGCCCTTATGGCATGGGGGAAATATCCTCTTGATAGTACTTATATTTGTTTAAGGTGGTCCCTAAGCCATTGTGCTCAATCCAGACCTCCCTACGCCTATGCATGTGGGCCATTGTATTTGTTGATGATAAGATGATTTCTGAGGATGACCTCCAAGTGCAGCAACATCTGCTCTGGACCTCATCACACTGGGCTGAACCCGAGCTTGGCTCCTCCAGAAAGTCTGGTTAGCCTAGCTGATGCACCAACTTGTTTTCTTACTCTGACATCCAACTCCATGAAAAGCAGAGCCTCCATTTAAGATAACAGAGGCCTCTTAAACTCTTCCTATGCTTGGAAGCTTCTTCTAATGTCAGCGGAGGTAGCTACTATGGACAGAGTCCCAACTGTCTTCTGAAGAAACTCCAGCACTCCCCTGAAACTCTGTCAGCTGGTCCAGCTTACATCGGAGTGTTCTGCCCAGACCTGAGGCAGTGCACCCTGCCCTGGCCTTCACTGGCTCACCTATGGATGCCAGTCTCTGCTCTGGGGCAGCTTTCAGGGCCCTAACCACAGTCAGCTGTGGGTCTGCTCTCCCCAGCCTTCATCTGCACTCAGTGCTCCTCCTCCTGGAGCTGGCACAGCCTCAAGTGCCCTGAGCAGCTCTCCATGTGACCACCTCCAACCAGCATCCTCCAAACTCCTGCTCAAGGCCCACGTCCTCAGTGTGGACCATCTGTGACTCAGCCTGGGCTTACTCATCCTCCTCTCCCTCGTCCCCGCCTGCCACTGTTCCCCAGAACCTGCCCTGCTCCCACAGTCCCACCAGGCTGCTGCTGCCTCCAGCCCAGGCCAGTGACATCTATCCCGCTGCTTCTCCCCATTTATCCCTTCGCTTCTTCTAGGCCTCCCCTGATGACTTCTTCTACAGTGACAATCATCAATATTACACCTTTAAGAATTAGGAAGAAAATGTCTACGGCCATGTGCATGGAGAAGTCAAATCACCAACTTACCTAGGAACGAATCCCACCAACGGGAAGATAATGATGAATTGACTAATTTGTTGTCACTGATTCCTCTCATCCTTAAGGAAAGAGTTTTGTCAAACAAGATGAGAGTGTCCTGGAGTTCCAGATATGGTGCAGTGGGTTAAGAATACAACTGCAGAAGCTCGGGTTGATCCAGAGGTGAGGGTGTTCACTCCCCAGCCTGGCACAGTGGGTTAAAAGATCCGGTGTTGCCAGAGCTGTGGCTCAGAATCAGTCTCTCATCTGTAACTTCCATATGCCATTGGTGTGCGTAAAAAAAAAAAAGAGAGAATGTCTGAAAGACTTTGTTTCACAGCAGTCAGGTTAGTTTGCACAAGTCCTTACTTTCCTCACTGAAGTAAGTTAAGTACTTTAGTATTGATCATTGATCTCGGATGTACAGGAGAAATAGTAATAGAAAGGGACTGCATTTAACGCACAACCAAAAAGTTGTAAGAGCTTTGAATCCTTTTTTCAAAATTGCAGGGGCGCTCAAAATCTACAAAAACGGTACTCCAAATTCTTCTATAAAGCAAATAAGCATCTGATAATTTATCTCTCCGGTGTATCCAAAATGCTGCACAGGAAAATGCAGGATATACTGCAAAAATATTGCTGAACCAAGGGAATTAGGAAATGGTTTGTGTCTGGTCTGATGTTAAAGAGTCCAAACTAAAACTTAAAGACACATGTCCATGAGACAGGTCTTGAACAAAGACCCTCATTTTCCAAACCCTGGTTTGGTCTTCAAACACGTCTACATGCTTTGTCCTCAGAGACTTCGTGGTGCTTTGAGGGAAGGTGGGAGGGGCCTGGATTTCAACACACTCACCTGGCCAGTAGTACATGTAGACCTTCCTCTTGGCCTTGGTCAGAGTGATCCACAGAGGTTCTGATCCATTCCACCAGAGAGGCATCAGGCTGTCTCTGTTGACACCTATGTCAAATGACTTGTTGGTGGCCGGGTCCCACATGTAGTTCCCGATCATCTGATGGACCTCACAATGGCGGCCTATATTAACAAAAACACAAGGCTGAGGGTTTATTGTTCTGGTATTTTTACCTTTCATCCTTATATTCTGGATTTAAAAGCCATTCAGGCTCATTTAGGAAGCATAGAATAGCATAAAGACTTACTTTGGGTTTGTTTTGTTTTTGCTTTTTTTAAATCATAGGTGTTTCTTCTCTCTTAGATTAGACAATCAATTCTAAAGACAATCAATTCAGTAAGAAGTTCAATATTGATTGAGGATGGAGACATCCTGAGCCAAGTTAATTTGCCAAATCTGAAGCTCTTTTAAGTTAAACTGAGGACACTGTGTGTAAAATTGGACCCATTCTTCTTGGCTTGAGGTCTAAAGAAGAATCAGTATGGATGTTGTGGATCCCATAGGCCTTGCTTAGGTTCTCAATCCAGAGGTCTCTCTGCACACTCTCCAAACCCTCCTCCCATCAGACCATGAATCTAGAAGCTATGGAGTTTATTCCCTTTTTTCCTGGATAAGAGGAGTTATTGCTTCAGTGCTGAATGATGACAGAACCTATGACGTTTGGAACAGAAGGGTGAAAAATAGATTCTACTTTGAAAAACAAAGCAAGAAAACAACCCTCCAAATGGAGTGTTATATAGATGAGGGTTGCTTCTGTTGGGTACAGCTTAGTCCCAGAAGAGAAGCCAGAAGTGAAAGACGCAGTGCTTGGACTCTTTTGAAACGTTGGGCTTAAATTATTTATTTTGGAGCAATCTGTTACATCTTTAAAGTAAAAATAACACAAACATTGGCAAGTGCATCAAAAATTGCTGCAATTTTAGTGAGCGTCATTTGGCACCAGGATAAAACATGCTTCACTGAACTCACTGACTATGCTTAATCAAAGTGGCTTTTTTTGTTGTCTGCTTGTTTATTTGCTGTTGTTCTTTCTACTTGCCAAGCCCCCCACCAACACACACATTTTACTTTTAAATCAAAAAGGATAAACCATAAAATGTAATTTTGAAAATCTGTAGACCCAAAATATCCTAAAGGAAAAACATTTTATTTCATCACAGAATCCCAGGTTTTTCACAAATGATGCTTTGAATTTAAATCCCAGAGATCCAAAAAAAAGTCTTTAACCAAAGCTGTAGGTTAGTTTTTTAACCCTGACCAAAGCTTTCACATATGGCCTGATAAAACTACCAAACAAAATAAAATAATAAAAACTTTGTGCAAATTCTCCAACGGTTAAGGAACTTAGTAGCTTTATTTATTCCTTCTACTAACATTTATTAAGTGCGCTACAATATCATTCGATAAAATTTACCTCTTCTTTTCAACACTCTAAAACCAAAGGGTTCAGGCTCTCCCCCCTTCCTTTAACTTTTTTCTTTATGGGTAAGAAATTATGGCCTCCTCTGGATTGTAGAGCTATTGTATGATCAGTTGTGGCGGGGGTGGGGGGGGGTGTAAGAGAGAGAAAGAAACAGAGACAGAGAGATGGAGAGACAAAGAGACAGGACAGAGAGAGAATATTATTCTCCCAGAGAATTTTGCTACACTAAATTCTCTACCTCTTACACATACTTGTTTGAAACACCCATAAGACCTCACTGAGGAGAGATAGGATCTATGTGTGCAATTAACTCACAGTCATACCTATTTCTGGATCTCAGATAATGAAGCCTTGTTTCCCATGGCTATCTGGGTCCCTCAGCGTTTTTTCAGCTTCTCTGTTCACCATTATGTAGGACATGGCATTAGCTTTATTACTTTTCCTTTCATACCAATTGGTTGTAGTGCCCAAAGACTCAGGTTGAGCCTCAAAGACTAATTACAGCATCCTTCAGGGAAGCTTCTCAGACAAGGCTCCAGAGGCAGCTCTGGTTCCTGATCCCTCCCAGCACCCCGGTTGGTCTAGGCTGGCCCAGAGCGGCTCATCAGTCCAAGGGGAATTCAGAACTATGGAGTTAAGCAACCCATTCATTCCACTCCCCTGAGACCCAGCTCTCCTCCAAAGGCTGGATGTGATGCATCAGCATGGATGGTCCTGACCACTTCCTGTGAGTGAAGGGTGCCTAAGAAGATCCTGGAACCAGTGGTTTTCCTTATACGATTAAAGGGTTTCTGAGGGTAGAGTGGAGCTCTTTCCTCAAGAAGGTCATCTCAGACCCCTATTTAGAAAGTGGGCTTTATTTTTTTAGTGGATTGGGCCTTGAGACGAAGTGGGAGGGTATATCCTTCAAAGGCTTAATCACAGATGCCATTACTAGTCCCCAGGGGCATCCCTTTGTTCTGGGAAGAACTGCCTTTCATGGAAGCCAGCAGGGGATGTACACTCTCCATCTCCTCTTCTCGAATCTTATCTCCCAGCTGAGCTGATTTTCCTTCCCATGCATATATTAAAGCTAGCAGTCTGTGTTTGTAATAGTCTGAGTCTGCTGTGAGTCTGGTTTCCTTACCTACCTTGGCCCTCTCTTGCTTTTTCGTTTTTATTGCTTGGGTAAAAGTGGTGGCTGAAAGAACAGAACAGAACACAATGTACCAGCTTCTGCAGCCCACAAACTCTCATCTCCATATTTCTGCCTGACCTATATCTATTTTTATACATCTGCAACTCTTCTTGATTTTTCTCTGCTTTGGGCTTTCCAAACAGAGCTTTTCTGTAGTTTTATTATTCGGATCCTTTGCTCAAGGTGTCAATAGAAACTTTCTTGACACCATCACAGACCACAGATCTCAGGTGGTTTTCAGGTAGGGTGTAAAGGTCTACTTCTGCTTCTCCTCCTCGAAATGCAACTTGGTGGGGCTTTAAAAATGTGCCAGCAAGCTCGGTGCTCACCGTAAAAATGAGAACAGCTCCTAGTAAAAAAAATTTCCAAGCATAGCTTAACATTTTCTTCCATTTTCCCTTCTTATCCCTAAGACCCAAGAGTTTACAAACTTATTAATATGGGAGTTTCTGCTGTGGCACAGTGGGTTAAGAAGCCAATTGCGGTGGCTTGGGTCTCTACAGAGGCAAGGGTTCGATCCCCAGCCCAGCACATTGGGTTAAAGGATGGCATTGCCACACCTGCAGTGTAGGTTGCAGCTGTAGCTTGGATTCAGTCCCTGGCCCGGGAACTCCCACATGCTGGGTACGGCCATTTAAAAAACAAAACAAAACAAAAATGGAGTTCCCACTGTGGCACAGTGGTAACCTGCCTAGTATCCATGAGGATGTGGGTTTGATCCCCGGCCTGGGTCAGTGGTTAAGGAGCCGGCGCTGCCATGAGGTGTGGTGTAGGTCGCAGACTCAATTCAGATCCCATGTTGCTTTGGCCATGGCTGTGGCCGTGGCTGTGGTGTAGGCTGTCGGCTGCAGTTCCGATTCGACCTCCAGCCTGGGAGCTTCCACATGTCAGAGGTGCAGCCCCAAAAAGCAAAAGAAAAGAAAAGACAAGAAAGCTCATTAATACAAAACCATTACCTGATTAATGGCAATCATTATCTGATCAATTGATAATTGAATAAGCTGTGGACCCTTGAAGTCCATCTACAGACCCACCTCAGTTCAGGAGCTGCTGTATTTGACTGGAAGTTGCCAGGGGCTCTCAGACAAGCGGCCAGGGCGGGGCTACTGCTTGTCTTCTTCAGAGGGAGCTCTAGGGAGTGGCCATATCTAGAACTGCCCTGTGAATGGAAGAGGATCTGACACCTTCACTTTTCATTCCTCAAAGTCTTAGTCAAGGGTGTTCTGCTGTAAGGACCATCACCAGAAGTTTCTTAGCAAGTACCCATAATCCTCTGCACTATGTTACGTATTTCCAAACATCTCAAAAAAGGCTGGTGTTCCCATCAAATGAGATGACTGTCCATTTTCTCTGTAACTGAGCACCTGTAAGGTGGCTACAACTTAGTCTTCAATCAGTTGTAGTCTTTTCTCACTATTTTCAAACATTAAATATGAATTTCATTTATGGTTTCTTACTTTGTATATTCTTTTTTTTATTCACTCAACCTGTATTTATCCAATAATGTTTACATGCCAGATATATAAAGATCAAAAGATGTGGTCCCAGTCTTTGAAGGGCTCATAGGCTGGTAGGAGCAACTGTGTGGCATAGTGGTTAAGGTGACAGGTCTTGGAGTCAGAGTGTATGGTTTCAAATCCAAGCTCTGCTATTTACTTGGACAGGTAGCTTAGACTCCCTGGATATAATAGTAGTTATGATGAGATAGATAGACATGCAGTGCAGTGTATGGCCATAGAAATGAGCATGCTAGCTGAAACCATGCCAAGCTACCTTAATAATCAGTGGGGAAAATTATGACTGTTCCATAACCTTAAAAATATGTGCCAAAGGAGTTCCCGTCGTGGCGCAGTGGTTAACGAATCCGACTAGGAACCATGAGGTTGCGGGTTCGGTCCCTGCCCTTGCTCAGTGGGTTAACGATCCGGCGTTGCCGTGAGCTGTGGTGTAGGTTGCAGACGCGGCTCGGATCCCGCGTTGCTGGGGCTCTGGCGTAGGCCGGTGGCTACAGCTCCGATTAGACCCCTAGCCTGGGAATCTCCATATGCCGCAGGAGCGGCTTAAGAAATAGCAAAAAGACAAAAAAAAAAAAATAAATAAATAAATAAATAAATAATGTGCCAAAATATTTTAAAACTCTCTTACTGTGAGTTATAACTACATGGAGAAATGAAAAGAGTAAAATTAATATTAGTACCTTATAATTTAAAACATTAGAAATATTGAAAGTTAAAGAGGTTTATTTATTTAAAAAAAAAAAAACCTTATCAAGAATGGTTTGAACAGTGATTGCCTTCTGCCTGAGATAAAATGTTATAAAGGAGCATCTTTTCCAACTGAGGCAAACTGTTAGACCCTTTCTAAGTGGAGCATCCTCAAATACTTTATCCTTTGCATTTTCATTGTTGTGAAATATGTCTGAGCCATCTTTTAATGTGAAACATTTTTTTGGTAATGTCACTTCCTCTAGGACATCCTCATCCTTTTCATCACAACCATGTTCCTCATATAGGTCAATTAAGTTTAAGTTCTCTTTCACTAAGTTCCTCTGGCTGCATAGTCTCCAATAGTGCCAGGGTCAACATTCCCATGGTCAACCACTTCCTCTATGATTCCAATTCCTTTTAATTCAAATATTGAAAAGTTATTTTCACAGTACAGTAAAACATTTCTGTCACACTGCACACATATTACTTGCTGTTACTTTCTGCCATGATGCTTGAATGTTTTCAGTTGCATGTTCTATGATATATTATTTCCAAAACTCAACTAAATAAGTTGCATGATCTCCCACTATAGCCTCAATAGTCTGTCCAAAAGTCCATCTAAGTTAATAGGATTTAAAAAAACTGAAATAACTTCTTGGTTTATTTACTGGATTGTTGAAATTGGTTTTGTCATAAAAAGAAAAATTCAAATCGTCATTCAAGTGTCCAAGAGAATCAGGATAACCTGGAGTGTTATCCAGCATTAGCAGCTCACTAAAAATTAAATTACATGCGTTTAACATTGGAAGACAAAGAGGCAACACAATTATGTGCTTTGCTGTCTGTGCATGAACTAAATAACAGATGGGCAGCAACCAATCACCAAGAGACCCTGAAAGAGGCGATGGGATTGGCCACTGATTATGAGGCACATTTGTTATTTACACAGTGATTTGTGGACTGAAGCTGGGAGTGAAGTTTCAATTTTTTGCTGCAATAGTTACAATTAAGGTTGCCAAATTTATTTTAGCTAATATGCTGTGGTAACCGAAATGTGAATTGTGTTGTTGGGGCACTGGTATTATTTAATGAAACTTCAATCACTCAATTTTGTGCTCATTCAAACAGTGCAAAGGGAGAAATGTCTCTGTGTACACACTTACATATATGAATACACAGTACCTAGTAAGCACTGTTAACCTTAACTTAGTATGTACTATCATTATGAGAGTAGAGGGTCACACAAACAAATACAATCTCAAGATCAGCTGTAGCCCCCTTTCTTTTGAGCTCTCCACATGACTTGTCCCAACCTATTTCCACCAAGTTTCTTGCAAAGCCCTGTGACAGTCATATAATTGCCAGCATCTCTACTTCTAGATTCCTGCTTCCATAACAGATGCCACCTAGAAATGAAGCTCAGCGCCTTACTGCATTGCACAGAAAAAAACCCTCATATGAAATACTCATGAGTTGGGTGAACTTTACCAGGGATTCAGTGGGGTACAAAGGGAGAGAGAAATGAAAGTGGTGCAAAGAACTCCTGATTGAGTATCGCACATCCAAGTTCTTAAAAGTCCTCCCAGCTACCCCCCACCAGGGCTTCCTCCTTGGCCCCTCACTTGAAAGGTCCTGGCCTTGAACCTCTTACTGATTCATCTCTGCTCCACAGACAACACCTACCTCCAAAATATCTCTCCAGGAGTTCCCGTTGCGGTGCAGTGGAAACGAAACCAACTATTATTCATGAGGATGCAGGTTTTGATCCCTGGCCTTGCTTAGTGGGTTAAGGACCTGGTGTTGCCATGAGCTGTGGTGTAGTTCACAGATGCAGCTTGGATCCCACATTGCTGTGGCTGCAGTTTAGACCATCAGTTGTAGCTCCAATTCCACCCCTAGCCTGGGAACTTCCACATGCTGCAGGTGCAGCCCTAAAAAGACCAAAAAAAAAAAAAAGAAATTTCCCTCCAAACTTCAAAGTTTTCTGAAAAGCAATTCAGCCTTCCAGGGGTCTTGCTCAACTCCTAAAATCACATAGCTCATGAGCTTATAGAATGCAAAAAAAAAAAAAAAATGGGGGGAGGAAGAAAAAAGGAAGGAAAAAACAAAAAGAAAGTGTTTCTTTGCATAAGAATCACCCACTGTAGAGGCCATTCTAGTTTGAGTTGCCAGGTTTATTTTAGCAAAAAAAAAAGTTGTAAGATTCCCAGTTAAATTTGAGTTTCAGATAAACAATGCTATGAGCATGCTTACTTTGCTATAAATATGTGCAAAATAGTCCGTGGAATATATTTTTGCTAAAAAAGTATTTGCTTTCTTATTTAAAATTCTAATTTAACTGGGTATCCTGTATTTTACTGGGCAACTCTATAGAAAATATCCTTTATTTGTTCCTTTCACCAACACAGTGAAGGATAAGAAGTGGAATCAGGAGGTATGGGCAGAACCCAATAGGAATGCAGAAGGAGGAGGGGACAAGACTGCCTGGAGTCAGGGACAAGCTTCTAGAGGAGCTGGGAGTTGAAAGCTAAGTAGGACTTCTCCGGACACAAAAAGTACTACAGACAGAGGTGATGGCATGTGCAAAATAATGATGGGATGAGGGGTTGGATATTTCTTACTCAGGTAAAATGCAGACTCTTGCTTTCTACCACATCCAATTATATGTTAGGCTAGTACAATTCAAGACAGTCATAGATTCACCCAGTCAAGGTTCTGGCACAATACACAGATGGTCATTAACAGGGTTACTTGCAAAGGGTTGGCTGGAGTCCTGGGGATTCAATAAGAGATGGTGAAGCAACCCAGGCTTAGTGGCCTCAGGGAGACATTTCCACCCACCCTGCACCTGCCCCCCAGGCTGGAAGAGCAAGGGGGCCAGATGTGGCCAGCAGGGAGCCTGGGGGAAATCAATACCTCAACTCCACTGTCCCCCACCATCCAGCTGAGGCACTCCACGAGATCAGCCTCCTGGGGTTCCTAACAGGCTAGCGCATGGGGAGTCGGACAAAGAGACAAATTGAGAACAGCCAGCACAACTGCCAGAGAAAATCATAAGCCATGGACTTCTCAAGAAAATCATGGTGACCTCTCAAGTAGGAATTCTTTAATTATGGGAGACCACCTGAGTTTGAGGTTATCAACACATGGCCTTGTGAGTGTGTATGGTCCCACACACATCTCAGAAACAGAAGGACCCTCAGCTGGCCTCCAGGTCTAAGCCTCCACCTGCAAATTTAGAAGCAAGGAATGACTCTCTGCATTTTATACATAAATTAGCTGCAAAAGGGATGATTATTTTGCTCCCCGTCCCAGTGCTAGTAAGTGGCGTGTGGGTGGAGCGGCAAAGAGAACACAAGCAGCTTAAACCTGGATCACCTCCCTTTTTTGTTCCCATGATAATCTCTTTAAAAAAACTGTATTGGAGTATGGTTGACTTACAAAGTTGTGTTAGATTCAGGTGTACAGCAAAGTGAATCAGTTATACATGTACATATATCCAATCTTTTTCCGATTCTTTACTCATACAGGTTACTACAGAGTACTGAATAGATTTCTCTGTGCTATATGGTAGGTTCTCCTTACCTATCTACTTTATATATAGTAGTGTGTATATGTTAATTCCAGCCTCCTAATTTATCACCCCCGTCCCAAGTTTCCCCTTTGGTAACCATAAGTTTGGTGTCGAAACTTCGAGTCTGTTTATGTTTTGTGAATAAGTTCTTTTGTTTCATTTGTATTAGATTCCACATATAAGTGATCTTATATGGTATTTGTTTTCTCTGTCTGACTGACTTAGTATGATAATTTCTAGGTCCATTCATGTTGCTGCAAGTGGCATTATTTCATTCTTTTTTATGGCTAATGTTCCACTGTATATATGTACCACATCTTCTATATCTGTTCCTTTGTTGATGGACATTTAGGTTGTTTCCATGTTTTGACTATTGTGAACAGTGCTGCAATGAACATTAGGGTGCATATATCTTTCTGAATTATGGTTTTCTCCAGATATATATGCCCAGAGTGAGATTGCTGGATCTTATAGTAGTTCTATCTTGGCATTTCACTTTCCTTGGATGCAACAGATTTAGTGGTTACATTTGTATTCTGGAACACAGAACTATACTGATTTCAAGATGAGACCTCTTGGCTTTTTTAAACCATGTATTTGTGTCTCTGAACACACATGCAGAAAAACAACTACATAGCAAATTATATCACTAAACACTCAGGTCTCACAGCCAGTGAGGAATTTCTCTATTATACAAAAGCTTTCTTCATTCTTGGCATATGATCACCTTTACAAAGTAATATTAATCTTTAATTTCTAAAGCCGCTTCATTGTGTTTTTCTGACGTCTATGTGTTTCCATTAGATGAATATGGCTGTGTCTACTAGATATCAAAACAGCCCATTGAAAAGTGAGAAATGAAGTCATATTTTAGGCACATCAATTTAGCCAAAACATGGAGACATAAACACAGATTACAAAATATTAGTAAGAATCTTGGAAATGATTCTTTTAGAACATACATATTTTCTGCAAACTGTTACATTCAGAATGGCTAAGCAATGAGGTCCTGCTGTACAGCACAGGGAACTATATCCAGTCTCTTGGGATAGACCATGATGGAAGATAGTATGAGAAAAAGAATGTATATGTATGTACGACTGGGTCACTTTGCTGTACAGCAGAAATTGACACAATACTGTAAATCAACTATACTCTAATAGAAATAAAAAATGTTTAAAAATACACATTTTCACCCAGAGGCAGCACTTGGATGAGTTCTGAGTCCAGAGCTGCAGGCAGGCCTCTAGGGCCACCCGCTGGAAGTTGCAGTTACAACCATGTGTGACAGGTACACGGAACCAGACTGTGAGCAACCTGTCCATCACTGGAAGGTGAAGGGTACAGTGGAGAGGCGATGGGCATGTGGTCTAGAAGGGGTCTTCCCCTTTCTAGCTGTGGGAATTGAGGCTAATCTTTAACTTCTCAGAGCCTATTTCTTCCCATCTCTAGAATGGGATTCCTAATAGTTGCCTGGCTGGATTGTGGTGGGTATTAAGGACTAAAAACAGCTAACATACATGTAATTCCTACTACGTTCCAAAGATTGCTCTAAGTTCATCCATTATGGGTTGAATTGTGTCCTTCCAAAAAAGATATGTTGAAATCCTCAGCCCCTAGTACCTCAGAATGTGACTTTATTTGGAAATTGGGTCTTTACAGAGACATGTTAAAATGAGGTCACAGGAGGGACCCTCATCTGATATGACTGATGTTCTTATAAAAGGGGAAATCTGGGGGTTTGGGATCAGCATATGCACACTGAGGTATATGGAATGATTGGCCAGTGGGGACCTGCTGTACAGCACAGAGAACTCTACCCAGTATTCTGTGATAACCTATATGGGGAAAGGATCTGAAAAAGAATGGATGTGTGTACATGTATAACTGAATCACTTTATTATACAGCAGAAACTATCACAACATTGTAAATCAACTATACCTCAATAAAATTTTAAAATATTAAAAAAGGGGAGATTTGGATACAGAGACAGACATGCGCAGAGGGAAGACGATGTGAAGACATAGGGAGATGATGGCCATCTACAAGCCAAGGAAGGCCGGGGGCCACCAGAAGCTGGAGGAGGCAAGGAAGGGCCCTCCCCTGGAGTCCTCAGAGGGAGCATGATGATCCTGCCAACACGTGGATTCCTGTCCTCTGGCCTCCAGAACTGACAGTAAATTTGTGTTGTTCTAAGGCATCCAATTTGTGGTGCTTAAAGTAGTCTTAGGAAACCAACACATTGAATTTTCACAAATACCCTAAGGGGTAAACGCTATTGGTAGCCCCACTTTATAGGTAAAATAACTGAGGCCCAAGTAGCTAGCCTAACTCTCACACTGGTAGGTAGAGTGGAGCCAGGATTCAGCAGAGGGACCCTGGACCCAGAGTCCTTGCTCTGAGCCACTGTGATCCACTAACCCCAGTCTCGCAGTGTATGACCTAGTGCTAACACAGCTGCAGCCTTACTAAGCCCATAGGGAGGGAACCACTGCTGTGGCCATACTTGCCTTCTGTACAGCCCTCTCTTGAGGACAGGATGACTGCAGGGGACCAGTCAGTCCAGTTATAAGGTTCCAGGGATCGGCCCACTCAGGAAGCACTTTACCTGGGGTGACGTGTGGACTGGCCAGAGGCTGAGTGAGCCTCAGGACTGGTCGTAACCCGAAGGCCAAAGGCCTGAGCCACCTTGACAGGTGTCTGCTGATCAGCTTAGTAATAGGACTAGTTACCAGCTCTTGGCCACATTCCATGTGTCTGTAGCTAAGTTCTTTGCACTTCCATCTCATTTAGTCTTCAGAGATAGATAACACCATCCTCATGTTGCAGGTGGGGAATTAAGGCTCGAAGTGGCCAAGTGACAAGGCGAGCATCAGATAGTTGGCAAGAGGACAGAGCCCCAGTTTGGAGCCAGGTCTCATGACTCAGCATCTGCACCTTTCTCAGCAGCCGCTCCCCTCCCACCACCAGGTTGCTCGTCAGCCACCAGGCCTTGGTCATTTTAGTAGAAATCACCCCACAATCCAGGATGGCTTCTTGGGGGCTCCCACAGGGTCACGATGCAGAGGTGCTCCGATCTCCAGAAAGCCAGCTGCTCCTTCCTCGTGCAGTTATCATGCACAAACTTTCCCTCTAGAGGAGGGAAGGCTGCCAGGCAAGGGAAACTAACAAAGTGGGCTGCAATCTCTGCTCCTTCTCCCTCTGGAAAGGCTCCAGCTTCGGAACTAGAGGCTCCCAAAGGTCTAAAATCTGGACTCTCAAGTGAATGCATGCATCTTAGAGGCTGAATGTGTGCAAATACACCACCTCAAACTGACACGGCTCTGGGAAGCAACTATAGACCTGACTATAGAGCCAGGCAGCCAAGGAGGTTACATGAGTCAAACTTCCCCACCACTCCTCTTCCTACTTTTCCGTGAGCGTTTGGAGGCTCTAAAGATGAGTATAGACTAGTGAATTTTCAAATAACTAATTGATACCCAAGAGACTTGAAAGAATTAGCAGTGCATTGTTCAAAACACCTACCTAACTTAGAAATCGAGATTTGCTCTATGGATCACCTCTGCTGGAATACACCTTATTTTCTTAACTTGTCCAAAGATGTAATTTGGTACCTTAAAGAAGTGGTTTCAAATGAACTATGCAGATCAAGTCGAAAGAAGAGTTCACAATTTGCACATCTTTAAACGCAGCTACTGATGTATGTGCCAGACGCTGTCCTGATTAAGTCTGAGTCACAAATATGGCAAGACGGAGATAACAGGCTTTGATTACAGTGTGAAGTGTAGGGACTGCAACAAAAATAGCCCCAAAATGTTAAAAGGGGAGATATTTTTGATTAGAGACACATTCATGCTCCTGGTTTTCAGGTCACTGGACTCAAAAGAATGCACTATTTAATTTTTCTGGAGTGTGCTAGCTTGGTGCAATTATTTAACAATGAGAATAAAGGGACAGAAACAAAAGTCATTTTCCTTCATAAGCACAAAAATGTAAGTTTGAGATTTTTTGTTTTAGACACTCTTTGTTTTAGGAAAGCTAATCTTTATCAAAGCTCAAAGAAATTTCCAGACAATTTAATCTAGCCTCACTTCTGTGCAAAGCTGGAAAAGAGCCTGAATTAAGTACTGCCTTTAAGACAGAATCCCTTTTGAAACACACTTCCATTTTACTGAGTATTTCTAGGGACTTCTAAAAGATGGTAGGTGTTTGGAGAGGGAACATTTTTATTCCTGGTCCTTATTCTTCCAAACATGAGACAAAACTGGCCAATCCTGAAACTTCTCCACCTTCTCCCTGGTAATACATTGTCCATCTTCTCTCCCGCCCCCCAACACCCGCAGGCACCCACCTCTCTCCCTGTGACATCAGATGGACCACACTCCTCATGCTACTGGGAGTGGTTACTTTGGCCTAAAACAAGCTCTGGCCCCTCCCATCCTGTCTGCTTGCAGGTGGTGGGAGGCCCCTTTTGCATTCCCTCCCCACAAATTCACCCAGGATGGAGTCCCCCTCCATCCCCTGCTAGGACAGGGGTTGCTCTAGTTCTCCAGCTGCCCCACCTATGACTAGGGCAGGGGTAGGGTGTAAGGATGGGGAGTTCAGTTCTGTTTTTTTAAAGGGGCACATTTAGGTCTTGGATCTGAGCCACATTCTCCAATCCATCTTTCCAGTTGGTGGAGAACCTGGAATGGCTGCAGGATGATCTATAGCAACAGGCACCAAAATATCATGGGATCAACCAACAGTGCTAGAAATTGATTAAGAATGAGCAAATGCAGCTATTCAGGAGGGATCCACAATCTGAATGGCTCAATCTAGTGTGAAGGAACCAATCCACAGTAAAAAAAAAAAAAAAAAAAAAAAAAAAAAAAAAAAAAAAAAAAAAAGCAAGTGTGAGGTATGATGCTGACACATCCAAGTTTCCAAGTTCACTGCCTTGGGTCAGACATGGCCATAGAGTAAGGAGACCAGTCTCCCAAATCATGAGAGGACCAAACAGTCTAGGTCATGACTGTAGCCACAGCTTATCTGCCCTGATCCAGGAGCACCAGCAACCAGCATATAAATAGATGGTGTCTGGAGCTGACACTGCACCTCGCCTAATGACCTGTGTATATAAATCTCCTTGGGTGCTTTTAGCATATATAAAACATGATGAAAGATAATTTGCCTTAGGGATGAAAGAGGAACTCAAAGAAGTAATCCATCAGTTGGCTAGGTGTGAGGAGTATCTTTTCGATGTATTGATATTTTCCCACTCCTAACACTGGACACCATTGGGATAGAGGAGCTTTTTGAGTTAAAAATAGCAGTGTCAGGAAGGCTGAAAACTGGCAGGAACTGAGGACCGCTGAGAGGCATGCGGCCTAGCAGAAAGCATTCTGGAGCCCAACAGACCAGAGTCTATCCCTGCCCTGGGATCTCACACAAGTCACTTAATGCTAGTGAGCCTCCTTTGTCCAGAATTAAATAATTTGGGGTAGGCAAAACTTCAGCACAGTGTCTGTGGACATTAAATCCCCCTTTAAAGTCCCCCTATTAAACAGCATGCCCTGGTCAAGGGCTTCTAGGAGGGAGGAGGCTGGGCAGCCTGTTTATTGCCTCATATTTACACACCATCTCCTGAAGCAGACTCTCAAATCCCCTTGAAGGAAGAACACACACACAAAGCATTTGCACCCATTACCATTGCTCAGGACGGTTTGCAGAGCTTCCCCTGGGCCTCCCCTGCACCTGGGAAATGCCTGGCCCGACACTGCCCTCTACTGGCGATCACAATAATCTCCACCACTCACAGCCTCGTCCAGGGTGGTGCTGGGAGCCTCGCCCCTGTGCCAGCCTTGCATTTTTTCCTCACATCTCATGATGTAAAGGCACCCCCAGATGTTCAGATCTGCTTGTGAAGATACTGTTTAATATCTTCTTTATGTCAAGAATTCAGGCCAAGGCCAGAGTTTCGCTGCAGCAAACATGAATCCTGCAACCTGCAGAGGTTTGGACTTGGTTAGTGTTAAGCCTCTCTTCCCACATCCTCATCCGCATCCTTCACCCCCATCCTAACAGTATCTTTAAAAAGTATTTTTAAATGAGGTACATACTCATTTGCTCCTGTTGTAAGATGCAATGGGAACGTCCCAGGGGATGTGGAAGGGGACAGTGATGACTTTGGACACTCAGCATAGTGCACAAGGCACAGGCCCCAGAGTCCACGGAAGTTCACACTGAATCCCGCTTCCAGTCATTACACAGCTGGTCACTGTGGGGGCCTCCCAATTTCCTCCTCTTTAAAATGAAGGAAATGGGATTTTCCATTGTGGCTCAGCAGAAACGAATCTATCTACTAGGCAGAGACTGAGTGTGAGAAATAAGTGAGTAGCTTTTAATTTTAGATCACCAGCTGTTGCACAGCCAATGAAATAGATTAAACCTGGATATTATGAGTGTAGATATTTTCCATCATTAATAGGCAAGTGAGAAACACTGGCGTGAATTTGCGTCTAGAAGACTCTCCCCCCCCCCATAATATAACTACAGTACACAATACAACTAGATCCTGGATAAAATACACATACACACACACACACACACACACACACACCCATGAGTTTAAAATATTGCTCATCTCACAAGTCATCCTGCGTCAGAAGTGCCCCTTCTTTTCTAGAAAAGCAAACCAATATCTTCTCTCAAGGAAAGTTTCCATTTAAGTCCTCGGATTTCTCACAGACTAAGCTCAATCAAATATGAGCTTAAAAAAAAAAAAAAAAAAGACCCAAATACACAAAGTAAATCTTGTGGCTCAGGCAGGAGGTTCTCAGCCAATGCCCCTTGCCTTACTTCCATAGTGAATGATTGCTGCTGGGAAACAACAGCTTGCCCAGAGATGCCAGCTTGCAGCCACCTTTGCATTTGAGTAGAGCCATAATGGGTGCTTTGGCCAATGGAGAGAAGGCAGAAGTGGAGATTCCATTTCTAGGCCTGGTCCCCAAAGACCACCCCTGTGATCCTCTATGTGTTCTTCCTGTCCACTAGCAGGAGGCTGGTGCTCAGGAAGATCTGGGAGGTCACACATGGAACATGCCAGAGCCCTCCTCAGTCAGGGTGCCTGAATGACTGCATGGAGCAGAGTCCCACCTCAATCCACCAACTTCACATTATAGAAGAAAAGATCCAAAGTGTTAAGCCACTGAGATTTTGGAGTTTTAAGTGTGCAGCAGTTGGTTTTACCTTAATTAATCCATCATTGTGAGAGTCAGCAGACACAATAAACAACAAATTTAGCACCAAATGCTTTAGGGTTTGAAAATATCATTTTTAAATATGACATAAGCTTTATGACATGTTTAAAGAAATAAAAGAGAATAAAAATTATCAAGGAACAAAAGACCATCAAAAATAACCAGGCAGGATTAAGAAAGAATCAAATAGAACTTCGGACATTAAAAATATAATCATTTGATTTAAAATTTGGTGGTAAGCTAAATAGCAGAATAAATGCAGCTGAAAAGATAGTGAAATGGAAGATATAATTGAATGACCTGGAGGGAAGAGATGAAAGAGATTGAAATATGAAAGAAAGACTGTGGTGAGTTGAATGGCGGTTCTACTCAGAGCCTATGTATGTGATGGTGTTTGGAAAAAAAGATTCTTCACAGGTGAAATGAAGGACCTTGAGATGAGATCACCCTAAATTATCGAAATGTCCTTATAAGAAGAGGAGAAGACCTAGACACAAAAAGGAGAGGCCCTGTGAGGAAGGAGGCAGACATCAGAGTGAGGGATCTATAAGCCAAAGGACACCAAGGAACTGTAGCAGCACCAGAATGGGAGAGAGGCACAGAACATTCTCCCTCAGAGCCTCCAGGAGGAACCAGCCCTGCCAACATCTTGGGTTCAGACTTAGGGCCTATAATTTTTTTCTAGAGAAAAAACTTCTGTTGTTTTAAACCACCCAGTTGGTGATGATTAGTTATGGCAACTCTAGGAAGCTAGGACAACGGCTAAGAGATAAAGATAGAATAAGAGGTTCTGAGCTACATCCAGAGCTGGAGGAAGGGCAAGTGTTCAAGAGATAATGGCTGACACTTTTCCAAACTGATGGAATACATGAATCCTTAGATAAGTAATCACAACATATCAAAAAACAGGTTAAACTGTAATACCAAAATTCATACCCAAACTATAGTGAGAAGGCTACACATCTTCCATTTCTTCAGAGTCCATACCTGAGAGTAGAATTACTGGGTTGTAGGTAGAATTTCACATCTGTTTGTTCCAAAGTAGGAATGATTCTTAGCTTCTTTTTCATTTTCAAAAGAGTCCTGATTGGCACTGACTTTGAATGTTCACCAAATCCTCCCATAAAGACAAACACAGCAACAGCAATATCCCATGGACAACATATACAACAAAGCTAAGTGGGAAATTCTCCCTGTGAGCCTCCAGGTAAAAGCCTGTGGGAACAACCCAACCAATACTACAAAGAAGAACACAGACTCAGCATCCATGTGGGAACAGCAGAGGGAGGGCTGCTGTGAACCTCTTCTAGAATAGTGCCAATACCTTAGTCCTTTTTACATTCATCATCCTCTCCTAACTCGCATGACCTCTTGTCCTAATCTGGATTTTTTAAAATGTAGTATTCTTGCCAAAGAAAGTTTAATGAATCCAACCGTGAAGAAAAGTCAGACAAATCTAAAATGCAGCCAGTTTACTAGATAACTATCTGGGCTTTTCAAGAATGTCAACATCGTGGACATCCAAAGGAAACAAAAAGGCAAAGACATCACCCTTAATGGAGCGCAAAGAAACATGGCAAGCAAATGGACTGCTTGAAACCTGATTAGATATTTTATTTCAGAAAAGATTATAAAGGATTTTTTTTGTCTTTTTGCCTTTTATAGGGGCCGCACCCGCAGTATATGGAGGTTCCCAGGCTAGGGCTCTAATCGGAGCTGTAGTCCCTGGCCTACACCAGAGCCACAGCAATGCAGGATCCGAGCTGTGTCTGCAACCTACACCACAGCTCACGGCAACACTGGATCCTTAACCCACTGAGCAAGGCCAGAGATCGAACCCGCAACCTCATGGTTCCTAGTTGGATTTGTTAACCACTGAGCCGCGATGGGAACTCCAGGATTTTTTTTGACAATTAGAAAAGTTGGAAAATAATTGTGGTCATATAGAATATTCTATACATGCTGTATTATTTGGAAGGGGTGACGTGTCATGATGTTAGCAATGATTTTCAACTGGCTCCGCAAAACCAAAAATCAAAACAGAAACCTCTATTTATCCAGCAAGAATAAAGCAAATATGCTAAATGTTATGAATTAGGGAATCCCAGCACATAGATATGCATAATACTATTTCAATGTTTCTGTAGCTTTGAGGTTTTTTTAATTATAAAAACTTGGTGGATTTCCATATGATAGAATAATACTCAGCCATAAAAAGGAAAAAACTATGGGCACATACCACCAGGTAACTGGACCTCAAAAATACTATGCTTAGCAAAAGAAGCAAAACCTAAGGGGCCACATATCAAATGGCTCCATTTACATGAAATATCCATGAAAGGCACAGCTAAAAGGATATAGAGTGGATGAGTGATTGTCTGGAGCAGAGGTGGTGACAAATGGAATTAACAATCAACGTGTCTGAGAGGCAAGACCTCTTGAGGAATGAGACCACCAAGAGGAGAAGAGAGAACAAGCAAAGACCAGAGACCAAGACCAAACTCTTCTTGGAGCCCCATTGTGAAGGAGTGGCAAAAGAGAAGTCAATGGAAGTTACTAGAAGGTGAGATGGACAGGAGAGAGGAAACTCAAAAGCAAATAAAGAGACAGTCTTTAGAAGGCAGGAATGGTCAAAAGATGAAATTCCACAGAGTGAGGTTGAGAGATATCATTGTCTTGCTATGAGAAGGTCTTGGGTGACTTAGGAAGTGCAGTTATAGTAGAAGAATGACATCCAAAGTCAAACTGCAATTTCATATATTTGCCCAACTCTTGTTGGCCTCCCTGCTTCCATACTCACTCCCATTGATACCTAGGCTCTGCTCCAGGAGATAGAGTGATTTTCTAAGATGAAAGTTATATCACACCACTCCTCTACCCAGAACCCTCCAAAGGCATTCATTCCCTGTGCTCAGACTAAGGTCCAGAGTCTGTAGGACATCCACTGATGTCGACTTGTCTTAGCTCAGGTCTGCCGGGAAGGAGACACTAAGAGATTACACATGCATGAAATTTACTGGGGGAAGCACCTATTACAGGTGGAGGGAAGAAGCAGGACTAGGTAGGGAAATCCCCCATTGGTGAAGGTCTGACATTTCTCAGTGGAGACTGAGAAGGAAGGGGTTGGGAAGAAAGGGACTCTGCAATTATAAGAACGTTTGGCCAGATTGATGGGGGTCTTTCCACCAAAATTGCCTGTTAGAGGAATGGGCCTGTGCTAGGACCCCCACTCTGCTTGGTCATTGATCAGGCTCAGCCTGGGAGAAGCGGGGCTTTGGCACCAGTAAGGCAGTGGGCCAAGGGGGCAGCAGGGGAGCCGCAGGTAATGAAGCAGCCACAGCACTCACCAGCTCTCAGACCTCGTCTGCCCCTCTCCCCATCACTCATTTCTGCTGTGGCTGGGCTGGCTCTTTGCTGTTCCTCTGTGATCCCAAGGAGTATGTCCTGCCTCAGAGCCTTTATCCTCACTGGCCCCTTGTCCGGAACACTTTGCTCTCAAGTATCAAAGTGGCCAGCTCTCTGGCTCTGTTTAGGTCTCTGCTCAAATTCCATCTTCTCTGACAGTTCCGAACCACTCTGTAAAAGGGCGTTTTCATAATTCTCGGTTCCTTGAATCTTCTTTAACCTTTTCTGCAGAATTTTTTACTATTTGACATTACTTATATATCTATTTGTCTATTTGTCTGTGGCACTTCACAGGAATATAAGTTCCATGAGGGTAGAAACTTTGCCCTATTTTGTTCATGTGTATCTATCTCCCAGTACCTAGAAGAGTGTATCACGGGGCTCCTGGAAAATACTGGATACTTTTTGGGTAAAAGCTAAGTGAAAAGGGAACACCTCTTATGTCCACACAGCAAGTGTTCTGAGAATATTTATTTAAAGAATGAAGGACTCAGGCACTGTTCCCGGAGCTAGGGATACAGCAGTGAACAAGACCCCCTGCTGTCATGAAGGACACATTCCTTAATAAATGTAAAAGGTTTGATTACTGGATGCTAGAGTCTAGTAGATCATTTATGGAAGCAGCAGTATCTTGTCAAAGTCTCTCTGAGGTAACTTCAAAGGCGCATGCTCTCCTGGAAGACTAGCCCAGGAAAGAATGTAACGTGGCCCGTGGCCCACAGGTTGAACAAGCCCAGTGGCCCTTGCTTTCATTCTTGGTGATTACATTTCAACTCCAGAGGTCAAGCATAGGTTTACATTGTGCCTGAAGCCTTTACCAGTGTTGCCTCCCTATGAAAGAAAACATTAACTGAGCTCAGCTTTGGTGGGGTAAATTCAGAGACCGACAAAGCCAATGCTTTCTTAAAATACCTACCCCTGGAGTTCCCATTGTGGCTCAGTGGGTTAAGAACCTGACTAATAGCCATAAGGACACAGATCTGATCCATGGCCTTGCTTAGTGGCTTCAGGACCCGGCATTGCCACGAGCTGTGGTGCAGGTCACAGCCTTGGCTCAGACCTAGTATTGCTGTGGCTGTGGTGTAGGCTGGCAGCTATAGCTCTGATTCAGCCCCTAGCCTGGGTACTTCCATATGCCGCAGGTGCAGCGCTAAAAAAAAAAAAAAAAAAAAAAAAAATCAACCCCATTCTATTTAACCAAATCAAACATTATTCAAGACTTGCTCCAAGTAAAGAAGGTCGTTTCTCTACCATCCTCCATTTTGACTCCTCCCAATATTATCTGAAGATCTGGAAACCCATGTGCTATTTGTGTCACTGAGGGCACATGACAAGAAGCTTCTGGCCTGAAGCTGCATCTTTGCCTGGCCTCTCCATGTCTGCCGGTGGTCACAGGAATCCCATCCATGGGACCACAGACGAGCAAACATCTGTTGTAAGACATAAAGAAAATACAAAGGAAGCCACATGCGAAAACTGAGGCCAAGCAGCTCCAGAGGTTGGAACATTTAGGAACAGGTTAGATTCAAGGAGAAGCAAATTTTTTTTCTTTTTTCTTTTTTTTGCTTTTTAGTGCTGCACCCAAGGCATAAGGAAATTCCCAGCCTAGGGGTCAAATGTCGAATTGGAGCAACAGCTGCTGGACTACACCATAGCTCACAGCAATGCTGGATCCCTTACCCACTGAATGAGGCCAGGGATGGAACCCGAATCCTCATGGATATTAGTTGTATTTGTTTCCTCTGCTCCACAATGGGAACTACAAGGAGAAGCAATTCTGATGAGAAAAGATTCAGGAGAATCTTTTGCCCAATTAAATGGTGGAGATATTTCAAAATAAACACATCGAACCCCAACTGTGAGATTCATTGACTGGGCCATTTTTGCATTTTCTGTTTTCTTATGTGATTGAAGAGATACTGATTGCCACATAGAAGTCAACCTCTGGCTTTATTAACACTTGGACTTGAAACTGAACCAAACTACAAAGACTGATAGGAATCAAAATGACAGGTAAGCACATGCATTTGCCTTTCTTTTAAAAAGCTTCATTTCCTGGACTTTGCCATTTGTGACCCACCGGGGTGGCCACTCGGCCTGTCAGGCAGTTCCAGAGGCCGGAACCCAGCAGCGCTGCAAGCCCTGAGCTGGGGAAGTGGATTGGAGTTGATGTAATAAATAGTTCCTCATGGCTACACTGGGGAATTCTGCCCTCGCCACCCGCCTTTCGCTGTCACGGCTCAGAATGGGGGTTACCACAGTGATGCAGGGGGATGGATTCCATTAGGTATTTCCCACCAAAGAATGAAACTTTGTTCCTTAGGGAAATTGATAGTGAAGGATATGATTTTAAGTAGGAATTTCTGGCCTAGGTTTCTAATCCCCCAAATCCTACCTCAAGCCAGGCCATTTTCCCTCTTTTTTAAAATCACAACTCTGAATCTTAACAGGGCAAGGGATGTGGGTAAAAACCACATTTGTGCTTTGAAAAATAGACAAATGGACTATGGCTTCAAATGCTACCAAAGCTGTGGTGACTGTGCAGGGGCCACGGCTCAAATAACAACACCGCCTTTCCTGTGATGTGAGCCAAGGTCAGACAGTTTGAGGGGGGAAGCAGACCAGAAGTGGTCACACAGTAGCTAAGAAAGAGGACCTCGTCACAGCATTTCAACTCACTCCTAGGGACTCTCAACCCCTCATTTTTTTCGGAGAAGAAATTTGAACCCAGAAAGAATGTGAGGCCACAGGGTTTCAGACAGCACCAGAGCCAGACTTGAACCAATGACTCTCACTTCAAATCCATCACTCTTCTCACGCAGACGTCTTCAAGAGACAGAGAGGAAGTAACCGGGCCGGAGCCCAGGAACGGCACACAAACGTGGAGGGGAAGGGGCATCGTGTGAGGGGAGAAGTGGGCGCATCTGGCCATGCATGACCTTGGAAACTATAAAATACAGCTAAGGAAAATACGGGTAATCTTGTTCTGGCAGAAGCATTGCCTTTTTATTTCACATTATTAAGAAATTCATATTCTCCCGCTGACCACAAAAACACCTGGAGGTGGAAGCCGAGGAGAATAGGATAGCTTCTACCTCACACCGTGTCGCCTAAGGGAACGGCTGTTTCTGAGAACTCTTCCAGACTCTCAGCTATAAATGACTTAAAACTCCCAAACATAAAATCTCTTGGGAGTAAGACTGGAATTGTTTTAAACCACCAGAGCATGGGCTTACTCACCAACTTGGAATTTAGTGACAAGGTAAACCACAGGAGTTTTACACTGAGGGTCCATTTGCCTCTTCAAATATTTGATGGAGTTTGCAAAATACTTAATTATACCCATTTCCCACTCTGCATTCCTAAAACCCCTCCTGGGTTGGGTGTGGCCTGGCACTGGGGAGAAGAGAGTCTAGGGCTGTGTCTGAGGCAGTCTTTGCCACGTCCATTTGGAGTTCTCATCTGCTCTGAAACTGGAGATGTTCCTCTTGATGGGCAGGCAGGTGGAACTGCCTTTCTCAAGGAGCAGGGGGAGTGGGATGCGGCAGAGAATAACTTAACAGGAAACTGGCTGGGTATTTAGGATAAAGTGAAAACAAATACAAAGGGGGTACTTACTGAGTTCCTACTAAGTGTCAGGGAGCACCAGACACTTGGGAGGGATGTTGGGCTGCTGGGACCTTGCCCTCAGGGGACCACCAAGCCCTCCCAGGCCCCCAGAACCAAGTATACTTCGAAGCAAGTAGTCCGGGGCAGTGCCTCAGTGGTCTGGGTCAGGGTCCCAGATGTGGGCTTATCAAAAAGAGGCCTGTTTAAACCATTCGTCAGGACAGTTCAGCAAGACCCATTTGAGATAAGCAGCTAAGTGTCTGAGGTTGAATCCTCTTTTATATTCAATCCCAGAAGCGCTTATTGTTCGCTTTGTCCATTGAGACACACAAAGGAGGGTTTAAAAACATAGCTGCCCGTGAGGTGACTTAGTCTGTTAGGAGCCTAGAAAGGCGGTGACACACGCACTGTGGGGTCTGTGTGTGCAGGCGTGTCACGTGCACAGGCAACCATGGGGTCCCTGAGGGACAGACACTGAGACGGCTGCATGGGCCAGCGCTGCTCTGACAGAGCCCAGGACTGTGGCCTCCCAGCTCGGCCGACATGGGGCTCTGGCGCAAGTAATTTAATATCTTACAGCCTCGGTCTCCTGGTCTGTAAAACCAGGCTAAGTGTGACTACCTACAGGGTTTTCTGAGCACTGACTGAAATAGCATCTGAAAGCATCCAGCTGTAGACGCACAGACTAGATAGAAACACAGCAGACGTTTGGGAAATGTACATTCTGTTCCCTCTTGAATAAATCTGGCTGCTTATAACAAAGGAGGACAATAGGGCCAATGCAAAGATAGAAGGCCCCATTGTCCTCACAGCCACTGACTCCATGGACCAGAGGCAGCGTGGTGGAAACTCGGAGTGATGGCTTCAGGGCAGAAGTCCTCCGGCCTGGTCCTGATTTATTTCCTAGCCAGGTGACCTCGGGCAAACTACTTACCCTCCCTAGACTTGAGTTCTCTCCTCTACAAAATTTCCCTTCCCTAACTCCCAAGGTGATTATAAAGAACTATTGAGATATCAAGATTAGAGGAGTTCCCATTATGGCTCAGCGGTATCCAACCCGACTAGTATTCATGAGGACGTGGGTTCAATCCCAGGCCTCGCTTAGTGAGTTAAGGATCCGGCGTTGCTGTGAGCTGAGGTGTAGGTCTCAGACACAGCTTCGATTCGTGATGCTATGGCTGTGGTGTAGGCCAATGGCTGCAGCTTCGATTTGACCCCTAGCCTGGAAATTTCCATATGCTGCAGGTGCAGTCCTAAAAAGCAAAAAAAAAAAAAAAAAAAAAAAAATTTAGAAAGGAAGAAGCTCATCCAAGACAGAGGCCATGGCCCAGCCACCTTCAGAATAGGAAGACCCAGAGTAAAGTTCGTATCTCCCTGACTAGGGAACATCCTGTATGAATGTACTTCATGAATATATGCCAACATTATAAGTTGTAGTAATGACCAAATTCTGTGGTTCAGACAGTAAGTGGTAAAAGAGCCAGAAAATGGATGAAAATGAGATCTCAAAAGCACCACTCAGCCCTGAAACATTACTCTCTGTGGGTCAGAGCCCTATGGAGCAGAGGCAGCTTATTTTGGCCTGAAAGAGAAAGATGGGTGGAGAGAAGCTGGGGCCAGGGCTCAGGCAGAGGTTCAAGGGTTCCAAGAAGGATGGGAGGCGAGCCTTTATGGAATCAAGAAATAGTATAAGCAAAGGGAAGGACCGGGCGTTTTCAGAGAGGCCGCCAATAAAACCAGGGCCATATAGAGGTCATTCCCCTAAATGCCACTGCAACAGAGGTTTCACAACTGGCCCACAGAACCCTGATGATCCCCGTGTTTGAAGGGCAGGAATTAGCCTGCTGTCCAGTGAGGCAATCTCCTGAGGTGGATTTTCAAGACACCCACAGAGCTGGCTGGTCTGTTCAAAAGACTAGTCAGATCAGTGGTTGAGAATTGGGTAAATAAAGTCATTTTTGTTTTCCTTTGATTGTTTTAGCTTTTAGCAGATGTTGATACAGTTTGAAAATGAATTCTCTGGAACATGCTCTTATCTGTTGCATCAGAACTTGGTGAGGTTACTTAAGGTTTTCAAAGGCCAGCAGCCAGACCTCGATGATCATCCAAGGCACTGGGAATAAGGGGGACAGCTTGGCTGAGTCCAAACACACCCTACCCCCAACACACTGTCTTCTAGATGATTCTGCTGCCTCCCTGACGAGATATTTATTGAAATCTACACAGAAAGCTTCTTCGAATAGATCTCCACTTCGGCTTACACCTCCTGGGAGATGTTAATGAGAATAGAAGTAAAATCAACCCAGGCAAGTAAGCCTGGCCACAGAAGAGTGGGTGCTCAGCGGGAGCAGGCAAAGTGGCTGGTGGTGCTCAGAAGGAGCAGGCAAAGTGGCCAGTGTGAATAAACAGGGCAGGAGGCCTGGCAAGGATGCCTCGGCTTCCATCCCTGTACACCTGATGGAGGTCAGACCTTGATCTGGACTCAGCAGCCTGCGCTTGGTAAGGCTCTGCCCTCGTCTAGATGCCGGAGCTGAATCTTACACCTCAGTCCCTGTTCTGCACAGCATGACAAATAAATGCACTGGTGTCTCTAAGGCACCTTCTGAAAGCCGTTGGGAGAAATTCTGCATTGGGATAGAGTGGGTTTTGTTAAATATTCTGAAGCTCATTCATATAGTTTCAGCGTTCTATTTTACATGGACAGATGCATACTAAAATGGGCTCTGAAAGTCACACACAGAAACGTACCAGAAGGGTGTCATGGTTTGGGATGAGGCCAGCTGTCCAAAGCTGCAGAGGAATAGGCCAGGCTGGGAGTAACCAGAACCTGGAATTGGATCCACCCACAGAGCCCAGCAAAACTGGCATAGCCCTGGTCCTAAGAAGTCCAGAACCACAGGCTGGATGTGGCAGTGGAGCTCCTCTGGACCCTGGGGAGAAGAAGCACAGCCCATGTGAGGATGAAGGAGGTATCTTAGAAGCCTACAGAGTACAGCCAGAAAAATCCAGAATCCAGTGAGATAGACAATGGTTTGCTAGAAAATAGTGGAACCTCAGCAGATGAGTTTCAGCAACAAAACTCCAGGGACTAGAAGAAAGATTTAAAAAAAAAAAAAAAAAAAAAAACCAGAAGGCTTTCACCATGGGGTCAAACACAAGTCCAGTGACCGGCACCAAACCAGAGAAGTCCAACAAACCTGGACCAACCATCTCTTCTGAGCAAGCTCTGGGTCTAGATGCAGTGACTGCCCTCATACATCCCACTGCCCTTGCATGAGTGTAGACCAACAGCAGGGCAGGCTGCTGTGTGGACTGGCCTAATCTACAGTGGTGGAAGCCCTTTGCAGGCTGGACCCAAGGTGGCGCCTGGTAGCCTGTCTTTAGTCCTGCTCCTCCAAGGGCAGTGGCAGTACCCATGAAGCGATGGTGTTCAGGGAAGGATGGTGATCGATCCTTAACCATGGGCCTCCTGGCCCTGGCCGGCTGTTGTTTGCAAGTGTGCAATACAGACCAAGAGAGCCAAACCAAACCACAAAACACTGCTTTATGCCCACTGGGCTGGGAAACAGCTTTTTTAAATGTATTTAAATGTGAATATATCTTCCCACATCACAAGAGGGAATGCAATGGACTGCATGTTTGTATCCTCCCAAAACTCATATATTAACAATTAATCCACACTGTAATGTCATTAGGAGGTGGGGCCTTTGGATGATGATTAGGTCATGAAGGTGGGACCCTCAGGAATGGGCTTAGCACCCTTGCATAACAAACCCCAGAGAGCTCTCGCACTCTCTTTCTGCCATACAATGAGAAGGCAACCTGGAAGAGGCCTCACCAGAACCTGACCACACTGGCACCCCGACTTTCAGCCTCCGGAACTGGGAGAAACATTTTTCTGTTGTTTATCAGCCACCCGGTCTACCATGCTTTGTTACAGCACCCTGAACTAAAATGGAGGGCTTAATCAACATTAAATTAAAATGTCTGTTTATTCAATTAGAGATGAGCAAGTTCCACCAGATACGGATACATCTTTCAATCGAATATTTTGCATAGATAAATCATATTGTTACAAAGGATGGGCCACTCACACCTCTCTCTCTCCCCTGTCCAGGGGCCACGCCAATAGGTAACCATGGTTCCTAGTTTCTTATGGATCTTTAAAGATCTGTTTCCCCTCCAGTTGGCCCAAGGGCCCTGATATCCCCGAATGGCGGTATTTCCCCATGGAGTCCAGCTGGACAGAGGGAGGGGGAGAGGCTGTCTCTATAGCACAGAGCCTTTGTGACCAGAGACTTGGGGATGTATGTGAAAAGATTTTTCAAGAACTGATCACTTACACACAGGACATGGCCTGGCTTCTGGGAATGTTGCAGTCTGGGTGACAGGGTGGCATTTTCCAGAGGCTGCTGGAACCAGGGGTATAGGTTCTGGTGGCCTCTCTGAGGCGCCCTCATGCCCTGATGTGGCCCAGCCACACATCTTCCCCCTCTGGGGGGATTCTTGGTGGGATGCGTCCAAGAGAGGGTCCCCCTGACACATGAGGACTCTAAAGGCTAGAAAGGGCATTCCCATGGCCAGCAGGGTTGGGCCTGGACACAACCCCCTTTCCAGGTTCTCATTTGTCTGGGTTGTAAGGGTGGGGTTCGAGGGAGCATGTTCCAGGCTGGGTCTGGTCTACGGGTGAGTGACCGAGAGGCCCCATACTTGAAGTTTTCTCCCTAACACTAACTTTGTGTAAGATTTTTACCCTCAACCATTAGAGCAACAGAATGTTTTTTCAAGTCCACCTGAGAACACCAAATCCTTATACATATCAGATGATTTTCCAGGGCAAACTAGATGTGCCACAGAGCCGATGGGCTAATTTATTTGATTTGAGTGCAGGATGCGGAAGAGCCCAAGGCCCAGGGGCTCCTTAGGGAGATTCTGTGGGTGTCTTGCCCACGACAGCTACAGACACAGGCACCCCCTTCTGCTGCCTCCTGCCCTCCCCTCAGGCCAGAGTCCTGGTCAGGGGCCAGCAGCAGCCAGTGGGATGAGCTTCAGACCACATTCTTTGAATGTATAAAAATGGCAAAGTGAAGTTACTGTGACTATAGCAGGAGAAGGGTCACAGAGCCTCACTGAGAAGTGGGTCCCTCTGCCTCACTGTGGACACCAAGGGCCAGGGTTCCTTGGAAACGCACCAGTGGATTGCCAGAACATTCCCAGAACATGTCTGGCACACACTAAGTGCACAGCTAACCCCAGAGTCCATCTCAACCAGTGTCTCTTTAAAGCAGTGAGAACTGAGGACTGGGAAGCAGTGTCAATTATCCACAGTCTCAGCGGGTCATGACGGGGCCAGGAGAAGACATCTGGTCCCCGACTCCCTCCCTCTGGCCCTCCAGGGCCTACAAACCCACTGCAGGGCAGATACTTTGGTTGGGCAACCTGGGGTGAACAGACGAGGCTGCTTACACCCAAGGTGACTGGGCAGGGGCCTGGCCTCTGAGCTCACCTGCCACCCTTTCATGGCCCGCATTACACAGGTTGGGACACTCTGCTGCAGAAGTTTATGTGACTCACAGAGACCCCACCCGTCCTCCTGCCTCAGACCTGGCATCACAGGAGTACTCACTCTTGAAGGCAGGCACCCAGGGCAGGTTACTTCAATAGGGGGTAAAGTCTTGGCAGCATCCCTGACTAGAAGCCTGTCTGCCATCTCAGCCTGGGCGACTCTGTGTCCAGGTGAGTCTGCCCTCACCCAGTTCCAGCCCATCTGTCAAGCCCTTTCTCCTTGCAACGGAAAGAGCTGCAGACAGAAGTCGATTATGATCAGGCACAAGCTCCAACAAGAGCCAAACACCCCACACAGGACCCAGAGGGGCCGCAGACCTGCTCCAGGTCCTCGTCCGGGGGACCCTGGACACAATGGCCCTATTCACAGAAGGATGGGGACTCTGAAATGTGAGTAGGTGCTGTTCAAAATGTCTCTGAAATAAATGTTAACGTGCTGATTCAGGCTCCCTCCAAAGCAATTTTCAATGTTCTTTAACCCTTTGGAGGGGGTGCATAGCATTCATGATGAAGCAGGTCCTGAGAGCAGCCTGTTTCATCAAACCCCAGAAACCTTGGCAAGAGGTGCAGGGTCCTATCCGTCAGCAGTAGGGTGAAGGCGGGGAGAGATGGGGGAACCTTCTGAAAGAGGGTTTGCTGTCATTCTAATCAAAGCTTTCGCCAGATGTTTCAGCTCTGCCCACCACCCTCACCTTCCCTTCTTCAGGGAGCAGGTTTCCAGCAGCTGAACCCCATATAACAAGAATGCCCACTCATCGCCATGGAAGCCAAGAGAAACATGCTTTTTGAAAAGTGGCTCTTCAGTGTAGAGAGGTCTGTTGATGGGAGCTGAAATAATGATGTGCCAGGAGAGATGATTTTTGTAAATTCTTGGAACAGGCTTTTCCCTCTGGGCTCGAGCCAGTGAAGGTTCTTCACGGCTTCTGTCGCCCGACACCTCGCAGGTCCAGCGCTTCCGTAGGTGGCTCAATCAAGACCCATTACACACACCACGGTTTAACTGGGATCGGGAAAAGATGTTGTTAGGTGTCTCTGGGAAGTAAGTGACAAATTTAGGTAAAAGTTCACACAGATGAGGAGACGGATTTAGTTGTGTGTCAGAAATATCAAGCAGAGAGCTGAGAAGTCCATTTATTGGGGTCCACTAGGACTCACAAGAGTAGACTCTCTCCTTGACCCCCATGATTATCTACATGTTTCTGGAACTTTCTTTTAAGATACTGTCTCTGATCCCCTAAAGGGCCAACTCCAGGTGAATATACTACTCCAACTGGAAATCTACTCTGATGAAAATTTGCTTCGTCAAATAAACAGCCATCCGAGCTGCCGCATCTTGGCTCAGAGGAGCCCCAGACTTCTGAATTTCTTGTGGACTTGGAATGCATTCGGGCTCCCTTCTTTTTAGCTCCTCCATCTTAACTCCTTACCCAATTAGCAAGTTCTGCCTCAAAGATGCTCTCAAATGCAACTCTTCACTTACAGCCCATCATAAAGAATGGAGGCCCAAACATTTGAAGCAAGAAAAAAAGAAGTGGAGCCTATTGGATTACCTTCAATTTAGCTTTCGAAGACTTCTATCAATTGCATGTCTTTAAAAAAAAAAAACAAAACAAATCCATCTCTCCCTCTAACCCTCCCACGCACACCTGGATGGTGAGTGGGTTTAGCATCCTTTCTCCCTGTCTTGTTAATGCACCTCTGACTGTTTCTTTGACTTTACTTGTGTCATATCCCTCATGTCATCACAATCATACATATATATAAAAGATCTGGTCCCAAATTCATCTCCACTAAAAAATATTTCCACTCATCTTTCAATGTCTACTTTAGATCCACCTTCTGTATGGACATGTTCAAGACCATTATAATTCCCAATAAGACCTCCTTCCTTCCCTGACTTGTGGACATATCTCTAAGCCATTCATTTAAATTAAGATCTACAAGTTTCTTATAAAATGCAATTAATATCCATCCTAAGATCCACTGCATAAATGTTAAAGACAATTCCTGCCCCTTCTATGGAAGGAATATACATCTTCAACTACAGGCATCAAGCTAGGCAACATGATTTGCTTATGAAACAAATGAAATGGGAGTGGACGTGACTTGTGCCCCCTCTGAGCACAACTCGTAAGCATCATTACATTGTTCTGCCATTTTCCCTTTTCTCTCTAATATTTGGAAGTTACTTTTTCAGCCTATGTCTCAAAATAAAGAGGAAATGGGGCAGTTAATCCTTAAAGTCCATGTACACGAGGGAAAAATAAACCTTAGCTATAGTAAGCATCTGAGATGAACCTGTTACTGCAACACAATTTAGCCTCATGTTATTGAAAAAGTGGGTAATAGGTGTAGTGTTCATAATGGTGGTTTTTATATGAAGTTTCTCATTCTGTCCTCACTACTGGGTAAGCTTTACTTTCTACATTCTATTGATAAATAATATTACAATTCAAAAGAACTTGTTAAAATCCTGCAAGTCACAAAAAATGAGAGAATAGATGAAATTAGACCTTCTGCAGCAGATTCATAGCTCTTTTCCCCATGTGTTGTGGGTTGAACTGTGTTCCCGAAAAAGATAACATTAAAGTTCTACCCCTTAGTACCTGTGAGACGTTATTGAAAAACAAGGACTTGGTAGGTGAAATCAAGTCAAGATGAGGTCACGAGGATGGGCCCTAATCCAATATTTCTGGTGTTCTTATAAGAAGAGACATGCAGGGAGAATGTGATGCAGCAATAGAGGCAGAGACTGGAGTGATGCATTGATGCATCTACAAACCCCAAACACCAAGGATCACTGGACACACAAGAAGCCAAGAGAATAGTACAGCCCATTTTCTCCCCTGGAGCCTTCAGAGAGCACACGGCACCTCGATTTCAGATTACCTGTCTCCAAAACTATGAAGGAATAATTTCTATTATTTTAGGCCACCGTGTGTGTGTGTGTGTGTGTGTGTGTGTGTGGTAATTTGTTACAGCAGCCCTAGGAAACCAAAGGCCAGGTGACCCCCCCCCCCCCCAATTTCAGGGCACAAATCTTCAGAAGTTCTCAGTAAATAGGCTTGGGGTGAAAGCAGTCTGTCTCAAAAAGCTTTCATTCTTCTACTGGCCACCAGTGTACCCATACTGACCCATTCGTTTCCGAGAGCTGTATTAACAAACTACCACAAGCCAGGTGGCTGAAACAAGATAACTTTATTTTTCACAATTCTGGAGGCTAGAAGTCTAAAAGCAAGGTGTCATCAGGGTTGGTCTTTTCTAGAGCTATCTCTCCTGGGTTTGTTGATGACCACCTTCTCTCTGTGTTCACATGGACTTCCGTCTGTGCCCAGCTGCATCCTGATCTCCTCCTCTTATAAGGACATCAGTTATGTTGGGTTAGAACCCACCCTCACGGCCCCTTAACTTTACCGTTTTAAAGACCTGATCTTGAAATATGGTCATATTCTGAGGCACTGGAAGTTAGAACTTCAACATATAAATGTGTGTTTTGGACAAGGGGACACAATTCAGCCCCAAAACCATTTCACGTTTTCAAATATCCAAGGACCCTCTCTCAAGACTGGCCACTTCAGCAATCTGGAGCGGAGGCTCAAGGACAGTCTTGCCTGGAGTTCCCGTCGTGGTGCAGTGGTTAATGAATCCAACTAGGAACCATGAAGTTGCAGGTTCAACCCCTGCCCTTGCTCAGTTGGTTAAGGACCCGGCGTTGCCATGAGCTGTGGCATAGGTTGCAGACTTGGCTCAGATCCCGTGTTGTTATAGCTCTGGCGCGGGCCAGCAGCTACAGCTCCGATTAGACCCCTAGCCTGGGAACCTCCATATGCCACAGGAGCAGCCCAAGAAAATGGCAAAAAGACAAGGAAAAAAAAAAAACTAAAAAGGACAGTCTTGCCCTTTGAGTCTTCAGACCCATCTCTCGGTCTGACTGCCAGGACCACACTGAACTTGACCTTTGCTGTCTTCTCACAGTAGTTCACATTATTCTGAACCATTTGCCTTGTTCATGCTTGACTGTTGCCTCTGCCTTCCTGACTTCAGCAATCTTAGCTAGATTAGGCTCTGTCTTGGGCCAAGCTGATGCCTAGTGTTCTGGTTAAACTTCTTCCCGGCACCCCAGGTCTCTGATGCCCTACTCCCTCCTCAAAGGTGACTCTCCTTTCCACCCTCTTGCTGCCTCCAACCTTATAGACAAAATGTAAAACAAAACTGAGAGACATTTTTTGAGGTATATAAGATGCCTAGACATAAATGGTAATCAGTTCACCTACATGGCTGTTAACTGCTTTCATAAAGCAAAGCATAATTTCATTTTCCCCCCTTTGTTTATTTAGTAGTATCCAAAATCAAAATAACAATCAACAAGTTTCCTGAAACTCTGAGTGTTTTAATCATTATTATAATGCTTCTTCATTAGGACACATTTTATTTGAAGAAGACAGAATATATAATCCAGTGGGCGCTTTGATGACAAATAAGGAGAGTGAGTGGTCAGAGGAAGCTGAGTGATGGTAGCATGTCCAGGGAAGATGTGTCCATGGCAGTGACCATGGGAAAGAGATTTGAAAAAATGACAGAGCAGACCTTGGGTCTTCCTGGGGAGAGTCATTCCAGCCAGGAGGAACAGCAAGTTCAAGTGTCCTGGGGTGGCCACCTGCCTGGAGCAGGCGAGGAAGCAAAGGGGAAAATGAGGGAAATGGTGGGGCACAAGCTTGGAAAGGAGCTCCGGGAGGCTCTATGATCCACCTGGAACGTACAGTCAGCTCAGCCGTGAAAGGAAGTGGGTGAGGAAGATGAGGAGCAACCACAGACGGGAAGTTGGTGAAATAGGAGGAAACAGAGAGACGAAGTGACCTGGCAGCCGAGAGAATGGTCAGGAAAGAGGACTGACCCTTGACCACCAGGAGGCCACTGCCAAAACAGAGGCATGGCTGGGTTCTGTTTTTTTCTTTTTTTTTTTTTTTCAGCCCACACCCGCAGCATATGGAAGTTCCCAGGCAAGGGGGTGAATCAGAGCTGCAGCTGCCTGCCTACACCACAGCCTCAGCAATGCCAGATCTGAGCCACGTCTGTGACTTACACCATAGCTCACAACACCGGATCCTTAACCCACTGAACGAGACCAGGGATCATACCCACATTCTCATGGATACTAGCTGGGTTCTTAACCCCCTGAGCCACAAGAGGAACTCCCATGACTGGGTTTTGTATGAGAGAGAGTGAGAAGGAAGGAGAGGACATACGGAGAGAACTGGTTGGAGGAAGCCTCTGTATCCAGGGAGGCAAATTGTCCCCATGAAAAGGCTGATCATGGTGGTGGTGGGGAGGCTAGGGAGCCCTGGAGGCCACGTCCACACTGCTTGTGCTGTGGGCGGGCAGAGACCCCTCCAAATGAAACCTGAATTCTCCAGAAGGCTGAGGATGTGGGCTTTTTCAAAATGTGATGTCTCATGGACTTTCGGGATTGATTTCCTTTAGTCCAAGTGACAGCCGGTTTTCCTTTAAATCAGCTCTTTTCTGAGAAGCGCGGGGTGGGGGGGGGGGGAAGCAAACTTTACCGGGCAAGGGAAAAAAGCAAACCTTTGCTGGAGAAGGTGGGGCCCTGGTATGGGGGGAAACACGTGCCATTTGCAGGAGTGCAGTCGGAACTATGCTAGCACAAATACTCATCCTCAGCACTCTTTGCTTTGCTTGGAGTCCATGAGAGGATTAATCAAGGACCTTTCTGCTTTCTGGGCTGGTCTTAAGGAGACTCTGTCCCTGGGTCCCAGGTCACACACACAACCTTGTGGACATGCCAGGTCCCGAGTCAGGGCCCTGCTAATTGCTGTGTGAGGTCTGGGCCTCTGACGCCCACCCTGACCTCAGCCCTGCTCAGATGTTCTTAGGTGTCTGGAAGGAAGCACCCAATCTCCCTGCACTTTATTTACCAGTTTCTAAATGTAGACATGACGATAACATACTCTACAGCAAACTTCTCGGCATATGTTCATCTCTTGTAGATTATGTTCAGGAAGATTAAATTCTAGACCAGCTTCCCCTGCTACTCAGGACATTTCTGGGCCACCTTCCTCAAAGGCTTAATCAGAAGTGTTTAAGTTACAAACAAATGTTTGCCATTTGCCTTGGCAAAATGATGCTAAGTTGTGCCACCTCAAAACATACCAAATATTTTCTCTTATGCATGATCTGGATTGAACAAATCACTGCTTTTTGTCCATGGATTTTAGGTTAAACTTTACTTGAATCAAATGGAGATTTACCTCAAAAAGAGAAAAATTTTACCAAAGGATCCAGAGTAAGAGATTAAAACAGAAAGCTTCCCAATAGCAGTTATTCTGTGGTTATGTTTTCATTAAAATTAAGTTGATCTACAGACAGCTCTTTGGAAAAGGAGCTTATGCATAAAGTAAGATATTATGATAAATGCCATGCTTGTGGCTATTTATTCCAGCTCAGAGCCCACCTCCTTCAAAATGCTTTCACACACTACTCCAACTAAAAGAAAATTTGCCTCCCTTCTGGTCTTTTAGAGCATGTTAGGAAACCACCCGCTGGTCCTGTGTATCCTAGTCTGCCGGGCTGCCATAACAAAGCACCACTGACAGTGGCCACACAACAGAAATGATCTCCCAGTTCTGGAGGCTGGAAGCCCAAGATCAAGGAGTCGTCAGGGCCGCCTTCTGGTGAGACCTCTCTCCTTGGCTTGCAGATGGCAGCCTTCTCACTGGCCTCATGTGGTCTCTTCTCTGTGAACACTTATCCCTGCTGTCTCTTCCTCTTCCTAAAAGAACACTGGATTAGGGCTCCCACTAACAGCATCATTTAACCTAATCACCTCTCTAAAGACTATACCTTCAAGCATGGTTACATTCTGAAGTATGGAGGGTTGGGATTTCAACACATGAACTTTGGAGGGACACCACTTGGCCCCTGTCACTCATTTCAGATATTAGTAGATGCACGCTGTATCTCTCCTCCTCAGCTTGAACGTTGGCTCCCTGGGCGAGTGGCCCTGTTTTAAGATTCTATGTGTCTCCAAGAAATTAATTGCTTGATGCATTTTCTTGATCACTGTTGGAACTGTGTTCACATCTGTCCTGAAGCAAATACATTTCATGGGAGAAAAAAAAAAATCAGCCAGAGTGGCTTCATAACGACGGGGCTGGATGGTTTCCAAGGTTCCTCACAAACCCTGTTATTGCTCACTTCTCATCATCATCCAATGGCTTCCCACAAAATTCTCCCCTTTAGAGATCAGTCTAATATGCAGGTCTCCCAAGAGGTGCCAGGCCTAACTTTGACTGATTTCATGCCTGCATCTGGCAGCACCTGAGACTCCTGACTGATTAGGACCCAGAAGCTGAGGTTCAGAGCAGTGCAACAGTTGCCCAAAGTCTCCCCAACCCTGCAAGGACTCCAACCAAAATCTCCACCTCCAAGGCCAAGTTCTTTCCAATAACCCATCATTCCTCATTACGCAAAGAGAAGAAAGAACACAAGGGTCTTTATGTCTTATGGGCAGTAATTCACGTAAGGAAGTGAGATCGAATTCTGTGGAACACTAAAACAGCATAACTTTTAATACCAAAAGGATCTAGCATTATTTTGTTGGTTCATAAAATGCTCAAACCATATGTTTAAGTACAATTCTCAATGGACATATCCTTCCTTATATGAAAAGAGAAGTTTTTCAACATCAGGTGGAAAAATAAGCATGGCTATTGGGGGAAATATTTTAAGTTTAACCCTGAGTCAATTCCAGGGCAGAGGAGATGACAGCGACTTCAGAGCCAGGCATCTCCCAGCCCACAGTCCTGTTCCAAGCCTCATGTCCATGCAGTCAGTATAAGACAGGTCATTCCCAAGGACGTGCACATGAGCGCAAGTCTTGCTGGACATGTCCTACATACAATGCTACTTCTATAGAAGTAAAACCAACTTACGTATTGAGCAAAGTTTCCTATCAGATGATACACTTTGCCATCAAAAACTACACAGGGCGCACACCTACGAAGAGCTTGTGGTGTCCTCGGGCAAGACTCACTTTGAAGGCAGAGGTGAGAACTTTGTCAAACATTCACGGTACCCGACTGTCCCACCATGAAAAGGGCCCTTCTGTCAGGACTTGACCAGGGAAAACACCCATAGCCTGAAAAGAAAATGTCTTTGCGTGACTAAGGCTTTGTGCAAATCAGGCCTTGTGCCACTATCAGGAATGTGCATCTGACAGACAAAGGGCCATGTCACTGGTGTGGCTTCTCCATGGAAACTGTAATGGTCCCTTTTTGCTCCTTGGCATCTGACTTGCTAAAATGGATTTTGTTCATCTTCCAGTGAGACTGAGAAGAGTGCACGTGGCAGTGTGTGAATTGAGTCTCCCAGCAGAACTCTAAAAGGCTCTGGAGGGGCACGGGGACGGGGGTGGTGGTCTGCGTGCCTGAAACCCTCTGGACAGGGCTGAAGCCGGCCGGAGACACAATAACATCTATGTGTGCCCAGCAGCCCACAGACTGCTTCCCTGCCAGGGGAGGACCAAGCCAAGGGAGGGGACATGTGTTCATCCTCTTTATCTTAGAGATGCCAATTTCTGTCTGTTGGGGAGATTTTTCAAAAGGAATAAGTAAATTCCTTGCTTGTGTGCAGTCTGGATTTTTTTTTTCTCTCCATGCCTTTATTTCTAATTCCCCAAAATGTTTCTCCCCATTAATTTTATGGCATTTTTTACGTACACGCACATGGAGTCAGAGACAGCAATTTGTCTTTCCAGAATCCTTGGGCTGCGCAGATCCATAAGGAGATACAGGAATTCTCATCCCCTCCTGTTAACATAATTCACAGAGTTCTCCCTGTGCTCAGAGCACTCGGCTAAGTCCTACATGAGCATCAATAACAGTGCATTCTTAACAGCCTCCCTGGACAGTTCACTAAATTCTTTCTGAGCGCCTCTTGCTGGCCCTCACAAATGTTAGCTGATAAACAAACTAGGAATCCCACTGTGTGAGCAGGAAGCACATTCTATTGCACAAAACGGAGGATTGAGTTCATGGAATCACATTTGGCACACTGGCAATCCCAGATGAAGGTCATCTATAGGCAAAAATCAGCTTTCCCAAACCCGGGTATGGTCTGGGTTAGCGGGGGGTGGGAGGAGGTGGGGGCCGAGTTTTGTTTTGTTAACAGATACTAGAAGTTTAGAAGGGGAATCTGTACTATACATCAATTTTTTCTTTTCCATGCCATTTTACCTGGCCCAGAAAGGCAAATGAAGGAGCAAATAGTATTGCTAAGGGCAACTTCAGGATATGACCTGAAAAGTCATCTAGGAATCCCACGTGTAACGTTCATAGTCTAGCATGTTCATAAACAAACCCAAACACCTCCAGGATGACAAATGACTGCAGAGCAAAGGGACAGAAGGAATCCGATACAAATGAAGACCTGTTGACTTTTTAAACTTGAACTTAGAAAAAAACAGAGATGGCTAGAATTTTTTTAATTGTAAAACAAATGACTATTTTAAAAATCACCCATTCATGTAGTTCTCTGAGAATTCACACTGAGAATCCCAAACAGGTCCATGGGGTAACGTTTGGAAAACAACACACCTGTGAGAAAAAAATCTCAGCCAAGAACACACACTCCCTGCCTATCTCTGGTGTCCCAAAGGATGAGGGAAAACTGAACATTTAAACAAGACTCTAATGCCAAGAGCAAACTGTTCCTGTTGGACTCCAGCTCGCCCCAGCCCCAAAATAGGACCCGATACTCACCAGTCATCAGGGTGTAGTAATTCGGATAAGAGAGACTAGGAAAGTCGGGGGTCAAGTAATCCACTTTTACTCCCCTGCTCACAATCTCTTTGAAGCCAGGCAAGGACTCCAGGGCCTCATCACTGATGTAGTCCGAGCGAAAACCATCCAGCAGAAACACCAGGAGCTTCCGGCGGCCCGAGGCTGGCTGTGCCAGGCCGAGCGCAAGGACCAGCAGGAGGGCCCCGAACTTCATGGCCATGCTGCCAGGAGCCTGCATGAGCCTGGCTGGCACAGCCGTCCCTTTGCAAAGACTGAGGATGGAGAATCTGTAGCTAATCTCTCTTCTAGGGGCTGGACCTTGACTGCTGGCCTTCCTGAGCCAAGTTCACTTTCAGAATTTAAAGGTACAGCACCCCTTTTTAAAAACCGCTATGCTCACCCTTTACCAGAAAGTCCAGAGACCGACTCCTTCAGAGAAGCCAGGTTCCCAAACAACTCAGAATTAACACCAGGGGAGAGAGTGCAAACTTATTATTTAGGGCAAATGTTCCAGAAATACAAGCTCCCACAGAGAGGTGGAATTTTAGGAGATGACAGAGGTCAACACTAACTTTGCAGCTGGACTAACCAAAGGGAGGAGCCAAGGAAAAGGATAATCTTTTAATTTGCTGTTATCCCACGTCTCTGCCCAATTTAAACTCTCTCACCAACTTTTTCATTTACAATTTGGTAACACAAACCTCAGGATGTAAACAAGAGACAATAAAATCCGCTGAGCATACTGGTGGACTTTTCAGCAGTGCCTCCAACTCCACAGCATTTAAAAAAACTAGTTCTTCGTCTATGTACCAGCCACTTATTTTTTTCATATACATCCACATACAGCATTTATTGTTTTATTTTTCAAGTTGCCGGTGTCCAAACCCAGCTGTAGGAGGAGATGCCTCTCAGCAGAGCCATAGGGACAGAAAGCTCCACAGCTGAACAACTGAGTTGGGGGTCATTACTGGCAGATTGGTCTGAGGCAGCACTGCCTCAAGAGGGCAGCAATGAGGAAGACAGTTGGAGGGCGAGAGTTTGAGATGGACCAGCAGAGCTAGAGGTAATCATGCAGGCTTCTCGGCAGGAGGGGCCAGGCAGAGGCTGACCCACAGGTCGATGAAAGGCAGCAAGCACAGGTGGGCCAGGTGACAAAGCATGGAGTCCAGATGCCCGAGGTTCCCTAGGGTGGGTCTTTCATTTGGCAGAAAATGTAGTCTAAAGGCTTTTAAAATGTGTGTGGCCCAGAGCAAGCGCTTAACAAATGCTATTATTAGCATTAAACTGTTGCTTGGCTCCTGGTGAAACTTGCAAGGCTCAGGGCAAAGCTTTGCAGGGACTGAAGGCAGTTGGATACCAGCCACTCTGATCTTGATCAATTCCAGAACTGCTGTCATCCAACCTCCGTCCTCCGCCTATGCCTTCTCTTCTTCTCGTTCTATTGCATTTAGAGTCAATCCCTTACCTGAGACCACTGGTCTCTTTCTACACTGTGCTGAAAAGAAAACCATCTTTGCCAAATTACCAGTCCCATCTCAGCTGGCTAAGACAAGGATCAGACTTCATTTTCCCAATCAAAGTAATGCTTTTTACAATTTAAAAAAATATATAAGAGCAAGGGGAGAGTGTATTCTTTTGTTTTTTTGTCTTTTTAGGGCCGTATCCACAGCATATGGAGGTTCCCAGGCTAGGGGTGGAATCAGAGCCATAGCCACTGGCCTACACCACAGCCACAGCAATGCCAGATTGGAGCCTCATCTGCCACCTACATCACAGCTCACGGCAATGCCAGATGCTTAATTCACTGAATGAGGCCAGAGATTAAACCTGCACCCTTATGGATGCTAGTCAGATTTGTTTCTACTGAGCCACGCCGGACAGGAACTCCACAAAGAGCATATTCTTAATTTTTGTTAGTTTGAAAACACAATGTTATTCTTATTTGAGTTGTGCTGTATTGTTATTCTAAAAGGAAGGTAGGGAGGAAGAAAGGAAGGAAGGAGGAAAAGGGAACGGTGCTGCTGCCGAGCTGATGTGCAGCCCTGACAGTGACCACCACACACAAACTGAAAGAACCTCCTCCCACAGTGAGAGCCCAAGGAGGCAGCAGACAAAGCTAGACATGCTCTGGCAGCTCCTGAGCAGTTCCAAGTCAGGGAGCTAAGGAGATGACATAATAATGCAAACCCACATGAACTGTCTTGGTGGGGAGGGTGGGGGCCTGAGCTCCCTTGTGGACTCCAGGTTTTAAAGATGAATATAAAAGGGACATCCACTTTTCCCTGTGCTCTCTGGGGGTCCCACCCAAATATGTTTCCTGAATGCCTCACCCAGCTGCTGAGGAGGGCAATCCTTAACTAATGGGCTCTAAGTTAGAGTGTTCACAGATTGCCAGAGGTTCCCAAGGCTCCAGACAGCACTGGGATGTGTCTGGGTGGGAGCACTGTTGATATGCACTATATCATTTTATGATAATGTTTAGAGAGTTTCTCTAAAGCTTTGGGTCAATAAATTACTGTACATAAGCATCTTTAATACACATTCCAATATATGAAGAAAGAAAGAAACACATGGGATGGAATTCAAACCAAGGAAATCCTAGCACTACCTACAGTTAGACTCCTGGTCTTATACCTTGTGGCCTAGAAAAGGCTGGAAATAAAGGCTAAAAGGCAATAAGGAAAGACAACATATCAGAAAATGTGGTTAATAGTAAGTGCCCACGTCTTGTGATCCAAGACCTTGTAGGTCTGTTACCTGGATGCCCTCAGCTAGGGGTGGTTATCAGTGTCTAATACTTAAGAGTGTAACTTGTCATTTGTTTCTCAAGAATTGACAAGGCTATAACTCTTCCCCCAGACAATGCAGAAAAATGAAAAATTCCCTCCAGAACTTGGACCACCTTTGCCCTGAAAGCTGCTCCCGGTCTTGACAGGGACATGCATGAGCTCTCAGGAATATGCTGTTCAGCTCGGCCAGCACTCTGGTGCCTGGCCTCCATGGAACAGAAGGAAAGAGTCCTGGGCTTAGAAAAAAAAAAATATGATTCTAGAGCCTGGGTTCTGGCATTATGCAACTGTGTGATTCTGAGAAAGTTCCTGCCTTTCCATGCTTTAATTTTCCCCTCTGAAAAGTGACAGAGGCTTTAAGGTCCTTTCCAGGTATAGAGTCAATTAGGTTCAAAAGTTGTGATCCAACATCAGCTTTTACTGATCCTGTTAATCCATAACATTTTTGTCAGCCCATGTCGGGCCATGTCAACCCTTACCATCACTAGAAATTAGCAATTCTTAGATTCTCAAAGTTCTTGCCCCACACCCTGACCAGGGCAAGTATTCCATCTGCCCTCACTCAGGTCATGCCTTGGAATTAGAATCTCAGTACATTTTAAAGGACTGAAATCCTACAGAATATGATCCAGATCCAGGATAATATTTTTTTAATTAAGATATTTACAGATAAATGAAAGCTGAGATAATTAGTTACCAAGATATCTATACTACAAAAGATACTAAGGAATGTCTTTCAGGATGAAGAGAAATAATACAAGAGAAAAATTAAAATCTACAGGAAAGGAATAAAGAGTACTAGAATTGATAAATATATGGATAAATATAAAAGACTATTTATTTTTCTTTTCTTAATGTTCTTAAAAATTGTTAAAAGTAAAAAAACACTATGATGGGATATATAATTTATAACATAAAGAATTAAAAGATATAAAAAACAGTAGTTTAAAAGACAGGAGTAGGATGTTTAAATGGAATAAAGTTGTTCCAATTTTTTTCCATCTATTAAATAGGAAAAGTCAGATGTGAAGAATAAAATCTAAATTGTTACAATCTACTAAACTCTAAGCAGACTGTAACAAGGACACATATTGCAATAAGAGCAACTACTAAAAAATAATACAAAGAGGAACAGCTGAAAAGCCAATAGAGAAGTAAACTACCTCAAAATAATAAAGACCACATATGACAAACCCAACTTATACTAACATCATACTCAATAGTGAAATGGAAAAGCTTTTCCACTAAGATCAGGAACAAGTAAGGATGCTATTCTCACTATTCCTATTTAACATAATGCTGGAATCCCTAGCCAGAGCAATTAGGCAAGAAAAAGAAATAAAGGCCAAGTTGCAAAGGAAAAATAAAATTGCCTGCATGAAAATGATATGATACTATATATAGAAAATCCTAAACACTCAAAAAAAAGTTTAAAAAAACACAATAAATGAATTCAGTAAAGTTGCAGGATACAAAAACCAGTTGCATTTCTATACACTAGCAATGAGTTATCTGAAAAAAATATAAAGAAAACAATCCCACTTACTGTAACATCAAAAACAACAAAATTATTTAGGAATAAATTTAACTAAGGAGGTGAAAAATCCAGTCTATACCCCCAAAATCACAATGTATTGATGAGAAAAAAACTGAAGAGGATACAAATAAATGGAATGATATACTATATTCATAGAACAGAATAATATTGCTAAAATGTCCACACTATCCAAAGCTATCTATAGATTCAATGGAATCCCTATCAAAATTTTAATGACAGTTTTCACAGAAATAGGAAAAATAATCCTGAAATTCATATGGACCCATAAGAGATCCTGAATAGCCAAAGCAATCCCAAGAAAGAAGAACAAAGCTGGAGGCATCACACTTCTGATTTCAAACCTTATTTGAAAGTTATATTAATCTAAATAGTATGGAACAGGCATAAAAATAGACACACAGACCAATGGAATAAAATCTAGAGCCCAGAAATTAACCCAAACATATACAATCTGTATCTTCATACACAAAAGCACAGAACTGCACCACTGTCTTATACCACTCACAATAATCACTTGAAATGGATTAAAGACTTAAACTTAAGACCCAAACCCATAAAACTCCTAGAACTATAGGACAAAAGCTCCTTGATATTGGCGTTGATGATAATTTTTTGGATATGACATCAAAAGCACAAAAACACAAGCAAAAATTAACAAATGGACTATATCAGACTAAAAAGCTTCTGCACAGCCAAAGAAACAGTCAGCAAAATGAAAAGGAACCTACAGAATGGGAGAAAATATTCACAAACCATTGATCTGATAATTTGTTAATAAACAAAATATATAAGGAACTCAACATCTCAACTGCAAAAAACCAAACAATCCATTTAAAAATGTGCAAAGAGCCTGAACAGACATTTTTCCAAAGATGACATACAAAAGGCCACAGGTACATGAAAAGATGTTCAATGTCACTAATCATCAGGGAAATGCAAATTCAAAACCATGTGACAGCACCTCAAACCTGTTCAAATGGCTATTATCAAAAAGACAAGTGATAACAAGCATTGGAAAAGATGTGGAGAAAAGGGAACCATTGTGCACTGTTGGTGGAAATGTTAATGGATACAACTATTACGGAAAACAGTATGGCAGTTCCTCGAAAAATTAAAAAGAGAAGTAACATATGATCCAGCAATCCCATTCTGGGCAAATGGCTGAAAGGAATTAACTCTGTCTTGAAGAGATAACTGCACTCCCATGTTCATTGCGGCATTACTCACAATGGCCAAGACACAGAAACAATCTAAATGTCCGTTAGTGAGTGAAAGCATAAAGAAAATGTGATATGTATATAAAATAGATTATTATCCATAAAAAAGAAGGAAATCTTGCAATTTACAGTAGCATGGAAGGACCCTATGGGCATCATATTAAATGAAATAAGTCAGAAAAAGACAAATACCGTATGTTCTGACATACACATGGAATCTAAAAAACCAAAATCAGGGAGTTCCCGTTGTGCCTCAGCAGGTTATAAACCTGACTAGTATCCATGAGGATGTGTGTTCAATCCCTGGCCTCGCTCAGTGGGTGTTGGATCTGGCATTGCTGTGAGCTGTGGTGTAATGCAGACGTGGCTCAGACCCACAGCTATGGCTGTGGTGTAGGCTGGCACTACAGCTCTGATTAGACCCCTAACCTGGGAATTTCCATATGCTGCATATGCAGCCCTGAAAAGCGAAAAATTAAAAAAATAAAATAAAAAACCAGAATCATAGACACAGGGTAGCATGGTGGTTGCCAGGGGCTGGGAGTGGGGGAAATAGGGAAATGATGGTTAAAGGGTACGAACTTTCGTTATAAGATAAACAAGTTCTGGGGCTCTAATGTACAGTATGGTGACTGTAATTAACAATTCTCTATTACAGACTTGAAAGTTGTTAAGAGAGTAGATCTTAAATATTATCACCACACAAAAAAAGGTAATTATGTGAGGTGATGGAGGTGCTAACTAACCTTACTGTGATAATTGTTTTACAATATGTATCTGTACTGAATCAAAAGAGAGAGAGAACACTGCTAAGTATTAGAATGAAAGGTAACTAAGAGTAAAAGGCAGCATTAAAGAAAATTCAAACAACAATCATTCTATTTGTTTCTACTAAGAAAGAATGTTCATCTGTGCACATTTTAAAGGGTCTTCAAGAACATGTTCCATATACAAAAGGCAGCTAATGAAGCAGGATCACACAGATACTACGTGGACATCTAAGAACTGTTAGCCTGACTCTCAATCTCAGGCTTTGGTCCTACTGGGCCATTTCATGGTAGGGAGCAGGAGTCCTCTCTTGATTACTGTCAGCCATCACTGAGGGAGGACCCATATCAGCCTTCAAAGGAGGCCTCAGACTCATGCCTACAAGCCTGGTCTTTCCTCTCTAGAGTACAGATAAGGGCTGCGCTCACCCCACCAAACTCCTAGTCAGTTAGACTATGTTATTACATATCTTTTAAGGTTCCTCATACAATTTTGATCAACAGTCGGGTTTGGGAACCACAGCTGACAATGACAGGCAGCAATGGACAAGCCTGAACATGGTCATGCCATCATCAGATTTACATTTTGGAAAGCAGGAGGCTCTGAAAGGTGAGTGGAGGCAATATCCACGTGGTAGAAGCAAGAATAACAACCACCTTCCCTGAAATTAAGAACTTTACATGCAATAATTCACTCAGATCTTCTGACATCTTCGTAAGTTAGGTGTTTAAACCCCTACTGTGCAGAGGAAATCAAGGTTCAGAGAAGTCTAACATCAAAGAGCCTGAAGTGTCAGAACTGAAACCCAAGCTCAAGTCTTCTCTATAGATTTATGTTTTAGGGGTATACATTCAATTTGCAAAATTAGGAAGAAAAATCAAAGCCTCTATAAAAGATAAGATAATAAACCCAAAATAGATTTAGTTTATCTTGATTAAACTGAGAGGGGGAAATAGAAAATCACCATTAGAACACTGCAGAAATAGCCATCACAGGCAACATCCACTGACGGATTCTAAAATTAGTGGGAGATCCAGAAAGGAAGGAAGTGTACAAAAAAAACAAAAGGATGGGGGCATATTAAAGGGACATAGGAGCTAACCTCGGGTCTCCAGTGGCCAAAACCATAACAATCTGAACCTTAAGATAAATAATGCAATACTGGAATATTAACCCAAAGTATAAAATAAATTTTAAAAACTGAATGAATAAATACATGGGGAGAAGTAACAAATCTTCCTTACAAAAGAATTCAAACAATGTATGTTGCTACCCTCACTCCAGGAGGTAGAACTTGATCCCACCTTCTCCTCATCAAGGGTAGGCTAGGCCTAGTAACTCACTTCTAAAGAAGAGAGTAGGGAAAAGGGAAAAACAGTAACTGTGCAGTGGAGAAATCTGACAAACACAGCATCGCCCAAGTGACAGAGGTTAATATCACCAGTGATGTCAGGCAGACCCCATGTACCCCTCATCTCGCGATATGAGACCAGCACTTGTCTCTCTTTCTAAAACTCCACAGCCCCAGGCTAATCATGAGGAAAACACCAGACAGACGTAGACTAAGGATATTCTATAGGATAACTGGCAAAAGCTCTTGAAGAATGTCAAGGTCGTGAAAAACACAAAGAAGACCAAGGAACTGTCACAAACCAGAGGCAGCTAAGAAGACATGACAACTATATGCAAGGTGGCCTGGGATCCTGGAACTGAAAGGGACATTAAGGAAAAATTGGTTGATCTGAATAAAGTCGTTTAGTTAATGGTATAGTACCAATGTTAATGAGTTAGTTTTGATCATCATACACTGGTTATGAAAGATACTACCCTTAAGGGAAGTTGGGTGAAGAGCTATGGGAATACTCTGCATTATTTCTGCAGTTTTTCAGTGAGTCTAAAATTTTTTTCAAAATAAAAAATTTAAAAACTCAAATTTAAACCAGAAGTCTGGTCATCAATAAGACAAAAGTGTTTTTGAGAATACAAAACATGGAGTAACAACTGCCCTTTTTTAGAAGCAAGGAGGGAAAGATATCTCGAATATATTGTCAGCCCTCCATATTTGTTGGCTCTGTGGCCTCAGATTCAACCAAATGTGGATTGACAATACTTGGGGAAAAAATTCTAGAAGGTTCCAAGAAGCAAAATTTGACTTTGTGGAGTTCCTGTCATGGCTCAGTGGTTAACAAACCAGACTAGAATCCATGAGGACTCGGGTTCAATCCCTGGTCTTGCTCAGTGGGTTAAGGATCCCATGTTGCTGTGAGCTATGGTGTAGGTCACAGACATAGCTTGGATCCTGTGTTGCTGGGGCTGTGGTGTAGGCCTGCAGCTACAGCTCTGATTCAACCCCTAGCCCTGGGAACCTCCATATGCTGAGGGTAAGGCCCTAAAAAGACAAAAAAAAAAAATTGACTTTGCCACTCACTGGCAACTACCCACATAACATTTACATGGTATTTACAACTTACATAACATTGACATTGTATTAGACATTATGAGTAACCTAAAGATGATTTAAAGTATACAGGAGGATGTGAGTAGGTTATATGCAAGTACTGTGCCGTTTTATAACAAGGACCTGAGCATCCATGGGTTTTGGCACCAGGATTGGGGGAGGGCCACCATGGATACCAGGGGAAGACTGTACATACTACCACCATAAGAATGAAGTCTGGAGTCATTCTACAACTTGTCATGGTAAAGTTTCTAAGTCTTCTCACTAAAACAGGAAAAACATTTTCTGAATATCGAAATTTTTGTTGTAGTGGTTCCAACGACAGAAAGCTTATAACCCTGTGACCATTAAACAATGTTTGTTAGAGGAAACCATAGATGTGCTACCCTAATGCTACAACCACTGTGTCTCAGAGAAGTTGTCATACGTTTGTGTGTACAAGGAGATGGATACACAGACATTTATTGTTGCAGTGTCTGTAATGGCAAAAAAACTAGAAATAACCTCAAGGTCTGTTAACAAGGATATGAATAAGTGATATCAATATTTACGTAACAGAACACTATATAGTCCAAAAGAAAGAACTGGATGTAAACATCTAGTCCTTGAAGATCTCAAGAATACTGCTGAGTGAAAAAAACAAGTTGAGGATGGATACACATAGCATAGAATATTAACATAAAAACATGCAGCACAAGACTCTACATAGTAATAGCAGCAACACCACGGAAATGATAAATACCAAAACCAGGATTGAGGTTTCCTCTGGAAAGGAGAGAGGAGAATGAAATCAGAAAGAACACTGGGCGATTCAACTTTGTCTGCAATATTCCAGTCATTTAAAAACAATACAGGGAGTTCCTGTCATGGCTCAGTGGTAACAAACCTGACTAGTGTCCATGAGGATGCGGATTCGATCCCTGGCCTTGCTCAGTGGGTTAAGGATCCGGCATTGCCGTGAGCTGTGGTGTAGTTCATAGACACAGCTCGGATCCCACGTTGCTGTGGCTGCGGTGTAGGCCAGCAGCTGTAGCTCTGATTGGATCCCTAGCCTGGGAACTTCCATTCGCCATAGGTGCAGCCATAAACAAACAAACAAACAAAAACCTGAAGTATATGTGTATTACAAAATGTTACAATTTCACAAACGTGAGGGTTGGTAGGAGGGTGTTGTTTATATTATGCTCTTGGATTGTATGCAGGCCAGAAACATTATAACTTTTTTTTTTTTTAATAAGCAGGTCCTGTGATGGATTGAACATGTGGGTGGTGAGGGAACGAGAAGGGTCTTGGATGATTCCCAAGGTTCTGCCTTCGATGACGGAGTGGTACCATTTGTCAAGATCGGTGCTGTAGGAGAATTGCCATCTTTAAGCAATCACCTCATCATATAAATCAGAAAAAAGAGGGAAGTTAACCTAATTCAAACCATGATCCAAGGTAACAAAGGAACTTTATCTTCAAAATAGAACTAGGGAAGTGATCTCAGCACAGCCGTCAAGAGTGAGCAATTCTGAGCCCTGGCTCAAATACTCTTGTACAAATGACCTAATGTTCTCTCTTTATGTCTCTGCTGGATAAATAGAAATCATCATGTGTGCAGAGGGAATTAAAATGGATTATTTAATAATTACATAAAAGTTGAATGTAAAAACTCACGTAAAACCAACAGAAACTCCTCGAAGTTTTTCTTTTTAAGAGAACTGAAAACATGGCCAGTCAAAGGAACATGACGAGTTTACGTTAAATACGTGAAATATGAAAGGAAAATGCAGTAGCGTGGAAACCTTGATGAAGAATTACCACATCTTGGCTGCTGCCAACTGGGAAGAGCTGCTTTGAAAAAAGTAACTAGAATCACAGGATTATAGTTGTGAATATGGAAGCGATTGTGGAAATAATCTAGCCGTAATCTGTTAATTTTGGAGATGAGAAATTCCCGTGTCAAACAGGTAGAAGAACTTGCCTGAGGGGTCGAAAAGGTAAATAACGGCAGAGTGCAGAGAAGGTTTTATCTCTCAGACTAATACCTTTTAAGATTTCAACTTTATTTATTCTGCCTCTCTTCCCACCCCACCTCCTGTCATCGTTTATTTGCCTCTAATATATTTATTACTTGCTTTTTGATGGTTCAGGTCCACTATCCTTTATTTGAAACCCCTGGAGCCAGGCACGTTTGGGAGTTGAGTGTTTTTCTGATTTGAAAAGGTAACTTGGGAGTTCCCGTCATGGTGCAGTGGAAACGAATCTGACTAGGAACTATGAGGTTGAGGGTTCGATCCCTGGCCTCGCTCAGTGGATTAAGAATCCGGCGTTGCCGTAAGCTGTGGTGTAAGTCGCGGATGCAGCTCGATCTGGTGTTGCTGTGACTCTGGCGTAGGCCGGCAGCTGTAGCTCTGATTCGACCCCTAGCCTGGGAACCTTCACATGCTGCAGGTGCGGCCCTAAAAAAAAAAAAAAACAAAAAAACAAAAAAAAAAACAAAAAAAACACCGGAGTTCCCATGGCAGCGCAATGGAAACGAATCCGACTGGGAACCACGGGTTTGATCCCTGGCCTTGCTCAGTGGTAAGGATCTGGCATTGCTGTGAGCTGTGGTGTAGGTCGCAGACACAGCTCAGATCTGGCATTGCTGTGGCTCTGGTGTAGGCTGGTGGCTACAGCTCCGATTAGACTCCTAGCCTAGGAACCTCCACATGCCGTGGGTGCAGCCCTAGAAAGACAAAAAGAAAAGAAAAGGTAACTTGGTGCATGTAGAATATATCATATAAATACCTGCAGCATCTGAGGCATCACCTGATAATCAAATCTGTTCATATTTCCACAGAAAAAAATATATATACATTCACACTAAGTGGGAGAAATAAAGACCATCAACAGCCTGACATTAGATCAAAGGGTGTGTATGCCACCCAGTGAGTTCAGGTAAGATAAGAATTTTCCTAAACTATGTTATCAAAATCCTTACATTTTCAGAGATTTTTGAATTCCAGAATTGTGGGTAATGGCATAAACTTTATGTTTGGGAGAAAATTTTAAACACAATAGGTGAAAATATATACTTTGTTCTCACTCCACGGGGCATGGTGGAGCCGAACCTGTGTAGAGAGAGCATTGTGAGAAAGATAGAAGGGAAAGTAGAGCTGGTCCCACCTCTGCCTTGGGTCCTCGCCAGCTCCATTTCTAGCCCTTTCAATGAAACCCCTCTTCATGAGGGGATCTGAGTGAGACTGATGTTTTTACCAACAACCACCAGCAAGACTACTAGCTGCCAAGTCACATAAAGTACCTCTTTCCTGTCCAAGGCTTCATGAGTGGGTTCCAGAAAGAAGCCTCCAGTTTCCCTCCTTGAGAAATTTTAACAAATGTTACTGATGCATCTGGCTCAGCTGGCACTATAAATGGCCCAGGTCACCTAGGAATACACTTTCTAGACCTAGGTCTATCCAGGCAGAAGAGTTTTAACTTGGTTTGACCTAAGCTCTCCACTGATTGCAAGGGGCTGACGCAAAATGTCCAGTTATTGGAAGCCTGTTTAATCAAGAGATCCATGGGTTGCAGAAATTTGCAAATATGAATTCATTAGAGAGACAGTTTATCTTATTGAAAACAGTGACTAATTTTGAACACCAGATGCTTTTATTATGCAAAACTTGGGCAGCACTCGGACCTTATGTTATAAAATAACTAAACATACATATCACGAAGAATGTATATTTCAAGCCAATGTATGCTGCCTACAACCGAAGTTTAATTTTAAACTTAAGCATAGAAGTATAGTCAACAAAACCTTTAAGGAGCCTGATGTGGATTTCATTTCTAGGAATGTGATGAACTAAATATCAAGACTGACCTGCCTACTGAACACAACTAAAATGCCAAGTGATTTAAAATAGCTGTAAAATGCATTCACACTCTCACAAGAAAGAGAAGAATTCATTGGAGCCCCAAACCAAGAAAACATAAGAAGCCAGAGTGGTATGGGTGCTGAGGGCAGTTCTCACCCTGATCATGTCTGCCAAACTGTGATCATCCCGGCAGGTAAGAAGAAACAAATCCTAGGCCAGATTAAGATGGAGAAATTACTGGAATAATAAAAGACCATCACTACCAAAAACCAGCAAAACCCAAAGTAAAAAGCATTACCACCACCACTCTGAGAAAACAAGAAAGGAAAACTGCCTGTGTTGAAATAGGGTGCCTGGTGGGTGAAAAGTCCATGAGAATTCTTAACCACAATCTAGCCCTCAGGTAAATCTGAGCCCTAATTTACACTATTACACAGTCAAATAAACAGCAAGACAAGAATCTGGCTTTGAATGATCCCAGATTGATAGTGCCCACAGATACCTAGAGTTAGCAAATGCTAATCTTCTGAGGTAATTCACCTTGAACTTGAGACCCAAAGAATTCCCACACCTAAAATAAATACACACACACCAGCCAGCACCATCAGCAGCACCACCACCACCAAAAACAAGGCGTGCTGCTGGAAGGTAGCAGAAACAACAACAGAAGAATCAAATGTTGGTATTATCTGCTATATGACATAAAATAAATGTTTCACATGCTTAAGAAATAAAAGGGGGTAAAAATATCAGTAGGGGGTAAAATATTATTTTAAACAGAGGCAGATATAAAAAAAAGAAATTCTAGAACTGAAGAGTTAAAATAAACATAATTTCAAATATAGAAGAAAAAACTGGGGGTGGGGGAGGCAGCAGCAATGAAAGCAATGAGTCCTAACCACTAGACCACCAGGGAACTCCCAAAAAAGTTTTAAGATTAGACAAAGATGAATAAAGCACTAATGAGCTAGAAGGTAGAGCTGAAAAAAAAATATTTATACAAAATGTACAGAATGCAGTACAGAAGGACAAAAAGAAAGAAAATAAAATAGGCCTTCCATATCTGCAGATTTTGCACTCATGAATTCAACCAACTGCAAATGGAAAATATTTGAAAAATATTCTGGAAAGTCCAAAAAACAACATTTGAATTTGCTGGGCAACTATTCACATAGCATTTACTTTTTATTTACAGATATTAACATAGCATTTATATTGCATTAGGTATTAAAACAATTTAAAGATGCTTTAAAGTATATGGGAATAGGTGCATGGATTAAATGAAAATACTCCGCAATTTTATACAAGGAACTTGAGCATCCTTGGACTTGGTATCCATGAAGGCGTCTTGGAACCAATCCTGGTAGATACTGAGGGGCAATTGAATGTGAGAATGGTTAGGAGTACTGGAGGACAGATTGATAACAAACATTTAAGCATAATTCCTAAAGTAGAGGGGAAAATGGGACAAAGTAATATTTGACGAGATAATAGCTGAGAATTTCCCCCACGGTGATAATGGTCAATAGCCCTCTGATTCAGGAGGCCCAGTAAATTCCAAATAGGATAAACAAAAAATAATATTCATGGATAAACCCAGGGGACATTATACTAAGTGAAATAATCCAGACACATAAGGCCAAACAGTGCATGATCTCACTGATTTGTGGAATCTAAAAAAAAGTTGAACCAGAGAAGTGAAGAGTAGAAAGGTGGTTGCCAGAGCCTGGGGGTAGGGAAAATAAGGAGATGTTGGTCAAAGGGAACAAATTTTCAGCTACGCAGGATAAATAAGTTCTGGAGATCTAATGAACACTACGACGACTATCGTTAATAATACTGTATTATAGGAGTTCCCATCATGGCTCAGCAGAAACAAATCTGACTAGTAACCATGAGGATGCAGGTTCAACCTCTGGCCTTGCTCAGTGGGTTAAGGATCCAGCCTTGCCATGAGCTGTAGTATAGGTCGCAGATGCAGCTCAGATCTGGTGTTGCTGTGGCTGTGGCGTAGGCCAGAGGCTACAGCTCCAATTTGACCCCTAGCCTGGGAAACTCCGATTGCTGCTGATGCAGCCCTAAAATAGGCAAAATAAAAATAAAAATAAAAAAATTAATACTGTATTATACTCTTGAAATTTGCTGAGAGTATAGCTCTTAAGTGCTCTCACCAAACATCCAAACATTCACACACACACACACACACACACACACACACACACACAGTAACCATGAGAGGTGATGGGAGTGTTAACCAGTTTGATTGTGATAATCATTTCACAATGTTTACATATATAAAAACAATACAATGCACCCCTTACATACATACAATTTTTATTTGTCAATTATACCTCAATAAAGCTGAGAAGAACAAAAAAGAGTACAAAGGCAGAGCATAGTGAAACTTATGAAACACCAAAGACAAAAAGAAAAATCTTAAAAAGCAGACATGGTGAAAAGCAAGTTGACTCCACAGGAATAAAAATTAGAATAACAAATCACTTTTCAGCAGCAACAATGGAAGCCAGAAGACAATGAAGTAATATCCTCAAGGTGCTACATAAAAAGTAATAATCAGCCTGGAATTGGGGTAAGTTAATTGGGGTAACTTTCCAGAATGAAAGCAAAATAAAAGTATTTTCAACAAAGATTGAGAGAGTTTGTTTCATAGATTCTCTTCAAAGGAAATTTTAAAGACAGGTTTCTGGCACAAGGCAGTTAACCCACTTAAAAAGTTTAAGTTGCGAGGAGGAGTGAGAAACAAAGAAAATGGTAAATATGTGGCTAAAAGGAAGATTGGCTAAAGAAAACAATATTAATAACAAGGTCTCAGGAGTCAAAAATAGAAATTAATTCACTAAAACAATTACCTATAAGTTGAAGAAGACCTAAGGCCATTGTTATTTTCTTTTTAACTGAATGCTTTATATTAAATTTTATAAATATGCATATTAAATGTATAACTTTAGTAAGAGAGAGGGAAAAGTGAGAAAAAATAATCAAAAAAGGCAAGAGGAAAGAAAAAAACAGAAAGGGTTGAACAACAGGAAGGACAAAATATGAGGGGAAAAATAATACTTCCAGGAGTATTATTACTTACAACCAATGACAGGACTAAGTTCTCCCCTTTAAAGATTGGATTTAGAAAGAAATTTTTTAAATTTAAAGATTTTAAATTTTAAATTAAAAAATTTAAAGATTGGATTTAGAGAGAAAGATCAAATTGGATTTATAAGATACAGCCATATGCCAATTATATCACTATTACTTAAAATGTAAGGCTACAGTAATACCAAAATTTTTAGGTAACAGAAGTTATGGCATAGGAGTTCCTGCAATGGTGCAGTGGGTTAAGGATCAGGCATTGCCGCAGCTGTGGCATAGGTTGAAGCTGTGGCTTGGATTCAATCCCTGGCCCAGGAACTGCCATATGCTGTGAGTGTGGCCAAAAAAGAAAAAAAAAAGAGCCATAGTACACAGATTCTAAGTAAAAATTGATATGTGTGGCTATATTAATATCAGACAAAATAGATTTTAAAGAAACATCATAACTAGAAATAAAGAGAAGCTGCGTTTAAAAAAAATTTTTTTTGGAGTTCCTGTCGTGGCACAGCAGAAATGAATCCGACTAGGAACCATGAGATTAAGGGTTCGATCCCTGGCCTTGCTCAGTGGGTTAAGGATCCGGCGTTGCCGTGAGCTGTGGTGTAGGTCGCAGATGTGGCTTGGATCTGGCGTTGCTGTGGCTCTGGCATAGGCCGGAGGCAACAGCTTCGATTGGACCCCTAGCCTGGGAAACTCCATATGCCGCAAATACAGCCCTAAAAAGACAAAAAAAAAGTTTTATTTCCAGTAACATGGATCAATTCTAATTTTTTAATAACCTAGTAATATAGCTTCAACAGATATGAAGTGAGTAGAAATTGAAAAATTACCAAGACAGTGGGAGATTCCAAAACACCTCTCCAAGTAGTTGATAGTTGAAAATCATTAAAAAAGCAGCATAGTCAACAGGCATGAGCTCATGGGCAAATACTGAACACTGAACCAAAGAAGTGGAGAATTCATATTCTTTCTAAGCACCATGGAACATCTATGCAAAATGGACTATAGAAGTCCTGAACAAATTTCAAAATTTGGTACCATACAGCACATATTCCCTAGACATAATCTAATTAAATCTTAAATCCAGAGTGAAAATATAACTTTCTAATTATGTTTCTAATAAAACTTTCTGGATCACATATGTCTGAGAATTAAGAAAACAATGAATAATTCATGATGAAGAAAAATTAGAAAATATTTCCAGTTGAATGGTAATATTAGTACTACATGACAAAACCAATGGGGTGCAGCTAAAATTATATTTAGAGGAAAATTTATAATGTTAAATATTTATATTATAAAATAAGAAAGCTGAAAATAAATGAGCTAAGTATCCAACATGAGAACTAAGAGCTAGAACAACAGAACAGACCCAACAAAAGTAAAATAAAAGTAATAAGTAAAAATAAAAGCCAAACTTAAATAATAGAAATAAACGTGATACAGAGAGTACAACAAAACCAACAGTTGGCAAGTTCAATAAGAGAAAGAGAGCATGTAGACAAATAAACAAGAGAAATGAAAAAAATATGTACTTACAGATCCTGCAGTGATCAAAAATTAAGACAAGCTGAATAACTGAAAATCAATAAAGTGGAAAGCAGAGGAAATTACCGAATTTCTAGAAAAGCATAACCTACAAAATTAACTCAAGACTACCAGGTAGTACTAGAAATTAACTAATAAAGGTCAGATAGAAAAGCTATAATAGAATCAAAGATGCTAAGTAAAAACCCATGCTATACAAAAATCGAGAAGAAAATACCAATAAAAATCCTTATATAGAATCATTTTTTTAAAATGATAGCTCTGTACACCAAAAAGGCTTAGAAGCAACATCACCTTAGTAGCTTCTAAGGGGACCTTGCCTGGGAGAGGCAGTTCAGGGGTTATCTCCCCACTCAAGCTCATTGTTTTTGGCCTCAAGCTAAGTGCCATTTGGTAGCAAGAAACATAAGTAAACTGAGCTCTGAGGACAATAATTAAAAGACCGGAATCTACAGATAAAATAATTACATGTTGGGAGTTCCCGTCGTGGCGCAGTGGTTAACGAATCTAACTAGGAACCACGAGTTTGTGGGTTCAGTCCCTGCCCTTGCTCAGTGGGCTAACGATCTGGCGTTGCCATGAGCTGTGGTGTAGGCTGCAGACGCGGCTCGGATCGTGCGTTGCTGTGACTCTGGCTTAGGCCGGTGGCTACAGCTCCAATTAGACCCCTAGCCTGGGAACCTCCATATGCCGCCAGAGCGGCCCAAGAAATAGCAAAAAAATAATAATAATAATAATAATTACATGTTGATCAAGATCCCTGACTGTGGTTACTTGTTTGTGAAATTGACACAAGAAAATAGATCGACTTTTTTTATATTTTAAGGGAGTTTATACTGCCAAAGGACCACAAGCCAGGCCTGCAAAAGCCTGTGACAATTATTTGAACCCATAAATCATTCCCCATGTCCTTGAAAGAGTCCAGCAAGGCAGTGGGCAGTGAGCGCTGTCCTGACAAAGGACAGACTTATCACACCTGCTTGGCCCAAGAGGAAATTGGACAAAAAGATGAAGAATAAAGAATCAGATGAAGAATTGGGGGCCAGAGAATTGGGGGCCAGAAAAGACAATAGAAAGGGAGTCACTGCTGGAGGGTAGCTGGAGAAGTTGGGTGAGCTGATGGTGGAGCTCGCCACCCACCACATAAGGAATGTCACTGTTCGGCCCCATGGGAGCTCACAACTGGCTCACAGTTCCTGCTCTTCTGCACTTCCCAAGTGGGATTTGGTGCTATCGTGACCTTGTTCCTCCTCCTCCATGGTGTGGAATGGAAGGAGGTGGGCAGGGGGAACAATTCGTCTCCATGTAGAGCTTGCGGGACCTCAGGGAACTCCACCTGCATTTATTTAAAGGACTCTCCAGGGCCCAGAGTTCCTGGACTGTGAACTGGATGGGACTCCGGCTTGCTTCCCATGGGGACAGGTGTGTTTACTCTCCTCGTGAAGAAGGTATACAGAGTCCGTCTGTGGCCAGAAAGCCTGCCTGTGGCAGGAGCTGCTGAGCTGTCCCCTGGCACCCTGACTCCTCCTTTGCGTTTCAGCTGCGTACAGTACCCCCTCCCTAGAGACCCAGCTCCCATCTCCCTCGCAGGCAGAAGAGGCCATGAGACTAGAGTCGGGCTATGTGTAGAAGTTACATCTGCCCAAACCCTTTACTCCGAACATCCTCCTTCCCTCTTCCCTTGGGACTGGAAAGGGGGCCTCAGGAAAGGCCACAGTGGGTCCAGAGAGGGGAATTCCACAGCAGAGCATCCCCCACCCCAAAAGAATTTCCCAGTAAGCTTGTGGAGCGGAGGCCAGCCTCCTTCTCAGGAAACACCCCTGACCTTTCAAAGTTTACATAAAGAAAAGAAAAATAAACTTCTATTTCCTTTAAGCCATTCTATGTTGGCATCTCTTTGTTGTGGCAGATGTGCCTTGTACTCAGGTACTCTATCCACATATCCACCTATATTTTGAAAGAACATACGTTTCACTTACAATGGCTCTTGAGCCCCACATATTTTTACATTTATCCATCTGGTTTTCTATTTCTAAGGCATGGCTGAAAAACCATTAGGACTGGCTTCTCCAAGATGCATGATAAGAGATATACAGTTAAAGTGGAGACCCTTTTACTCCTCAAAACACATGAGCACCATGCCACATGCCCACTAGTGACCAAGGTTTTCGTGCCAATTCTTCCAGGGATGAGTCAGAATCTCTGCACAAGTGTAAGAGACAGAGGTGAGTAGGGCATGCATTATTATTCAATAAACCCTTGCACCTCAAGACTCATCCCACAGGACGTCAGGCCAGTCAGTCCCCTGTCTGCCACTGGCTGCTGTGGCTGATGTGTTTCTGCAGAGCCTCCAACGGGCTCACATGATCACCATTCAGATATTTTACCTCATGAAAAGCAACCTCTTTACTAGAGAAGTTGCATCTTTTAAACTAGGCCGTCAGGAGCAAATCCTGTGTCAGGGACCCCAGAGTCTCTAACAGAGAAAACATGTCCTGGCTTCAGGACAATATTATTGGAGGACACCTGGTTGCAACAGGGCTCATCTGGGTGAGCAATAGCCTGTTTTTATTTTTTTTTCCTTTTTTTTTATTACTCAAATGAATTTAATAGCCTGATTTTAGACCCTATAGGACAACACCTGAAATCTTTGTGAGCTGGAGTTCCCATCGTGGCACAGCGGAAATGAATCTGACTAGGAACCATGAGGTTGCAGGTTCAATCCCTGGCCTCGCTCAGTGGGTTAAGGATCCATTGTTGCCCTGAGCTGTGGTGTAAACTGGCAGCTGTAGCTGTGGCCCTAGCCTGGGAACCTCCAAGTGCTGCAGGTGTGGCCCTAAAAAACTAAATAAATAAATATTTTTTAAAAAGAAATCTTTGGGAGTCTATATTTTTATACAGAATCCATTCTAACAATGTATTAAGCTTTGTCTCCACAAAGTTTACCTTCAAGGAGAAAGACAAAGAAGATTTTAATTTTAAAGTTAAGCTGCCAAGGGCTATGTAAAAAGTATCTCTGCTTTGAATGGTATGTGTGACCATGGATGGGGGAGCCGTGGGTGATGGTGAAAGTTGTTCGCTGAAGTCTGTGCTGGGGATGAGCCTTCATTGGCCACCTGTTAGGTCTGCCCTGGATACCATTTTAAAACACACAGGAATTCCTCTGTCTATACCCACAGACAGGAGAAACAGCCTCAGTTCTTCAAAGAGCTGGCTCCCTCTAGTGGCCAAAGATTTTTTTAAAAATTCATAAGCCTACAAAAGAGCTTGGGTCTACTAAGAACACAAAACCACTGCATTTTTGGGGGGAATATGTAAATAATCCTAGAATTTGGAGACATCTTCATAGCATTTAATTGTATAAGTTTCCTCACTATAAATCCAGGAATGACAATACAATTTCAAAGGGTTAATGAGAAAACTAATTGGAGCATCCTCACGTGAGATCACCAAAGGAGTGAAGTGCAGCTGGGAGCTGATGAGGCCCACACACTGGCAAGGTGCCGGCATTGACAGGAACGTCTAAAGGTCTGAAGACCATATGGTATAAAATGGCTATTTCAGATGTGGCTCTTTGTGAGTTCTTTGCATAGGGATAGTATGCATCCACAAAGCCACTTCACCTTCTCAAAGTCAAAGGTTAATGCCCTGGGAAGGTGAAAATCTACTTTAAAGTTGCTGGTGAAAGGTGGGCTGGGTAGTAGGAATATAGAACTGTGCTTATGGGTTTCCATCGAAACAAGATGCAGCTGAATCAAAACTAGGAGTAAACTTACCCTGGTTTTAAGCCTGGGATGAAGTCCGAAAGGGTATTTACCATGAAGGCAGAGAGAGAATTTCAACAGCAAAACTCCAGAAAGACTCAGCCAAAGCAAATGGCTCCCCACAAAAGTCAGGTGGGAGGCCCAGCTCCAGCATCACTGTACACCAGTGTGGCACATACCCAGAGTTGTCCAGCTTGGGGAATGAAAGTTATTGTAATTCATTCAGGAAATGTATCACCCTTAAGAAACCCTTAGTTGGCACCGTGCAGCGATTGGGATCTTTGGGGTTTAGTGAAATACAACATCACGCTTTGCAGGCCCAAAGCCTGTAGTTTATTGCAGACATAGTTAAGAAAAGCCAAAAATATAACACTGCTTCAATGGGAGGCTCAGCCTGGGGCCCCCTGTAAGCAGTAACCATGGAGCTGCAGCCTCGGCCACTTGAGCCTCAGTGTTTCAGCAGCCTGGCAGTGGGGGTGGGGGTGGCACCGCTGCTCACACCTTCCCTGTGGCAGTGCCTGTGGCAGTGCCTGTGAACTTGTCAGCCTGCGGCTGCTGCCTTCCAGGTGGAGCAGGGGAGGCTGAAGGAGAATACAGCCTGGGGAGGGCTGGGGTTGTCTGGAATGACACTCATTGTTTTCCCCCTTCTTCTCCTGGTATGAAGGACTGGGCTCCCAGCTCAATGGCTGGAAAAGCCTCCCTTGTCTTGCTCGATGGGACCCATTGTGGAACAGACAGAAGCAGAAGTATCCCTGTTGTTACTTTATCAATTGCTTGAAAGGCTAAGAACTTGTAGAGCCATAGAATCTGTAGAGCTGGAGGGGACCAATGAGGTCCTTTAATCCAGCCCTCTCATTCTGCAAGAGAAAAAACAGATTTCACACGCCAGTGTGCTAGCTCCTGGCCAGGCTTAGGGAGAAGGGCGGGACCCTCCCCGCTTCAGATGGGGAGGAGCGCTGGGTAACTACAACGTGCAGGTCCATGTTCGTACATCTGCACTCCATCTGATTTGAGTCTTCTGAGTCCACAGTGGATTTATTGGCAGGTCATTTCTGAATAGGGAAAATTCTGATAGTATTCTCTCTCTCCTCCAGGAGAGCAGTTAGGGCATGATGCTGTAGCAAAATGACTTCAAATTCAATGGCTTAAAACAATACAAATTCATTATCTTACTGTTCTGGATGTCAGAAATCCAAAATGGGTCTCACAGGGCTGCGATCAAGATGCTGTTAGGGCTGCCTTCATTTCTGGAGACTCGGGATGATTTTTTTTTTCCTTGACCTTTCCAGCTTCTAAAGGCTGCGCACATTCCTGTACTCCTGGCCCTCTTCCTCCCTCCCCAAGGACAGAAACAGCAGTTCAAGGTCCTCTAGTCTTCACAGTGCATCACTCTGACTTTCTCTTCTGCTTCCCTTTTCCACAGTGAAGGACTCTTCTGACTTCACTGAACACACTCCAGTAGTCCAGGGTAATCTCCCTAGCAATATTAATTGCATCTTTGCCACATAACCTGCCTTATACACAGGATCCAGGGATTAGGGCGTGGACATCTTTGGGGGGCATTAGTCTGCCTATGACAGGGCACCCCAGTTTGTCAGGAGTAGTTCCTACAGCTGACTTTTGACATCCAGTCTTCACTTCTAAAGATTTGAAGTTTCTTGGTTTCAACTGTTTGCAAGTGATGATGTGGTCTTCAGACACAGAGGCCCATGCAGTTGTAAAGACAAACCCCATGAATTCTCCAAGATCGAGTACAGCTACGATGAGAAAGCTGCTGGACTGCTGAGTTCTGTGATTGATTGGCAATGTCTGCCTCAGGTGTGGCAAGGTCGTGCAGACACACGTTCTCCCCCAATCAAGCACTATAAGTCCACTTCAGAGCAAAACAGCATATTCAGTCTGTTACACACATGGGCTTCTAGAAGCTCAGATCCAGAAGTTCAGGGGTCAAGCAAGATGGTCACTGGAATGACTTCTTTTTTTTTTTTTTGTCTTTTGTCTTTTTTGTTGTTGTTGTTGCTATTTCTTGGGCCGCTCCCGCGGCATATGGAGGTTCCCAGGCTAGGGATCCAATCGGAGCTGTAGCCACCGGCCTACGCCAGAGCCACAGCAACGCAGGATCCGAGCCGCATCTGCAACCTACACCACAGCTCACGGCAACGCCAGATCGTTAACCCACTGAGCAAGGGCAGGGACCGAACCCGCAACCTCATGGTTCCCAGTCGGACTCGTTAACCACTGCGCCATGACGGGAACTCCCTGGAGTGACTTCTTATCGCCCCAGGAGCGCAGAAACTTACAGAGTCAGGTTCCTGGGGGCACTGATGTCCCATCCTTTCAACTAGGTCAAGTTGAGTATCTGATACAGACCATTAAGAGTCAGGCCTGTCCTTAAATAGGGCCATGTTCTGCATGGAGCAGGTGCAGAGAGTACCTTGTTTCCTCTTCCTGTTAATGGAGATTCCAGAAATCTTAATGACAGGTTTGTTGTTGCTGCTGCAAAAGAAGGAAAGCTGGCTGTGTGGGCTTAGGTGAAGTTCGAGACCATCTATCTTTGGGGTGTGGAGAGCTCAGTGTACCCCAAGAGAGAGAGACAGGGAGCCACTTGGCTCCAACAGGCCTCTCCCACCATATCTTAAGTTGAATCACTCTGCTGCTGGTTCCAGACTCTCCCACCGGCTCATCTGGATCACCAGCCTGCCTCCGTCAGCTCCTGGGCCTCCAGCTCCAGGTCATCAGGACTGACTCCCTCCTCACATTGCAAGTCAGAAAAGTCCAGGGAGGGATTCTCATGGGCCAGGTTCACACAGGGAGACCCTGGGGACCAACCACTGGGACCAGGGCTATGGTGGTCTGATTGGCCTAACTTGGATGCAATGCCTACATGTGGCTCACTTATCTCTGAGAAGGGTCAGACCTGAGGACCTGAAGCTGCTCCCTGAGGCCCACTGCTATTTATCCAGGCCCCTCTTGGAAAATGGGCAAAGTGACCACTGGTTATCCTCACTGCAGCCACCACCCCATGAGCCAGGGCTAGGCATGGGAAGTGGGGAACAGCCCTCGGATTATAGGGTGGATACAGGGTCAGAATCATCAAAGTCCCCGAGGACTTAAGTAATGGAATTGTGTCCAAAACACAGAATATGAGACAGACAGCATCACAAAAGAGTAGTAATAATCATAAAAGAAGCAGTAGTAGTGGTGGTAGAAAAATAATAATACAATTCATCGAGCAACCACTTTTACCAAACATATAAAAAGTACTTTGCACGCCCTATTTCTAATCCTTCACAGCCCCGCAAGGTGGGTGCTATTAGTCCCATTTTGCAATAAGAAAATTAAGATTCACAGACATTAAGAGACACCCCTGTAGCCTCAGAGCTAGTAATAAGTACACTAATACTTAATATGCATGATTGCATTAGGTAGTAATTGTTTTAATAAATTTCTAAAGAATTAAGTGAGATACTATATAGGAGGAATCCTTGTAAACTACAAGCATAAGGCACTGTCATTAATACACTGTTTAAATTTACTAACTTTTAACATCAGGGGCATCAGTGAGCACAGCCAACAAAGCTGCCACTGAAAGTCACGAAGCCACATGGGAGCTGCAGGAACTGGGTCTTTGTTATATTTTGAAATGTCCTGTTCATGATTCAGACATTATTAACTTAATTGTTAAGCTGTAATTGAGTTGCTCAAGTGAGAGTTTTGATCAGCCCCCTATGGACCAACCGCGTGGTGAATCACTTGCCAGTTGTGCTGTATGGAGCTTATTTTATGTTTTAAGAGACTGTACTGTACATAGGAGGTATGTTACCTTCTCCTTATTTGTATGTTTACCATACACGTTGATATTTGAAATGTTATATACTGGAAAGGCCACTTATATTTCTAGAAGACATCGGATTTTGTGTAACCTTTATCCCTTGAATTTAAAATTTCCTAATTTTATTTTTTATTTATTTTTTTAATTTCCTAATTAAAAAAAAAATGAAAAATGGCTAAAAAAAAGGAAAAAAAACCCCAAAGCTCTCAAAAATTCAAGACAAAAGCTTGATTCCTTGATTTAATCTATTTTTTATTTTTTCAATTATTTTAGAAAGATGAATAATGTTCAAGATATTTCTATAACATGACCCACCTTTACACTCCCAGACGCTTTTCAATTCAACAAGTCATTACTGAGTATGTCCCATGTCAGACATCGTGCTAGGCTCAGGGGACTCTTGCCCTTGAAAAGTTCCGAGGCAGTAACTCTCTACAAACTATGACTATGTAGATTTTTATGTCAATGACTGCTCACTGCCAGCATCTAATTTCTGAGCACTCCAACATAACATTCTGCATGAGTTCTCAGACGACTTGGTGGGTTTGAAGGGAAATGTTCCTGTAATAAGGAGGTACACGGATGTAAGAGGAAGAAGCACCTTCTCGACTGAGCAGAGCTCCCCTCTGTGTGAATTTATGCTCCTGAATATGGAGCAGCAGGAGAGGAGAGCTTCGGAGACCGAGTGGGCAGAAAACAGAGTGGGTGACCCAAGATTTTGTGAAGAAAAAGATGGCCATCCGTGAGTCTGGCAGGTTATCTATCTGCTTAATCCTCTGCCCAAAGCGGAATGCTGGCAGTCTTTGCTTGACTGCAGCTAGTAACAGAAAACCAGTTATTTCTCTAATTAACTACACAATATTAATGGACTATAAGCTGACGAAAGCAAAGATGCCTGAACATTCAATGGATTACAGCTCCATTTGAAACAAATAAAAAATACTTAAATGTAAGTTTACTTAGTAGTTTTATAATTATTGTCTTAACAAACAGGCTTATTTCCTAAATCATTCAATGACTACCAAAGTAGAGGTCACTTACTTTTGGGAGGACTTTTTTTTAAGTGTTGTATTAAAATCACCACTGGGAGGGAAATTGAGCCATATGCCTCTTGAACCTGGAAAACATTCATAATCTTTGGTCCAATTTTCTCTTTAGGAATCCAATCTAAGGAAATAATTAGATATATAGAAAAGATTTATGTATAGATACGTTCATATCAGTGTGGTCTGTTACAACAAAAATACTGGTTATAAAATTACATTTTATTGACAGGATTGAATACTGAGAAACCATTAAACATCATGTTTTCAAAACAATGTTTTGGGAATATACAGTATAATGTTTATAAAAATAAATAGGATGTAAACCTTTGTAACAAATGTCACATGTAAAATAAATATTTATTTTATTTCTATGTATTTAATAATATATATTATGTATACATACATATATACATAGTGAAAAAAGCTATAAGGAAATATACTAAAACGCTAATAATAGTTTTCTCTAGGTAGTAGGATTATGAGAGGTTTCTATTTTCTTAATATTGCTTTTCTGTTGATTCAGGTTTCTCACATAAGCCTGAAGATCTGCCAAGGAGAAAAGAACATGCTGGCCGGACTGACAGAATTTGGATATTCTAAAATAATAAACTGACATTTTTAATTTCTTAAAATAAATATTTAGTGGCAATAAAAAAATACAGTCTTGATGAAAAATTTGGCAAGTACAGAAAATAAACAAATCAATGAAAGAATCATCCAGAATTTCAGCAGTTAGATGGAAACGTTGTTATTAGATAGAATGCAGAGCTTGACAGAGTTAGTGGCTTTGAGCTGTGCCATGGAGTCCTGTGTTTGCCATGCACATGCCTCAGGAGATGTCACAGTGGAAACTGGGGATCGACTGGGGCCTCCAGTCCGGACAGGAGGCGGGGTGGGGGGGTGCAGAACAGAACCTCCTTCCCCTTTTGGTCAATTCATTTGCATATTAGACTTTCACTTAATATTTCAGTTGAAGAAAGTCTCCATGGAAAACTACAAAAATAACATTCCAATACCTTCTCATCAAACCTCTTCCCTAAAGCTAAATGGTTAGGTTGCTTCCAGTTTCCTCTAACGCAATGGAAGGCTGCGTGAATAACTTTGTATAATAATCTTTGCCTAGGAGTTCCCATCATGGCTTAGTGGAAACAAACCTGACTAGCATCCATGAGGCTGCGGGTTCAATCCCTGCCCTTGCTCTGTGGGTTAAGGATCTGGTGTTGCCATGAGCTGTGGTGTAAGTCGCAGACTCAGCTCAGATCTGGCGTTGCTGTGGCTCTGGTGTAGGCTGGCAGCTACCGCTCTGATTCAACCCCTAGCCTGGGAACCTCCATATGCTGCGGATGTGGCCCTCAAAAAAAAAAAAAAAAAAAAAAACTTTGCCTATATTTCTGTCTCTATAATTGAAATTGCAAGAAAAGGGTAATGATCGTTGTCAAAGCTCTTGTTGTTTCCAAGCTGCCCACACAAGGTCAACCTGTTTATACACCTATCATTCTGCCCATCTTGCCACACCCTTGTGCACTGAGCATTTTTTATTTTTAAATCCTTGTTAATTTGATAGATTTAAGATACAGTCCCTCATCATGCTGGCCCATTTTAAAGAGTGGGTTTCCTCTCCTTTGGGTACCTCTTTGGAGAACACCTCCTTCGGCAAAATTCACGGTTCCTGTGAAGAGGACACAGGCACCCCCTCCCTAGATGACCAGAGCTGTCCAAAGAGGTTTGAACATGTTCTCACTGGATCCCAGGCCAACCCCATGACTTGACCTCAAAGAGAGCCAAGCATGTGGAGTTAGGTCCCCCTGAGAAATAGCAAATACCAAGTTTTAAAGTCCCTCTTCCTTCCCAAACACTCTCTAGAACCACAGAATCTCAGAATGATCGGGTGTCCTGGTTACACAGATAATGGCTCTAAGCCTTGAAGGGGGAAACAAGTGAACAGTTAATGGTACAGCCAGGAAGAAACCGGGGTGTCCTGGGAGTCTCAGCCCCATGTTCTTCCCACCACTAGCCTCCAATATTAGAGGAACCTAAGAACCGTCAAACAGCAGCCAAAGTGAGCTCTGGTTCTTTGTCCTTCTAGCTGATGACACTTTAAGAAGGGTCTGTCCTCACAATCTGGACATAAAAATATGGAAGGTTTCCTGACCCAGGGGGGCGAGTGGAAGCCGAAATCTAGCTCAAGTGCAGGGGTAGGAAATAACAGTAGAAGGAAAACAAATTTGGAGAGATGCTTCCTAAAATTGGCGGGTTCTTAGAACTCAACTTTAGAAGTCAGCCTTTGAATGGCCTCTAGGCGGAGCTCTATTTTCAAAATAAAGTTTAATCCCTTGGCTCTGACCTGGCTTTCAGCTCAAATGGCCTTAGCCTGACAATATCAAAGGCTTATTGCAAGGATTTGCTCACCAAACCCACTGGCTCCCATCCAGATTTCACGCCAATCTACAGTCTAAAGTCTGTAGGGCCACCATGAGCTGAACTTTTCCCTTTTCAGTGGAAAAGGGATTACTGTAGATTATTGTCTTAAAAATACAACAGAGAAACAAATATTTAAAACAGAACCAGGGGAGTAACAAAAAATGTATTTATCTCCACAACTGAGAATTTTAAAAATGTATTTAAAATATACTCTAACTGGAGTTCCCGTGTGGCTCAGCAGGTTAAGGATCCAGCATTGTCACTGCAGTGGCTCAGGTTACTACTCGTGGCACAAGTTCAATCCTTGGCCTAGGAACTTCCACATGCTTTGAGCACAGCTAAAAAATAAACAAAATAAAAAAAATAAAATATACTCTAACTTATAAAATAAGTACTTAAAATATATTAGTAAAATGTAAAATACACATATATTTTATAGAGAGTATATATTTAAATGTATATCTACTGTATTTTATATATAATTGTATATATTTTATATTTAAATCTTTCTGCTATTGAGTGATAAATACAGTTTGTAACTCCAATTACATACAAAACACTTGTTAAATATATTCTATATTACATTCATATGTAATCTACTAAATACATATTTTATATAATTTTTAACATATATTTAAAGTTATCACTGTGGCTGAGTGATAAATTATGCTTACTAACTCCTATGGTTCTATTTTTCCAATAGTAATTACCAAAAACCCTGGAAAAATGAATAGCCTTTTTATTGACCCAATCAAGTTTTTTTTCTTTTTTAAATCTATGTTTCTCTAGCCCATATTTGTTCAGATATAGTTGAAAATAGGAAAGAAAAGAGGGAGAGATTAAATTTAAAGAGAAACAGGCACTAGCTGTTGACTCTCCCTTAATTTGGACAGAAAGCACAGACGGAAATAAGAGTCTGTTGTAGCTGTGAGGAAGAAAGGCTTCAAATAGTCTCAAGGAAATATGAAAATATATGGGAGTTCCCACTGTGGCTCAGCAGAAAGGAATCTGACTAGCATCCATGAAGATGCTGGTTCAATCCCTGGCCTCTCTCAGTGGGTCAGGATCTGGCATTGCCATGAGCTGTGGTGTAGGTCACAGACGTGGCTCGGATCTGGCATTGCCATGGCTGTGGTGCAGGCTGCCAGCTGCAGTTCCAATTGCACCCCTAGCCTGGGAACCTCCCTATGCCACGGGTACAGCCCTAAAAAGCAAATAACAACAACAAAAATGAAAATATAAAACTCTGCTTCTGTTTTCCTTTAGTGCTAGTTCTTAGCAGACAGCTGATTGAGAACAAGTATATCATTAATAATTATTTATGCTACCTTGAAGGAAATCACATCAGTGTCTCACATTTTAAAAATAATAATGCATTTTTGGTTTTTAATGAGATCTGATCAGCAATCCTAAAATGCAACTTTTCTCAGCCACCCAGAGAAAAACAAAAACAAAAGTTTACTCCATCACCAGAAGAAGGCTTGACAGACAATCAGACCTCATTAATGACACAGCAGACAGAAGTGGGTGGAAGGAACACCCACCAATGGCCTTCTCCTCAGGCACATCCAGTCTTCACTTCAGGAACTGAGACCACATAAAAAAGGTCAGAAGATACTCCAACATCCCTGCAGTATACCCCCTCCTTCCAGGACCCAGAATCTAAATTCCGAAACCTCCAAAAAAAAAAAATCACACAGGATTTCCTCTTTGAGATACCACTCCCCTCCCCACTCCCCTTTTAATCTATGTCCATTCAGAGTTAGGAAGAACTATAAAAAACAAATATCCTGGAAGTTCTCTGTGGTGCGGAGGGTTAAGGATCATGGCACTACAGTGACAGCATTGTCAATGCAGCAGCCCAGGCCGCAGCTGTGGCACGGGTTCAATCCCTGGCCCAGGAACTTTCATATGCCATGGTGATGTCAAACAAAATAAAACAAAACAAAACAAAAGCAAAAGAATCGTGTGCAGAAAGTAGATGGGACTCATCATATTTTAGGAAAAACGGTCCCCCAAAAGTAATTTCTCTAAGTAATAGAAGGGTAGGAAATATATCATTTAACAGTATATTAGAAACCTAAGTTCCCCATATACTTCTTGGACTCAAAACAAAGTACCAAAGAACCAATCTGATAAGGTCAGAGAAGCTGGCAGTCTGGTAAAACAGAGCTTCTATAGGTGAAAGTCTGACAGAAATTGGGAACAGGAGCTCGAATTGTCCACCTACACTCTGACTGTTGGTATGAGAATGAGATTCTAAACAAGTGGACCTGGCTACAGACAATCAGCTCACCCCAACTCTTAAATACTAGCTCTCTACACATCGTTTCATTTAAGGATGAACAAATAAGAGGGGGGACCCTATGGAGGGAGCTAACTTTTAAAAGCTATGAAAACTAGGAGAAGGATTTTTATCTCTTGATGATCCAGAAGAATTGTTTCTCTAAAAATAATCTACAGCAGGATCCAGAAGGTTCAACAAATGCGCATTCCCTATAGGATATAAAAAGATATAGCCTCTATTAAGCAAGAGCAAGCAGCCATAAAGAAAGAGTAAGTGAAAGTTCCCATTGTGGCTCAGCAGGTTAAGAACGCAAAATAGTCTCTGTGAGGATACACGTTCGATCCCTGGCCTAGCTCAGTGGGTTAAGGATCCAGTGTTGTCAAAAGCTGTGGTGTAGGTCTCAGATGTGGCTCAAATCTGGTGTTGCCATGGCTATGGCATAAGCCGGCAGCTACAGCTCTGAGAACTTCCATATACTGCCTTTAGGTGTGGCCATAAAAAAAGAAAAGGAAGAAAAAGTAAAGATGAAAACAGAGTGATAAACTAACGGTTTTGGCAAATATTTATTAAGAACCCATTTTGAGTCAAGCACTGTGATGGGGTTAGAGAATACAGAGATGAGTGAAACAGACATAACACCATTTGGATGTAGCTTATATTGGAGGGTTAGCCATAATTTTAAATGTGACACTTTCTATGAAGAAAATGAACAGGGTGCTTATTTGAGGAATAACAGGGGCTACCTACTTAGATAAAGTTGTCAGGAAAGGCTTCTGTGAAGGGGTGGTATTTAATCTGAGTCAGCTATGAAAAGAGCAAGTAAAGAGCATCACTGGCAGAGAAAGCAACATGTCTTAAGGTGAAAAAAGGGTTCTGTGTGCTTGAGGAACTATAAAAAGACCAATGTGCCTAGTGAATGATCCAAGATAAATTAGGAAAGATAAGCAGTGTCACCTCATCTAGGGCAGTTACAGCCAGGAAAAGCAGCACTTTACAAAAGGAAATTGAGTGTGAATGTATATGTGGGTATATACATGTGTATATGTACCTATTTGTATAGATACATACACAAATATAAATATGTTTAAGTATATGCATAGGTATTAATTGTTACTGTATAGAGAAGGAACTAGAAGAGACAATAGAGGCAGCAAAAAGGCAGATGATCAGAATTCAGGGATGAGATGACAGTGCCTTGAACTGAGGTGATGGCAGTCAAGGTGGAGACAAGTTGACAGTTTAAAGAAATATTTGGAGGTTGAAACAAATGTAACTACTGATGGACCACAGGAAGTCATGAGGGACAGCAGGGCTTAAGCATGACTCAGGATTCTGGCTTGACAACACAGTAGATGAATATGAAAGGACAGTAAGAGAGACTCAAAATGCAATTGCAAAACTAAAACCACCCTGGGGGAAGTGAAGAACTGAAGTAGCAGAAAATAGAAGGTAGGATGTGAAGGGCAAATTTGAGAGATTCTTCCAGAATGTAGAGAAAAAGAGAACAGAGATTAGAGAGATGACAAAGATGACAGAGAATACAAAACTACCTTCTGGATAACTGGTATTTCTAAAGGAGATACAGGAGTTACTGAATAAAAACAACAAAGAAAACAGAACGGTTTCCTGAAACCAACAAAACTTAAGTCTAAAAATCTTAAAAACCAAGGAAAATTAGAGTCCAACATCTAGATATTCCCTTGAGAAGCGCTTGCATTTACAAAATAAATAATCAGATTTTTTAAGTTATCTGCTGAGAAAAACACAAAATCCATGTGACCTTAAGACTTTTGCTCCAAGGCAGTTGTTACCAGAGGCAATGGAACTACATCCAGAGGTTTGAAACATAGCAAGTATGACTCAACAATTCCATAGCAAGCCAATATTGTCGCTCATGTGAGAGAAAAAAGAGATATTAACACATCTGCAGAGCTAAGAAAATATACTCTCCACATGTTCTTACCCCCCCACACACACGCAAAAGTACTCAACCCCTCTCTAACAAGGGGTGATTCAAGAATGGAGCAGTTATGATACAGAAAAGGTGAGTGAGAATATTTTAATTTAATCATAGAAATAAGGCTAAAAAGTGTCAATTTTCAAAATAGAAAATGAATGAAATGCTGTTTGAAAGAAAAGTTATACGGTGAAAAATACAGTATACCACTAATATAAATCTATCTAAAATCCCAAATATCTACAAAAATTGGGAAAGGTGAATGAAAATTTTGACAGTGAGTGAAAATAATCTGACTTGTTTCACATAATTTGCATAATTACTATGAAGAAAATGAATGGGGTGAGATTAGCAGGCAGAACTACTTAGATGAAATAGCCAGGAAGGGACTCTCTAGAGTATCACAGTTCCCTGACTCATCTGCAGGTGGAGCTGAGGTTTTAAAAGAAGGACAGAGTATTTATATGCTGATCTCATAGTATTTAATCAGTTACAGGACTGACCCACTAATATGACACAACTGGAACTCATAACCAAGAGAAATGAGAATTAAAAATGCTGTATTCCTTAACTCAGCTTTAGCTGACATAGAGGTGGTTTAAGAAGACAGAGCAGGAAGCTTATCCTTCATCTCATAATTAAAACAGGGAAACATTTGGTGAATATTTACAAAACTGTTAGCATCTCATACAAGTTAGATCGATATTTATTCTGTATCTTGACCTCATAAAGTTGAAGAGAATGTATGTTTACAAAGAAGAGCAAAGAGTTTTCTGTAATATCGAAAAGTTTCCACAGCTTCAAAGGCAACTGGCTTACAACCATTATACCATGAATATTTACTACAGGAAACTACATTGGTTGAAATTTGTTGTAGAACATTGCTTATTCACATAATATTATAAATAACAGTGAGATTAATATTCACTTAGATCAGGGGTGGGCAAACTTTTCCTGTAAAGAACCAGATAACAAATATCTTTGGTTTTCAGTGCTGCCACCACAGCATGAAAAGCAGACACAGAAAATACAAAAAAGAATAGGCATGTCTGTGTTCCAATAAAACTTTATTTAAAAAACAGGTAGCAGACTGGATGTGGCTAGGGGCCATAGTTTGCTGATCACTAATTTAGATGATTCTTCTAAATCAGTCCTCTCTGTAGAACTTAATCCTCTAGCCATCATGCTCTCTGCCCTGCTGCAGTCACTTTCATGATCCCATCTTGAGCCTTGACATCATTCCTAACAACTGCCACCCCTCCATAACCTCAATTCATCTGCTCCACCCATGGACCATCACTTTTTTCTTTCTCACTCCCTCTAGAACCCTGACCATATAATCCTTTGAACCCACCAGGTCCTTCAACCCAATGATCCTGCCATCTCTACACTTGTCCTTCACCCACTGATGTCCTTCTGTCTTCCCTCCTTCAGTCGCACAGGAAATTATCATCTCTCCCTTCCATAAAACTTCGACTTTCTTGCCCCTCTTTCACTTTGTCACTCACTTGACAAAATTACAACTGTAGTTAAATCCAGCTCTGCAGATACTGTGCGGCTGAATGGTCCTGGAGAAAATCCCAAAGCCACGCTGGCCCCATTTGAATTCATGACCATAAATCTCAAGCAGGCACTTTCTGTGCCATTTTCCCAATCCAGTCAGTCTCCATTCTCTCCATAAACCTCCAGCACTATCTCCACCACCATCACAAAACCCAGAACAGACAAGGCTTATCATTTCACTGTAAAATTGGAAGCTATCAAAACAGAAGTTCTACAAATACATATAGGCTGGCCCAGCCTTCCCTCCTCTCCTGTACCTGCTCCTGCCTAAGGTTACTGCTTCCCTGTGGGCTGGATCCCATGACCTCTTACCTACTTAAAGATACCACTCCAGCTATTTCCACCCTCTTCCCCAGAGTCTCCACAGAACCATTGCTATGAGTTTTAGTAACTATTTCTCCAATATCCACCTAGAGCTAACTCTCATTCATTCTGGGTGGGGAAGGAGGAGGAAAGACAGGTCAAGTAGAGTGAGGCTGTCCTTATCCAATGTGCAGAACTAAGGCAGAGGGAGATCAAAGCTCCAGTGTAGCCCCAAGACTGCCCCACCCCAATGCCTCCAGCTTCCCAGGCAGATTCTGAAAAAAGAAAGTCCTATAGTGCCAGCTAAATTTACTTGAAAAGGTAAAGAGCTTAATCCAGTTTCCAGCAGCCTGAGGCCTATGACCTGAGCCCACGTCAGACTGGGAAGACAATTCAGATGCTTGTTAGGCCCATGCTCACTTACTTCTAAGTTTGTGAATATCATTACCTTTCATCTTCTTGTGCCATCAAACAATCTTTATAAGAAAAATTCTTGATTGTCTTAACTGAATTCAGTGGGAGAGGATACTTTTCTTTTCCATTATTTGCACTGGGATAGCTCAGGTAATATAAATGCTCAGTGAGGACAGGCGTGGTGGCTGCAGGATCTGGGTGAACATGGGGTGCACCCAGGTGGGGAATGGGGAGAAAACACAGCTAAGGCAGGGGAGGGGACAGGGAGGGTCCTGGGTTGAACTCCTCCCCACTGGATTTGGCTCTCCCATGCTGGAAAAGGGAGGGCCTCTCCATCCACCAGAATTCCAGGAGTCTTGTTATCAGATGGGAGTCCACTTGATGCTCTGTGCACTGCCTGGAAAGTCCTCTGGGAAGTCAGGTGGGTAAAGCTGCCCCCTGGAAAAATGGCAAAGTGAGCAAGTTAACCATTGTCACATGTGGCCATGCTCTGACCTGAAACTGTGGGCACCCAGTGGCCACAAACTGAAGGCTTAATGCCAGCTTGGACATCTTACTGCAGTGCCCTATCCTAGCAATGCCCATATTTCAGATCCTCCTAGACCTTCAACCCTCCACCTCTGGATTATGTCCTATGTAGACAGGGCCTACTTTCTAGACTTGCAACCATATTCTGATAAATTCACCACAAGGTCAAATGAAGTCTCTGCAACCTTTTGTATAAGATATTTAGATTTTGTGTAAACATGCCCAGTCTTGAGAAGAAAAATGCTGAGAATTTATGGGTCATAAATTCTGACCTTAGTACCGGACATTCACCAGTGGGTCTTAGTCAACCCACACAGAGACCACCACATGCATATGTCACAAAAATAACAGAAATGTGCCCTCAACTTCAAGGATGGCCACTGGAAACCAACAACCATGGTAACAACCAGAGGCACCCTGAAATGTGGTGGGTTCCACAGGCCCTGACACGGGCTTCTTCCTTCTTGCTTTTCTACTTTTATTTTCATTTTTCCCTCTTTTGCTTGATTCCCCCTCATATTCTGGAATTATTTCTGGCAGACAGGTGCATGCCATGTGGGCAGGCAGGGGGTTTTCTGTTTTATTCCCAACTGAGCCCTCAGTACTTAGAACTGTGTCAGGCACACAACCAAACACTGTATGGTGAATAAATGAACGAAGGAATGATGGAAGGAAAGAAAGAAGAAAGGAAAAGAAGGAAGGAAGGAAAGAAGGAAGGAAGAGAGGAAGGAAGGAGCTAAGGAACCCAGGTACGTTGTCATCAGGAAGGTTCCTCACACTTCTAATGCCCACCACGGTTGTAGGCCAAAGACTATCATTTTCTTGAAACCTCAATGGAGCATTAACAACAGGTAATTGTTTTTCTAGAATCTCACCCCTTCTCAACAAGTCTTCAGTTAGATGAAATAAAAACTCCCTTTGTGAATTTATATCTTTGGGTACCATCCACTCCTGAGTCACTGCACGCCAAGACCAAAGCTTTGATTCTTAGGATGCTTCAGAGCTCAGAGACTTTGGAGCGCACACAGCTTGCTGCGCGGCTTTCCGCTGCGAATCTGCACATAGCCTGTAAGATCATTTTCTCACCTACAGTTCTGTTCCTCCAGAGCCACACCTACTCAGTCTCTCCACCCAGCGGAGACCCCATAATCTTCCACAATCAGTGGTTGTCGTAAATGTGTAGCCGCCGTGGCTGTCGTAAAGTGCAGCCGTGTAAAGTATGGCTGTCTGTCGTAAGGGCGGGTGCGTTCCCCCACCCCCAGCACTTTAAGTCAGTTCTCCAAACTTTCCCAGAGCTCCTGCTGGGCGCGTCGTCTTTCAGCACAAAAATGAACATCCCCGAGGGGGCATCTGGGCTTGTACCTGACCAGACACTCATTCAAGTACTTTCCCTGCGTTTTCTCCTTAAAGGAGAAATCAAATTCTGGTAAGAACCTTTTGTTACCACTTCACAGATGAGGGGACTGAGGCTGAGGTGGATTAAATGACTCGCCCCACATCGCAGTTACTGAGTAGAGGAGTCAGGACATGAACTCAGGTCTGCCTGAAACAAAAAATGTGTTCTCTTGACTTTTACAGAAACTTCCACATGAGGCGATAAGAGTTACAGGTGCGTGGATTCTATGTGCTCAATACAGGCACCCTGCAGAGAACAGATGCCTCCCTTGTAAACATCTTGCTTGTAGAAACTGCTGGCAAAAAAAAAGTTTTTACTTCTGCACTTTTTGTTATAAGTATGTAGCAAACCATCTATATTTAGCATAAATGAGTGTTTGTGAGTGGTCCCAGGAATCTAAACATGTATTTTGTTTCTAAGTTACAAACAACTAACTACCAAGGGAATTTTGGTCTTTAGCCTGTTTTTTATACCAGGTATTCTCTCAACTTGTGAAAGAGGAGGAAAGAAATGAGCATTTATTAAATGTACGTTATCTGCTACCCACTTTACAGAATGAGTCCATCTAGTCCCATGACCCACCTCAGTTTATAGGTGAGGAAATGGAAGCTTGGGCACAGGGAGTGGCAGAATAAGGAGCACAATCAAACTCCAGAGCCAAAGCCGGGCTGTTGCCATGGCTCCTCTGAGTTGACGGGCATCCTCTCCACTCTGAGCATTCTGGGGCAGGCCTGAGAGTGGGCTCCCACTCTTCCAGACACCTCCAGCAAGGAGGAGTCACGTGGCCAGGGTGCCCAGCGCAGCACAATCCTGAACACCAGCTGTCTGTGTTTAGCTAGGGAGCTTTGCTTGAAAAACTGCTGTTGAAGATACTCAGTTTGACAAGGACCACCTCAGATGAGTGACAAAGATTCTCTCCTGGACCAAATGCTCAACCTAGCCAGCTCCTCAACCTTGCACTGTAAAGACTGGGACAAACACTAACCTAGTTTCTGACAGCTCGAGACTGCATCGCTCGGTGACCCTAACTGCCCCATAAAGTGCAAGCTTGAGAAAACTCAAGGCTGCCCAAAAACCTGACTGCTTGTTCCAGCCAACACCTGAAGACGGGGTCCCGTCTCACAGCTCCGTGGAAGAATGGAAGGCTAACTTTGGTAACTGCCAGTAAACAAACCCAGATGGGTTTCATATAGACCACCCACCCCTTCTCACTTCTTGTGATTTTTCACTTCCCTGACTTGCTGAGCCCCTGCTCACCCCCTCCATTGTCCTTCATTCTCTCTTTAAAATGTTCAGTTACCTTTGTAAAATCAAAGTTGATTTCAGTTCACTCTGGACTCTTCTCCTTGTTACAGCATCCTTCCCACTTTGACTAGTGTCCATCTGTGTTTATCTTTGCTGGGATGGGCAGAGATGCCCTCCAGGGATGGTCCCTCCACTGCCCCCCTCCCCAACCCTTGCTGCTGCCCCCACTGCCCCTACCCTAACACTAGTCCTAACAGCCACCCTCCCTGGCCTAACTCCCCCCACCCTCCTGCCTCCTCCTTCTCCTGTACCTCTTCCTGGGTTTCCACTTCCCATTTCCAGGAGGAAGAGCAAGAGTCACGTGAATTGGGCTCTGGCATGAAGTAGAAAAGTGTTTCAGCCAAACAGATATTTAGGTCACTGAAACAGTTCATCTGAGCCCTACTATTTCAAACCCTTCAGAGAGTAAGGGCTTGGGAAGAAGCAGCACACTTCCGAGAGCCCAAGAGCTGGGTGCTGTGGAGAGAGAGGAGGTGTTTCTGGGAGCTCAGGCCGCCAGGCGTTGATGTTGTTGGAGGCCCTTCAGGGGTCAGTGCCAAGACTGAGAAGGAAGAGACTCCAACTGGGGAAGGAAGAGCATGCTGGGGCTCTTGGCCAGCTTACAGGGGAGGGGCCTTCAGGGCTGGCCTCTTCACTTCACTCTTAGCTGCCTGCCCTTTACAACCACTTCATGTATCTGCAGACGAGGTGTCAACTAGGAGTTTCCATGGGAGTTGGGTCATCTCCAGAGAATTTAGTGTTTCCTCCCAAGCCGTGCACAAGGCCAGAGACATCTACAGTTTTCAGAAGAAGAGTTGGGTACCTTAGGTTTTGGTGTGGCATTGCTCTAGTTTGTGATGATTGTCAAGCCCAGCACCTGAGCTAGGCTCTTTCTTGTGAATTTGGACATGTACTTGGAGTCTCTAGACTGAAAGGTATTCATTGTAATGTGAGATTATTGGAGTTATAACATCCAAAGTATCTCTAAACTTGAAAATAATACTTGGAACATTTCCTGTTTTTATGTTTTCCCAGCGCTATTTTGGGCCAACAGAGGTAGCATAAGAAGTGGAATTACGTAGAGATTATATGCAAGTCCTGAAGAATTCTGGGACTCTTTCTAACACTTTAGGACCCATCTCCCTGCAGTATTACAAAAGAAATATAAACCAAACTCCAAAAGCAATGAGAGCAAAGTCATCACCCACCTTGGCAAAACTTCATTAAAGTTCACTAATCCGAGAAAGTGCTCAGCCAGAATTTCCCATCTCTCTCTCTCCCTTCCCGTTTCCCAAGTCTGTGAGTTCTTTTCCACCCAGGGGAACCTCCCATTTCTCTCTTTGCCTGCACTAAGTTTTCAATCTTTGCAGCTTTACATATTATCACTGAAAGGGAGGAGAAAGAAGAAGGTCTTTCTACATGGTCTTTCTATACTTGTCTCTGTCATATAGGAATTAAATGCACATGTAACAATATCTTCCCAAGAGAGACTGTTTTACTTAAAGAGCTAGCAATGTAAATTCTTGACCTTTCAACACAGAGTTCTTCTAATTTCTCAAGGCATTTTAGATCCATGCTTTTCTAGCAATTATGTCCATTGGAAATCTCCTGCAGATCCTCTTAAAATGCAGGTTTGGATTCAGTAGTTCTGGGGTGGGGCCTGGGATTCCGCCTTTCTAATAACCTCCCAGATGATGGCCGATAATGCTGATCCTGAGACCTCACTTTGAATAGCATGGTTTAGACTACCTCATTTTTTCTATCATGCCCCTGGAAACACTGAAATAGAGTCATTACAATGATTTTCATCACTGGATGTGTCATTTTATAATCAGGCAACCTAAGGAATCCTAGTCAGCCTGTGATTTCATCTCCTCTTACCTTTGAGCTGGAGTTCTCTGGCCAATGGATAGTCTGTTGGGGACAGTGCCATGTGGGACCTTTTCTAAGACAGAGACATGTGGGCAGAGAGACACTAGTTGGGACATTTCTACACAAATCTTTAATAAATTGAGATTCTGGCTCCTGTTTAAAATAATGTCCTGAATGGGTTTCTTGGAAGATCCAAGGACCCTCAGTTTAGGCCAGTTCTCAGAGGTCACTGGAGCAGCAGACCAGTCCAGCGTGAAAGGTATGTCCTGTAGAAAAGGCAAGGATCTTGGTCCCATTAGGGGAGCCACTGGACCCATTTTTCACCTGAATCTGTCCAGATCTCATTAACACAACCTCCCTCATAGGCACGAACTAAAAGGGAAGTTGGAGGGTTCAGCCTGTGAAGGGGACTGTGGGGCCTGGGGGCTGAGGGCCTGGGACCAGGAGTCTGATGCCAGTAAAGAACAAGACCTCGGAGTCGTGATCCAGCTGCTGGCCCGAGAACATCCAGAAGGGAAAAGCATTGGCCAGCTGCATTCTTAACCCGAAATCAAAGCGCACCGTAGCTAAAGGGACCTCAGAGACCATCTGGCCCTGAGCCTCCGTTTACAGATAAAGAAACTCACCTCCAGGAAGTTGGGTGATTTTTCTCAAAGTCATAATATTAGTTGGGGCTTTTAGCTATCTTTTGAACTCATGGTCCTGAGCTCTTTACAGTTGAATATGTTTTTTCTCACATTAATCAACTCTCACACACAAAATTAGGTGTACAAGCATTTGTTCCCAAGAGTGAATTCATATTCTGTTTCTGAAACTCTACAGACAAAAAAAAAAAAGTCAGCCAAAGAGGCCATCACGATGCCCTCAACTCCCCCAGAGCCCAGCCCTGGGGCAGCCGCAGTTTGAGGCAGACTTGGATTGTTCACACCATGTGTCTTTCCAACAGGGAGCTGATGCCACACCCAGGAGTATGTTTAATTCCCACAACAGGCCATTAGGTAGGTAATATGAATCCCATTTTACTAATGGGAAAACTAAGTCTCCGATGAAGTCAATGGCTGTAGGTCATATATCTGTTGACCTTGGACTCAGACCTGGGTCTGCCTTCTCCCAAATCCTATGCTTCTTCCACCCTCTGCCTGAACCTTCATCCACTGTGCCCTCCTTGAGTTGCCAGGAACACTGTCCGGAGGCTCTGGGAACAGGACTTAGTTTTCATAAACACTGAGAGGAGGAGTAGCATCCAGGGGAAACGGGACCTGAAGCTTAGCTGTTGGGAGGACAAAGCAGGACAGTCAACAAAGAATGTTTGCTTAGTGCCCAACACTCACTGCACAGCTTTTCCTCTCTGCTCTTGTTTCTATGAAGAGATCAGATCATTCAAGGTACTTTCCAGCAACTGTTTGAGGCTCTTGTTTTGATGAGCTGGAATGATAGCAGTTATGTGGGTGGTAGGAGCCCCCTTTCTCACTTTTTTTTTTCCTTTCCTGTCCTGACCCCAGAGGCAGTAAGTCACCCATAAAACAGCCCAAGAGTGTGTCAGGGCTGGGTAATACCCGGCCTGGTGCCACATCCCTGTGTGGTGATACCCAAGGCTTCCTGCCCTTTAATGACAAAGGCTGAGTGCCTGAAGGGAAAGGCAGTGCTACGGTAACGCTGACATCTGTACTACCCACTGATCACCAAACTGGGCTTTTGTTTGTGTCTGCAACAAGAGAGTCAGGTGCAAAATATTTCTAGTGGGAAAGAGATTTTTCTCAAAATTTTAGTAGGTCAAAAACCAAATTAGATGGCCTAGATCATTTTCCTCATAGATAGAGAAAAACCCCCCTCCTTTGATGACAGCAAGGCTATAATCCTTGGCAGAATGATGTGTGAGGTGGAGGAAATGGAAAGCCCAGAGCCTGTCCCTTCTAGAACTGAGAGGTTGCATGAGGAAGGGAAGGAGATAAAGGAGGACAAACTCTGGGGCTTTGGTTTATCCCTACTCTCCAAGACCAGCTCTTTTTTTTTCTTTTTAAAGGCTGAACCTGTGGTGTATGGAAGTCCCCAGATTAGGGGACGAATCGGAGCTATAGCTCCTTGCCTACATCACAGCCACAGCAACACCAGATCTGAGCTGCGTCTTTGACCAACACCACAGCTCATGGCAACGCCGGATCCTTAACCCACTGAGTGAGGCCAGGGATCAAACCAGCATCCTTATGGATGCTAGTCAGGTTTGTAACCGGCTGAGTCACGACAGCAACTCTTCTCAGGACCAAAACTGGAAGAGAAGGGTGGCTGGAACCTCAGGGTTGGAAATCCATGTCTTTGGGCAGAGGAAGGGGAATTTTCAGGTCCTTGGGGAACATCAACCTTCAGCTCAATACCACATCCAAAATGGTGAAGAGTAATGGCAAGTGGGTGACAGATAAACCCAAGGCAGGGCTTCCGGAGTGCATACTGGAGTGGCATATTGGAGTGCAGCAGTCCTAGGTGCCACCAGAAGGGAGCACAGCCATGCTAAGAATGTCATTCCACCAACAAAGGATCTGAGATCACTTCACAAAAGCCTTGGTGATACTAGACATCAAGCAGCATAGCACCCTAAAGGGCCAGAGGAGGCCAGTAGCCCCTCCAAAGGACCAATGCAGGAGGTAGCCCAACCCGGCCACTTTGTTGCACAGACTAGGGTGTAAATAGTGGACCCAGAATGGATCTAATCATCCACTCTGCCAGGAGGCTGCAAGAGACACCCTCTCCTCCTTAACCAGGTGTATACCCATTCATGCCTTGTCGTCCTGGCATGATTATTAATGGTGTTCCCCTTCTCTTGCAAGCATGTGCTGAATTGATCTGGCATGTGTGGTTATGAAATAATATAGAATAAGGTGCATATTGTGATTCTGTGTACTAATTAGGAAAGAAAATCACCTGTATGTCTCAGGTTTCTCTGTTTGTACATCTGCAGAGAACAGGTTTGAAAAGGCACTGCTAACAGTGGCTCCCTGAGAAGTGGGTGGGGATATAGAAAGTGTTGTGTTATTTTATACACAGGGCTATTGCACCTGGTATGTGTGTCTTTTTAAAGGGTCCCATTTGGAAGATGAGTTATAATGGTCCCTCCACCCAGAATGCAGCCATTGAAGAGTCTGGGAAGACAGTAGAAACTGCGAGCTGGAGCATTTCTATCAAAGCATTTTTCTCAAACTGGGATGGTTTATGTTATTGCAAACAGACCAAACTCACCAGATCATTCTAAGCAGAGTGTGGTTTGTTTTCCTATTACCTAGTGGGGGTGGGCTCAGAGGAAAATCAGAGGAGGCAGAGAAAAACAGCGTGAACATATTCTCTGCCCATCTGAGTACAGGATGAGTTGTTTTGTGACTGTGCTGGAGCTGCATCTGACTACCAGTTTTGAAGGACTGATTACTCATTTCTTCCAGTTGACAGAAATTACACTATCCTTTGGTGAGAACATGACCTACATTATTTCTCACTTTAAGGTTTGGCTTTTGGTCCACACTCAATCCCATAACCACTGCCAGATCCCAGCCAAAGAAAATGCAAGAGCCTGTCACTCTCACGCAGCTGCAGATGGGCTACAGAGGTGGCCATGGTGGCCATAGCCTTTGAAAGGTCAGATGGCACCCACTTCCAGTCTAGAGATGCCTCTCCATGGACCCTGGTGGTTGGGTAGATGTTAGCTCTCGCCATGTGCGCCATGACATGATAAAGGTTGGGAAGAGCCCCTGAGCATTCTTTCACAGCAAGTGAGGTCTTGTGAAGGGTAACAGTGTCAGTAGATGCATTGTTGGCAAATGGAAGGACACTGTGATAAAAGTTGCCCTACCAATGGCTTATACTTATGATTTTAAATGGAAAGGAAGTAGATCATGATTTTAAGTTGGAAAGCAATATTGGGTCTTTTCAGCAACTTAAATTGTCTTATTCATATTTTTGTTTTATCTGATGGAATTCCCACTGTGGTGCAGTGGGTTAATCATCTGGCTTGTCTCCAGGAGGCGCCAGTTTGATACCCAGCCTCGTGCAGTGGTTAAAGATCTGGCATTGCTGCAGCTGTGGCTTATGTCACGGCTCTGGCTCTGATTCGATCCCTGGCCCAGAAACTTCGATATGCCAGAAAAAAAAAAAAGTTTGCTTAAAGGTTGAAAAATGTTTTAAGCTTTAAGCTTAATAAATAGAAGTTATTACAAGTATTTGGAAAGGCTTTTCAGATGTGCTCAAAACGATATCTGAATATAAAAAATTTATAAAAAAAATTTATAAATGAAATCAGTGTTTGAAGGGATCCCATGACAAATGTAACTAGCCCCCTTAAATATATTAAATGCATTGTCTGACTTTTTTATATTCATATTTCTTTTTAAATACTTCAATTGCTTATCGACTGGCTTTCCCAAATAGTAGATATTGTGAACCAAAAAAGAACTGTCACTCATCACCCAGTTTTAAAGGGTTACATGGCAGCTCACTTCAGTGGCCCACTGAGAGTGCACCCTGGGGCAAATTTAAATCAGAATGAGGCACTGGAAAAATCAGAATGAGCCATTCTGTGCTGTGGGTAAATGGCCCCTAAATAGTTCAGATGCTTACCTCAGAAAGAATTCCAGTAACTTAGGATTCTTGCATCTTCCGAAACATGCAAAAGCACAAAAATCATTAACCTGAGATATGTGTACTTTTGATTAGCAGTAATCTTTTATCAAGATATATGCTTGACTACATGTATTTCCTCACCAAATAAATTCATATATGTACTGTTTCCTCCCCTGCTGCTACAGATCAGTTCCTCAGAGCTACTGAAAGGCAGTTTCCCAGAGTGTAGTCCCCAGTAAGGTAAACTGATAAGTCTTACATTATATATTAGTTCTTTCAGTCAACAATATGATTGTTGAGAATGCCCTTTACTAATAAGTAAAATAATGGAATTTGAAAGTCGCACCTAAAAACGTAAAGAAGAAACAGCTTAGGAGTTCTGTTATGGCTCAATGGATTAAGAACCCAACCTGGTATCCATGAGGATGCGGGTCCAATCCCTGGCCTAGATCAGTAGGTTAAGTATCCCCCATTGCCATAAGCTGAGGCATAGGTCGTAGATGTGGCTCAGATCCAGCATTGCTGTGGCTGTGGCATAGGCCTGCAGCTCGGATTTGACCCTTGGCTTGGGAACTTCCAGATGTACCCATAAAAGGAAAAAAGAAACAATTTGTTTTTAAATTTTTGTAAGCTTCAGTAAGTTGAATACTAATTTTTATTTTTGTTTTATTTATTTATTTATTTATTTATTTATTTATTTATTTATTTATTTATTTATTTTGTCTTTTCTAAGGCTGCACACATGGCATATGGAGGTTCCCAGGCTAGGGATCTAATTGGAGCTGTAGCCGCCAGCCTACACCAGAGTCACTGCAACTTGGGATCCCAGCCCCATCTGCGACCTACACCACAGCTGACAGCAACACCGGATCCTTAATCCACTGAGTGAGGCCAGAGATCGAACCCGCAACCTCATTGTTCCTGGTCGGATTCGTTAACCACTGAGCCACAACGGGAACTCCTGAATACTAATTTTTAAAACCAAGTGGTCCCTGAATAATCTTTTTGACAGAAAAGGACCCTCACCCCCCAAAATTTACCCTGACACTCCCATTGGTTTTTGAGTGGAGTGAACCTTGCGTAGAGCAAGAAGGCGCACGAGCCCAGCATCACTTCAATTGGTAGAGTGAGCCTCAGTGAATGACAGCTGTTATATTTAGGACCTCTTCTTCCTCCCTTCACCTTCTTATTTTCCTTTCTGTCTAAAAGCTCAAACACTGGGTGTCAGCATTGCTCAGAAGCACAGACCTAATCCTCAGAGTCGAGATGTAAACTGTTTTAAGTAAACCCATTGATAAATCATCCAGAAAACCTTTTATATATATTTGCATGCTTGACCGCAAAAAAGCAAATCAAATTGTTATCCCAGTCTCTGAAGCTGGCGTGCAGGTTTCACCAGTTCTCCCACCTGACTCTGGGCAGGTCTACAGTTCTACAGATTTGCAGAACATGGGCAAACAGCAACTTTCCCACCCCATCTGCCCCTTCTGGGAACTTCCTTTCCATGCAAGGGACCACCTATTATAAGACCAATGAGGGACTTTGAATTGTTTGTCCCTCTCACAGAGTAGTAACTACTTTCTGCAGATATAGAAGCAGGAATGGGGAAAGGGAGGAGGAAAAATTAAGAATGAAAGAAATGGGTTGAACTCACAGGCTCACAGTTTCTAGAATTCTTCCAAGCTCCTGACATTCATTTCCGGCATCGGAAATGTTTCTTCCTTGTCCCCCCCCACACACCCCATTTATTCTTCCTCTTCTCTAGCCCCAAACTCAAGTAAAGATTTGGATTTGTTTATTGGTCGGTTGCTTATTTTAACAATACCTGCCCAGTGCTTAGGACCCAGATTATTTTCCACCTGCATTTTCAAATTGGACTCTTTATCCCGAACCCTTATCGTATCTTGCTACTCTTCCACCAAGTGGGAGGGCACAAATTCACTCAAGTTCCACTGCTATTGGGGGCAGGCACTTAAAAATAAGGAGCATCATCATTTGAGAGTGCGGCAACCTCTCTGGTCTTTTTCTCCTCCATATTCATAGTCTTTCTCTCTCCTGTTTCCTATCCACCCCTTTTTTCCATTCTCTATTCTTTCTTTCTGTTCCTTTTCCCTAGTGTAAAATCTATTCCATTGAAAGTTTTCTCTCTGACTAGTTCTACTGCATAATTTTCTAACATTCGTTTTTGACTTTCAAGGGGGACCCTTGCATGTTGTGTGACGTTTTCCATGCTTTAGAGTACAAGCCCATTTCTTGTTAAGCCA